>NC_069374.1:74486144-75116334 GCF_021730395.1 Mercenaria mercenaria
TACAAGCAAACATGTTGTAATGCAAATTAAGTATCGAAAACGTATTACACAAGTAAGCAGATACCTTCTATAAGTTCTACTTATAGATTTTAGGACAATTGACCATTAAACATTTAAACCTGTATGTATATGTTAAAGTATTGAAATCTGTCAGATAACGAAAACCTAATTTTAACGCAAGTAGATTTCAACTCTTAGTTATAGTGTACTGCCCGTTAATGAGTCGACGGCCCATTCAACTATGACTTTATTGCTTTTAATACCTTGATCAGAAGGCACAGATCAATATTATTTGAGATAAAGCTTTATGAATTCAATGCAAAGTACAGACACATTATTCCTATCTTATTTTTCGATTCATTTCCTAGTCTCATCATCTTCTGTTATTGCTTTTCAACTAAAATCACTGTTAAAGCTACTCGCCCACAGTTTGGGTGAAATGTTTCAAATATTTATTTTTCACCAAGTTTGGCATAGAATGAAAAATGACCATGTCGGTAAAAAAGTAAGATGATGGTAAAAATGCAAGAAGAATGTAACTTTATGCATTGTTTCGAAAACACTGAAACGGTTTGTTACCTCCTTCATATTATGTTAATCAGTTTTTACCACTTGTCACTTTCAGAATGCTCATTTTTATGGATATTTGAGAAAAAGTATTGGTCTCCTAAAATATGTGGTTAGTCTCTTTATAGCAAATTCCGTCTGCAACTGCAGCCATTGCTTCTTCGATAAGGTATGACTTTAAATGTCATGCTTCCACTGCTACTGATGTCACTGCTAATTATCTATACTGCAACCAAAAATGTCGTGTTCCAACTATTACCGTTATCATTGCTAAAATTTTATATATCGAATACAAATGTTATGTTCGAATACCAATGTTATGTTTCAACTTCTTCAGATGCCATTGCTAACTCGCTGAACTGCGACTGCAAATTTCTATGTCTTTTCTTACTCTCTATACTGCGAATACAATGCTTTGTTTCTACTGCTACTAATTAGGGATGGCAACGAATAGCAATTTTGGTATTCGAATATTCGGTCAGCCTTCCGAACGAATATTCGAATATTCGGTCATCAAATGATCAACAAATCAACTCAAAATCTTATGAAATTATCGTACCCTTAGCAGCGATCTGTATTAATTCTACTTTCGTTTACACCGGAAGTAATTTAGACATTGACGAATTAAGTCTGACTTATCGTTCTCATCGCTTGTTCATCTTTTTGAATAAAAAAATATTTGTTATCTGCCTCCATTTACATATAATCTATATAGGTTTTACTTATTTTTACATGTTTTTGCAGGGATGTAACCCTCCCGTAAGTAAGGTTCTCACCACACATATTACACGTAGCCGACTTAACTTATCGGATGATCGCGTGAAATACTTTAAAAAGACAGGCGGCATTGCTTGCATTTTGACAGTAGATTCACGTAATAGCATGAACAATATTTTCGATTAAACGGGGTGTAAAATTAAGACTGTCTTATAAAAGGTATATTTTGCTTAACTGTACCCTCTGTCTGAATATTGAGTAGACTCTACTATTTTTTCCATAAGAAATGCATTTATTATCAAGAGGAATCCGTTTTACATAAAAATAATATTTATCACATTTGACTTGTTTACACCACTTTTCGGCATTTTTCTTTACTGAAATACATCTTGATTCGACTTTGATTGAAATCCGAGTCATTAGTTCAAGTGCTTTCTGATGATTTTTAATTATATGCGGTTCGCAACTACCGAAAACAATTTGTATGCGATTTGTAACGGATTTACATCAACTGGGGACTAATAAAATTTCTAAAGGTAAGCAATTAATAGTATTAACTACAGGGTACGATGTCATCACCATAGCGATGTACAATATCGGCACGCTAATATACAAAGTGACACCTCTGACAGCGACGGAAGCCATTTTCGCGCGTATTTACAATGAAAACGAATGTTGGTAAATTAGATAAACGAACATACTGGTTCTTGCATTTGGTTTTTATTTATTTCTTATGATATTATATTTTTTTCCGAATATTCGAATAGTGGAACAGTATACGAATATTCGTGTCATGAACGAATATTCGAATATTCGCTGCCATCCCTACTACTTATACATTGCTAACTCCCTGTATTGCAAATACAGATGTCACGTTACTACTACTACCGATGTCATTGCTAACTCTTTATACTGCAACTAAAATGCCAGGTTTCTATTGCTACTAATGTCATTGCTAACTGTTTATACCGCTACTACAAATGTCTGTTGCTACTGATTACATTGCTAACTGTCTTCAATGTGACTACAACTGTCACGTTCTTACTGCTACTGATGTCAGTGCTAACTAACTATATTACGAATATAAATGGTATGTTTCAACTGCTACCTCTGCTATTCCCAATTCTCTAAACTGTGACTTTACTTGCCTGTGTCTTTTCTAACTCTCTACACTGTAACTACAAATGCAAGTTCCTGCTGCTACTGATGCCATCACTAATACTCTAAACTGCGACTACAAATCCCATATTTCTATTGCTATGGACGTCATGGCTCTTCATACTGCGACTACAAAAGCAATGTTTCTGCCGTAATAGATGTCATTGTTTATTTTATAATGCAACTACAAATGCCATCTTCCTACTGTCACTGCTGTCATTGCTAACTCTCTATAATGGCCGCTATGACCTTGTTATTTGAAAAATTCTTTTGTTGGTGATCTATTGATGATCTAAGACTGTTCCAAGATCCCTCAAAAGAATGTTTCAAGATCCAAGGTAAATATAACGGCACTTTAAGGAATGAATAGATTTACTGAATTACGTTCCAACATACCAGGTATAGTATACCTGCTTCTGATGCCATTGCTAATACTCTATACTGCGACCACAAATGTCATGTTTCTACTGCTACTGATGTCATTGCTAACTCTCCATACCCCGACTACAAATGCCATGTTTTTACTGCTACTGTTGTCAATGATCACTTTCTACACTGCTACTATAAATGCAATGTTTCTGATACAGGTGCAAGTGCTAACTCTCTATACTTCCGCTACAAATGCCATATTCCTACTGCACTGCTATCATTGCTTATGTCAGCATTGACTAGCTCCTTTTGAGCACTATAGTAAAAAATATTAATATAAAGGGGTCATTTGAAATTCTACTTTAAAAGGGACAAATTGTGAATAACTTAAGCAAAATAAGCATCCGGTCTTAAATAAATTGTTGTGACTTTAAAGGGATTAACCTTGACATGTTTACATGTTTACACGCTAGACTTTGTGACCATAATTACCTTTGATGCACACGTGACCTTATCTTAATATAGCTTATGAAAATCATTGTAAAAATAGAGTTCAGCATGCGCATTTTGGACTAGTTTACTTATCACTGGATTTCCCTGCAATTTAATTAGAAATGATATAAATATTTTTTTTTTAATTATTATTTATTTGTTCCTTACTTACTAATATTGTTGGTTTTATTATAAAATGCATTTATTCATTATCGTCACGGATAAATCAATATGAGTATTAATTTAATATATATAATGTATAGTTTTATTTGATTTCCCTGTAATATCTTGTTTTCATTTTCATGTTATCTCCCCGTCAAGGGCTGAGCACCTAACGCGATCACGACCTAGAAGGGTATACTAGTCAGTTTTGGGAGATATTTTCTATCAACAGAACATTCTAAAAATAACTTTAGATGTCATCTCAAATCAAATATTTAATGTCATCTTAAAAGACTCAAAATAGCCGCCGCTCTTATATTCAGTTCATTTTTATATGTAAATGAGTTACTATTTATAAAATCTAATATGGCCGCCACGCATCACGTTATGGATGAGAGATGGCTGTCACGCATGCTCAGTCTTGGGGCCAAACCGATGCCTATACTACTGTTATGAAAACTGTTGTTTTTAAGCTTTGTATATTTTTAACGACGTTCTTTAAAAAAACTCCTATAAATAGAGGAATTAAATATGTCTTACTTTTGTCGAAAATATTTGCAAATATTTAAAATGCGGGTAAGCTGGAATATTTTTATATAAATGTTATCAATTTGAGAATAATTGGTCTTTCTGCATTCGCGCAAGACTCATAAAACATATCTGTACTCTTCGTAGGATAACTCTAAACTTTTACATATTGTGTAAGAAAGACTTGCTTTGTTTAAAACCTGTTTAGTATGGACTCTAGGTAAATATTTAATGCAGATCGAGTTCAAAATAAAGTGTGCATGTTTTCCTAGCTGTTTCCTTGTTTAAAGTTTGGTGCACAGTAAATTATAATGATATTGATTTGATGGGAGTGTCTGATTACTTATTTATGAATTGATATGCATTAATAAATTTTCCTACACTTTCATTGTCAAGTTCATTTGAGCAGTAAATGAACAATTATTGATTCGCATATGTTACAATTTTCACATGTATGATGTTGATTCAATTGCACTGTCAGTAGTAGAAAGAAAATTCTAAAGGGTCTTGTTCATTTGTCGAAGTCCATCCGGATAATGCACTAGACTGTGAACAATGATGTCACTATGCTGCAGGCATTTTCAGTCGCTTAGCACGATTGTGCAGTTTTTGTAATAAATAATTCCCCTCTGAATACTGAGATGTTTTGACAGAAGTAACGTGAATGTAGCTATTTCCTGGCCTTTTAATCCTTTTTAATATAGTTGTCATTATACACCTCTACCCTCTTACACTTTAATTTTATTGTAGTTTAAGCATTTTTAAGATGATTCTTTATAACTTTACCAATACAGCAAAATGACATATATATTAATTGTCTACGAAATACTAGAGTCATTGTCTTAATGAAGTATATGACTTAAGCTACTTATACAGAAAAAAATTAAAAGAGCTGCCTGTTGAAAAAAAAAACAATGCGATAAGAAATGACAGTGTAGTTTTTGTACATTTAACTTGGAGCTATGGGTTTGGGTCTTATCTCATTATACGGAACAATAACATGCCTTTAAGTGTGACCTTGACATTAGAGCTAGGGGTCTGAATGACACATACATTGTGTAATCTCATTATGGGGAACATATATGTCAGGTAATGTCAAAGTCACTCAATGAATGGCAGAGTTATGAACTGGACAAAAACAGACCCTGTTAACCTTTGGCTTCTAAATGTGACCTTGACCATGGAGCTAGGGGTCTAGGTCTTAAACATTACACATTGTCTCATTATGGTAAACATTTATGCCAAGTTATTTCTAATTCCCTTCATAGATGGCAGAGTTATGGACCGGACTCGAGACAGACACTGGTAACCTTTGACCTCTAAGTGTGACCTAGACCTTGGACCTAGGGGTCTTGGTCTTGCGCGGACACGTTGTCTCATTCTGGTAACCATTTAAGTCAAGTATTACTAGAATTCCTTTACGGAAGACAGAGTAACAGCCCGGACAAGAACTTACATGGCCGCACGGACGCACACACACATGCGCGCGCTCTCGGATGGACAGTGTTAATTGGTATCGGATGAAATAAATGTCTTGTTTATTGTGTACATGAAATAGTTTACATATAAGGTGACCCACTTGCTTACTTTAAACATCTTTAGAAGTTTTGATCACTTTAAATAATTGTGAAATGATTCATTTTCTCTTAAGACTAGCTTAAGTTACTTAGGCACGCTCTGCAACAGGAGGAAATGATCTGAAATCTCTTACCACTAAAGCAACTGCAGTTGCAAAAAGGAACATATGAAAGCTCGTCAGTTAAGTGGACTTTGTTGAAAGCAAACACTTAAGTTGGTTATTTTATGTTACATATTGCATTTACGCAATTTGGGAAGAAACCATAGGGAAACAAAGCAAATTATTAAGTAAATGAAATTCTTTCATCTTTAGTATAATGTCTACAGCCTTTGTGCACATTAATTATGTAAAGTAAATTTACCTCCTGCTAATTCAGACAAGGCAGCTTTTGGGCTTTCTATAACGTCATGTGCAACCCCTTTTCCTGCAACTTCTATTTCAGACAAGGTAGCTTTTGTGCTTTCTTTAAAGTCCAGGGCAGCCCCTTCCTTTGCTTCTTCTAAATTGGACAAGACACCTTCTGTGCTTTCTTTAATGTCCTGTACAGCCCCTTTCTTTGCTTTTTCTAAATTTGACAAGACACCTTTTGTGCTTTCTATAATGTGTTGTGCAGCCCGCTTCTTTGCTTCTTCTAATTTGGACAAGGCATCATTTGTGCTTTGTTTAATGTCCTGTTCAGCTCCTTTCTTTGCTTCTTCTAATTCGGATAAGGCACCTTTTTTACTTTCTTTAACATCCTTTGCAGACCTTTCCTTTGCTTCTTCTAATTCAGACAAGGCAGTTTTTGTGTTTTCCTTAAAGTCCTGTTCAGCTCCCCTCTTTGCTTCTTCTATATCAGACAAGGCGTTCTGTTTCTCCTCAATAACGTTGAGTTTTACTCTAGCTTTAGTCTGTTCTATATCAGACAAAGCAATGTCAACATCATATTTGATGGTAGATATAGCAGTTGCAGTTTTGTTGTCAATATCGCGCAGTCCTTCTGCTGTCCTTTCCTCTAGTTCAGACAATGCCTCTTTCCGACGTTGGACAAGTCTTGTTTCATCTTCCTGACTTATATTAATTTGTTGGTTTTTCAACTGTAATAATTAAAATATAGGCACAGTTGTTACTAGTTTTTATGCTAGACCAACCGACAAAGTGCTTGAAAATGTCTAAATGTTCATATCGAAAAATGGTCTCAGTAAGTGTTTTTCGAATTATCGTCTGATGTTTGTTTTCATTCATATAATAAATATGGTGCATAAAAATGAAAATTATAACAACCCTCGAATGTGGGACGTGATTAGATCGGATAAGATGAACCCGATGTATTTCAAAAAATGTGCCCTACATGGCATATGGCCAATTATATGTTTTCCTGCAAAAGACTTATTTCGATATGCTCTTATGTACTTTGATGGCTTTAACTATGGCGCATCGCAAATTTAACAGTCACATTTAAACATGTGTATTACTTCTAACATTATTGAATGTACAGTAAGTGGTACATAAATCATACATTTTTAGACACTGATCTCAACATATTTGTGAAGCAAATGCCTCGCTAACTCCCTTGTATTGTGTCACAAAGCCTTTAAAATACTATAAACTCCAATTCCCCTTCGTCAAATTGATACCAAATACATGTATACACGGTGGGCAAAACATTTAAATATGGGTCTGATACGGTTCAGGAGGCCACCGAATCATGGCGCCCTTATAACGTTTGAAACTGTCATCAAGGAAGTTGTTGACATGTAGTGTGTACGTTCGGGGTTAGTGTGATTTCTAACGCACTAGGGTCCAACCGCCAAACAATTTTTGTAAATGTATTCAAAATAGGACAAAAAACTGCGATGAAACGTGAATTCATTTTTTCCTGCGATCTCGAAAAGTAAACGTCTAAACCTGGGCAACGAAAACTCGCCGTTGACCAAGTATTACCCAAACAACATTGTGTGAAACAAGTGATGTATGTGGCATTTTCAGCAGACAAGGACCAGTTCTTCAAATAGCTATAACCATTGGAATATCTATAAATGGAAGGTTTGCAGGAATCACGTACTTCATACATGATTAAAATGCTATGCTAAGCGCAGTCTGCTTTGAGATATTTTAAAAACAATTTTCTGTTGCAACGACCTTTCTGCAAGTAAATTGATTGTTCGAAGGGTTACCCAATATACACCATATTCACCATACCTGGCGCTATGTGACTATTTTCCTTTTCGAAGGCTAAAGTTACATTTATCTGGTAGAAGTTTTGGCTTATAGCAAGCGTTTGGACCTGTTGTGTACTACTGTATGTTGGTCATGCCTACAGCTGACTATGAAAATGCATTTAGGCAAAACTCGGAAAAACAACTGAAACTTTGTACAAAAACAAATAGGAATACTTCGAAGGTATGAAATGAAACAAGTGATAACTTTATGAACATTACTTATTTTTGGGATCAGAAACATTTCATATGAGATGTCCCTTGTATATCTCAAAATTGATTTAAGACACCTAAGTAATACCTGTAATAGTTTATCAACAGCTTGTTTCGATCCATTGCAGTTGAGAAGACATTTTGCATCTTGAAGAACTGTTATGAATGTATCTATATAATATCCTAAAGTCGGTTCATCAAGTTCGAGTTTCGGACTATGCAGAATTGCATTACGGATGTCTCTTGCCTGGAAAAGCATAGACATAAAATCGATACATTTAGATAAAATGCAAACAGAAACACGATACGTTTAAACAAAGGATGGCAGGAATTCATTTTTTTTTCAATATAGTGCAGATTCAATCTGACAGATTTGACCTTGGACTTCAATTTGTGACCTTGACCTTTGATCTACAGAGGTGTTTCAATAACTCTTCTCATCATCTCACCGCCATGTACCTATCAACTACGTTAAATTCGATACCTTTAATGGTTATAAAATTATGCTCCGGACACGAACAGACTCATGCGCCACCTCATATTACATCCCGTTTTTCTTAAACATTCGTATAATAAACAAAGTTATGGTAGAAACTCTATATACCAAAATAAAATGCAGACAGAAACTCTACTTAATGATAAACAAAGTGATGGCAAAAACTAATATTTTTAAATAAACTGCAGAGAGAAAATCGGTATGCTTGATAATAAACAAGGTAATGGTAGAACATTAATATGTTTAGATAAATTGCAGATAGAAAATCGGAAAGCTTAAATAAACACGCATTGTTTAAAATAAGTAAATATAGAAACTCGATATGCTTAAACAAATTGATGACAGAAACTTGCTAGTGCGTAGAGAAACTCTTTATGCTTAAAAAGTGATGGCATAAACTCGATATGTTTAAAAATAGTACATACAGAAACTCGGTATGATTAAAATGTGATGGCAGAACCTCGATATGTTCAAATAAAGTGCATACAGAAACTCGGTATGCTTAAAAAGTGGTGGCTGAAACTCGATAAGTTTAGATAAAGTGCATACAGAAACTCTTTATGCTTAAAAAGTGGTGGCAGAAACTCGATATGTTTAAATAAAGTGCATACAGAAACTCGGTATGCTTAAAAAGTGTCGCAGAAACTCGTAATGTTTAAATGAAGTGCAGACAGAAACTCCGTATGCTTTTCATATACATATTATACCAGATTTATATTTTTGTGTATATATATTGTTCCGCCGGCACTCCTGCCTAGGACCGGGAACAGTTGTTGAGTTGGGTTCGGACAAAGAGTGATGACATTGTACCTATATCTCTAGCAAAGAGGCAAAATCAGTGTTCAGTCACACATCTTTTATTCAGATATAAAGTTCCAGCAGTTCCAGTATAAAATATTCAGTAGTTTACAAGGTATTCATAAATTCCACATCTCCAGAAGTTACTGTTCTATGACTCTTATACAGTATGCTTATGTCAGGATAAATTAATATTTGTGGAGCCGATTTTTATGCATTTAACATAGGGGTTACTGTCTTCAGGGTGGAGGAAAGATTGACAAATGAGAAGCCGAAAAACGGGCCTTTTATAGTTTTAGCACAGCTCCGCATACGACAACGGTACGTGACGTACGTGGAGATAGCTACTATCCAATCGAAAACGACGTTACATAAAACGTACGGTGACACCGGAGCAACCGGAAGTAAACAAATGTCGCGGAGCGAAAGACCGATATAAGCGAAGTATTTCTCGCATATCTTTCTAAATAACAGTATTCCAAGCAAATCACCGATATAAATTGATCAAGAACAGGTAGGGCTATCGATTAATACCGTGTTTTAGGTCTGACATAAAATACGTGCGTCGAAATCGTTAATGTAACTTCTGGTTCTATGCGATCAAAAATATACATGTACAAGTCTAATGTTACTAATCGTGTTTAGATCAGTTGGACGGCCTAACATTATACAAACAGATGTTGACAGAAACTCAATGTACTTTATTAGTAGACAGAGACTCGATATGCTTGAACAAAGTGATACCAGAATCTCGTTATGTATAAATAAAATATAGACAGAAACTCGGTATACTTAGACAAAGAAATGGCATAATTTCGATATGTTTAAATAAAGAACAGATAGTTCTGTGATTATTGCGTGTGTGTTAATGGCAGCAATTTAATATGTTTTAATTAAGCGCAGACAGAAACTCGATACGCCTAAGCAAAGTGATGGCAGAAACTCTATATGCTTGCAAAAGTGCAACAGAATCTCGAAATGCCGAAACAAAGTGCATTTAAATATGGGTATACAGGGATAAGTCTTTGAAACATGCTACCATATCATGACCGACGACGCGTTGATTACAATTTTTCAAACTCGGAAAAAAATCGATACGTAGTTCAGATATTTGGACCATTTCAAACCCGAAATGTGCACAATTATTGCAGTGAATGCAAATTTAAGTTAATAGAAAATTATAGATGACCTATTAAGAACATTGACGAGGTTTAAATATCAAACTTACCCTGTTAAAAGGACATGTTATTTTTGAGGACATGTCATTGCACGCCAGCCAATTGTTCTGTATCGTTAGGTTATTGATAAGAATGCTTAGGAGTCCGGGAGCATCGGTTGTGCTAGCTGATATACCAGGGCCTGTTGTTGTTTGAAAACATTTTCCGAAGCTCCATCCGAGCGGATCTGAACACCAAGTACTTGGATCTGTATTCTTCCACAGCGGATCCCTCGAGGAATGGTCAAGTACAATTTCATCATATAATTTACTGCATATTCCATTTGGGCATTTTCTACGACCGTTTGGTTTACTACCAAAGCAATTCTTTGGGATCTTTTCTGTGCATGTGTTTCTATTACAGGCGTTCTTTTTTGCATGTTTAGGCAAAAGGTTTTGAGACGTACACTGATTGCATTGATGCGTTGATCCTGTCGGCAAGACATGTGTTACTTTTTGTAAGAATTGGTCACGACAATGCTGCACTTTGTCTTCAACAAAGGCTTGAAGTCCTTCCTTTAAGTATTCTAAACCCTTTGCACCGCGGACCCAATTTTTATACAGATCCTTTTGTAAGTCTTCATCGGCCATTTCATGTTTGGAAATCTATAAAATGTACAACATTGTTTCGTTAAGGTTGCGCAATAAACACAGATAAATGCAAGTTTGTATATTTAGTCATGGTCCGAGGGAATATAATTCCGCAATGCTTAGGCTGGCCCTAGAACATGCATACGTGTCATCATATGTTAGAAATTGCATTTGTATGACCTTTAGAAAACTATGGACGACAGTTGATCCGTTTCAATATACCAGGTGTACGCATGCTATTCTTTTAACATTGTTGCCATAATTTTTTTTTCAGGGCCAGACGTACTTGCTTAAGCAGGATTCTATTATAGAAATAAACAGACTTCATAATCACAAAAAGACAAGAGGGACATTTTGGTCCTCGGTCGCTCACATAACCTTGAATAATCATGTAACATACTAAATTATAAACTATAATACTGTGGTTAGAATACAAAACATAAACAGGTAAACAAATCCGGATGAGGACTTTAAAATCATTCTACATACCAAAAGCGGTTCATAAAAGTAATCTTGTTAAAGTGATTCTATTTTCAGTTTTTATAAACTCTTAAAGGTATCAAGCACCCGCTTTAGAAAATGAAATTGGGAGAATGCATCACAGTGATGCTACATACCAAGCCTGGTGAAGATCTAACAGTTCATGAGAAGAAGTATCTTAAAGGTTTCTTCTTATTGTAGCTCTAACAGGACCTTTAAAGAGACCATATGCCCCTGTTTGAAAAAAAGTGAGAAAGGACAATGATGCAACATACCAATTCTATGAGCCTCCATTAATATGTTCATCAAACGAAGTTGTTTAAAGCAATTTTATGTAAACATCCAGCAGCCCGTGAAACAAAATTGAGAGAGGACCATTCCATAATGCAACAGACCAATTCTGAAGAAGATCCAGTATGTGATGCATGAGAAGAAATCGTTAAAATGTTTTCTTTTTTAAGCTCTAGCGGCCTCTAAAAGGGACAAAGTCCCACCCTCCTCTAACTTAACTCCAAAAAGGAACTTACAATAATTCCACAGACCAAGTTTGAAGTAGATACATCAAGCGGATCATGAGGAGAAATAAGTTAGAAGGAATATATATTTTAGGCATAGGGGCCCCTAAAACGGCCTAAGTGTCCCAATCTGAACAAATCTAATAGATGACTCTTCGCTGATGATGCAAAGCAAGTCTGATGAAGTTCCAGCCAATAGTTCATGAGAATTTTAAAGGTATTTCTATATTTAGCTCAAGGGCCCCATCAAGGGGCTTAGTGTCCGCATTTGAATAGACTTGAGATATGACCTTAAAAAATGGTGCTATATTAATGTTTGATCAAAATCCATCAAGCAGCTCTTTAGGAGAAGTTAAAGGTATTTTCATTTCAGCTATTAACAGTCCCTGAAAAAGTCCAAGCGTCCCCATCTGAACAAAAGTGTAAGATGACTGTGCATTGATGCTAAAATCCAAGTTTGATGAAGATCTATCCAATAGTTCATGAAAAGTATAAAGGTAAAGGCTAAGTGTCCCTTAAGTAAAAGTATTTCTATTTTCGCTATATCAGTCCCTAAGAATGGCCAAGTGCACTATTCTAATAAATTTGAGAGAGTACCATACAGTTATGCTACAGACCAAGTTTGATGAAGATCCATCAAATGATTAATGAAAAGAAGTTCGTAAATGGTATTTCTATTTTAAGCTCAAACAGTCCCTTAAAGGGGCCAAGTGCCCTATTTGAATAAATTTGTGAGAAGACCTGATAGTTATGCTACAGATCATGTTTGTTGAAGGTCCACGAAGCTGTTCATGAGAAGATGTTCTATAAAGATAATTCTATTTTTAGCTATGACGGCCGCTAAACGTGCCCACACTGAACATATCATATAGGGGACTTTACGCTGATACTACAGACCGAGTTTGATAAAGGTCCATCAACTAGTTCACAAAGAGAGGTGATTTATTATTTCTACTTTTTGCTCTAGCGACTCAAATGTGTCCCATTATCGTCAAACTTTGTCTGTAGTATCAGTGAAAGGTTTTCTCTTAATTATTAATTTACCCCTATTTGAACAAATATGACAGAAGTTCTTACAACAATTCTATTGGCTAAGTTTGCTGAAGATCGGTCAATCCGTTCATGAGAAGAAGTGGATTAAAGGCTTTTCTATTTCTCGCTCTTACGGCTACTTAGTTCTCCCATTTGCACAAACTCGAGAGGGGACCTTCACGGTGCCAAGATGCTAGAGAACAAGGTCGATCTAATTCTGACCAGTAGTGTCAGAGGAGATGATACGTAAGACAAAATTGTTGACGCCGGACGCCGGATGGACGGACACCGGACGATGGATCATCCACCACTGCTAAAAGCTCACTCTGAACTCTTTTATGCAGCTGAGCAAAAATTGTAACAACAGTAAAAAACCAAGTAAGGGGAGACTTTTTACAGCTGTTATACTGCAATTAATACTTTGGAAACATAGCATGTGACTAAATTAGATAATAGCAAACTCGGTTTGATTGTTAATTGTTTGTCTGTTTGTTTTAGGATTAACGCCGTATTTCAGTTATGTAACGGCGGGCAGTTAGCCTAACCAGTGTTCCTGGATTCGGTACTAGTATAAACCTATTCTCCGCAAGTAACAGGCAAATTCCCCACATGAATCAGAGGTGGAGGACGAATGATTTCAGATGCAATCGTAACGGAGAACATACGCCTCGCCCAGGGCTCGAACTCACCGAGTTCCGTAGATCTGCGCTCTCTCTATTGAGATAAGCGGACGGGCTCGGTTTGATTGAGTATGTTAATCACAGGTAATGCAATGTGCAACAGCCTCACGCCCACTAGAACACTGATTCCATATAAGGTTGTTAAAACTATCTAGTATTTTGTCGCTCAAAATTCTTGACTAAACTTATTGTGTTACAAATCTTTGATATCTATATTTTAAAACTGTATTAATGCATAGCTTACCAAAATCTATAATGAAGCATCTATTACATTGTATAATTAGCGGTGTGATAAGTGCAGTTATACTAAAATAATACAAGGCAGTCATGATGACCCTGCATCGCTCACCTGAGTAATATGAGCTACATGTTGTAAATGTCAAACTGATGCTCAAACATTTAGAAAGTAGGTCACATTCATGGTCACTGAAAGTCAGTGTTAAGATCGGTGTGCAACACTGTTTATGTCATCCGAACTTCAAGGCTGTATCTTAAAAAAACAAGAAAGTAGGTCAATAGGTCAAGGTCACAGTCAAATGACCCTCTAATTTCTTGGGATCATTAGGTAATTACAATTAAACAGTCTAGGAAACAATTCTAGATATTTTTAAGTATTTCTTTTCAACCCAGGGGGCAAAATTTGAACAATCTTGTTAGAGAACCACTAGGCAATGCTACATACCAAATATCAAATTTCAGACAAGAAGATTTTTAAAGTTCCGTCCTATATAAGTCTATGTAAAACTTGGGGAACACAGGGCAGGGCCCATTTTCACCCTTATTACATAATTTGAACAATTGTAGTAGAGGACCACTAGGCAATGCAACATACCAAATATCAAAGGCCCTAGGTCTTGTGGTTTCAGACAAGAAGAGTACATAAAGTTTTTATTTACTTCCCGTTGCATAACGTTATGAAATTCTCATAAAGTAAAATAATTTGAATCCAGAAATATGCTATAAAGAACAAAGCGCGACTACAATTTTCATCCTGTTTCAAGCAAATAATTTAAAGTTTATACACGATGCACAAGTAGATCGGCTTCTAGTGAGTGATATGCAGTGAGTGATATTTAGTATATCTCACTGATAAAAAAACAGTATTTCGTCAGGTTGCATAAAATAAAATGGCTTTATTACACTCCCGCGACGTCAAACATGTGATAAAACTGATATAACAAGTGAACCACAGGGCGGGTTCTCTTGTCAACCCAGGGGTATAATTTGAACAATCTTGTTAGAGATCCACTAGGCAATGCTACATACCAAATATCAAAGGCCTAGGCCTTAGACTTTCAGACAAGAAGATTTTTTTTTTAATTTCCTATATTAGTCTATGTTAAACTTGGGACCCCCAGGGCAGGGCCTCTTTTCACCCTAGGGGCATAATTTGAACAGTTTTGGTAGAGTAATACTAGGCAATGTAACATACCAAATATCAAAAGCCTATGCATTGCAGTTTCAGGCAAGAAGATTTTTAAAGTATTTTCCTATATAAGTACAATGTATATGTAAAACCAGAGCCCCCCACCCCCAACACACACACCCCCTAGGACAGGGCTTCTTTTCATCCCAGGGTAATAATTTGAATAATCTTGGAAGAAGACCACAAGGCAATGCTTCATATCAAATATCAGAGGCCTAGGTCTTGTGATTGCAGACAGGATGATTTTTAAAGGTTTCCCTATACAAGTCGATGTAAAACTTCCATAGAGGACCATTAGAAGAGATCACTTGCCAAATATCAAGGCAATACGCTTTGTGGTTTTTAACAAGTTTTTCCTTTCGGTTGCCATGGCAACCAGAGTTCTGTATGCAATTCAATTCTTTGAACAATTTTGAAAAGGGGTCACCCAAGAATCATTCCTGTGAAGTTTCATCAAAACTGAACTCGTGGTTTAGGAGGAGATGGCTTAAAGGAAAGTGCGGATGGACGGACGGCCGGACGCCGGACGGTGAGCGATCACAATAGCCCACCCTGAGCGTTTGTCGCCAATAGGAAGGTTTATAATTTTTCAGTCATTGCAATACTTAATTTAGATATTTTCAACATTGTTCACTCTGTATGACTTGAATATTATACTGCTTTATTTAGAACACAACATTTATTGTCCATGTATTTAATCAAATATTGTCGCCAAAGTCTTAATAACTTTAAAGAAAAGCATATTTTTATAAGCAATTTAAAAGATATTTAATATCTTTTAGACTAATTTAGTCTATTGAAGTTAAAAAATAAAGTATTATTATTGCCCATTACAGTCAACATTTATGATATGATTTTAAACTTTGATAAACAGCATGTTACGATAACAAAAGGCAGATACGGTACTGAATGATTACTGTATAATTTCAGAATCTGAAGTCAAATTTTGTATTTTCTCTCACAAAACTGGAGAAGAGCCGATATGCTTTTCATTGACATTAAATACTGTATTTTAAAGTAAACGGAATGAAAAAGAAGTAATAATTTAGATTGTGAAACCAGATACGTGACGACAAGACATGTTACTGCTATTTCAATTCAGAATGTATTATTTGCTGTGGACATACATAACTGATGGAAATAATATCAGATACTCACCACTGAAGGAATGCAACAGATGTTTCAAACACCGGTAGTGAACAGGAAGACAGCATCTCTTATAGTTTTACATACAATTTTAAAATAACATCTCAGAAAACATGTTACATGAGTTAACTTGACATCAGTTAAACGGTTACAATTCTTATTTAGGTTAGAGTAATTTTCCAATAATTTGAAAAATACTACAATGACATTGAACAAAAAAATAATTCAAACACTAATGTTAGTTCATTCCAGTCGTTTATCAACCCATTAAGTCACATACTAAACAAAAGATAATTTAAAACACTAAACATGTTAGTGTTTATTAGTAAGCATTTATCAATTAAAATGGTTTGCGGCTGTGCCACGCCAGACCAGTTTAATTTGATAAATGTTTACCAATAAACACTAAACTATACATATAAAATATTTGACTGATACCTTTTTTCTGAATGGCCAAAATAAGCCCAACGTGGAAAAAGGGAAATCAAGACTGAAATGCTTATCGTGACTTAGATGGCTTGCCTTAATGGAATTAAGTTTATGATTGTTTACAAAAAATAATTTGTTGTTAAATTTCGCAATATATAAAGTCAGAAGTCAAAACAATTGAACAGTTATCTATTTCTTAAAAGTTACTATGTATATCCTTTAAACTTATTTATGGCAGTAGATTTGTGTCTATGTTCGATTTTTACATTATTTTCAGTAATCGGACACATACGCGTTTAGTTGATTTTTCTGTTCGATTATCGCATACAAATAATTATATGTTTGTTGGAAGATAAGAATAAAATATATTTCATAATCACAGAGACTTTGTTTTTAACTATATTTATATTCATGAAATCACTATAATATCGTGTTTGTTTGTTTGTTGAGTTTAACGTCGCACCGACACAACTACAGCAATTTTCCAGCTTTGATGGTGGAGGAAGATCCCAGGTGTCCCTCCATGCATTATTTCTTTACGAGCGGGCACCTGGTTAGAACCATCGACATTCCGTAAGCCAGTTGGAAGGCTTCCTCAGTTGCGTGGCTCGAACCCAAATCGATGAAGTGCAAGTGATTTGAAGTAAGCGACCTTATCCACTCGGCCACGGAGGCCCCTCCATATAACATTAAGTGGGATATTATATGTTTATGGAGTATCATATGTTCATGTAATATCCCCATTGTTTTTATTTTACCTACTTTCAGAAATACTGAAACAGTGGGTGAAGGAAAAGCACTACAAAAGTTAAACAAGTGCAAAGACCTGTATTTTTCTGTCCTCATTTCTCTTAGAATCTAATGTTCTTCAAGCCTACAGAGTATGGAAAAATCTTAACCGGAGAAAAAGTTTGATCCTATATCCTTAAAAAGAATTTCTAATATACATGTCTATTTATAAAAAATGAACGCCAGTGCTGCCAATTGCGGCCCAATTGACATGATTTGAACATACTGGGTAAACATAGTATGCCAAAGAATTAAGCTCAGGTCTTTACAGTTGTCGTCAAGAAGAATGTAAAGTGTATCCTATATAAGTCTACGTCAATGAGTCTGGGCCCATTTGTACCCAAAAGTCTTGATTTGAAACACACCTTTGAACGACAAAATTTACAAAAAAAATGCTTAAGGTTATCTTAAACAAGTGAGCCCAAGGTTTATGATTTGAAAATGTTTCGTAAAGGACATTAGAAAATGCTTCCTCATACCAACAATCATCTCTGGGTCTTGCGGTTTTGAATAAGAGGTATTAGCTCAACTTTCGCAGATCTGGCAGAGGTATTGAACTCGTCCCTTTCGTCGGCGTCGGTGTCAGCTTCTCGATTTGACTAGGTAACTTATTGGAATAGGTGGAAATTACACATACGCATTCTATGTGATTAAGTGACTAATATAGCCTAGGTTCAATAACTCTATTTTGGTCGTTTGGAAAGGTCGTAGTAGGTAGTTATTCTACACCTACCAGGCTCTCCTTTTTAGAGTGGGGAGGAGTGTAGTGAGCGAATGTTCCGGATCACGGGTTTCGGACTTAAACATTTGTCCAAATGGATTGTGGGATCGCCATCTTCGTTTTGTGCGTCAGCCATATTGGTAGACATTCCGAAGCGACAAACAAAGCCGTTATATTACACAGTTTACAGCAGCCATCCATCGATTTGGTAAGTCCCTTTAATTTCCTAGGTAGTTCTGTCAGATCTTGGTGGGTTCAACAGAAGAACACGATGCCCTATAGTTGTATAAACACTTTGCCGTACTTTGGCCTTTATGATCATGTGCATTACGAATGCTAGAACAATACAGACATTGATTTTCAATAGTTATAATTATACTTTATCACGCAAAAGCACTCTGGGTTTAACACATCGATTTTAGATATTAAATGTGCGTATTTAAAATACTCGATTTGTTATTAAAAAATATCTATTGGTTATTATTCTCGACATTACGTAGATTCCTTCAAACTGGGTTGCTTATTCATGGCACTTTTTTCATAAAAAAAAGATGTATTCTGCATATTTTGTATTTACCTTAGCATAAATCAGGCCCAAATCAATATTTACTCAATTTTATGCACGTCAAAAGTGTCCGCTTTTTCAGTAAACATTATTTGTATGTCTTTTCAAACAAAATTCACAAAGGCCTGCTGTTGTATTGTCAAACATGTTTTGACCTAGTATGTTTTAAAAAAGCTTATAATGAAAATGTTAAAAAACATATAGAATTCGGGGTTCTCAGTTAAACTAAGTCCTCAATTTCATTTTTTACTGAAATAGGGGAAACAAATTAATACGAAGAATGCAAAAGGAGTAAACTTACACTTAAACTAACTTGGTTTCTGTTCACTTCAATCAGTTATCAATCCAGAGAATTCTAAAACACAGAAACTTTGGAAATGAAGCATGTACCGCTTTAGGCGGAAATGACGTTTCGACATCGTTGACAATAGTTACCAAGCCGCGCAAAGATATAACTATTTTTAGATATGCGGAAAAAAATAAAATTATAGGACAAAGATATTTGGTTTCACAATTAACTATTTATAGATGTTATTGAACGATTTTGTTATCATTTAATCTTGCGTAGCGAGGCTTGTCATTATATGTACAGATTACTTGAATTGATATAATATACTTATGTTTGGTTTACCACATTACTATTGACTGCTATTGGGAAGAAATATGCATGGACATGTGTGTCAAAGCAACTGCTTGTTTCTTGTCCTTTTACACATTAATTTCCTTTTCTCCTGGATCAAAATTAAAAGGATATTATATATTATATAACAACCAGTCTTCCAAACAGAAAACTATGACTTAAAGCGATTGTAGTTTTTCATATGCTCTACTGAAGTTATGCATGCTCTCCTGGATACAATTAGAGACGTTAAAAGTTTGGATGCTTTCAAAAGATCATAAAAACACATTTTTTCTACAAGGTCTATGAAAACTAACATTGCACTAGAAAGCAAGCTGTTGTATGCCCGTAAAACAGAAGTTATTTTACTGTTGGTCTTTAAAATACCCAGTATATTAATATGTAGAATCAAACCTGATTGTAGCTAACTTCTTCCATATCATTCTGCGATATGTTATTTGTACAGTGATTTTGAATGCTTATTTTATAAATATAACAGGTAGGATTAAACTCTCTGTAAGAACCAACAACAAACAGTCATAGTCACACATCGCTTAGTTGGCCAAAAGATAATCGAAATAGTATCAAATGCCCATTATCAAGTATGTTGTAAATGTATGAAAAATATGAAACTATTATTATTATTATTGTTATTAATATTATTAACATTTACCAGATTTTAAAGCGCTCTTTTCATCTATAAAAATCTTATTTCTCTTTTTTTTATTTTGAGTTTTATTTTATTCCTTTTTCACCACCAGAATTTTTGTTTGCTATTAATGTATTTAATCCTACTTGTTACGTGTTTTCCAGTGAAGTATTTAATACTAGTTAAAGTGAAATATATCTGTTAATTTCGGCTTTAACCAAGAATACAGTCACAAAATTTCTCTAAGAAAAAAACACGTACACATTTTACTTACGGGCATTAACAAAATGGCAAGACTAGTAAAAATATCTCAATTTTGCTGAAAATTCATTCTCTTAAATGTCTTTTTCTACTTTTTTCAAATTACGCTTATGTTAATTTCATTCAAGGATACACTTCGTGCTCTGAACAATAGTAAATCATATCGCACTGGTACCTTTCTAACATTAACAGTTTTGTGTCTTTGTTGTACTAACAAATACACGCATACCAGAGGTATTCTTAAATATAATAGAGAAGCATAATCATGTCAAACTTAAACTACGGGAACAAACAGATATATGAACCAAATCAGGTTTGTTTAAAAGATCATTAATTCATTCAATATACTTCAAACGGATATTATGTCCTCACTAATTGTAGCATAAATAATATCGCGATAACAACAGATCTTCTTCACGGTAACATTACTTCAAAAGATGATCGGTTTCAAACGATTAAATTTGAAAAGGAAGTATGATACGTAAATACTCTTTTCGTACCTTCAGCTCAGGAACATTAAATGCATATTTATTACATACTCGATTTCTATTCCCCGTTAAGTTACACTGGTACCGGAAACGTCAATATTTTTCCATACACTGACGCCTGAATTTCATATCGGGTGCGTGACGTAATTCAGTGTGTACTGTTGCACTATTTTTTCTATTTAGTTCAGTATTGTCAGTCCTATTCAGGTTACTGAACATATTTATGATATTTACATAATATTTATACGTGTAGATGCGTATGTAATCCTAAAGTCGCGCAATATTTCCACTGAAGAACTCGTGCATATTTCCCGATACAAATCTAATAACCTATAAATATTTACCAAATAAACTATCTGCCACTACAAACACATGAACAGTATTATAACTGACTGCATCATGCAAAACTATTTTAATTATTATTATATATCACACTTAAAATCTACATGTATTGAACTTTGGTATTGAAACCAACAGAGGCGTTTACGCTAATACAAGGTTAATCTGTTCACCGATTTCTTTCAAATATTCTTCGGGGGAATTTGATATCTGATAAAAAGAAATTGGCCTTTGAGACAATACCGTGATGTGGAAAAATACAACATATCTTCTTTGGTTTTACTACTAGGTTGATGATAATTATTTAGGCTATGTCTGTATTGACTTCAATGAGTTTTATTTTACTTTATGATAAAATATATTTTTGATCATATTTAATCTCTTTATCGCATAGTGCGGCAATTTTCCTTTGATCTTTGCAGCATGTTATACATAGTAACACACATTATTACTACAAAACTGTGCTGATATCTTACAAAACTGTTGCGATATATATCAACACGGAAATCTCTATGGAGTTTCATAAGAAAAAAAGTGTTCCGATATATATCAGCACAGTAAAACTGTTCCGATATATATCGGAACACTTTTTCTCTATTGAGGTCCTATCAAGGGAGTATAATCTTTTCCTTTCAAAGAAAAGATGATTTTAGTTCCAATTTACAGTTCACAGAGAAAGAATTGTCACAAACACCTACATTTATAAAGTAAAAGAATAAATAAACTAGAATATTTCAAAAACTTGATAGTTATTGCCAAATTCAGAAATACATGAAATATATGAAATTCTGAGATTTCTCAAATGTTTCTTTTTCTTTGATTTTTTTTACAAACAAAACAACAAGTTTTACAATATGTCTGGCCAATGAAATGCAAAGATTTAAAACCAATGCAGAAATTTGTTGGGTACTTTTATCTGGGGAACACATTTTCTAAAACAGAAGTTTTAGTGTTTCAGTCAGCGAGGCGCAGAAAGGGAATCAAAATAGTAAAAATAATAATAAACAAATTTAAATGAAAATAATATATAAATTTTAATGATAAACTATGCGATAAAACAGTTATAATATGTAATGCTCGTGTGTTACCAGGATATATCAGAGCTAGGGGTACATCTCGTTATTTTTCTCTGCACATATCTGTCTCGGCCTACCGGCCTCGACGATATGTGCAGAGAAAAATACCCTCGATGTACCCCTAGCTCTGATATATCCTGGTAACACACTCTCACACATACTATAACTATTACATATCATTATTTTATGTATGTCACGATTCAAATATTAAGCAATTCATTTAAAACATGGTATCGGTGATAATTCTACCAGCGCAGACTATCAATAGTTACGGGTCAAAATTGCTAACCCTTTGTAAGGAAATTAAACGGTAGATTTGGAGAGTATTTACAATACCTTGTATAGAAAAATGCCTGTGTCTAGTTTAGTTTAATATTTATTTATACCTAAAGAATGTTAAAATAAAATAACTTACATGCATGTATTTTGCGGAAATGAATGAATGAGGGAGGCTCCTGTGCGGAAAAACCCTGGTGTCAAATTATGTAAGGAGTAATTCAGTTTCATGACATTATAACAAAGAATTGTTAAATTCTGCTTTATTTTCACGATGAACATGAATTTGCCGTGTGTGCGAAACCGCGTACAGTCCGAAACTGGGTACGCTGACTCTACAGTTACAACCAGCCACTACTAATTCATCTGTAGTTTGTCTCTATTCTTCGTTCTTATTTGAATACCAATTTCAAATTGGTCATACCTTTATCTTGCCTGTACCTTAAAAAACGCGCATTATGGCATATCCCAATGATTGCTGAAACAAACAGAGAGAGACACTTGAAAGAGACATAAAATTAATACTATACTGGGAAAACAATAATTGTGGAAACATATCAATAGCCACCCTAGTTGAAGAACTGGCTGATATCAGGGTTGAGGCAAGGAGAGAACTGATAAAATTATTCAGCTAATATTATTCTGGTTGCTTCAGCAGCAAATCAGAATAAACCCCTTCCCAATAGTGATATATATAAGCAAAGAGTTTAAGTACATGCGTTAAAAAGATGACAATGATATGTCACCACATTCGCACTCGAGTTCGCACAGCTACACGATAGCGAACTAGAATAACAAGAACAACAACATCTAGGTGTAATATTCCATGTATAAATTTACTTAGAAAAAAAACACAATACAAATATAGGTTTTACGGAAATTGACATCTGCAACATTAATAAACTTTATAATAACTTCCAGTTCCAATTTTGTTTTGAAAAAATACTTTGATTTCGCGTCAAAAATGACGTTTAATTATATTGAAATAATGGAAATAAATGTTATGTCAATTTAAAAATTTACAGAAATCATACAGTACCTGCGGACTTGGTTTTTACAAAAACATTCGTTGAAGATATTGAATTTTATTCTTAACACAGTGTATCCAGATTCTTGTAATTCTATAAAAATTGTATGTGATTCTCACACTGCAAAAAATAAACAAAATCATTAACAAACGGTAATACCAATTAGAAGCATATACTTATTACGAATATAAATTAGGGTATATGGGAACCCCAAACACTACCATAGTGCCATGCATCGCAAATTAAGCCCACAACAAAAAGTAACTGTAACGAAAATAAAGTTATATTTCAATACGCCAAGTAAGGAATAAGACTTTACCAATATTTTTTCAGGCCAACAACCTCGGTAACCCCTTTTATTTCAAATAGTATACATGTATACACGGAATACCGTAGTTTCAGTTAGTTCCTTACAAATGGCATTCTTTTTTTTTTTTATTTTAAAAGGAGGACAACTTCTTGAGGATATTTTAAATATCATTTCGTACGGGACAGTACGGTAAAAGAAGTATTGGTCGCGTGGATTGTTGGTAAATATGTTTTCCTTCGACAAATATTTATGGTTAGGTGATATACTGCTAAACCTTAAGATTTATGATCTTTATTTAATTCTCTGATTACTTTTGTGCTTTCTCCACTTTTCAACCGATCTTTTTAACATACTATAGCTATTACATTATCTTTCCGAGGTTAGCCACCGTTTTATATTTTATATACTCACTTGACCAGGAATCTAAACTCCATATTCCATTGACTATTCCAATCTTGAAAATTAATTATGTGTTTCGTGGCACCCTTAAGCCGAATGTTTGTGTAGCGTATACTTTAGAAGGTCCATATGTAAAGTGACATCCAGGTTACATGGGATTTTACAGTCTTTTTGCATAACAAGATGTCGCGAGACAAAAGCTGTTCGTGTATTTTTCTTACAAGAAGAATCGAGAAAGACAACACCAAAGTGATGTGCAATCTGTTTTGTAACATCAGGGATAAGCATTAATCCAGGTGGTCAAGGTTAGTTTAGAGTAGCAGTGGCAAACAGATTAATCAATATTTTCGACAGCCGGACAGTCGTTCAAATTTTGAGGATAAGAGGTCATGATGCAAAGTTGCAATTTTGTAGAAATCGAAATTACGAGATGGTAAACCTAGATTTCGAGACAGTATATTAACATTTCACATTAATAAAGAACATCTAGCCAGACACTAATGCACTTTCATACTTGGGTACTGAAGTAAAGACACGTGGCGTTTTGTTCAGCTAAACAAAAATGCACGCCAGTTTGATACTTTCTCAATTTTGTTTTCGTTTCTGTTTCTTTTCTTAAAAAACTGACACGGCGCCCTTGGCCATCTCGCAATTTTTATATTCACAAAGTTACAGTTATGAAGAATAATTGAACTAAATTTGTGTATTCGTCAGTATGTTTGTCTTTGTCATTACGTCACAAAAGATGATCCTGCTATAATGTTAAATATACATTTTAATAGCATTTTTACAAATATTTTTTTCTACTGTTCATTGATTTAAATGGCATTTTGTCTGCTTCCAAACGTTACGTTTTCATCAAGCAGATACATGAATTAGGTCGTTTCTGCTGCAATTACCTTTATTTCAAACAGTCAGTATAACTACGTATACTTTACAAATTGATTACGTAATATCTTTTACATGTTTATCTTTAATTACGTTAATCCGACGGAACCTTAGTGGCTGAGTGGTGTTTAAGATCACTGGCTTCATATCTCTGGCCCCACGTTAAATTCTTCATGTGAGCCATCCAGTTGACTTACGGAAGGTCGGTGGTCCTACCAGGTGGTCCACTCGTGATAAAATAATGTACGGAGGGGTCTTCCTACACCATCAAAGCAGGAAAGTCACCATATGACCTATAATTGCATAAGTGGGACGTTAAACACATCAAAAGCAAAATAAAACGAAACATAGTTTTAGAAGGTCCGGATAAGGGTAAGGATAACATTATACAAATTAAACAAGCTAAACTAATCTTGAGTTAAATATAAATAAAAGATATTTTCACATGCATTTATCCTTATTTTAGATACCTGAAAAAAATATAAACCTTTTTACCTCAAAAGATATGTATTCGTGGTAAAGGACATGTTTTAAATCAAGAGCAAAATATATGAAGTTATTTTCAATTCATAGATAATTCTGGTCCGTACATCCGTGCATTGCAAATTTTATGAGCATTTATGAGTCGAGTTTAAATTTATTTTCAACGGAATATGAACTATTAAAAAAGTATTACGACAGTTTTTTCAAAAAAAAATAGTAATACATATAAACTGTTTTTATCAGAAAACAGGAAGTAAAATACTTGTTTTACAAAATAAAATGTACATAACTAGGATATCGAGCGTTTAATGGGATATAACAATGATATAACATATCTGCAATTGTTACTTGTCTACCGCCCTTTTAAAAGGCACCATATTACACACCGTATCACCGGCGCCAGTGATGACAGATCACTGCCTGGATGACATATACCAAATTGTGCAGACACGTAATAGTGGGTTAGTTATTTGGTTGTGATAATGGTATAATTAAATCAAGAACATTTTCGTATTTAGGAACCTGTTGTCCACTGATTAAATATCACTAGATAGTGTCGGACTCGATTTTCCAATCATTAAAAGAATTATTACGAGTTAGATATCTGAGTTATGATCCAGAGGGTGAAAAACTTTTTTTTTACTCAAACATATCTTTTGGGTGAAAAAAGTATTTTAGGTTATATACGAACACATTTATCCCCAGGAGCATGTACATCAAATACAAACTATACACGTCTTTTCTAGAAAAAAGTTACAGGCTTTCAGACTACTACGGGTAAGAGAGAAAGAGCAGAACATTTACAAAGGCTGCCTTATATGACTGAAGCCCTCAGAGAACGATTAACAATTTGACAAAATCGCTCTATTATTGATTTCTTCAGTTTTGTTTTTGCATTTATATATATTAAATTAAAGAGTCTAACTATCATTTGTTACATTTTCATGGAACAGAATGTATGTTAATGCATAAATTTACAAAGAAAACATGTTTCTTTGACAATTTTTTCATACAATTGAATGTCTAAGGTACATGTTGTAAATTCTAATTCATAAACGCTACAGCTTAGAAGTTCCTCTTCATAAGTAATAGTTTTTGATTCCCATGAAGTGATTGTATATTCTAAACCAAATATTGAGAGCCTTATATCTAGACATGTATTTCTGTATTACAAAAAACTATGAAGAATAATTAATGCTATTATTTCAAGTATGCCATCTCTGTGCGTAGAGATGATGTAGACCACCTTATAGATTGCAATATTGCATTCGAACTTAAATAAAGGGAATTTCTTTTGGAACTGAATGAGGAATCAGGACGGCAGGAATGTCTGTATCTTCCCATTAACTTACGCTTTATGTAGTTTTTTATTTTCGTTCTATCAACTCCAACATTAATGAATGTTGACAACATAGACTCAGATAAACTGATTGACCCTAACGCCTGGTATTATTGGATCTAACTTATCTTTTCAGAAAGTTTTCAATACCGGAACAGTAAAGTTAAGTTTAGAAGTAGATGATGAAAAATCTCCTTTTCCTTACAACAAATTGATCTGGTCCTATATATTCTATATAAACTGACATTTTTAAAGAGTTAACAAACATAGCTAGACCGATTTCAGAGAACAAATCTTTACCTCATTTTAAAGGGTTACGTTAAAACTGACGTAAAATGAAGCGAAAAGTAGAGGTCATGTATCTTCTAAAATAGATTTCTCTTGTCACATTTGCTTACTGTATAACTACTTCAAATCACACTGCTGTGACCTGGAAGTACTACTCATACTAAAATCGAATTTCACTTAACCAAATACAACATCCTATCCCATTTTTTCTAGCAAAATATCAGAAATACATAAACATAAACAGCTTTAATTTAGACTTTTGTGACCATGCCGAGTAACAAATCAGTGTTAATAAACCTGGCTGCCATTTCGCGATTAAACCAGATGGCTCCCGTGCTGGTTCCTTTACAATAGTTAGGCCTCTAACTCATGTAATCCTGAAAAAAATCTCTAACAGAATATATGGAAACTAAAAAATGTAAGAAAATGTTGTTCAAATGTGACTGACCACATTTATATAGATAAGTACTTCTGATATAACAAATATTTAAGGAATATGTCGCGTGATATTGCACGGTAAACATTCCTTAATTTGTTTAACGTCCAGACCTGTAAGTTAGCTTTCCAATACCGGAAGTCTTCTTTTTTTTTTTTTTTTTTTGTATTTCTTGAAAGAAAACTTTAAAAACCACCGTTCATAAATTAACTTCTCGGGTAGCAAATTACTCAAGATGATATCAAGTTTCTTTTTCCTGAAACAGGCAAAAACAAAGGCTGGCTTCCCAAGCGTGAGCTAAGTAAATGCTTCCGGATCAAGTTTAGTTTTAATTTGTATGCTTTTATTTTCCAGACAGATATAATCGGCGGCTCGACTAGAAGAGAGTAACTTCATTCTTTGGTTCAAACTCTTAATTAGGCATGCAGAACTGTTAACAAGAATCTACTTCGAAAGGTGATGAAATAATGCACGCAGGGGCACCTGGGGTCTTCCTCCACCATCAAAGCTGGAAAGTCGCAATATGACCTAAAATTGTGTCGGTGCGACATTAAACCCAACAAAATAAATAAATAAATTGAAATGATTGCCAAAGTTTATAAGAGGTGAGTTCGTGTTCATAAGGTAAGAAATGGTCTTGCCCTAAAACTTATCCACGTGCGCACATTATTCCACGCGATTCAGCTTTTCCCAACAAAGGAACAAGCTCAGCAAATAAAGGTACCTACTGAGCCAAAAAGATCAAAGGTTTCGACTCCATGTCAATTTATAGAATACAGGTCAATGTTCCGAACAAATAACTCAGTAAGACTTAAGTGATTATGTAATAAAGTTAACTTTAACAAGGAATTAGTCTATAAATTGCAGTCATAACCTTTGGGTATCTTTGGGGTAAAAAATATTGATAGTGGGTGTGACATTATAGTAAAGTGTTTGTTTATTATAGTGTCACTCCTACTGAAACGGTCAGCCAAGTTGGCTTATGAGACACCTACATACATTGAACAATATTACTTCCCGATTCCTATTTCTTAATGTCAGATACAAAAAAAAACAAAGACAAATATCAAACAGGGAATGCCACGTACCAAAAACGCAGCCTCCCCAAAACGAAATCTACAGCACGCAGACGTGCACACCACAAACACACACACACATACACATACATGCGCACACACACAAAGCCAACACACGAGGACAAAACGAACAAAGGAACACAGTGGGGCACCGCCTTGGAACGGTCAGTGGCAAAAACACCACTGGGGAGCTTAAACCGGTTTATGGTGCGCACCCAACCTCACTCTTACCCACACCATGTTCCAAAGACACGGGGTAGTGTAAATAAAAATAATCCCCTCCAGGTGAATCTCTAACACACGTAATGGAAACGAAAAGGCATGGCATGTAAAACACAAAAATGCTCGTGTATAGGCAAGTAGACAATCGGTATCCATTATCAAACTAGTTGTAGGCTCACCAACCGGATACTCTTCAGTAACAAGTCCGCCTCTGAAATGGCTCGAACCTTCGACCTCCCAATTGCGGGACTGGTGCCTTATCCATTAGGCCATATTCTATATATTTATTGTCATTTGAACAGTAACCACTTTTGTTTATCTACTTAGAGTATTAAAAATTCTAAACAATAAAAAAATGCAAATTTCTAAAGATTTCAAATCAGTAGAAGACGTCAAGTGTTTTGTAGTAATTCATCGTAAGATCAAGAGGAAGTTAATCCTTTATAGAGTATGATATCTCCGACACTTGTCTAACATGAACTATGTGGGTAGTTATTATTTCATAGTTTCATATTTTAAAGCAAGTTCAGTGAATTTATATCCCATGCCGAATAAGTTGAATTGTGAATGAGGGGAATATATATTTTGAAAGGTATTTATTTTCCAGATATCAACAAATTATAAACAAAAGCAACAGCGGTTTGTTGGTTTCTATTTTTACAAATTCAAGTGAAAAACTGCTCTATAGATTCAAGATTCTATAGAGATCTTTAAGGTTCAGGAAGACCGATCGATGGATTATATCGTTTTTCTTTTCTTTTTCTTTTCTTTTTTTTTCCGCGTGAGGGGGGGGGGGGGGGGGTTGGGGGTGAGGATTTATCTTTTTTTAAGCAATTAACTCTGCAGTAACTGAAACGGTTTTGATGACATATGCGCCTGCATTACCGCTCTATACTGATTTATATTTGTGTTAAATTTCATGAAGATCCATCAATGGATTACTCTGTTGTGTCGGAATTTATGGATTGTTAAATAGTTAAAGGTCAATGACTGGTTAATGAAGAGATTATGACGAAATTGAGCGCGCATCAATGCCTTGTAGTGATCAACATGTTTGTAATGTTTTATAAATATCCACGATAAGTTACTTTAAGACAGTCAAATATACCTGCTTTTTAACCAAATCTAATCGGGGAAACTCTGATTTTACTGAGTAAATGGGGACTAAACTATATATGAGAAAAGGTCTCTATGTGGGGGACTCTAATAAGGTCAGGGGAATAATATTATGCGTTTGCAAAGGAGGTGTGCTAATTTATCATTACGTAAGGTGTGGTGGCTCTAGCAGAAACACTTTGTGAATAATAAGCATTTTCATTTTTTCTTAAAACAAATAAAGGGGAACACTCAGATTTATTTAGGTCAAGGGCCACATGATAATTAATAACTATATGAGGTTTGGTGATTCTAGCAAAAATACTTTTTGAATTATTTTAATAACAAAGATAAAGATATGTTTGCATTGAATAAGTAATGCAGCGCTTTGTGGTCAACTGCTGAATAAAATTATTCATGTTTACATTTCTGTAAAGAGTTCACTTAAAATACCAAGTGCCTTCACTGGTATAATGGCATGAAATTGTTTGTCCACAGTCAAAAACAAATTTGACTGACAAAATGAAAGTGACACGCTGATATATAACAGACTTTTACAAAGATTCGTTGTATTCTCTTTATCACTCCAGTGTCATATAAAATCATCGTTGTACTCACGAAGCCCACAAACTAGCGTGTGAAAAACATTTTCATCTCTCCATCCTTTGCAGATGTGATCGCAAATGAATATCAAAACCTGTAAAAGATGAGACATCAATCGATAAGAGAAACAAACGAAATGTTAAAATGTCAATTACTTTTAATAAATATCTGGCAAAATTAAAGTAAGCCGTAGTAAATTTGTAAGGATATGAGTAATATGACAGAGGTGTGTGCCCACACCTTAATTATCTTGAAAAATGAAACGGGTCCAATCGCTAAAGTAACTATATCTTAGACTAGCTGACAAACTATTTAGAATGTCCTTTGTTAAAACGTAGAGCTGGTGAGACCATATATTTCGTTTATCAATATTTTCTCTAGCTACCTTGCCTAAATGATTTGTGTACAAATGATTCGCAAATGGTGTCAATTATGAGCTAGACAATTTCAGGGATCAGACAAATCACTCAATGTTTCAAATTAACAATCTTCAACTAATCAGTTCAATCTCTATATGTTGAGATACTTGACTGGTCGTTTAGTCGAAGTTCCCGTCAGACGATGTCTTTGAATCAACAATTTACAAGTCCTATCGTATAGATGCTCAGCCTATATCCTTGTAATTGAAGCTACTACTCAATATGTTTGCCGTGACTCCCAGATCCTGAGCGCCTAAATGCTATCACATATAGCATTCTACTATCATAAAGGTATAACTGCGATGTCTTGATTGACTTAGCCAATAACGCTGAAGCTTGAACTCCCCTACTGTCTCAATAGATTACCAAACACTGTGTGTCTGCCTCGGCTTTCCGATGCTCTGCATATATTTGCTACTGTCTATAGCATTCAACTAAACTCCTATGTGCTGGTCCTATAGCTCAAAACATTATACTTCTGCATTTCTTGTTTAGTCTTTGAACGCCAGACATGATTTTTTAAATAATGTATCCGCCCTGATAGCGTAGTTGCAATTACTTTCTCATCAAGGTACTGGGATAAATTATTTTTTGAATCATCGACGTGTCTACAAAAATTCTTTGTCATCCATATACCTATTTATACCTTATCAGAAGTGAGCTTTGACTGGTACTGTTTATAGAACTTGTTTCGGATTGGTCCAAATAAGCACATAGTATTTTACAACGGGTACTTGCTTTAACAAATTGTTGGTTCCCTTTTACTATTGTATATAACATAATGTGTGATGCTTGGATCCGGCTATCAATGTAATTAACCCAAGTCGTCCAAACATGACCCGAATCCTATTATTTACAGCAATGCAACTATAATTATAGCAGTCACAAATAAAAAGGAGTCGAGCACTATCTTTGCTTATTTTTTACTTTAGTAATATATTGAATATACAAATTATTCTGACAAAGTTTCTATTCCAATGTAGGAGGTATACTTACCACAAGCCAAATACAATGTATAACAAAATATCGTCATGGTGTAGTAGAAAGCATAACTTATCTTCTCCATTGGGAAGATCGCAGAGAATCTAACACATGCTGCCAACATCACTAAACCTGAAATTAAATTGATGTCAACTTTTGAATAATAAGCAGCTTCCTATTTCTAACCTACAAACGATTGTGAACATTACATTTGTGTTGTAACAGCATTTACAAGAAACTAAGAATCTAGGACGCAAGAAAAATAATCATGTCATAGTCTGAAGCTTGTGGTGAATGTCTAGCTTTCAGCTTTAGATTACCTTGCCTGCTTTGAAAAGCACCGCAGATGACAAACTTTCAGGCTTTCAAACTTTAGCTTACCTTGCCTGTATTTGAAAGAAACCTAGATGACGAATTTTCAGGCTTGTAATCAAACTTTAGCTTACATTGATGCGTTTGAAAAAAATCTAGATAAGAAACTTTCAGGCATACAAACTTTAGCTTACCTTGTCTGCATTTGAAATAACTTCTAGGCTTTCAAACTTCAGCTTACATAACATGAAAAAGACGAACCGCCAGGCTTTTAGACTTCAGCTTACCTTCTCTACATTGGAAAGAAACCTGATGAACTGAGTTACCTTGCCTGTATGTGATAAAAAATGGCCAAGCAAGCATATGAATGACATTAACATTATCTGATAAGACCACATTCTGTGTTAGCGGCTCTCATTTCCTCCCAAAGTAATAATATTTTGAATAGTTAAGGGACCAAACTCTAGATTTGGTTAAAAAGTAATTTTCTTTAAAACTGCAACTTTGTCAGCTTATGAACTCTAGAACATGAGTTTTTTTGTTGTTCTAAACTATCTTAAGAATGCCAAATCTAGAAAACAAAACATGTCCGAGTCGGGAATCGAACCCAGGTTGCCTAGGCAATAAAAATTTCCTACCATCTTTACCAAAATAAAACACGAAGGAATTCATCCTTAACGATCGTTTATCAATTTTTTTATAAATCAAGCAGTTTGATACTCCCTTTACAAACGGCTTTCGATGTATACATAAATACATTAATTCTTGTATGATTCCATATGTCAGTAATGAAGTTTCAATCTTCTTAAGAAAAGTAACAATAATTTCCTAATTTTCTAAATTCCTGATCTTTTTTCTTTGTTGTCGTGCGATCTAGAGGTCAGTCCCTTTAACACTCAGTGTGACGGAACCAGGTTTAAGCTTATACTATATCAGCTATGATTTACGGCCACTGTAGCAAACGAATAAAATGCTTAAAGACGGTTGCGGCAGTTTGGGGTAAAAGAATACCAATAACAGAATTTGTTCAAACTTGTAAATAAACACAGTGTAATGTTAGAAACAGAACTATGGAAAGATAGAAGGTCGCCATGCTTGTTCGTAAGTTATCTGCCCTAGAATATGCAAATGTTAAGAAAAAAAAAACAGTTTAAAGGGCAGATAACTTCTTAAACAAGCACGGAGACCTATGAATGTTTTTGCATTTTTTTTTCTAACACATACATGTACAAAGTTTGAACAAATTCTATTATTGGGAAACTTGACCCCTCTCTCATTCGAGAAACTGCAGCAAGTGCCTTTAACACAAACTTGTTAAAGAAATGATATATATCTTTCATTGAATTTCTAACATTCTACTTTCGTTTTCGGTTTATAAATAAAGGAAGGTTAAAATTTTACCATCAACATTGTAATCCAGTGTTCGTAAGTTATCTGCCCTAGAATATGCAAATGTTAAGAAAAAAAAACAGTTTAAAGGGCAGATAACTTCTTAAACAAGCACGGAGACCTATGAATGTTTTTGCATTTTTTTTTCTAACACATACATGTACAAAATTTGAACAAATTCTATTATTGGGAAACTTGACCCCTCTCTCATTCGAGAAACTGCAGCAAGTGCCTTTAACACAAACTTGTTAAAGAAATGATACATATCTTTCATTGAATTTCTAACATTCTACTTTCGTTTTCGGTTTATAAATAAAGGAAGGTTAAAATTTTACCATCAACATTATTAATCCTCTTTTGGTGCCGTCACTTTCTATCAAACATAGCGGAGAAAACTGCAGAATAGTTGTCAACATTGTTGGAAAATGATTCAACAAACTAATTTGTCCGATTATGACTAAACATTTCTTCATGTTTGTGTTTTATAATTTTTCCAAATTTTTTTAATTGTTTTATTCCTAACACTCAAGTTTAAATTCTCATTTCTCTCTCTGTTTAAATATCTTTTATATTAGATTAACCTATTAATTAATTATACTATATTTATATCATATGGGAATCAAAAGGCTAATGACTGTCTTTAAAGCAGGAGTCTAAAGTAATTTGACGGTATTGATTTTACCTTATACATAATATATATATTTATACTCTTCCGTAACTATATACTAAATACATATATTTTTAGAATAGACAGAATTTCGTTTAAAAGCAAGCAGAAGACAAAATAAACTATCATGGAAACAAATTCAAGTTTACATGAAAGCTATAGTAAGCAAGGATACTTTTTTGTCTTAATAAGTTAGAAGACTGTATGATCTAACTTAACGAGTTATTAAACGAAATAGTTTTTTTTTTTATTTATGAATGACAGTCCTCTTTATGTATTTTATACAATATAATAGGAATGTATATAGCGCGTGTATAAACATATATTTATATAACGGCAATATAATACATATTACCATACCCGTGAATTTTATAAACATCTTAAGTTTAAAAAAAATGAAAAGAATAATTCCAGTGGTGTTTTTTAAAACAGATATGTAGTCGGAGAGATAATTAGAGAGAAGGATTTCCTGGAGCTTCTTGGCTTGTAGCAAGGAAGGTAACATTTTAAACTTTAATGCTGTCGTGAGGCAAACTTCGTAAAGTTGTTAAACTGATGTCTGGCAGAAAGTTCAGCAGAATACAATAGTGTTGTTCCGAAGTAGGAGTAATTTAAGAGACATCACGAATAATTTGCTAATCAGTGCCAAAATTCTACACTGACTAAAGGTATTTAAAAGAGACATTATACATATCAGTGTACATAATAACTAAGTCACGTAAAGGGACACGGCTCGATTATAAAAAATCACGAAGGGTCCGCAGAAAATTAGTTTGTACCGACCGAGTCTGTCGTCGAGGGCGCCGTGCAACTGGAGAGGAGGTCTTTGTCAATATCATTGATTGGAGAACTAAACAGTGATGGAGAGGGTACTGAGACGGTAAAGATGAAAGAGGAGTTAAGAGTTTAGTTTAATAATATTTTATTGCAACTATTACAATAGCATGAATGGTAACAATATATATAGTGTAAATGGGTTGGGCTACAAGTTTTAACAACATTAGCGACAGCCTCCGCAAGAAAGAGGAGTTAGAGAACCTGAAAGTGGCAAAAGCGAGACTCGTAAAAATGCAAGAGAAAGAAGATCTTCGCCAAAAGCTAAGACAACAGAGAGCATAAAAGGTAAATAAAAGAAATATTTCTATGCAAAATTCAGTAAAGTCAGACATTTTAACAGAAATTGCTACATCAGGTTTGACTGTAAATAACTTAAGACAATCAAAGAAATTAAGGAAAGCCGCAAGAGAGGAAGTACAAAAATTAGGACTTTTCAGTTTGGGTGATTCCGATACAAGTTCGGATAATACCAGCGATTCGGACAGTTTATATTCTGATATGTTTGGTGATAACAGACGAGATAATGATGTCAATATTCCAAAAATCCAAGAAGAAATAAGTCAAGTAGAAAGTCCGGTATAACAATGAAAGCTTCCGACAAGGTTAAAACCAAACAGCGTTATCCTGACTCACAATTACGATATAAATTTGCCAACAACCATATGTCTTTTCAAAATTTAGATGTTAATTTATTTGTTGCAGGTGAATTAGAAATAATATCTGATCTACAAACAAAACAGCAGAACAGTCTGGTCGTTTAGACTTATTAAAGAGAATAATGTATTTGAATACTTCCCCTGACTTTGAAATTTTTAAATCATATTATGCTGCTGTCTTGTGATTTCACTTATTTTAGAGTCAGTTCTTTTTAATAAAAGTAACTCTTTACCATGACTAGCAAGAGTTATTTTCTCCAGGGCGCCAAACCTAAGAAATATCTGTCCTTTCAAAACACGAAACATTACAATGCCGTTGATGAGTCAAATAAATCGTTCTGTTCACTTTAACAACGTAGTCGCTGTGAGCACAAAAGTAGCTATACAATAATTGTGACAGGTAGGATGCGTTCGGAGCAACATATTTACTCAACATAAAGTCAAATTGCAACACCCAGGAAGTTCTTCCTCCTGTCCTCATACTTTATCATGACAACTGCATTTAAATACAAAATACCAGAACGAGGATAAAGTTAAGGATTTGTTTTCTGACTGATCTTTTTAGTTCCAGTTTACAAGATCACAAAAAATTGTAAGCATTCAAAATCTTGTAAGCTTTGTAATCAAATAGGTGTTAAAGGTAAAAACAATAAGGACACATAAGAAATGGTCAAAGTGCATGTACATAAGTTAATGAAAGATTCAGGAAAATTCAATTTTGAAGATGTCATATTAAGGTTAGTCATAAGATCAATGTTGAATACATACGCTCTTGGTTGATTCATTTTGATTCATTCTAAATGTAAAGATTTACTTGTGTGTAATTTGTTGGAATATGGTTTTCCTTTAGGCTTTAAAGGTAATGAAGATTTATTGTCTCCTATGTAAAAACTATAAAAACATTAAAGAAGCCACATATTTTCCAATAGAAATTTAGGATTACATGGCAAAAGAAATTTCTTATGAAGCTGTTATAGGACTTTTAAAAGTAATCCATTCAACCACAATCTGTTAATTTCTCCTTTAAATTAAGCACCAAAAATATCGGTGTTAGAAGGGCGAATTGTTCTAGACCTCAGTAGTTGTACTTCGAATGCAGTAAATGACTATTCAGACAAAGATTTTTACTTGGGTGAGCCAGTGTCATAAGTTTTTCCAAACATTGATGACTTTATTAAACTATGTTTTAAAAAAATATTAGAAACGAGCATATAGGCAAATCAGTATCTGTCCTTCACAGTACAATTTGGTGTCTTTGTTTGGAAAAAAAAAAACATTTTTGTAGCACTATGTTACATATTAGTCTGCGTAGTGCGGCTTCTATATGTCAAAGAGCGACTAATGATTTGGCATTATTTTTATTCTGTATTGGGATATACATTCTTAATTACCTGGATGATATCGCATGTGTTGAGAGGCCTGAAAATGCTCAAATGGCATATTTGACACAAGATAAGGTTTTAGAGCACAGCGATATTGATATATTTATATTTATATTTTTTTGTTGTCGTTCAATCTTGATCATTTTACAATATGTTTGTTGCCGTTTTCAGCATTAATTGTTTAAAAAAGTTGTTGAATAACATATCTATCTTTAAAAGATATTTGGTAGAAGTTTACTTTCCAATCAAACCTGGCAGCCTAGAAGAGTGTGTAAATGTAAAAGCTTGAGGACAGTCCATCATTAAAGTGGGGAGTATTTATGAAGGAACAAAGAATAGTTTTCCGGATGAGTTTGATTTCATGTTTCTTATTTTTGTCTTTAAGGGAAATAACGCCTCATTCGGTTTTTGTCTACTTGAGAATTATTATGGAAGAGTGCATACGTTCCATTAAATGGACGTTACTTTACGCTCATTCTGCCGAAAAAAAATAGCATTAGGAGACTTTATTTCGACATGTATATGAATGGTCCAGACTACATGCTAAGATTTATATACAACAACGGGTCGGGAGAAGAACGATATATCCATGTTGATCTTGTTCCTGCTTACAAAGTCATTGTAGATACTAACAAAGTGGACTGGTATACAAGATTTGTAAATACACATGTTAAGCCAAAATCATTTCGCAAAGAAGCGATTTCTTTTAGAAATGGAATTTTATGTGTAAGACATGAACCAGCGCTGACAGAAACTGAAGTACAATGTATATTTTGTGAGGAACAGTTTGTCGAAGAATCATACAGCAGTGTACAGGATATTGAAGTTTCTAATTAACGGGCACGAAGACCATGCCTCTATAGAACAATTCATAGACACATTTGAAAACGCGGACAAGATAGGTACAGGATATGCTTTATACATGATAAAAACAATGATAATTTATCATCATGACGAATGTAAAAACCATGAAACAGCAAACATAGGACCGTGTGTGCTGCAGGTTCTAAAGGCAATGTGTCAATACGGCAACTTATTAGTTTCCAAATATTTTGGCAAGACCTTCGTTTAGGTCCTCTAACCTATGTCTGTTGCCTGGTCTTAAAGCAGCATGCTTCCAGATCGTTCGACAACAAAAGAATATTTTTAGATATCTTGAAATAAATGCTATATTTTTAAGAAGGCTTTAAAACTTAATTACTGGCAAACTTTATGTTACAGAAACACGTGAGAATTTGCAGTTTGTCTTTTTCAACTTTTTAGCGATGAAAATCGAAAAGCGATTGTCACGCTTTTACTCCAGGTAAACTGTCTCCATTATAAATATATATTTTGAAGTCATTATTCACTACTCAAGCTAAAGCGCTATTGGTTACGACGACGGGAAAATGTCTTTATTGCCGCGGCGGTGCGGGGTTCGATTCCCGACGCGGTCATCTATCTTGATTTCATTTTTTCTTGATTTGGAACATTTGAAATATGTTAGAAACAAAAAAAATCATTTTCTAATGTTCATAATATGACCAAACTTCAATTTGAAAGAAAGATTATTTTATAGCCGAATCTGGAGGCATGCTGCTTTAAATCACTGACAACATGTTTGAAATCTATGCAAACTTCCAATGATAGCTATGGTTATGAGAGGATAAAATGAGTTCTGTAACAAAACAGTTCCTTGATACTTAAACAAACCTAAAAAGAACATAATGTTTAAAAATAAAAGTAATTAATGGTTCTGATCCTTAAACCGGTCAAAACGACAAAAAAAAATGAAAATGATGGCTCAGTTTGATTGAGTGTATTTATGTCGACTAAGACTGATAATAAACTTTGCTTTCACTAATACTTTTTTACGTTTAAATAAAAAAGTAACGGTGAAGTTTTAAACTACAACAAGAAAGTGAAATTGGATCTGTATTATGTTAAGGTAATTCAGCACGTTTGATTAACCGGAATTAATGGCGGAACTTTATTTATCCTGATAGAATAAATGTTATTAGAAAGAACCCTGGACGCAGTATACGGAAATGAAAATCCTTTTATGAATTAATGGCAACTCGTGAGTAAATTTACTAAAACACCTACTTTACTATCTTTCTGACGGTAGGATATTATATTAAAGCGTTTGACACGCTAAATAATTCCAGTAATGTCGTAAAGTCAGCGTGTAATGAGCACGTGAATATATTTTGAAAACAAGCACATGGACCTATATAAACTCAACAAAAAAAATAAAGGGTCAAGTATATACGGTCATAACAAATGTATAAACGTAAATTTATTCAGTGGAATCTTTACAGTAATATTTAAAATTACGTGTTTACTTCATTGTAGAGTATTCCTCTCTCGAAAAAAGTAGAAAACAGTATCGCAGTTCCCCATAAAACACAACCACCCTCAAAATTGAAAAATTTGAACTTTTCAAGTTGAAATTTTATAAATGAGTTTTTTACTTACCATATTCTACGAATAGAATATCATTTCCGCGTAATAGGGTATAACTCGCTAAAAATTAATAAGCGTCTCTTGACACCGATCACATGACCGGTGTTATAGTAAACAGACGCTTGATCCTCAGTTAAAATTTTGCTAAAATGCAAAGATACTGAGGGGAGGATGGGTGGGTTATATGTATGGTAAGTAAAAAACTCATTTATAAAATTTCAACTTGAAAAGTTCAATTTTTTCAATTTCATCACATTCGTTTTTTACTTACCATATTCTACGAATAGGATAGATTCCAAAGCTTCTTCTTTGGATGGCGGGTAATCTTTGCTGTGTGTATTGAGAAACATCTCTAATAGATTTCCAATCTTATCCATTCATTTAAAGTCAAACCACAATACAACCCACATATTTATAGCTCTGGACTCCTGTTCTTTCTGAACTAACTGTCCATTAAATATCCTCCAATATTATATACAACTGTGTTTAATTAACACTTAAGGAATCACATGTATATCACCCTGTGACACACTACACATGCTATATATATACCCCAAGAATATCTTTCTTGTATTTAATAATTTATCAAAAATCAACAGTTTCCAAATTGCAACTCGCAAAATTATTTTCTGTCTTTGTTTTACCGATACTATTTACACAGTTTTTTGGTACAGAACACAGAGATCAACGTTGCGTAAATAGAATTTTGTGAATGTATTTTCCTTGGCCCAATCAGCTGCATCTAAGATAGCAGACATGGAGGCTCCATTGAATAGCGCCCAAGAAGGTCCAATTGCCCTTGTTGAGTGTCCTTTTACTCTGAACTTTTTGTCTGAGTAAGCCATTTTAACTATATCAGTTATCCAGCGTGCTATAGTTTTAGTAGATACAGGTTTGTGTGGCTTCACATAGCTCAGAAATAACTTTGTAACATCTTTACCTTCAACAGTCCTGTATTTCTCAGTTGCCTTTAAATACAAAAACAAAGCACGTTTGGGGTCCAATGATTTCTTGTCCTTAAATGCAGGTACAAAAATCTTACTGCCAAAATGTCCTGGTCGGTCCTGCTTGGATAACCCTGGCCGCAAGAATGTGACCCCTTTGTTCTGGACGTTCACCCAACCTTCGCCTAATCTTAACGCTTGAATGTCGGCGCATCGTCGGAACGTCGTGATTGCTACAAGAAAAACAACTTTCAAAGTGAGACATTTCAGACTAGCTGACCTTAAAGGTTCAAAAGGAGCTTTTTCTAACATTTTTAAAACTCTAAGTAAGTCCCACTCTGGAACCAGTCTGTTACTTGGTGGTCTCAAAATGAAAACACCTTTCAAAATTCTAATCAAATCTGGGTCTTGGCCCACTGGAGTACCATTAATCGGTCTTACCACTGCAGACATCATAGACCTATAGCCTGAAATAGTGCGGTATTGCAAACCTTTGTCATATAAGAAGACTAGAAAATCTGCGCAGTCAACTATAGAGGCAGTATAGGGATCTTTCTGCCGTTGACGACACCAGCGATTGAACCTGTTGAATTTGCTAATATAGTCAGCTTGTGTCCCTTTTCCAGGACGCCATGAGTAAATTTCTTGCCTTTTCTGAAAAGCCTGAATTTTCAAAATGTCTATTGAGAGCAGCCAAGCCGTCAGACTGAATATCTGCGGATTGGGATGGTATATTTGTGTTTTTGGTTGATGAAGTAGATCTGATTGTACTGGTAATCGTCTCGGAATTGCTATTAACAGTCTGTGTACCAATGTCTGCGAGGCCATTGTGGTGCTATTAACAGTACCTGACACTGAAACTGTTTCATATGCTGCAATATCCTCGGTATCAGACAAATTGGAGGATATGCATATGCAATCATCCTGTTCCAAGGTACAGACAGAGCATCTATGGCGTATGCCTGTGGATGTTGGAGCCAGGAACAGAAGATTGGCAATTTGTGATTCTCTCCAGAAGCAAACAGATCTATCATCGGTGTTCCGAAAATTGCAAAAAGTTTGTTCAGAATTTTGTTGTTCAGAGTCCATTCTGATGCTCTGATTACTTTGCGCGAAAGTTGGTCCGCTAGTATGTTCTTGACGCCCGCAATATGGGCTGCTCTCAACTGAATATTGTGTTTCATGGCCAGATGCCACAGTTCCCAAGTCTTGTAACAAAGAGTCACTGATTTTGTGCCCCCTTGTTTGTTGATATATTGGCAGACTGACGAATTGTCGCATCTGATCAACACATTCTGATTCGAGAGTAACGGCAAAAAATGTTTCATTGTTCGGATCACTGCTTCCATCTCCAGAACATTTATGTGGGCTTGTTTCTCTGTCTGTGACCAAACCCCTTGAAAGGTCAGATTTATTAGGTGACCCCCAAATACCGTTTTTGACGCATCTGTTGTCATGACCACTGATGTAGACCATTTCTGTAGGGATTGACCCATATTGATATTGGCTTCCTGTGACCACCAATTCAGATGGTTTAATAGATGTGGAGTACATGGAATTACAGTATCCAGATCCATAGTATGAGGTCTCCAAAAATGAAGGAGATGTAGTTGAATGGGTCTCATAAACAGACGTGCATTTGGAGTGAGGCCAATACAGGATGCCATCAGTCCTAGTAAATGTAGGAAATTTTGGGCTGTGGCATGACCCGATTTCAGAACTTGAATTCCCAAAAGAATCTTGTCTAAACGTTCTGGGGATGGAAACACTACATACAGGTGCAGTTTGAACAAAGCTCCTATGTAATGAAAAGTCTGAGTTGGAACAAGTTGAGATTTTTTTAGATTCACAATAAAACCTAGTTCGAACAGGAGATTGAGAACTGTCTCTCGATTTCTGAGAAGTAATTGTTTTTGGGCATTCAGACACAGCCAATCGTCTAGATACGATGCTAGTCTTATGTTCTGCATTCTGAGATAAGCTGTCACTACAGTTACAACTTTTGTGAACACCCGAGGTGCACATGTTGGGCCGAAACATAGGCATTTGAACTGGTATATTATGCCCTTGATGCAAAATCTCAGATATTTGCGAAAATTTTTGTGAATCGGAATATGCATGTAAGCGTCCGAAAGATCTAGAGAAAATGCCCAATCTCCCGGTTGGACTAGATTCAGCACTTTTGTTAATGTGTCCATTTTGAAGTGGTGTTTCCTCAGATATGCATTGAGAGGTTTGAGATTTATAACCGGTCTTAACCCTCCATTTTTCTTGGTTACTACGAAAAGCGTACTGTAAAAACCTTCGTGTGCAAGATTTGGAGGTACAATTTCTATGGCATCTTTTGAAAGGAGAGTCTGAACCTCTTCTTCTAAGACTGTGAGACTTTTTGGATTTGACCTTGTTTCTTTCATCCCGGACCAAGGGGGAACTGAAAGAAACTCTAGTTTCAGACCGTTCTGAATTGTGTCTAGAATCCATTTGTCGTCTGTTATTTTCTTCCAATTTTGAATGAAATATTTGAGACGACCTCCCACTGGTATCTGAGGAAACTTTGCCACTATTTCTGATTCTGAGTCATAAAGGTTTTATAGAGTTGCGAAAAGAACTTACCGCCTTAGATTTTGTAGCAGACCTGAAGCCGCTCTTCGGTTTGTTGAAGCCACCACTGGAGTTGTACGGCAGGAACGACTGTGTGTTGTTTCTACCACGGTAATCTACAAACCCTGTCCTAGGTTTCTTAGGATCTGATGTCATTGTGATATTTGTGGTAGCTCTGCGTTTATGTCCGCCTGATGCAGAACGTTTCAAACCTTCAGGAAGGAAATCATTCAAATTCTTCCTCAATTTACTCTTTTCTTCAATCTTTTTGTCAAAATCTGTGCCGAAAACGCCATCGGCTCTTAAAGGAAGTGACATAACTGCATGTGAGTAGCCTTTGTAACCGTATAAGCCAGTATCTATCAAAGTTGCGTTTCTGCGAATCAGATGATGAAACGCCCCAGCTCTGGCGATCTGATCCAAAGATTTAGCTGAAATAGCAAATGTGTCCCTAACAGTTTGTATTGCAGCATCAATATTTACATCTTTCTGTTGTAACGTGTCCAACAAAGTCCCCAAGGCTTGTTGGATGTAGCAAACAGTAATAATTCCCATACGCGAGGCTAACTGACCACTGTAGGCATACTTCTCAAAACCTTTCATTTGTTTTGAATATAAAGATGGGTGCTTGCCAAAAGCAAAGTTCTCATCATTGTGTCTAGTCTGAAGTAGTTCTTCTACTGTCATGTCAATCTGTGGAACTTTCAAATAATTTTCAAAGTCTGCAGCAATAGGAAAACTTTTCCTGTAGACATCACGGTAAGAAGATAGATTACTTGGATGCGCAGACCGCCAAGATTCATTCAAAGTATCAATCTGATTTTTTTCCAGTACAAGTCCAACTGAAGACTTATTAGTGTGAGAAGTCACAGCATCGGCACCAAATTTGTCGCCTAAATTGTTCACATTCAAAGACTCATTGTCCTTCATAATAGATTGAGACTCCTGATTTTCCCCTAAGGAACTAGTCATGTTATCTTTTTTCACTGAAAGATATTTAAAAAACGATCACTGTCATCGTTCACATTCGTAGTTTCAGAACAAACTGAAGTGTCAAGAAAACTTCTACTTTCATCTTTGCCAACACAAATAGACAAAGTGTCACAGTTTTCCCGATAATTCTCCCGCGTTGGACTGTAAGAAAGTTCATCATCTTCACCCTGTTGTGGTGAAGGATGAGTTTCAGTTTCAATTCTCAAATGGCCAAGACCCGAAGTCTGCCGAGAATTAACACCAGCGGAAGACCTACGATCGCCGAACGAATCGTTTTGGTCAGAATTAAAGTTCCTTGTTGAAAGAATAGCTAGCACATTATCCATTTTCGACTCCATGCTCGCGAATTTCTCCTCTTGTTGAGAAAGTCGAAGTGAAAAATCTGCGACATCTTGCTTTATAGTCCGTCCCTTAGACGATGAATTTTTTGTAGATTTCGAGGAAGAACGATCATCCTCCGTAGTAGGATTGTCAACTAAACCCTCCTTCCTCATAATCAATGCCGCTTCAGTCATATCAATACAAAATAATTCCGATGTAAACGGATTTATCAGCGATGTTATCCCTAGCTCGCAAAATTTTTAACTGAGGATCAAGCGTCTGTTTACTATAACACCGGTCATGTGATCGGTGTCAAGAGACGCTTATTAATTTTTAGCGAGTTATACCCTATTACGCGGAAATGATATCCTATTCGTAGAATATGGTAAGTAAAAAACGAATGTGATGAAATTCCGTGTGTCAGACTAGATGGGTGGGGTAACAAAAATTAAACTAAACGTCCCACCTTATGGGTTCTTCCCTCAAATCACAGTTAGTATCGTGTGTGTCCACCACGTGTATTAATCACTTCCTGGCATCTGCGGGGAAACCTAAGGATCAACCTCCGAATGTCTGCGATGGGTATCCTGTGCCATTCTTCAATGATCATGTTTGTTATCTCCTCGACAGTCCTTGCCGATCGCGACCGGATATCCTGCGTTGCAGAATGTCCCAGGCATGCTCTATTGGATCGAGGTCTGGCGACCTCGCTGGCCAGTCAATCCACTCTATGCCCTCCTGCTCCAGGTACTGATCCACCTCCCGTGCTCGGTGGGGGCGTGCATTGTCGTCCATCAGGATGAAGCCTGGACCGTAAGCTCCAGCGTAAGGGCGCACAATAGGGTCTAAGATCTCGTCCCTGTACCTAACACCGGTCAGTGCCACGTTCCTAATGACGTATAGGTCCATGCGCCCGTCATAGGCTATGCCCGCCCATACAAGCACTGAACCCCCTCCGAATCGGTCATGCTCTGCCACACAGCTGTCCCGGAAACGTTCGTTTCTCAGTCTCCACACTCGTCTGCGCCCGACATTGAATTCCAAATTGAATTTGGACTCGCCAGTCCGCAAAACGTTGCGCAAACGTTGACGTCCAAATGGCAGCTGGTCGCGGGCAAACACTAGTCGACATCATCGGTGGTGTGGGTCCAGGGCGGTCTCACGACCGGTCTTCTAGCCCGCAGGTTTGCAGCATGAAGTCTGTTCCTGACGGTTTGAACAGAGATCCTGTACCCATACGTCTGCTCAAAGTCCCTATTTAGCGTAACGTCGGAGTCGAACCGTCGACGTCGTGCCTTAAGCGATAAATGTCGGTCCTGCGCTTCAGTTGTGACCCGCAAACGACCTTGACCTAGTCTCCGCTGTACATCCCCTGTACTGCCACAACCTGGCGATGACGCTCTGGCTAACATTAAACTCCGTCGCAACATGACGTTGGGTCTGACCAGCTAACAGATAGCCGAGAGCACGCTGCCTTTCATTTTGAGTCAAATGGCGTCTTTGAGGCATTATTTTCGAACTTTATTCCAATATGTACTCTAGTTTTGCGCTAAAAGACAAATCTGCACTCGTTACAATGAAAACAATTGTGAAAAGAATCATTGAAACATAGACAATAACTTTACGCGAAAATCCCGTGCACGTTGAAAACCGGGTTTTTGATACCTGTCCGGTTCCCTTCAATCAACCATGACCGTGTTTGCACTTTGTGACTTGCTTTTCTTCATTTTTAATTCTAAATGGTCTAAACATTTATTCACTATTGTTATTTTTAATATATTTGCATTTTTAAAAAAGATTTATGATATTATACTTCTGACCCTTTAATTTTTTTGTTGTGTGTATTTTAATTTATCATACTTTAGATCATATATTTATTTATAAATGTGAGAAAATGAAATCTACCTTGCAGAAAAAATATTCAAAACTGTGATTTTACCATACACGCCTAGTATTATTAAAACTTTTGTGAGCTCCAAATTTTTCAAATTATTCTAGCAAAAAGTCAAGCACACGATCCCATCGTTTTTATTTGCCGATTTTTCTTAGTATATAACCAAATTCTACATTGTAGAAAAGAAATTTAAATCCAAACATGTAAAACTAGTTAAAAATACGTCAGTTTTGTAAACACATCTAAATGTAACTAAAAGGGACACACTTTAATCCTGTACATACGCTTTGAACCCTTGCATCCTTGCCATACGAGACTAATCAAATTGTATTTATTTCGTGTCCATATGATAAGGAATGGTCCGTCCATGGAACACACGGGCGAGTATTACCTTCCGCACGATGCCTTTTGTGTTAACAAAGAAACATACTAAGCAATTGAATAGATGTGCCTTCTCAGTCCAAACGGTCAAAGGTTTTGACTCCTGGTCAATTTCTAGTACAAGAGTAAATCTTCGGAATAAATGACCCAGTAACTGTTCAGTGATTATGTAATAGGATTAACCTGTACAAAATGCGATAAAAACCTTTGGATCAATGGCGTCAAAAACTGATAGTGGGTCAGACATTATGTTTTCTTTATTCTATACATTTTATTGTCATTTGAACTGTAATCCCTTTTGTTTATATACTTAGAGTACAAAAAGACTTTTCAAGGAATTTACATTGTCTGTTTACATACTTTCTAAATACAATATGAAAAATGCAACTTTTCATACTCCACCTTGACCAATTACATCATTTGATTTTCATGATAATATATACCTGTATTGTATAGTGAATAAATATATCTGTAGAAGACGTCAATTGTTTGTAGTAATTCATCGTAAACTTAAAATAATTATTATGCAGTCGTTTATATGTACGTGATACTCAGAAAGGCTGTGAACATATTATACGCTATCCTTTGAAGTATATGATATTTCGAACACTTGTCTTACATAACCTACATAGGCCGTTATAATTTCACGTACACTGTTTGTTGTTGTTGTTGTTGTTTTCTTTCCACATCTTTTTATGCTCTCTGGACTACTGCGTCACGATATAGTATCAACATCAAGAAAGACGTACTTGCATTGAATAGGCTAGTCAAAGAAGCGCTCTGTTGTTATCAGCTGACTTCCTTTTGTTTATACTTCTGTAAAGATATATGTAATACAGTTCATTTGAAATGTCAAATGTCTTCCCTGTCGGTATCCATTTTTTGTCAACAGTCCAAGACCCATTGACTGAGGAGTACTTTGCGGACAAAATGGAAGTGGCACGTTGATTTACAATAAACATGTTTAAAGTATGTTCAGCGGAGATGAATTGTATTCTCTTTATCACAGCAGTGTAAAATCATCGTTGTACTCACGAAGCCCACAAACTAGAGTGTGAAAAACATTTTCATCTCTCCTTCTTTTGCAGATGTGATCGCAAATGAATATCAAAACCTGTAAAAAGATGAGATATCAATCCATAAGAGAAAAAACATTAAAAATGTCAATTGATTTTAATAAAAGTAAGCGGCAAAACTAAAGCAAGTATTCCAATGTATGAAATATACTTACCACAAGCCAAATAAAACAAAATATCGCCATGTTGTGGTAGAAAGCATAACCTATCTTCTTCATTGGGAAGATTGCAGCGAATCTAACACATGCTGCCAACATCACAAAACCTGTAATTAAATTGATGTCAACCTTTGATTTAGCTTCATATTTCTAAACTAAACCAATTATGTACTTTACATGTGCATTATATTAGCATTTTCAGGATACTGAAATTTTTGGACGCTAAGAATATTATTATGCTATACTCTGAAGTTTGTGAAGAACTTCAAGGCTTTCAAACTTTATCATACCTTGCCTGCATTGGAAAACCCCTAGATGGCGAACTTCTATGTTATCAAACTTTAATATCTTCCCTGGAAAAAAACGACGATGACCTTCCGGGTTTTCAAACTATAGTTTACATTGCCTGGAATGGCAACAGTCTAAATGACGATTTTCTAGGTAATCAAACTTTAGCTGACCTTGCCTGCATAGGCAAGAATCTAGATGATGAACTTCCAAACTTTCAAACTTAAGCTTACCTTGCCTGCATTTGAAAGAGGCAAACTTACAGGCTTTTAAGCTTTAGCTTACATAGCCTGCAGATGAAGAACTTCCAGGCTTTGAAACTTTAGCTTACCTTGCCTGCATGGGAAAGAAACCTAGATGAAAAACTTCAAGGCTTTCAGACTTCAACTTACCCTGACTGCATTGGTAAAATTTTGTTTGTTTTTGTTAGTTTGGAGTAACCGCCGTTTTTCAAATGTATTTCAGTAATGTAACGGCAAGAGTAAACTTTACAAGTGTTCCTCAATTTTGTACCAGTACAAGCTTGTTCTCCGAAAGTAACTGCAAACTTCCCCCACTTTAATCAGAGGGGGAGGACGAATGATTTCAGACACAATGTCTTTTATCAAATCGTCATGGACAGCATATGCCCCGCCCTGGGATCGAACTCACCACCCCGCGACCCGTAGATAAGCGCTCTCCCTATTGAGCTAAGCGGGTGGGCTTTTTGCATTGGACTGGAAAGAAACCTAGATGATGATCTCGGCTTTTTGCACTGGATTGGAAAGAGACCTAGATGATGATCTGGGCTTTTTGCATTGGATTGGAAAGAGACCTAGATGATGATACGGGCTTTTTGCATTGGATTGGAAAGAGACCTAGATGATGTTCTGGGCTTTTTGCATTGGACTGGAAAGAGACCTGGATGATGATCTGGGCTTTTTGCATTGGACTGGAAAGAGACCTAGATGATGAACTGGGCTTTTTGCATTGATTTGAAAGAGACCTAGATGATGAACTGGGCTTTTTGGATTGGATTGGAAAGAGACCTAGATGATGATCTCGACTTTTTTCATTGGATTGGAAAGAGACTTAGATGATGACCTGGGTTTTTTGCATTGGATTGGAAAGATATCTAGATGATGCCCTGGGCTTTTTGTATTGGATTGGAAAAAGACCTAGATGATGACCTGGGCTTTTTGCATTGGATTGGAAAGATACCTAGATGATGTTCTGGGCTTTTAGCATTAGATTGGAAAGAGACCTAGATGATGATCTGGGCTTTTTCCATTGAATTTGAAAGAGACCTAGATGATAATCTGTGCTTTTTTATTGGATTGGAGAAAACCTAGATGATGAACTGGGCCTTTTGCATCGGATCGGAAAGAAAACTATGGCCACACCAAACTGATTACTTGGTCAACGGATTTCCCGCTCCATTTACTTCCAGAATCAAAAAAAAAAAAGGACCGAATTCAAAATTTCAGAGCGGGCGTTTTTCACTGTTTATGGGCCTTAAATTGTCACTGTGAAGCGACAGTTATTCATAAAATTTAATGTTTTTAATTATAATTGTCCATTAAAACACCAGAAGAACATGAACACGAGGTGTTGCCCCAGTTTGAAAAACTGACAGCCGAAATGAAAGTTGTAATTAAATCTTGGAAAGATCATTACGAAGACTTTTCGCAAGACAATTTGTCTCAAGATTTACATCAATGTCTCATTATATAAAACAGGTCATCTAATAATGGCTGGTGATTAGAACTTCGTTTTCTGCGATCCTTAAAATTATACACATATATCAGCAGTGACTTGGTAGTGCTTAAATGATGAACAGGTGGTATAATTCAATTTGGACTTCACATCCGGTGTTACATCATAAGAAATATTATATTGTTGAAATAACTTTGATTTTAAGGAATGGTACATTGCTTCTATTAGCTATGTAAAATGATTATAATTTTCTGGCGGAGAAGGGTTACGCATATGGAACTTTATTAGGGAAAAGGAATCCAATAGAGCTTACAAACTCACAATCCAAGAAAACATGCATTAAAGGCTTACTTTTTTATTTTTCAAGTAGAGTTGAAATCCAGAAACGAGAAAACAATGGGCAGAACTAAACGAACTGGAATTTAGAAAGGGGATCTGAGGTTATGGAGCCTGCGTATCACAGGAACTGTCAAAAGACAATATTAAAAAGCAGGCACCATATCCATGGGGTGATTATACAATACCAAAGGCTATGAAAGCTGGAGTATTGGAACCACCCAGGCCGAAATGGTCATGTTGAGAAACTAACTAGTACCAGTAACACGACATAAAAGTCGTGCCGAACGATCTGAGAAGATCGAAATATAACAGCCCTGATTGAATGTACGGGGAGACTTTTTACGGCCGCCACACGGCACAAACAACGCTGCTGTGGTAATAAAATAGAAAAAAGTGGAAACTTCACAGGTCGCCATTTTGATATGTTTTTGCAGTGCTTGTTGATTCTTGTGACAAGGCTTTTTTTATTTTTATTTTCTTCAAATCGCTCCTCGCCCGCTCCAAAAATAGGTGAAATTCAAAAACAAATATTTTTATTTTTATTTCGCTCGCCCGCTCCTAAATTTTTTGGAAAAATCCGATGACCAAGAAATTAATTTGGTGTGGCCTAGATGATGAACCGATTTACCTTGCCTATATTTGATAAACCTTGGTCTAACACTTAAAGCCAAACTTCTAATCTGCTTGTATATATCAACCATGAGTTATGAACAGATTTTATCTATGAAGATATCAAACATGTGTTTAATTAATTAAGCGTTGTACTATTGGTTCGTTTGTTTAATCAGCTATTAATTGACAAATAGAATGTACAGCACATAATAACTTACTAGCGATGATGTACAATCCGATGCTAATGTAAACACATTTTATGAAGACTTTGTGACAAAGTCCGCTAGGGGCACTTTTCATTAAAAGCATACATTCAACTGCTGTGAATATTATTCCTTGTATCCATAGGAACACGTTAGCTAGTATAAGCAATCCTAAAGTAGCTTCATCCAAGACTGAAAAGAAGACAGTAAGTAAATTGGTTATTTCTTTGTTCTGTTACATCTACAATGTTTTGAATCTGTAAGATGATCGAGGTTGGACCGGTGGTCTCATGGTAACACGCTTGACTGTCACTCCAGAGATCCGGGGATAGAATCTCGTTTCAGACACTGGAAATTTCCGAGATGCTCTTTAGTGTCTCCTGCCTAACTAAGAGGCCTGTACTGGTTCTTGGCTTCACGTGTATCAGTGCTATACACCAGGGACGTTAAAGAACCAGATTGTCTATTCGCAAAGAGCTAGGCTAAGTTAGCCCGACAGGCCTGTATCTAATAAAAGGATTTCTCTCCTTCTGTTATGGAGGCTTTATCTTTGTCCCTCTGGTCAGATTGTTCTGTGTCTGTACTAGTAGAGGATGAATTTCGCGCCCTGTGTGGCTGCGTTTGCTATATATAAAGCACCTTTCAACCTTTCAACAATGAAAAGGGCGCTATATAAATCTGATATAATAATACTAATAATAATAATAATAACAATAATAATAATAATAATCCTTTGGAAGTACAAAATGCGACCAAGCAAAATCATAGCATACAGTATTTGATTTAGCCTGTAAATGGCAGGTAATGAAAAGTGAAGCCACCAGAAATTATATACGCCGTTTCAATATTCAAGTTCTATTCCGTGACATATTTCCCCACCATTTTGAAATTCGGGTACTATATAAATCAAGTAATTACTGGCGTCGGAGATTAACCAGTGCAATGCCGTCACGGCCCCACGATCTAGAGGTAAGTCCCTTTAACACTCCGTGTGACGGATCCAGGTTTTAGCATATGTTTTCCGGATAAATGGACCGTGATTTACGGCCACCCTAGCAAACACAAGCAACTACCTTAATAAACAGTTTCTGCCTGTTTGTAAAATCTTTATCATACTTTCTTCCAGCAGAAGGCTCAATGCAATCTAATTAAAGAAATGATATATATATTTTTTTTACTTTTCCGAACACTCTACTTTCGCTTTCGCTTTCGGATGTAAATAATGCAAGGTTAAAATTTTACCATCAACGTTGTAATCCAGTGTCTGAGAATCTTTCAACTGTTGATTTATTAATCCTCTGTTGGTGCCGTCACTTTGTATCAACCATTGCGAAGAAAACAGCATAAGAGTTGTATAAAATGTTGGACAATGACTCAACAAACCAATTTGTATGATTATGACTATACTTCTCTTCATGTCTATGTTTACACTGGTTCCGGTATTTTGTTAATAATTATATTCATAACACTCAAATACAACTTCTCGTTTCTCTGTCTGTTTATCAAATATGTATACTATATTTATATCATGTGGAAATCCAGAGGAAAATGATTATTTTTAAATCACTAGTTTAAAGGTGGTGAATCTGGTTTTGGTCAACTAATGGATTTGTTCAAAACTTTAACAATTAATCATTTTAACTTGCATGTATTCACTGATTTTTTAATTAATGCATGTAAGATTTTCACTGCAAGTATTTTCAAAATTTGATTTTCCTAACCCGGTTGCCCAACCAGATATATGATTTAACACTTTCCTTATACCCTGAAATCCCGAAAAAAAGCCGCTACTTATTTTAAATTCTCGTAAGGATTTGGTGGCTTATTATCGAGACGGCTTATTTTTGAGTCCGGCGAACTTTAGTGTACAAATATTCAGTAACGGTTTAAATACCAGCGTATTTTTCGAGTACCGAAATACTGAACATATGAATGCCATATATTTTGCTTTTTCAGTAAAAACATCGACGTCGGTAAATACTTATACTTCTGACATTTTAAAAATCAGCACAACTTGGATTGTTTTAAGTGTTTTTATTGTTTTTATTCCAAAGTATGTTTTATTGCTATTACATGTCGAAAAAAATCTGCCTTGTTCACGCTGCAATCTCATATGGTGTCCCAGGGTCTTTTAAAAATGAGTGACCCTGGGTGTCCTAACAAAGTCATTGATACTATTACGGATACGAAAAAATGAACGGCTTATTTTGAGTGCGGCTTATTTTCAAAACCGGCTTATTTTCGTGATTTCAGGGTAAGTTTTCAAAATATAACTATATTATGTGTACTCAGGTTTTCGTCAACTGAAGTAGATTATGTTGTCCGAAGTAGATTATTTCATTTAATTTTAAGTATGTCATGGGAAAGTGTCAAAACATATATATTGATATGATTGTCATACACCATGACAAAAAATAATATATAACGATTGTATGTAATACCGTTACACAAAATACGCAAATAAGACAGCTCTGGAGTTCCATACGGCTACCAATACTGAACAAAGTTATGGCAACTGTCCCGAAATTTTACGAACATCTTGTACAATTCTATGGCCCAGTTTCATAATTAAAAGCTTATGTTTCAGGTGTCTTTTGTGGGTTTTTTTCCTAAAATTATTCTTTACTAGAGAACAACCGCTTCCTTTTTATAAAGACTTTATATAACTATGTTATTACAGTTATTATTACACCCCCCACCCCCCAACCTAATGGCGGATGGCTATTGTTTCCGGCGCTGTCCTCCGGCTGCTCGCCCGTCCGTCCGTTTGTAAGCGCGAACGTCCGTACGAAAATGGAAATGCGTCTAATTCAAAAAAGTATTTCCGCTAGAATCACAAAACAGTTAGCAAATGGTCTTTGCTCACATTAGGTATTATCCCCCTCAACCCAGTAAAAGCAGAGTTTAGCCGTATAATTTGTTTGGAGGGAAATGAAAATGCTTATAATTCATAAAGTATTTCAACTAGAACCGCCAATTAATTAGCGCATAACCTTTGCCAACATACTGTATTATGAAATTTTACCACTTGATTCGGTAACAATTTTGAAAATGCATATGGTTGAAAAAGTATTATAACTAAAATCAACAAACCTCGCTTAATGATTAGTATATATCCTTTTCTCACAGTTGGTATTATCCCTCGCGATCCAGTAAAAACAGTTTTGTCCTTGATTTGGTAAAAATATAGAGATTTGTATCTGTATCTAGGTAACGCTTTAACGGATCATCATGAATGTTTACAAAAATGTAGATCACTATTCAGCGATGGTGCACGCTCAGTTTCGTCAGGATCACTTTATTTACTTCAGAGTTAGGGCCCTTTAAATATTTTATAATCCATAAATTGTCACATAAAAAAGGAATCAATTGACGTATCTTCATGGATTTTAAGACAAACGTAGATCACTATAGATCGGTGTTGCATGCACATCTTTCATTAGAATCTCTTAAGTAACTTCTGAGTTATTACCATTTAGTTGTTCTATAATTCATAAATTCTCGCAAAACAAAGTAGGCCTAATCAATTGAAACTTAATACAGTTACAGATCAGTATAGGAGCAATCTGACTAAAGTACATCTCCAATTACGTTACGCTTAGGATCTGAAGACGTGCTATTGAGAGCAGAGCCTTGCTTCGAACATTTTGAAAGTGCAAGTAGAAGTCTAAAAAAATCTATATTTAGCCTTAGTTTTTCATATTTACAATTTTTATGACGACCACATCGTGTTTTGAGATAAATCATATGTCTTGGTACGGACAGCCGGTTGGCTCAGTCGGTAGAGCACTCGCCCTGTAAGGGATGGGTCCCGGTTCGAGCCCCGGACTGACTGCACATTTTTTCACCCTTTGACATTCGACGCTATTTTGATGGTTCAGCCAAATGCATGTTAAAATGAGTCGTCTGATTGGTTCAAATAAAAATAGAATTGCGAAAATAAAAATAGCAATTTCAGAAATCCAAATACATGTATACAAAAATATGAATGTGAATGGGTCATCCTCAGATCTTCGTTTAGAAGATCAAGTACTTTAGTCAGATTAGAATAGGAGAGTTTTTACCCATGATTTTTTGAAAAATAGGAATCAACCATCCGTTGCACTATCCTTTTGTACATCAATTGTGTATATCTGGAAATTAAATATCTTTCCTAATTTAATTCCCTCATTCACAAAACAACCTATTCGGCGGCGGGGATAAATTAAATGAAAAAATTGCTTGTTATTATATTACAGTATTATTATTCTGTTAATGATAATAAAGGTGTATGGATATGATACAATGAAATTCTTTGTAATGAAATATTCAATTTCATGATATACATCGGTCAGAAACATATGTACACGAATACAAATATATCCATATAATATTCTGTGAAGTTTATCGACCATTCTACCTAAGAAAAAAGAAATAATAAAATAATTATTACATAGAATGTTTAACTGTCGTTTCAACAGCATTTCATACATGTAATAGCGAGCAGTAGCCTTAATTCATCAACCAGTTGACATTACATTTTTATTATTGATTATTTTGCATACTACTCGTATTAGGTGATGTTCTGTCGCTATTTCTTTCTGTCATTTATATACCAGGATGTACAGAATATGTAAACATATTTTTGTCATGTTCATCTCGTCCTCTTCACGCAGGTCACGTGTTTAGGCAGACTTTCAGGCGGAATAGGTTCATGTCCTGGAATTGCAACAACACAAGCTCTCTCCTCGACTTTTGGCACATCGTCATCCCAGACCTTTAACATGGAAATCAAGAAGAATAATTTATTGAACGTCAAGATATACTGTCTTTCATCTTGTATATGTTCAAGACAACTGTATTTATATGGGTACATGCATAATTACGTTCAATACTTGTAACTGTTTGTTAGGATTCTGTAAAATTAGCATTTAATTTCAATTCTTATTAAATCTGGATGCGAAAAATATCCTACATTATAGTACAAACTTCCTGTCGGCCATTCTTATTTAATATAGACATATATCAACCTCATAACTCTGTAAACAACAGACATACCTTCTGCGATATACCTACCTGCAATGCAACATACCTGTCTGCGATGCAACATACCTGTATGAGATGCAACAAACCTGTCTGCAATGCAACATACCTGTCTGCGATGCAACAAACCTTTCTGCAATGCAACATACCTGCCTGCGATGCAACATATCTGCCTGCAATGCAACATACCTTTCTGCAATGCAACAAATCTGTCTGCAATGCAACATATCTTTCTGCGATGCAACATACCTGTCTGCAATGCAATATACCTGTCTGCTATGCAACATACCTGTCTGCGATGCAACATACCTGTATGCGATGCAACATTCCTGTCTGCAATGCAACAAACCTGTCTGCAATGCAACATACCTGTCTGCAATGCAACATACCTGTCTGCAATGCAACATTCCTGTCTGAGATGCAACATACCTGTATGCAATGCAACATACCTGTATGTGATGCAACATACCTGTCTGCAATGCAACACACCTGTCTGCAATGAAACATACCTGTTTGCGACATACCTGTCTGCAATGCAACATATCTGTCTGCAACATACCTGCCTGCAAGGAAACATACCTGTCTGCAATAAAACATACCTGTCTGCAATGCAACATACTTGTCTGCGATGTAACATACTGCGATGCAACATACCTGTCTGCAATGCAACATTCCTTTCTGCAACATTACTGTCTGCAATGCAACAATGCAACATATCTGTCTGCAATGCAACATACCTGTTTGCGACATACTTGTCTGTAATGAAACATACTTGTCTGCAATGCAACATACCTGCGATGCAACATACCTGTCTGCAATGCAAAATTCCTTTCTGCAACATACCTGTCTGCAATGCAACAATGCAACATGTCTGTCTGCAATGCAACATACCTGTTTGCGACATACTTGTCTGTAATGAAACATACTTGTCTGCAATGCAACATACCTGCGATGCAACATACCTGTCTGCAATGCAAAATTCCTTTCTGCAACATACCTGTCTGCAATGCAACAATGCAACATGTCTTTCTGCAATGCAACATACCTGTTTGCGACATACCTGTCTGCAGTGCAACATACTTGTCTGCAATGCAACATACCTGCGATGCAACATACCTGTCTGCAATGCAAAATTCCTTTCTGCAACATACCTGTCTGCGATGCAACAATACAACATGCCTGTCTGCAATGCAACATACCTGTTTGCGACATACCTGTCTGCAGTGCAACATTCTTGTCTGCAATGCAACATACCTGTTTGCGACATACCTGTCTGCAGTGCAACATTCTTGTCTGCAATGCAACATACCTGCGATGCAACTTACCTGTCTGCAATGCAACATTCCATTCTGCAACATACCTGTCTGCGATGCAACAATACAACATACCTGTCTGCAATACAACAAACCTGTCTGCAATGCAACATACCTGCCTGCAATGCAACATACCTGTCTGCCACATACCTGTCTGCAATACAACAAACCTGTCTGCAATACAACATACCTGTCTGCAATGCAACATACCTGTCTGCCACATACCTGTCTGCAATACAACAAACCTGTCTGCAATACAACAACCCTGTCTGCAATGCAACATACCTGCCTGCACTGCAACATACCTGTCTGCGATGCAACATACCTGTCTGCAATACAACAAACCTGTCTGCAATGCAACATACCTGCCTGCAATGCAACATACCTGTCTGCAATGCAACACACCTGTCTGCAACTACCCTGTCTACAATGCAACACACCTGTCTGCAACATGCCTGTCTACAATGCAACACACCTGTCTGCAACATACCTGCCTGCAATGCAAATACCTGTCTGCGATGCAACATACCTGTCTGCAATACAACAAACCTGTCTGCAATGCAACATACCTGCTTGCAATGCAACATACCTGTCTGCAATACAACACACCTGTCTGTAACATACCTGTCTACAATGCAACACACCTGTCTGCAACATACCTGTCTGCAATACAACACACCTGTCTGCAACTACCCTGTCTACAATGCAACACACCTGTCTGCAACATACCTGTCTGCAATGCAACACACCTGTCTGCAACATACCTGTCTACAATGCAACACACCTGTCTGCAACATACCTGCCTGCAATGCAACATACCTGTCTGCGATGCAACATACCTGTCTGCAATACAACAAACCTGTCTGCAATGCAACATACCTGCCTGCAATGCAACATACCTGTCTGCAATACAACACACCTGTCTGCAACATACCTGTCTACAATGCAACACACCTGTCTGCAACATACCTGTCTGCAATGCAACACACCTGTCTGCATTATGATGAATACAGAAGATAGAAAGCATAGTATATCGTTTGTCAGTTATGTAATACCTGTTTGCTAAAGGCAACACAATATCTATATTCAGTGACAAAATGTTCGCAGTTGTAGCTTAGAAGATTGTACTTATCATCTCCCATCTTGCTGTATGCTCGTTTTACAATTTCATCTTTCGGAAATGGTCTAAAATTGTAAATATATAATTAACAGTTACGGTACTTACTTTGTCTCGCTACCGACTACTAGTAAGTATTTTTAAAAGTCTTTTTTAATAAACTTCTTTTCTTTTTTGCCTAGACTATCTCAGCAAATTCCCTCCCAGCTCTGATAATCTGTGTATGTATGGCCGGTTGTGAAATGTACAACACCCATATCTCCTCCTAGCACCGGCTTAAGCGGAATAGAATGGATTCCATGAATGATCCAAAGGAATCCGATACTACAACAACACCGAGTCAAAATACGGTGCCAAACGAGTACTGTTGCGATAGTTAAATGTATACTAGACCCATCTTTCATAGTTTGAAAATATGAACGATTTCTTAAACATAAAATTAATAAGTTTATGTATATTAACAATATTGTAAGGATTGAAATAGTACACATCTGATACACATATCTAAACACAGTATCAAAGTGTACTACCTGGAAGTTTTTTAACAGCGGTTGTTAATTCATGCCATTTAATAATAGATGACGCTCTACAGAAACAGCTAATTTAAATAATAAAATATTTAGTAAAGTTAAATACGTTTGACAGTGTGGATTTTCTACATCTAATGTAAATATATAAAGATGGAATATTTTAGTGAAAGTTGGTCATGAAATATCTATAATAAAATCGATAAGAAGATCCATGTAATCAATTTACATGGTAAGATAAAACATTAAAATAATAGCCGCGTCATGCGAAAACCAGTCTCATGGCGTCTGCGACCAGTACGGATCCAGATCATCCTGCAAATCCATGCAGTATAGGTACTACGAGATGTTCAGCGAACAGTATCGGTCCTGATTAGACTGCACGGATGTGCAGGCTGATCTGGGTCCATACTGGTCGCAAACGCCATGAGACTGGTTTTCGAATGACGCGGTAATTAAAAAATTTAATTTATTATTATATATTTATATATAAAGTTTATATATATAAGTAATGTATGACTAATAAGAACACTATCACTATAATTTATGCAATACAATCATGTAAAGTAACTTACTTAATAGATTCTTTGCGGGGAGGGTCAAATTCATTATTGACGGTCACGGCACCATTTCCAATTATTTCTTCAAGCTTGTCTTTCCTCACTCTTACGTCCGTACTAAATTCATATTTATCAGTTATTACGCCTCCAAGCCAAAAGATGTCATTTAAGTCAAACGTTCGTCCGCTGCTGACTGGTGGAGACAGATGAATCACTTCGCCTTTACCTAATTTCAGAAAGTAAACATAAAAAGACCTAGAAACTTATAATTTTTAAGAGTATCTTGACCAAAATACTTTTGAAATTATCACTCACGCTCTCTTTTGTTTGAGGAAATAGTTTGACTGTTTTAATTTCTGCAATGTTAAAGTGTCAGAATTGCGACACCGTGTGTTGTTAAGATTATTTTAGTAATTTAGTTCGTTTTTGTCAGCATCAAGATAAAATTATAATTTATGTTGATTTAAAATTAGTAATAAGACTATTAATTTATTAACGAATGCCTTCTATTTTCATATTTTGAAACTAGGATGGGAGTAACAGTTGATAAAGTGGCATTACAACAAGGCAGTAGTGATGAGGAAGTCTATGTACTGGCTATTGTATTTTTTATAAAGATGGTTATAGTTACGAAATCTGTCATACTGTGTAATGCACAAAATAAAATAACGATGTGTTAGCGATGGGAGACCGGTGCGACATACTATTTGCCAAATGCTAAATATCAAATAGTACTACCCTTTACCATATTCTAAAGGTACAAGACGGTGTAAATAAAGTAGTCCCCGCCATGTCATCCGTTGTATACATGAAAACAGAAGGCACGAATATGTAGCACAAAATGCTCATGTAAATATATTATAAATATAATAAACAAAGTCGTAACGAACCATATTGGTATGTACTAAATGTCTTAGCAGGAAGCAAAGTAACACGAGAAATATAAAGGGCCCGACGGAATAGGGCTGGGGTCTTGAGCCGTCTTCTGTTTAACCGTCTGCCGAATGGCCATCCCGTAAAATGTATTAATCTGTAAATAGGATACCACGCTCAATTTACAGTTCGACCTTACAAAATAAAAATGGATTCCTAGGAGACATTAAACAACGCAGATGTATACGCACTGGAAATAGTGTAATTCAATGAAATTTAGTGTACCGTTGGATAAATCGAGCAGCGAAATACATGCAGTGATACAAGGCACATAAGTGTTGTCAAAGCAGTACGAGTGTTCCAGGAGGTTAACGATGCCAAATGATACCTCAACCTCCACGGTATAGTTTAAGATAGTACCATTTCATGACGCAAGTTACCTCCACTGACGGTCCGTCAACAGAGTCGTAATATCAGAGAAAGCGAGTTGGACTAGAAGTTACCGTGATTTTGATTTAAAAATTTTGTTTAAAGGATATACACTTTATTGGAACAAGAAAAAAAGGACTCACGGACAAGAACTGACAGACAGGCAGACGTTTTGAAAACTAATATTTCAATTATTTCAATTCCGGTGTTCCTTGTTATTAATACTTACCAATATAAAGCGCCCAGTGAGCATAAATTCCATAGTAACGTTTGATTTCTATAAGATCTCCCAGCTGAACATCCTCTAAATCTACTTCATCCAGAAAAACATTGGAAGATGAACGAACCTTTGATTTTACACAACACAACATAATCGCACAATACGAAATGAATTGGTTTAAAACTAACATTCAGTTACATTATTAAACTCCAGTATCTTTTATTGCAATCAGGATAACATATCAATAATGCTTGCGTGGAGTGACCATAGTACCGATCAAATTGATTTTCAGAAATTGAAATTGTACTTTAGCCATTCTAATTATTGATTTTACTTATCTCTTCTTATAAAGAGCGTACTGTTTATGTATTCATGATCAATGACCATAGTTGTCTATAAATGAATATTCAAAATCCTTTAAAATTGGTAATTGAAAGTTTGTATATTATTTAGTACCACTATTTTTTATAAATACTTCCGTAATAATGATAACATATTCACTTTAACTTCCTTATAAGGTTATAAGTAATAGATATCGCGGCGAGTTAGGGCTCAGGCATATCGACAATGAGACTCGCTATCTGACTTACCGCATGGGCGCGCACACATATACATCGCCATCGTCACAGCAAGTGCACATGTAACAGTAGAATGGGCAGGTATTTTTTAAAGCCCTGCTCCGTGGCTATTCAAATTCTATTGTGTGTATGCAACCCATGATTACAATAGGTAACAGTTAACGGCCACGCGCCACACTTTATTTCACAGTTCAAAGTCAGGATTTTCATGCTTGTTCAGTGACAATTTAAGGTTAAAAGGTAGGACTGGAGCAGGTCTTTAAGTCAATGTCTTGATTTTTATGAAGAGTATGAGACGGAGAGGGCTAACGACTCAATTTTCATATTGCAAAAAACGTTTGTAAACGTTCCTGATGAAGACAAAGCCCCAAGAACAGAGAGAGAAAAAACCTTTTTAGATACAGGCCTGTCCGGCTAACTTAGCCTAGCTCTTTTCGAATAGACAGTCTGGTTCTTTAACGTGCCCGGTGTATAGCACCGATACACGTAAAGCCTGGGTAGAACCAGTAAAGGCCTCTTAGTTAGGTGGGAGACACTCGAGAGCATCTCTGAAATTTCCAGTGCCTGGACAGTGATATGTTGGAAACTGAACAGGCTGGTCACACTTCCCGAGAGGGCTATATAGCTCAATCGAGCTATCATAGCCAGATTGAGCTTAGATTTAATGAATAGAAGTGTAAAATTATCACCTGATCATATAGTTACAATTATTTGCAGATTCTCAAAGTCTGCTGATAGTTTCATTTTGACGGCCCGTATCAAAATATGAAAACACATTTATACAACATTCGTTGTACGATAGCTTGCAACATCCGCAACTCTAACTTTCTATGTAACTCATATAACAAATATAAGTATGATGAAACATATATCAAAATGATGAAATCTAAGAAAATACTGCACCGATCTCATTAAAGCTTGCAACACGCCGCCATCTTGGTTCCTGGTTGGGTCACACTAAGATGCAAACGAACTTACAGTAATGTTAATATCACCAGCATCCTACTGTTTTCATAATTAGTACAGACAGTATGAAAAATATTCATCTGTTATTTATTCTATTCTCGGTCTTAGGACCATGACAGTTTTGAAAATAAGTAAAAGATTCGGTCACAAAAATAACACACAATCAGCGGACATTGAATGGATAAAGATAACATATCTTTATAGGTACCTCTCTCTATATATATACATTTCTTAACTACAAGAATATATTTATAATTCTGGATACATGTGTACTTGCATATCTATTTAATGAAATAAACGGTTTGACCGTGTTTTGAGTTCTTACGCGTAAGAATATATCACTCAGTTATTGTTTCGCATAAGAACGAAAAACTCCGGTTATTCTACGATAAATCACACTTGGGAACTTGTTATTCGATTCTATCACGACATATTTGAGACAACCGTGTTAGAAAAATGGTAATTACTTTTTATGACATGAACTACACTTCGTGCTACGCACCTGGATTAGACTGTTGACATGTCCTCCATGTATTCTCCCCATTGCTTAAGGATTGCAGCAAATATTGTGTAACATTGCCATCATACCTTTCATCAATTACCCGCCAGTCCCCAAAACCACGGCACTGTTTCCCGTACGCAACAGATTAGTTGTTTGTGCCATTTTGCAGCCGAACTAGGTTGTTATTGTTGTACGCGGATACCACGATTTTTACGTTAGTATTCTAGCATAAAACTTCTGTTCTTGTCACTTTTCGGGGGTGTTTTAACAAGACAGAAAACGTGTGTTAACAGAGAGGTTCTCGCACTCACGTGCTGTTATAACACCTTTTTATATATGCGCGTTCCGTGGCAAAGCGTAAACGCATTACGGCCCCAAAACGGATAATTAAAACGGAAATGACGTCAACGTGAAAAAAAAAAACACGCAGACGTTCCCGCGCGTTTCATGGAATAATGATGCTGAGGGAGAATGTATTCATTTATTAGTGTTTTCTTTCGCTTTTTATGCTAGAATAGCGTTAGCGCATGTTCATTTCGTGTTATAACATCTTCAGAATCCCTTGGGATACGTTGGTACCCTCGCCCTATGGGCTCGAGTACCAACCAATCCCTCGGGATTCTGAAGACGTTATAACACGAACAAACATGCGTTATCCCTACATTTACAAACGTCACGTGATTTCCATTCATAAGATTCATAAAAAGAATTGCATGCGGGGCTTTGGCTGTATACGGAACAGCCAAAACAATCCTTCGCACGCGCATGAGTTATCGCAAAATAACCGTGGGTTGATTTTCTTCCATGTGTATGTAGGTTATTTGCTGGTCGTGTTAGAATTGTAGATAACCCGTTTGTTTATCATTGCGAAGCATACATCCGAAGCAGACGTATCTAAGTGTGAGAAGAGTACTTACTGACTTGTCCAGATATGGCTTCTAGTTTAGCCAGAGCAAGTTTCCTAAATGTCTTTGAACGAGATATTTTTTATTTTAAACAGCCACCTTGTAGATAGGTTATGCATTATTCATAGGAAGAACGCTCAGAACATAAACAAATCAACAAATACTCTCGTATATACTCCACTGTGTAAAACCTATAGGAGTCAGGTTAGCCTGAAATACGTCATAAAGGTACAGAAACAAAATGCAAAACTACACTATAAAAGCTGTAATGAAAAATAAATAACAGATGAATACTTTTCATACTGTCTGTACTAATTATTAAAAAACAATAAGATGCTGGAGATATTAACATTTCTGTACATTCGCGTGAATCTAAGTGTGACCCAAGAACCAAGATGGCGGCGTGTTGCAAATGATGAGTTCAGTGCAGTTTTTCTTAAATTTCATAATTTTGAAAGTGTTATTTTTACGCGTGCAGGTTTAAAATATACATGTGGGCGTATATATGAAGGCATGCTCGCATATTTTTACAAGTGCACGTGTTTTTTTTTTAATGTGCTTGCACGCAAAGCAGACTGTACACCATACTCAACTGCAGTATAACTTAATGATCTCACTCCGGGAGAGGTTTGTTGTCTCACATTGATTACGCATGTTTGTGTTCTTCCATTAAAAAGTGTATTCAGATTCTAAAGGCATACTGCAATTTTCTAAAACAAAAGTTCATATTGTATATTTTCAAAAACAATGCCCGTTTTAACCTCAGAATTATTTTATCTGCAACTGCTTTCTAGAAAATTGTTGAAAATTTAATGTCTGTATTGTTGATATATAGTTAATATCATATATAGGGGTACAGTCAATCCTCTTTTAAGCAACCAGTCAAGGGAACGACACATTCTGATTGCTTAATGCAAGTGAATGCTTAAGACAGGTTGAACACAGTTGGGGACGGAATTGCGTGGCAAGTGGCTGTTTTACACAGGAGACCGGTAAGCAAGGTTCAATTGTATTCCATTAATAACTACTAATTAATATATACTATGCTATAACAGCTGATGCCAAGGCAGATTTAGTGATTTTATATAACATATTTAGTGCGAAATTTTAAATCTTCATGTCAGAAGCTTCTGGACCAATTTTGAAATAATTTCAATGGATTTTTTTTTTTTTTTTTTTTTTTTTTGGTTGACCATCTAACAAGTTTACACAAACTATTGCAGTTCATCAAAATGTGGCATTGCGTGAACAGTTTTAAAAAAAAAAACTTCTTGTCTGGCCCGATTTTAAAATAATTCAAGTCGCACGATTGTTACATTGACTATTATATTTCGTAAAAAAACTGCCGAGGCTATATACACGGATGCCGTGCGAATAATATATTGCGGACACGGCAGCCGTGTCCTACTTTGTTATTCACACGGTAGCCGTGTCCCTTGAAACTATTCGCACGGCAGCAATCGTAAGAGACCGCTGGAGAGACATATGGAAAAGGATTTTTCTGCTGAAAGTACGGATTTCGCAATTTATTTTTAGATAAAAGTTTTTGTTCTTTGATGTATTTTAAGGCCCGGAATTTTGAAGAAAGTATCAATCCCTCCTGCACAATATAAAATTTGAGATGCATTGTTTATTCATTTATTCATAATTTTAACATGTCCAAAACTTTGCGGAATGATACTTATTTCACTTGGGCATTGATTACATTTTACTCGGACTTTATCATAGGCTCCCTGTGTAAAATCTCAAACTTTTAACTAAAATAAAGATATTAAATCGATATAATATTTCAATGAAGTTTTGTTGTTTGTAGCATCATCTGGGGCATATGCAGTGAAAAATCTTAATTTGATTTCTAAACTAGTGTGGTAATTATTTCTAAAGTCACTACAGGTTATAACACACTAAATAGTTGTTGTTCTTTATTCTATATAAAACTGACCTATTTCAAATGACCGCAGCACACATCAGGACCCATTTTAAATTTCTGTAACTTACATTTTCTTGAAGAATATTTACCATTTTTTCGCGCCATTTTTCTATTTAGTGTCTGTATGCCTATTATAGGTTATAACACACTAAATAGTTGTTGTTCTTTATTCTATATAAAATTGACCTATTTCCAATGACCGCAGCACACATCAGGACCCATTTTAAATTTCTGTAACTTACATTTTCTTGAAGAATATTGTCAATGCTAACTAAAAATCAAAAGAAAAATGGGGGTCATGTTTGATGCAAGAAAAATAATTTCAGTCGAACACACAAACTGCAAAATCAGCTAAAAAATGAGACCCCAAATTATACTGGTGGTGTATGATCTAAGTTTCCATGAAAAATTTTGTCATGTTGTTATTTCATTATGAAAATGCTACCTACATGTCAAGCATAGATCTGTCATGTGATTTTAGCAAAAAAAAATGCAAAGAAAATGTGAAAATAGCCCTACAGAGCAAAACAACTGAGGACTATTTGTATCCGCCATTTTTTTTCGCGCCATTTTTCTATTTAGTGTCTGTATGCCATATATATGTTCATTATAAATATACTTCGTTTATACCCAAGTGGAAACTGGCAGGTGCTCGAAAATGCAGCTCTCTGATTCACTGGCGCCAGACCGGAAAGAAAATGCCTCTGTACATGTAATACCCTACCCCTAGGTATTCTATAAGAACTTATAGAATACCTAGGGGTAAGGTATAACATGTACAGAGGCATTTTTTTCTGTTCTGGTGCCAGTGCTCTGATTGGTCAATTAGAACCCCTAATGTACTGTGATGTCATGATAAAGTTATGAATTTTTATTTATCACCATATCAACTTATTTGCACTGCAGAAATATTTTCCGGAATGTATTTACATTTACGTAATATACACTTTATCTAAAGTACACGTCTTTTACAAAATGAATTTACACAAACTAGTTTCCGACAACCATCCGATTCACTTGAATTAATCCCGACTACCTTTTAATGGTGCGAAAGAAAAACTATTATTTAAATTAATTTAGCGGAAACAACAAGTTACACAACGACAATTTATCTAAAAATAGATTGCGAAATCCGTACTTTTCCGCCGGTCTCCGTATACAACCGATTATTCTCGAGTACGATTTACGGTACGGCGATAAGGAACAACCGACTAAGATTGCCGTGTCCCTAAAAAATTATTCGCACGGCTGCCGTGTCCCTAAGAAATTATTCGCACGGCTGCCGTGTAAATAGTCACTTCGAAAAAAAAAACACGGCTACCTGAGCTGAAAATAGAAAAATGTCTAAATATCGTTTGTTTTTTGGGTTTTTTTTTCTAAATTTAACAACTGGTCCGATTCAGAAATGTTTATTGTGACCAACTATGATTGTTCATAGAATTTTTTAGATTTTCAAATATACTGTAAGACAAGACCAACAACAACAACTTTTGGCGAGCGCGAGAGTTAAGTGTTTTAAGCATTATTCCCTAATAAGAATAAACATCGCAAAGAAAACGTGACTCTGTACATAAAGTGTCCTTGTAAAAAGACAAGTATCGCCCTACTTCAGGGACAAACAACAAGTGTGTGTACTTCATTAAAAAATATATATATATATAAATATTGAACAAACAAACGTCTAATAGCCAGTCACAAAAGATGTTGAATTTTCGATTGTTGATATTTTGGATAACCCTTCCAACTGTCTTCAGGTAAGTTATATACTCGTTTCGTTTTTACAGGATTTTGTAAATGATCATACCTATATACCCAGGTACTGGGGTTCGCACTACTGTTTATTTATGATTAGGTACATGAAGTGTGCGCCAAGCGGGGCGCCTGTATATATATATAACTGTAAATATTTCAGCCCATACCAGGACGCGAACCCGGAGCCTTTATCATCTCAGACGTACACTCAGCCTCGTCGTTATAAAGTGGCATTATTCGTGCATCCTTATAATCTGCACGCACCTCTGACATTACAATTTTAGGCAGTTTGAAAGTACATTCAAGCGCATACTATACCATATATTTTTCACTATGTTTTCATGAAATAAGCTCAAAAGCCTCTTTCTTTGTACAACTACATATATATACTTATTTATTTCACAAACCTGTATTAATCAGCCGGCCACGGAGGCACGTGGCCGGTTTATATATGTGACCAATAAGAAGTTTTTATATTCACAAATAAATATGAACTGAAAGAATCGGATTCCGTATTTCGCCTGCGTCTGCACTGCTTTCACTAGTATTCAGACTCGGTAAAAATAAACAGCAATTTGTTTCAGAGGAGTTTACTGTTGTTTTTTTGTTGTTGTTGTTTTTTTTCTTTTCCTTTTTCTACTTTAAATATTCGCTATTGTAAAAATATAAATGTGCGAAAGTACAATAATAAAAGGGTTATTGTGACAGTTACGGTCGAATCTTGGCGATTTTACTAGACCGGATAATAATCCGCGAATACCCGCTTCGTGTGATCCAGGCAAGCCAAAATCCACACGAGCCAATTACAGCTTCTTAGCTAAAGCTACTGTTGTAATTAAAACTATCATATAAAGATATTTCTGTTAGTGAAAATTTCAAAAATATTAGTTATTATATTATATAGACAATGATCAATGTATCTACACCTATTTATTTCTTTGTTTATATATTTGATATTTTACATTCATTTTCAGTCAGTATTATTTTGTAACAGTACCAAATGTGATACATTTTGAACATGACGAAACGGTGACGATCAGTGTGTTTGGTCTAACAAATACGGCTGTAAAGGTAAATATGTCTTAAATTTATAAACTACTTTCAGGGACATGGTGTGTGTGGCAAAATTTAACAAGTTTGTAAATATAGAATAAGCCCGCCCGCTTAGTTCAATAGGGAGAGCGCACATCTAAGGATCGCAGGGTAGTGAGCTGGATCACCGGGCGGGGCGTATGTTCGCCGAGACGACTGGATTTGATAAAAGACATTGTGTCTGAAATCATTCGTCCTCCACCGCTGATTCATGTGGGGAAGTTGGAAGTTTCTTGTGAATAACTGAAATACTGTTGGAAAACGGCGTTAAACCCAAAACAAACAAATATAGATGGATTTACGCATGGCGCGATCCTTAGCAACGGAAGTAAAATTTCACGCATGCACATTCTACGTAGGGCAAAAAGGCATGACCGCACAGTATAAACTACGTTAAACTTCATATCAATGAGCGCCATCATGAGGAATAATGTAGTGGATAAAAACTAAACACGCTGTCAATTTACAATTTACTAATATGCTAATGCTAAGTTTGGAAGGTAATTTACTAAAAACTCTAATTAAAGAATTCATCTATGATGTTAGAATTCACCTATTGCGTTTAGAAATTTTCATTGAGTAACAGCTTTTAAAGAACACTTGCTATTTTATAAAAGGTGTGGTGTCAGTTTGGTGAAGAGATATTTTCAGAAAAGACAGTCGTCGTTCAAGATGAAGGTTAGTTCATGTTCTAATCTACCATTTCAGAAATGTATAACAGCTGTTCAAGTAAAAACAAAGAAAAAAAATAAGTAAGTTTAAGGACGTAGATGGCTGATGATAGAAATATATCACAAACAACTTAAAACCTTATACTATGGAATCTTGTTCACCTCGTGTTTTGTTTTAGGTCGACGCGCGACACGACGCACGATACCGCGCTCTACAATATAATACAATGCACGACACAATGTGTTACAATACGACACGACACGCGTCACGACGCACGACAATACGGCACGACGTGACGCGCGAAATTAATGTGGCGATGTCGTGTCGTTTTGTTGCGCATGGTTTCGTATTGTTGTGCGTTATATCGCATGTCGTGCGTCGACCTAGAAGAGTACGCAGCCGACACTCAACATGGCGCCAGACACACGATACGACTGGCGACAATACAACACGACATCACGACATCAATTAAAGCATGACTGAAGACGACATGAGTAATACAAGATTCCGTATTTTTCATTTATGATCAGGCTCGATTTCAACATGTAACGAAATTCGCAAATTTCAATAAAAAATCTATATTAAGAACGGGCTTTAGGTTTTATCTACTGGATAATTATTTAACTAATTATATAAAAACCGCTACCTTTTCTTTTTATCAGAGTTATTTATGCTATAGCTTTTGATATCACGATATTTTAGCTCTATATATTACATTTTCGATATAAATCTTCTATCATCAATCCAAAGAACATCCGGTAACAACCACAATTACGGTAACAGAGGACGACGTGTTTGATTCAAAGACCATAGAGAAACCAAGAACAATTCAGATCATGTCAGAATGTCAAGGTCAGACCAAATCGAAAGACGTGAGCCTCAGTTACAACACCGGATTCCTAATCGTACAGACGGACAAACCTATATACGCACCGGATCAAAAAGGTTTACAGTAGCTTTATGTATCATCTAATGATAAATTAAAAATTTGTAGGAACAAAATAGACGACATGCTGAAATGTTTATAAGCGTGGTCAATTTGGTTTTGGTCAGGTTATATATTTGTTTAAAGCATTAACGTCTAATTGTTTAAATTTATTTATGTTCTATGGGCGTTAAATGCATGTTATATATTCACTGGCAAAAACAAAATAGTTCAGTTCAAGTATAAAGTTGATCAGACAAGTTTAGTTAAAAAAATGTCATAAATTGTTGCATAAATGTAATTAACTCCCTTTAAATTTCTCCACTTAATAATAGGTTGAACTTTCTTCAGCTCTGGCATGACATTAAGAATGATAATCTTATATCGTTAATTATTAAAGGCCTGGTTCTGCTTTAGAGACATAATGTAGCATTTCATGTGGTAATCAGTTTTGTTCTTAAAGACATTTTGTATTCCACAGTAACTGTAACCATAATTGCCTTAGACGAATCAAAGAAGGCCGAAACTACACGTGCAGTTGGGTTTGACTTAACAGTAAGTGAGACAGTTTTCCTTGTATACTAGGTTACACTATACCAATTCAGTTCCTTCTTTATTTCATATAAACAATGAAATCTTGAGACTTCATTTTCAGTACTCTAGAGCATTTCAATGATATAAAAACCATAATTATATGGTTATTTAGTATAACATGTCTTCTTATCAAAAACAAAAAAATATTGACATGTTATGTTACATATAAGAAAAGTAATATGTCATGAAAAACATCACCTTTTGAAAATGCTCCCATGAAAATAGCCGTTTAGCAATTTCGCGTATGTAGACATTTCTCAATGATTAAAACTAAAACCTGGAAATGGTCTGGATCTTTTCTCACTACAATAAGCAATAAAACTAAGCCAAAAATATAATTGCCACATCCTCATATGACTCATTATACCAGATTTCATCAACAGCATGGAACTACATTTTGGACTACCTCACATTTAACACTGAGTATAAACTTCCTGTTCGGTGTATTGGTATATTGGCTAGACACAGTAAAAACTGGCTTCTTTTACATTTTCTTTTGGATCGGAGAGGAGGGAAACATGCGTTTGTTAGAATATATGCTGAAATAAAACTACAGTGCTTTCACACTTCTGAAGTGAAACAAATGTAGACTTAAAAACGTTTTCATTTATTTTTACGGTATAACATCTGGGACAGTGTTAAAAGTGTTTATTCCCAAGAATCAATAAGTATGAATTTGCAACATCACTAAAACATTTGACAATTTTTTTAACAAGTATCTGTTGCATGTCATTTTGTTGTAAATGCAGCTCCATGTGAAACGATAATTACATATTTAAGAACTCATTATTTATAGTAAAACCTTGTTTTAACACTACTAATACACGATTGGTGATTTACGTCGGGCGTAATAATTTCACGAGAGCGCAGAGAATCGGATCCTCTCTTACATTTTCAATTCAATGTTAAAAAGTGCTGCATTACTTTTTGTTCTGCTGTGTGTGTGTGTGTGTGTGTGTGTGTGTGTGTGTGTGTGTGTGTGCGTGTGTGAAAACATTATTAGGTTTGAAATTCAGATTCTTTTACTGTAAGCTTTCTAGCAAAGTCTGTACAAGTCATGCGCAGTACTTCAGGGGCCGTATTCATAAAGAATCTTAAGTATAAGTATAAGAAATTGATTATTTACTTAAGTATTACTTAAGTAAGAAATGTATTTTACTTAAGTATATTTGTTATTCATAAAACAACTTAATAAGTAATTCTTGGCTTTTATTGTGGACGAAAATATTTAAATAAAACAACATTAATTTCAAACAGATACAACATGCACAATTATGTTTAAAGTGCTCTTTTCTGAAAAACAACACTTTAATCGTACTCACGACGCTGTTTTGTTTTCTGACTTAAGTCATTTCTTACGTATCTTAAGTTTAAGCTGTTTTATGAATAGGACTTAAGTTATTTACTTAGACTTAAGCTGAAATCACCACAAACTTAAGTAAAATCTTCAACTTAAGTCAAAAATTTATACTTAAGATGCTTTATGAATACGGCCCCAGATATCATTTGTTTTGTCTAATTACAGAGTCCTTCCAATATAACTTTAGCAAGAAGAATTTTATTTCATGGAAGAGGCGGAATTTTCAAGCACCAGTTTTTGTTGCCGCCACATCCTGAGAAAGGTGTTTGGTCTGCCAGGTCCTTTTATCTAGGGAAGGTAGGTGAAAATTTGTTGTTTGTTCCTTCAAGTGAAAAGGAATTGGTCTACATGTAGTTATTACATAAAAATCAAATGGGATTCGGCTATAAACATGCATATGCTGCTGCTGCTGCTGCTTCTGCTACTACAACAACAACAACAACAACATACTACTACTACACGATCACGACCACTACTAATAAAATAAAATTAGTAATAATAATAATAATATATTTTACTCGCACTAATAATGTGATTGTTTGAATAATACAATATTTGACACCATTCATCAGCGACTAATAAAAAAATGTTTTCATAAAATGGTATGTTGTACATTACGAAGTGGGTAGAGGTGCGGGGGTGGGGGGTGTGGGGGTGTGGGGGAGGGACAAAACATCCGTTTTCAAGAATAAGATTTGTTTCATGTCAAATAATGAAAACAGATAAGTGATGTAAGTTTTATGAACTTGCGGTGGACCATATAGCAGACAGTGCTCACAATATGTAAGTGTATTGTGAATTATATCGTTGGATTTATTTTCCAGTTCGAGACTGAAGAACAAACACAGTTCATTGTGGGAGAGCATGGTAAAGTAGTTGTATCTATAAACAAGTAGAATTACTAATGAATACCAGATAAATTTGAAATCTACAAAAAATAGAAATGACGCTTATCAAGAAAAGGGAAATAATATTAATAACTAAGACTTAATTTCAGCACAGGATCGATAAATATCGCCTTTTTTAAAAACTTCAAACTAAAAAGCGATTGACTGCAAGAAATGCCTTTAGCACTGAAGTTACAAAATTTAATATTTCAGAACGTCCGCCATTTTCTGTAACAATCGATGTTGACGTTCCCTGTATATTGCCTGACACGGTCAACGTAAGGATAGATGTTAGAGCTAAGTAAGTACGCATAGCCAACGTTAGTGAAAGTTAGTGAACTTAGCTACGTATCTACTGACGGCAGTCCACCATATAAAGCTGCGTTTTGTTTTTATCTTACCTCCGTAATATGTCGAAATATCTTGTATACTTCGACCTTATTCCAAGAAACCACTTAGTGTCGAGAAATGGTATGAACTTGCATTGAAATATTAATGGGTATATTAAAAAATGAAGCTGTTAACTGCAATTGCTGAGCAAATATACCCAAAAGGACATGTTTTTGCGCAATTTTTCAGCGAGTATACATACAATTCAATACAGTATTGCGTCAACAAGTAATTTCTTTCAACCAAGGCCTCTGGATACTTTGTTTATTATTTGCAAAATGTACGAGTGCATTCATGAAGAGTATTTATGCAATAGAGCCCATGCGTGTCATTTTCAATGTGGTCTTAGCAAACATTTGTAATGTATACAGAGTGCTTGTTACATACTATAGAAAATTTGCAAATTTAACTTAGACTGTAAATGCTATTCATTTCCAGGTACTTTCACGGAAAACCCGTGCACGGTACTGTTAGTCTAATCCTTCTGTTAAGAGATAGACTTGATGCCAGGAAACTGTTATTTGAAAGTAGTCACAATATCGTAAGCATTCAGTTTTAACTCATTGTTAGTCCTCAGTGTCATTTTATAACCATTTATCGAAACATAATCCCTAGTACACTGAGATGAGAGTTTAACAAACATTTTTTATATGTGCATATTCAAAATATGTCAACACTTTAATGTAAAGGTACTAGTATATAAAAATGAATGGAAGAGATGTTAAAGAGTATCTTAGGGCTTAATTGAAAAGGTTGTATGTAGGTCTTTGTGTGCAATATGCTTCGGCTGGTTTAGGTTAATCCCTTTATCAGACATTTGTTTGCAAAATCAAAACTTCTGTTTAATTTTTCTAATTATTCTACCAGTTAGGAAGAGATTGGGGAGGATACAGTGTGAAGACGTTTGACATTAATGTGACTGAAATATTAAACTCGGAACACCTGCTGGACACTGATTTTCCTGAGAAAAGTCGGCTTGAAGTAAAGGCTACAGTGTATGACACTGCACTAACAAAAGAAGTTACTAAGACACACTATGGCACAATATTTGCTCGAAATCCCTATGTCTTCAAGTTTTCGAGATCAAAACGGGTGTATCTGCCAGGATTTAGTTACTTTCTTAAGGTAAAGCACGTGCAGCGGTCGGCACCACAAATTTCTATCTGCTGTGTTAATTCTGACTTCTGTCTATTCATATGTGTTCAACATTTTCCATCGTAAGGTTTAAGTGCTACGTGACAGTGACCTGTTTTGTTTTCAGTATTTCTGGTGAAACGTAGGTTTTGTCTAGGCCAGTATATCGAATGATCGAACAAATTTGGTTCAAATGCTGTCACGTCACGTCACGTCACTTGACCGCAGTATTTTGTTTAATGTTGTAATACTTAAGTTACCTGTTCATCCGACAGTGAACAAATACGTGTATATTTTGATAATATTTGGTGTGTGTAAAGCAGACAATATATATAAATCATGATTTACACGATAGATTGATGTTACTTACGTAAATGGCGAGCCTGCTGTTGGTAAAACAACCACAATAAACATGTTTAAAGGCGACGAGCTCTTGGATAGCAAAGAAGAGACAACGGACAGTAGAGGGCGAATAGTTACTCTGTTCCCTATGTCCCCAGTTGCAGATACGATAACATTTTTCGTGAGTATTCTAATGTTCCAGTTGCAGATACGATAACATTTGTCGTGAGTATTCTTATGTCCCACGTTGCAGACACGATAACATATGTCGCGAGTATTCTTATATTACCAGTTGCAGATACGATAACATTTTTCATGAGTATTCTTATGTTCCCAGTTGCAGATACGATAACGTTTGTCGCGAGTATTCTTATGTTACCAATTGCAGATACGATAACATTTGCCGCGAGTATTCTCCTATTCCCTCTAGCAGATACGATAACATTTGTCGCGAGTATTCTTATGCCCCCAGTTGCAGACACGATAACATTTCTTGTGAGTATTCTAATATTCCAGTTGCAGATACGATAACATTTGTCGTGAGTATTCTTATGTTTCCAGTTGCAGATACGATAACATTTGTCATGAGTATTCTTTTGTTCCCAGTTGCAGATACGATAACATTTGTCACGAGTATTCTTATATTAGCAGTTGCAGATATGATAACATTTGTCGCGAGTATTCTTATGTTCCCAGTTGCAGATACGATAACATTTGTCGCGAGTATTCTTATGTCCCCAGTTGCAGATACGAAAACATTTGTCACGAGTACTCTTATATTACCAGTTGCAGATACGATAACATTTTTCGTGAGTATTCTTATGTTTCCAGTTGCAGATACGATAACATTTGTCACGAGTATTCTTATATTACCAGTTGCAGATACAATAACGTTTGTCGCGAGTATTCTTATGTTTCCAGTTGCAGATACGATAACATTTGTCGTTAGTATTCTTATGTTACCAGTTGCAGATACGATAACATTTGTCGTAAGTATTCTCCTATTCCCTCTTGCAGATACGATAACATTTGTCGCGAGTATTCTTATGTTCCCAGTTGCAGATACGATAACATTTGTCGTAAAATTCCTTATGTTCCCAGTTGCCGATACGATAACATTTGTCGTTAGTATTCTTATGTTACCAATTGCAGATACGATAAAGTTTGTCGTATGTATTCTCCTATTCCCTCTTGCAGATACGATAATGTTTGTCGCGAGTATTCTTATGTTTCCAGTTGCAGATACGATAACCTTTGTCGCGAGTATTCTTATGTTCCCAGTTGCAGATACGATAACATTTGTCGTAAAATTCCTTATGTTCCCAGTTGCCGATACGATAACATTTGTCGTTAGTATTCTTATGTTACCAATTGCAGATACGATAAAGTTTGTCGTAAGTATTCTCCTATTCCCTCTTGCAGATACGATAACGTTTGTCGCGAGTATTCTTATGTTTCCAGTTGCAGATACGATAACATTTGTCGCGAGTATTCTTATGTTCCCAGTTGAAGATACGATAACATTTGTCGTAAAATTCCTTATGTTCCCAGTTGCCGATACGATAACATTTGTCGTTAGTATTCTTATGTTACCAATTGCAGATACGATAAAGTTTGTCGTAAGTATTCTCCTATTCCCTCTTGCAGATACGATAACGTTTGTCGCGAGTATTCTTATGTTTCCAGTTGCAGATACGATAACATTTGTCGCGAGTATTCTTATGTTTCCAGTTGAAGATACGATAACATTTGTCGCGAGTATTCTTATGTTTCCAGTTGCAGATACGATAACATTTGTCGCGAGTATTCTTATGTTTCCAGTTGCAGATACGATAACATTTGTCGCGAGTATTCTTATGTTCCCAGTTGCCGATACGATAACATTTGTCGTTAGTATTCTTATGTTACCAGTTGCCGATACGATAACGTTTGTCGTAAGTATTCTCCTATTCCCTCTTGCAGATTCGATAACATTTGTCACGGGTATTCATATGTTCCCAGTTGCAGATACGATACTAGTATATTTTCTCGTAAGTACTCCCATGTTCCCAGTTGCAAATACGATAATAATTGTAGTAAGTATTCTAAACTAAAGTGTGTGCATAGGTAGTTTAGTACTGTTCAAAGTAACTGCATATTTTGTTTGATAAAAATATGAAGAGGTGACATACTTTGTTTTCTTAAAAATCAAATAAAACGAAAAATAATAAGTAAAGATAGATTAACAACGTATATTTTATATTTTTCTGTAAATGTTTCTTGTTTTATTCTTGTTTTTGAATAGGTGAACACGACAAGTTTTCAAAAGAGTGAACCATTCATCGTTGTACCACGTGCTGAAGCGATGCAGGACCAGGTTCAAGTCGAATATATACCGACAGTAAATATATGTTTTATTATATACGTTTTCCTTTATGATCTTTAACTGACATTTAATAAATAAAACACTATGTAACCACTAGCAACCATATTGGCCAAATAAATAATTTACTTAATGAATCCACTTACCAGATACCATGCTACTAACTTATAAAAACATAGAAAAATATTTCATATGTATGATAGTGTAAAACCTGTTTAGCTTGCTATATATCCATGCATCCATGCATCCATCTGATAGTAAGACGAATCATGTATATAGGGGTTTAATTAGTGCAGGGAAAGCCCAACTTTGTTTCTGTAAAAAATGTTAAGGGTCAAATTTTGTTGCCAAAATATTTTTGTATGTGTTAAAAATGATGCCGTATATTTTAACAGATTTTTGTTTTAGTTTATACTATTTTATTTTAGGTCGATTGTGAAACAAGTTCTACAACTTATATTAATCACTCTCGACACCTCATTTTTAACAGATTTTGACTTATTTTAAAACTGTGTTAATGTGATAAGGTGAAATTTGCACGACTATTTTATATCCTTTTAAAATGACTTGGAATTACATCCTAATCTACTTCATTGGTTTCCTAGTGTAAATAAAAAACTTGTTGTCAAGGTTTTGACAAGTTTAGGTGTGGTTAAATCGGTGATAAAGACATATTTTTTACATACATTTAAGATTTGGTTTTATGATATATTTAAACAAAATCGGGCGGGTTAGCTCTTTGGTTCAGTATATTTGCAAAATAACAAATGACGGGTTAGCTTTTTGGTTAAGTATAGATAAATCTGAACACAAAAGGCATTTTAGTAATTTCAGTTTTAAAAGCGCTTGAAAATTTCGTTGTTAAAGAACCTTTAAGGTAGAACGCGACACTTTGCGAACTTTCGAGTAGCGTCTAGAAATTTTGCATGTGTAAAGTTGACCATATTTCAAACAAGATGCAGTTTATTTTATACCAATAGAGCCAACGAGTTTTTGTACACGAGACGTCAAAGTTGACCACCAAAGCCCGTTTTTGAAACTGACGTTGCCGCGTATACTTGGCAACTGTTACGGGTACTGCAACGGCACCAGCCAATAAATTTTTTTAAATTATACATTATTCGGCGGGAATTAGTATTTCCTTTATGGTGATGTAAAAATCATTGTTTTACACCGGCAAATATTTGAAAAATGGAAAGAAAATCGCCGTTTTTGACTAAAAATTGACGTTCAGTTTCGCAGCATTTTTCGGCTTTAAATCGGCATATTACAAAATACCTGAATTAAATTTTTGAATTTTTTCTTTAAACGGTGTTTAAAATGTATACCAAGTCCAACAGACAAATAAAACTGGGGGGTCACCGACTTAGATTTTTCGGTGCATGTGATTTTATTTCCCCCACCCCCGTGCGTAAATTTTGTACCATAATTCGACGTCTGCAGATACGTTCGAGACATCATACTTTAGTCATTTTGAAAATCGCTTTTAATATATTTTCTATATAATAATGATTTTTTTAAATCTTTTTCTTATTCAAAGTACCAAATTAACAAGTTTTCCGTTGTAATAATACACTGCTAAAATGAAGAATTCATACATATGCAATTGTGGAGATAGTTCGGAGATTTCACATTTGAAACAAAAGTTAAAGCATAATTATTGCAAAATATCATAGATCAGTATTATACAGCAGTTTCATATAGTTTTAAGTTTGCCCTCCACGAGAGTAAAGTTTTTCTTGATATTATCCGGCTTTTCCTCCATAAGCACACACGCCTGCACGCCCGCACATCCCAATGTCATATATGCTGGTCGTAAATGCACTGTTGGTTTTCCCATGGCACGGCTCAATAAGAGGTATCGCTTTGAATACTATCCTAAAGTTACATTAACGCATAAGCGAAGCTTTATAAAATTCTGATGAGTGAACTGCTAAATTGTTTGAAAATTGTTACATTCTGAATGTTGAAATCTCAGACGCTTATTAAAATAAAAATAAATAAAATATAAGATCTTACACATAAACATACACTGGTACAAATCCTAGTATCTCGTAAATACGAAACCAAGACCAGCAAGTTTGAGCCGTCGGTCCTATGTACAATGTTACGATTCTTGAGTCGCTCATATAGATAATTACAACATAGAATTATACATGTTTAACCGCTGATGAGTTACAGCGAGTTTCCATCACAACCACTGTTTTCTGTGTTTCTTTCTTTTACCCCATCCGCTTAGCTCAGTTCTATGAATCGCTTTCCGATCCCTGGGTAGGGCGTGACAATTTGGTAGAAGGTATTTGTCCGAAATCATTCGTCCTCCACCTCCGATTTTATGTGATGAAGTTGAAAGTTACTTGTTGAGGAACACTGGTTAGGTTAACCGCCTATCGTAACAGAAAACAGCGCTAATCCTAAAACAAACAGTTTTCTTTCTTTTTTATTTTATGGAATATTTATCATTTTTAGCGGAGTATGAACTCGTACTTGTTATGTATGATAGGTCTCTAATATTAGGAAAAATATTATATATGGAATATGTTTCTATTATGTGTCTATAAATACAAGGATAACCTTTCTTTAAACACATCTCTGGAGAGCTAAAACCTCTTTGTAAAGGATGGTGTTTCTGTCTAGCGTTGTTAATAAATTAACCTTTTCAGAGCAACAGCCTCCGTACAATGAATATAAATTCTGTTTCCCCGTGGCTGCACTTTATTTGAAATCGGGATATCTAACTACTCTCAAAACAATCGAAATATTTTCAAAGCGTAAAATTTATAATAAAGTTAAATAAATTTGTGATGTTTATTCCAACGATATTAGGGCTTTTATTTTTTCTTATTATTCTGGTAAATGTTTGCAATGTCGTGTGTATCAATTATGTATAATCATGAACTTAAGAGGAAATTCAAGAAATCCTTGCAACGTTGTAAAGGACTCTGTTGACTAAATTCTTCTTAAAATAGGTTAAAAATTGATCACAAGACATACGAGAACCCGTTTAATTACGTATTTCTATCTGGGGTAGGGGTAGAGTAATATAATTCAGCGTAATAATTTCGCCCACGGTAACCGAGTTTTAAAGGCTATTTTGATCTAAAAGTAGAATTTATCTTAAAGTGAAGATTTACTGAAACAAATACTCATTGCAATTAAATAAAGTTTTCATCATCATATTACTTTTTAGTCAAATTATATTGTTTGGGTTTTACATTAGACAAGATTAAAGCATATTTTTTATTCAAAACTCAACGTCATATTTGTCGCTCTGACGTAACTTTAACGTAAATATCGGGTCTAAGGTTAAGTGATCATCACAAATATATACTATTTCAAATGCAGATATTTGTTGACTGAACAGAACGATTTACGAAAACAGTCCGACGAACGAGAAATCACGGTTCATCAAAAATGGACGTCTAAGGTTTGCGGAGAAAAAAGTTATAGAAATATCAAAAATGTAAAATACGCATTATATGAGGAATATGCTGGATTTTAAATTAAACAAAACGTCGAAACGGAACCCAATAACTTCTGAATTTAGACGCATTCCTCCTTACGTATAGCAAATTGTGTCCACTTTACGCATTAAAAGATACCAAACGCTTCGGATTTTTTTTTGCACCAGTGGCACGTTATATAATATATTGAAATGTACTAAGATTTCACTTTTTAATACGTTTTCATCATTGTTTATATATAAACGTCTTGCCATGGAACAAAATGTTTGTTTTTGTTTTGTATAAAGTTCTTTAAGAACCAGTAAAACACTAAATGGTGCAGCTGATAAGCGCCAAATCATGATGTCTCAAACGTATCTGCAGAGGTCGAATTATGGTACAAAATTTACGCATGGGGGTGGGGGAAATAAAATCACATGTACCGAAAAAACTAAGTCGGTGACCCCCAGTTTTATTTGTCATTTGGATTCGGTATACATTTTAAACACCGTTTATTGAAAAAATTCAAAAATTTAATTCAGGGATTTTGTAATATGCTGATTTAAAGCCGAAAAATGCTGCGAAACTGAATGTCAGTTTTTAGTCAAAAAAGGCGATTTTCTTTCCATTTTTCAAATATTTGTCGGTGTAAAACATGATTTTACATCACCATAAAGGAAATACTAATTCTCGTCGAATAATGTATAGTTTAAGAAAATTTGTTTGCTGGTGTCGTCACAGTACCCGTAACAGTGTTGCCAAGGATACGCGGCGACGTCATTTTACGCATGGGGGTGGGGGAAATAAAGTCACATATACCAAAAGAACTAAGTCGGTGACCCCCCAGTTTTATTTGTCTGTTGGACTCGGTATACATTTTAAACACCGTTTATTGAAAAAAATCAAAAATTTATTTCAGGGATTTTGTAATATGCTGATTTAAAGCCGAAAAATGCTGCGAAACTGAACGTCAATTTTTAGTCAAAAACGGCGATTTTCTTTCCATTTTTCAAATATTTGTCGGTGTAAAACAATGATTTTTACATCATCATAAAGGAAATACTAATTCCCGTCGAATAATGTATAATTTATGAAAATTTATCGGCTGGTGCCGTTGCAGTACCCGTAACAGTTGCCAAGGATAGGCGGCAACGTCAGTTTCAAAAACGGGCTTTGGTGGTCAACTTTGGCGTCTCGTGTACAAAAACTCGTTGGCTCTATTGGTATAAAATAAACTGCATCTTGTTTGAAATATGGTCAAATTTACACATGCAAAATTTCAAGACGCTACTCGAATGTTCGCAAAGTGTCGCGTTCTACCTTAAACGCGACGACACACACGAAACTGACGTCATAAATGACTGCGCGCCAGATAAGAAATATTTAGATCTGTACAGTTCACGTTCTCAGGTTTTGAGGGCAAGGCTTTTCCCTACTTCATGAACGGGAAACTTGATACTAAATATAGTAACTTGATTCCCGTTTTGGAAGTAAAATCGTCCTTTTTTGATTTATTTCATTCAAAAGGTCCGGTGCATAAGAATATGCAGGATATCATTAAATGAAAAACATCATTGTAAACTTGAGAAATATATCTAAATTTCTGCCGAGCAATTTTTCTTTAAACATCCTAATAGAATTTTGTTTTCACATTGAAATTACTTAATTTCAAAATTTCCAGAATTGGAAACTTGACTTCCCGATCGGGAAGCTCATTATATAGTTATATTGAATTGTTTGTCTTTCATAGAGTACATAAGTTACACAAGTAATACTAATAAAACTCTTTTTAAAATTGCCCATGACTGCTTAAAACAAAATAATATTTCCAGTTGCTTCAGCACTTTTTGTCTTATAAATACTAAGTTTATACTTTACACACATGCAGTTCTTGCTTTAAATGTAATGTTGCTTAAAATTTTACCGACCCAAAATGATCTTATGCACGCTTTTATAGGGACCTGGATAAAATCCTAAAAACGACAACAACAACAACAAAATAAATAATTATTTTTTTTTAATGGAAAAGGGGTCATAATTATGACTGAATGCAATTCAGTGTAAATATACATATCTGTGTTTCCCGATTGGGAAATTGCGTTTCCTGTTCGGAAGCTTTGAAATTAAGAAATATAAAAGTTAATAAAAATTTTGTTAAGTCATTAAAAAATATCTGAACAGCAGAAATTTAGATAGAGTACGTTTGAACTGGTATATTCATTTAACGACACCACGTATACTCTTATGCACTGGGCGTTTTGATTGAAACAAGTCAAAAATGAGGATTTTGCTTCCCAAACAGGAAACAAGTTACTATATTTAGTAACAAGTTTCCAGTTCGGGAAGTAGGGAAAACCCATAAAATGATATCCCTAATGGGATATTTTCCCTACTGTATTTAGGAAGACTGCGTGTGTATATTTCACATTTTCAAGTTTCGCTGCTTATTTAGGACAATGGAGTGTTTTATTGTACATTCTAGGGGCTTCCTGCTTATTTAGGACGACGGCATGTATTTTGTCCGTATTCTTTGGTTTTGTTGCGCTTAACGCACCACCGAAATAATCATAGGTCATGTGGCGACTTTTCAACTTTTTGTCTCAAGCTTCTAGAATTGCAGCGTATTCTGCATCTTACACTATCCTCAACTCAAAAAATTACTAAAGGTCTTTTGAAGGAGTCCCCCATATGAGTTTGAATAAGCTTACAAACAAGCATTTTTTTGTTTATTTAGTATGACGGCAAGTTTATGATGCGAATTCTCACCAACATGGCCCCAGTAAAAGATTACACAGGACTCTTCCTCATGGTACGTAAATATCACAGGAGCTCGAAGAGGTATCCATTTAGTGTCGACAGACTATAGGTCGATAAATTCAAGTTCCTGTGAAAAAAGGCACGAAATAGAAAACAAAGAATAAATTATTGATATGTAGTTTCTATCGTCGTGTGTAAAGAAATTTAGGCTTTTTAAAGTTCACGAGGGGACATACTTTAAACAGCACGATGTATACTTATATTATGCAGATCTATCAAGATGGTAGCTACAAGTTACCAAATAATTAAACTCCTGTTGGAAGTGATAACCAGAAACCATACAGTGTGAGTGTACATTTTTATCTAGAACATTACCATGATTGGTACAGATCGAAGCTGCTGGTCAGCTTTAGTTTAATGTCATAAAAATATCACTAGCCAAATAAGAAAAGATAATAGGTAAGGTAGGTTTCTCGGAAGAACAGAGCACAACAAACACAGCCTCGTGTTTAAGTATAAAATAAGTTAATGTTCATATTTTTAAGGTCATCAACGGAGACACTATGAAAACAACTTACAAGAAGGCAGCCAATCAAATCAATATGGAGATATCTAGGGAAGTATTGCACGCACCTCTTGGAAACACCATTCGACTTCTGGCTTTTTATGTTGACAAAAATAACCACGAAGTGGTGGCGGATTCTGTACAGTTTCAGACAGAGAGCAGCTGTACTGCCGACATGGTGAGTTAATTTGTTGATTGTATGAGTATAGAATGTATAAATCTTTTGCAAAGAAATACTGAGGCAAAATGTTGTTAACCATAATTTGCTTGTATGTTTACTTTTCTGGAAGTTACACAACTAGAATATTTTTGACATATGTTTTCGAGTATCTGAAAATTGATTTGGAAACAAGTCGTTGGGTCTGTTCTATGGTTAATGAATCGAAATTTGACAGAACATCAAGACATCGTGTATTTCATGTGTCGAGCAGAGTACAAGCTATCGGGTATGTCCTATGTTAATTTGACAGGACACCAATTTATTGGCTCGGTCCTGTATTAAATTTAGCAGAATTTAACATGTCATCAATTAAATTATCGTACGTTGACAGGATTATGAGGGTACCAATTTATTAGGTCTATCTAATGTTAAATTCCTATATATATATCATCTTAGCTGTTCAAAAATATCTTTGATAGCAAGTCTATTGTCTATTGTCATTAATTCTGACTGCGTTTTGATAGTCATAGGACTTTTACAGATGTCATTAGACGTGGACAAGATGCGAGTCTATCCTGGTAGTGTGGAAAGAATGTTAGTCCGTGGCAGTCCTTTCACGTGGGTTTCAGTACACGTTACTGACGCTGCCGTAACGTCCATGTATGAAAATCATGTCTCTATGAACGATATGGTAAAATTAAATACTTCTAAGTACTATAATGAATTTGAGGCCGATGATAAAATGGTTGAATTTAGACTTTTCATTTACGTTTAAACAACGCTTATATTTTGGAAAATTTTACTTGTTCTTCAAATAAAATTTTGGTTGGAACCTCAAAGTTTTGATAAAGTGCTATAAAATAATACAGAACTCTACATTTCTTACAGCACTCCAATTTCAATGTCTGTTTTTAGTATCATGTTATTCCTTTCGCTCACCGTCCTTTTCGTACCTTGTACTTACCTACCTTTCATAGTTTCCTCAAATAATTGTTTCCATTTGAATACATTACAACACAAGGTGCTTCATGCAATTTTGGGAATATCTTCCTGTCCATCTGTTATAGATTTTGTCTGTTCTTGAGTCACATGACCGTGGATGTGGACAGGGTGGCGGAAGAAACAGCGCTGAAGTGTTTCAGGTATGAATCACAGATTATGTAAACTTCAAAATTCATAGCTGATACAACCTACATTAACTCATACCCTGCTATATCTCTAAAATGGACTGTCCCATCATTCAGTTTGGGCAGTACCACTTAGTATTCAAAGGGTGTTCAATGAAAATTTACTGGTTGAATAGCGAACAGTGCAGACTATGATCAGCCTGCACGGATGTGCAGGTTGATCTTGGTCTGCACTGGTCGCAAAGGCAGAATCACTTGCCGCCAGCAGGCTAAAGGTTAATAGACTTCTAACATGACTTTCTTTGCGTAAAAATACATTTTCCTTCAAAGATCAGCAATTACAAAACATGTCGTCTTTTGCATACATAATTTGCATGAATACCCTAGTCATGGATAACCTGTTGATAAACCATGTCGTTTTATAAACATAACAGCCTTGACAGAATTCGGACCAATTTCTTACGAAAACAAATCAAGTAATGTTTATATTTTTTTAAACCTATTTTGTCATTCCCTTGAAAACGTAAACTTACAATTGAAATCAATGTTATAATCCATTTTCTTAATATGTTTAACACGTGACCTTAACACGTGGACAATCAAAACTAATCTGTCTTAACAGATAGTGTTATTGACAACTCTGCGGACCGTGGCTATTATAAGACAGGGTCTCAGGTCGGCTGCTGCACCATGGAACTTTAATTAGGGACAAATCATGTGTTTAAAATGAAGACAAACCGGGCCACGAAAATGGACTTTACGACATAAAATTACTTTACAAGCACCACAATTTTGATTGCATGTGTTAATATTGACGGCATTGTCAGAAACATATCTTCTTTTAAAGGTTTTAGAATAATGTTCTTGGTATGAACTTTGTTGTCATGGCAATATGTATTTATTGACAAGCCTTAATTTGAAAATGACGTGAGTACGGATTTATGTACCAAGCTACGTATTTCAATGCGAGATTTTATATCATGCTTTTGAGAATGCATTAAAATCTTAGTACAACACAAATTGTATTTCTGTATTATCGCATAGTGCGGCAGTTTTCCTTTGATCTTTGCATTATGTTAAACATGGTAACACACATTAATACTACAAAATCTGTGCTGATATTTAACAAAACTGTTACGATATATATCAACACAGAAATCTCTATAGAGTTTCATTAGAAAAAAACTGTTGCGATATATATCAGCACAGTAAAACTGTTCCGATATATATCGAAACACTTTTTCTCTATTGAGGTCCTATCAAGGGAGTATAATTTTTTCCTTTCAAAGAAAAGATGATTTTAGCTCCAATTTACAGTTCACAGAGAAAGAATTATCACAAACACCTACATTTATAAAGTAAAAGAATAAATAAACTAGAATATTTCAAAAACTCGATAGTTATCGCCAAATTCAGAAATACATGAAATATAGGAAATTCTGAGATTTCTCAAATGTTTCTTTTTCTTTGATTTTTTTTTTACAAACAAAACAACAAGTTTTACAATATGTTTGGCCAATGAAATGCAAAGATTTAAAACCAATGCAGAAATCTGTTGGATACTTCTATCTGGGGAACACATTTTCTAAAACAGAAGTTTTAGTGTTTCAGTCAGCGAGGCGCAGAAAGGGAATCAAAAGAGTAAATAATATTAAAAAAAATTTAAATGAAAATAATAATTTATATTAATTTTAATGATAAAACTATACGATAAAACAGTTATAATATGTAATGCTCGTGTGTTACGAGGATATATCAGAGCTAGGGGTACATCTCGGTATTTTTCTCTGCACATATCTGTCTCGGCCTACCGCCCTCGACGATATGTGCAGAGAAAAATACCCTCCATGTACCCCTAGCTCTGATATATCCTGGTAACACACTCTCACACATACTTTAACTATTACGTATAAGGTCTAGTTTGAAGCCTGTAAAAGTATATCACAGACGTCAGTGACGTAATAAGTATCAGTATCGTCAGTGACGTAATAAGTATCAGTATCGTCAATGACGTAATAAGTATCAGTATCGTCAGTGACGTAATAAGTATCAGTATCAGTATCGTCAGTGACGTAATAAGCGTTGGGCTGCATCATGAAAAAGTATAGTGTTGTAAAAGTCTGTATATAAGTGTTATTTAAATCGGTTTTCAAAGATTTCCCTAAGGACCCGATTCTCAGCATCCTGCCATTACATTCTATACAATTATTTTGTATATATCTGACAATACTGGTATTTACTTCATTTCAGACAACGGGACTGACTGTTTTGACTAACGCTGTTGTCAATGGTGACGCCTTGCAGCAAAGTTCAAGCGGATGTGATTTTATCAGTAGAGCTAAACGAGAAACTAGTAGTAATTTTTATTCTTTCAGTTCAGATGATAAAGTACTAAGGGCGGGGGTATGGTTAAAAGAGTCTCAAACAAGTTGTGTCCCTGTATAACTCATCGACAGTAGCCTATTAATGTGAAACTGGTATTGTTAAAAAAGCAGGAACGCTTTATATTGAAACCAGACCATCATTTTTCAGAAGAATGTACATGTTTCACTGAAAAAAGTATTTCTTGTAAATTAAGCATTTTTTTAGACTTTAAGAAACTAATTTGCATTTTCAAGGACAAAATATACGGTAAAACAGAAACCCGTACTGTCTATTGTAAAAGATACTAGCAGCAGTAAAGTTAACAGACAAAATGTTGAAGGTGAAACTGTTTTATCCTCTCTTGTTACAGTGTTTAGCAGCAATGAACGTGAGATGCCAAATTACGTGGAATACCTTAATTCATACGGTTTCCGACACTACACACTATCACGATCAGATATGAGAGAAACACTTGAATTGGGCTCAGTACAGCTTGATAGGTTACCTCCCATATTTTGTCTTCTGTTTCGTTAATAACGCTTGTAGATTATTATTTCAAAAAGCCATAAACATTTCTATGTCTATATATATTTTATGTCACGTAAATTACATAACTTGAAACACACAAATTCTTTGTAACCCTAACTTTGCTCAAAGTAATGACTGAATTCAATTAAAAATGTAAAATACACAAGTATTTTAACTAATGAGTTTGTCTGATATTCATTGTTCCAGGGACGGAGAAAGACATATTACATTTATATACCCTGACACTGTCACCTCATGGAAAATTCAAGCATTAGGTATGTCATATATACAACAGCGTAACATTGAGCAATATGTCTGTCATAAATCCGACACTGTAACATTAAGCAATAGGTATGTCATTTAATGTAACATTAAGCAAGTATGGCATATATCCGACACTGTAACATTAATCAATAGGTATGTCATATATCCGACACTGTAAAATTAAGTAATAGGTATGTCATATATCCGACACTGTAACATTAAGCAAACACTGTAACATTAAGCAATAGCTATGTCATATATCTGACACGTCATATATCCGACACTGTAACATTAAGCAATAGCTATGTCATATATCTGAACTGCAACATCAAGCAATAGGTATGTCATATATCTGACACTGTTACATTAAGCACTAAGTGTATCATAATTCTAACACTGGAACGTCATTGGAATTTCAAGTATAAGGTTTGTCATGTATCTGACACTACATCTTCAAGGACATGTCATATATGTTTAATCAAGCAATAGGTATGCCATATATCTGTCACGAGTTTTAGCTCACCTGAGCACAAAGTGCTCAAAGTGAGCTTTTGTGATCGCCCTGTGTCCGTCGTCCGGCGTCGGCGGCGTCGGCGTCGACGTCAACAATTTGACTGTTAACACTGTAGAGGTCACAATTTTGGCCCAGTTTTAATGAAACTTGGTCAGAATGTTACCCTCAATAAAATCTTGGACGAGTTCGATATTGGGTCATCTGGGGTTAAAAACTAGGTCACCAGGTCAGATCAATAGAAAAGCTTGTTAAATCTCTAGAGGCCACATTTATGATAATATTTCTGTGAAACTTGGTCAGAATGTTAATCTTGAATATTTTTAGGTCAAGTTTAAATCTGGGTCAGGTGGGGTCAAAAACTAGGTCACCAGGTCAAATCAAAGGAAAAGCTTGTTAACACTCTAGTGGCCACATTTATGTATATTCCTAAAACTTGCTCAGAATGTTTGTCTTGATGATCTTTAGGTTAAGTTTGAATCTGGGTCATGTGGAATCTTAAACTAGGTCACTAGGTCAAATCAAAGGAAAAGCTAGTTAACTCTCTTGAGGCCACATATATGACTTTGTGTTAATGAACCTTGGTTAGAATGTTAAACTTGATTATCTTTAGGTCAGATTCAAATTTTGGTCAGGTGGGGTCAAAAACTAGGTCGCCAGGTCAAATCAAAGGAAAAGCTAGTTAACACTCTAGAGGCCACATTTATGACCTTGACTTAATGAAACTTGGTAAGAATGTTAATCTTGATGATATCTAGGTCAGTTTCTAATCTGGGTCAGATAGGATGAAAAAACTAGGTCATCGGGTCAAATCAAAGAAAAAGCTACTTAACAACCTAGAGGCCACAAGAATGGCCATATCGTAATGAAACTTGGTCAGTATATTAATCTTGATGATCTTTAGGTCAAGGTCATGTGGGGTCAAAAACTAGGTAACTAGGTCAAATCAAATATAAAGCTTGTTAACACTCTAGAGGCCACATTTATGACCATATCTTATTGAAACTTGGTCAGAATGTTAATCTTGATGATCTTTAGGTCAATAGGTCAGGTGAGCGATAGAGGGCCTTCATGGCCCTCTTGTCTAAGTGAAGCATTGTTAAATATTCAGACTAGTAAACTAGTATTTTTAGCTGTATATACCTTGCCATAAGTGGTAACGGCAAAGCCTTTAAAAACTGCCATTACGACCGACGTTAGCAGATCCATAATTTACAGCTTTGCCATAATCATAGTCTCTAGCCTTCTAGTGAGGTCGGTATGAAGAGAAAAGGGCGTAGCTTTAGATCTGCCAAACCTAAGAGGCACCACTTATTTTATTATGACTTTTAACAACTCGGAGGCTACTTAAAGAGTAATCAGATAAAAAAGGAGTATTGGCTGGTCATTTTTCCAGTGATTTGGTTTTCAAAGCGTACAGCATGTCATTATAAGGACGTCACAGTATTATAATGTCATTGCTGGAGGTCAGTACGTGGCTCTGTCTGGGAGTCCCTACGACTTTATTGCCATCATCATGTGACTTTGGTTTAGACCGACGGAAAGGCCAATAGTTCTTCTTTATGCTTTATTGCACCAGGTATAACAGAAGATCAAGGACTGTGTTTGGCCAATCCAGTTGAAGTACAATCGTTCAGATCCTTCTTCATGCAACTTGAGTTACCTTATAAGGCGAAAAGACTGGAAAGTTTTGAAGCCAAAGTTACAGTATACAACTACGGTTTTGAGACAGACGACCCGTATACGGTAATTTTGTACATTATTCATTTCTAAAAGTGCACCGAATATTTGTAACCATGAATTGGCTAAACGGGTTCTTCATTTCTAAATATTTTTCACTATAACAATAGGTACACGCCCTTTTTGTAAAGACTTACCTCTGTTTACAGATTACACACTCAATTTGTGGTATACATGTGCAAATAAACTAAGTTATATTACTTGCTTGAAATATTTGTACTGACTTCTGACTCCAGGAATCGTCTGACACAGCTGGAAAAACTTACAGCTATTAAAACATTATGAATTGTTTTTCTTTTATTATAATGACATTTACATGTACATGACAATAATGGAAAAATATAATTACAAAATAATATGAACGGAATGTAATGAATGTAGTTTTCACTGGGAAAAGAGAGTAATCGGGGTATCGAAACCAAGCCGCCTATCTGACAGGCCACAACGCAACCACTACACTATTCTAAAAACTAGTAGTTAAAACTAGTACTGGTCCCGATTTCATGAAAATACTTCAGTTTGTTAATTGACTTAAGGTATTGGACCCCTAATAGTAATGTTTAAAAATGGTAGTTGCTTGGTATACTCTTAAAGTTGACCGTGTTTCGCACTGTGTTGCAATTTTTTAACAACTCAGTTTACCGTGCCGTTTTTTTTATAATTTTTGTATAATTTATGGTATTTCCTCAAGCTCAAGTAGAGACAAATTTCAAAGTGATCGCCACTGTCCAAAACGTTAGCAGATAATTTATTTTATGAGAAACATCAAAACTATTGGTAAACAGTAAGTATTACAAAACACAAATTGAAACTGTCAATATTTTTCCTAGGGTGCCTCAAGTAAACGGATTATTGCAAAACACAAATTGAAACTGTCAATATTTTTCCTAGGGTGCCTCAAGTAAACGGAATTCTAACTTCAACATTGAAAAATTAAGGGGACGCATATTGCTACATTCACAGTTCATACAGCAATGCGGAAGGGGTGCATATTCAAGAAATCGATGGTGGGAAAATAAAAAAAACATATTCCTAAACTGATATAATACTGATGGACACCTGTAATATTCAGTATTTTGTGGATAAGGATGTGGTACTATGAATGTAATAGGAAAACAGAGGTCTTTGTGAAAGTACATTCAACACAAAATATTAAGCTTTTGTATAAGGAAAATACAGGTTTTTTACAATAACAGTGTTCCAAATAATGTTGAAGGGATGAGATTTTCTTTCTAACACACCAGGTTTGCTTAAACATGTAAAAATTTAACGCCACGTCTGTTAATCTCGGGATGGACGCCATATTTCTTATTGATAAAAAATGTAAACAAAAAAATCAGAGTGGGATTAGCATTGCAAGGGCATAACATGACATTCTACACAATGAATACCTTAGAAAAGATATGTAAGATGCTACACAGGTCAGGCGGGTTAAATGCATAATGTCGATCACTTAAAATTCATCTTGTAAAGGTGGTTAATTTTACTTTGTTTACATGGTTTTTAATTTTCCCACGACTTCTCGGCGATTCACTGCAAATGTATTACTGCGCCTGACGAAAGGTAACTCTAATAAACAAGGGAGACAACTTAGGTGTCAGCACGTGTACGATTTTTAAAAAAACATGTTGATGATTATAATTTCTTATCAAATAATGAATCCTATTCAGATATTCGTCTTTAATATTTGAAAATTATTAATTTCTGTGGACATTTGTCAAAAAATATTACATACAATGGACTACTTTGCGCATCAAACTGGTTTCCGCTTCAGTTGTGAGGCACTTCCGTTATACTTTTTGACAACAATAACAAAACACAAAATGAATCAATAAAGTCACTTATAAACCGACTGCTACTTAAATCAGTGTAAGTAAAGTTGTTGTTACAACAGTATACATGTTCGTTACGTTATGAGATAAAGTTAATCTTGAACTGCATAATCCATTAATTACGTTTAGATGATATTGCATTTACAACTTATTTGACCCCGTTTTTTTTACGTGAATGACAGCATTCTCGTGCAACTCGTGCAAACAGAGTTATGAAAAGTATGGTGGAGAATTCAAGGACAAATTATAAATGACATTAAATTGAGGATAACTGTATATTCGTCCAGTTTTGATCATTGACATTCCTGCTGTGTATTAGTAACTTTTGTGAACAAGATTAGAATGTTGCTTTTCCACATATACACATTGATTGGACCTCTCAACCAAATTTCATACCTTATTTTAGGGATTTTTAAGACAATACATTTTCAAAAGTTTGTTGAATGTGTTTTGATATTTAAGTGCATTGTAGTTCATGAATACCAAGTTAAAAATTAATAATGGCAACATTTCTAGGCCTTTATTGTAAGCCACTAGACTTCTGTAACGATAAATGTTTAATGTATTAAGGGGAATATACTCTTTTAGTTTTGGAATGTGGCATTCCTTGACCACCGTATCTTTTCTTATGCACTACTTTGTAAACAAACTAAATAATGAGTTTTAGCTCACATATGCGAAATGAAAAGCAAGACAGTGAACTTATTTCACATTCTTTCTTTAAATTAGAATCTGTAGGACATTGATAAATGTTTGGACAAAGTGAAGCACTATTATTTTCGCACCAAAAAGTCTTATTTGTTGAATTTGAATGTACACAAGAAGTCTTATGTAATTCAACAATAACTTTCTTGTTTCAGTTTTTCTCATTTTTATTTTAGTGAGCAATCCTTTGTGTACTTATAACAGTTGAAACAGTATTCATTTCATTTACCAAAACCTTGTACTTTTTTGCAGGTAAATTTTATAATACCCCACCCACTTTTTTCTAATTTCAAAGTATGCGTCCCCTTAAGATCGAGTCCTGTTGAACTGTTTTAATTTTGCTCACTTCATTCAAAAGTAACGTTAAGACAGAAGTAAAATTTACCTACATTTCTTCCACAAAATTTAATCTAAAGAGTAAAGGCGAAATAGAAAACTTTTACCGTATGTAACTATGTAAGTCAGTTTTTTAAGGATGTCTAACTCTTCCCCCCCCCCCCCCCCCCCCCCCCCCTTCTGTTTCAGAGGTAATTCACTATGAACAGCAATAACTCCCTTATTTTATAAAAAAATATACTTTTATACAATAAATAAAAAAAAATGTCTTGAAAAAGTAAAAACTTAAGAGAAAAAAGGAAAATAAGGAAAAACAATTTTGGTCCCAGTAGGGCTTGAAACTACGCCCTTCCCCTTTTCTTAGGCAAATTAACGTAAGTTAGTCAATTAACAAAACTTAAGTTTTTTCGTGAAATCGAGGCCTGTTTCTAATCTTAATAAGACAAAGCAAATCATACTGATTTCCCTTATCAGCAGACGAGTCTATAAACTCTAACTAAATCAAGCTATAACCATGTAGATTATTTACAAAGGATTTCATACCACTGTAAGCAGATACAATCGTACGGTTTCATTAATAAACATTGCATCTATACTCTAAAATTCTTGTCGCCCTTTTTAGGTCAATGTATACCTTGAAAGCGATGTAAACATATGTTACCATGGAAACCCTGGGACCCCAACTTCACCAACTCAGGTTGATTTACCACCTAACAGCGTACAGACGATACGGTTCCCTGTTACTCCGGTAACCAAAGGGTTGTTGCCAATTAAGGTGACGGCAGTTACAATACACACGGATATTCCAGCAGTTGACACTTTCCAGAGAAAACTGCTGGTTGTGGTAATTATAGAAAATAGTTCTGATTACTTCCATAATTAGATTCAACTTTAATGTAACCACCGTGACTTCCAAAGTTTTAACAAGCCCGGAAAATACATAAACAAATATCAAAACTACAATAAAAATCAGTTTCACTTTCGTTGAAGGCAGATTAATCAGAAAAAAATCTTAATATATGATATATCTAGCAAACAAGGATTTCCGTGTTGCACATTATGTAAAGGAGAAAAGCCAAAAACTGTCCATTATGTGAAAGAATGGACAAATCGAGGCGCAACGCGCCGAGATTGTCCATTCTTTCACATAATGGATAGTTTGAGGCTTTTCTCTGACTTAAAACACGGTCCTCTCGAAAAAATCAAGATTGTCGTGAAATTATATAATGTCCCTAATATTGTCCTCTTTGAGGCAAAGACAAATCATTGATTTGTGTCTCTGTGCTAAGTAAAAACACCAAGTCAAATAAAGTTTAAATAAGATTGCATGAAATATTTATTGCAATGAAAAGATTTTTTTAACACTAATGATATGCAGTGCTGATTTTTAGGACAGTTTCGAACATATCTCGTTTTATCATATTTACATATGATTTGAAGTATCTTTACAAAAAGTAAAATTTAGCTTGGCCGTATGATGTATGTATTAATAGTTTTCCACGCTTTGTTCGTGCTGAGTTTGCAGTTTTATATAGATGACAGGTCCAGGTGAAGACATTCTAAAATGTATGTATATGTATTTTATATCATTATTACAAAACAAACGTTCTTATCTCGCAATTACGTTGTTTTCTATCAATTTTATTAGAAGACAATAACACTTATTTATTATGAGACGTTTACTAGTTATGAAAGTTAAAAACAAAATAATGTATTGTTAAATTAAAATCATTGCGGCCAAATTTCCCGGTATACCGAAACACCGAAACATGCAGTAAAACGATAAGAAATTTTACGTTTTAGTGTGTTTTTTGTTTGTTTGTCTTTGTAGTAGAAATGTGCAATTATGACAAAAAAATTTAACCAGGTGTTTTAGCTGGACTATTCAAAGAATACGTAGAGCTATTGGTTTCCAGTTTAATTCTGCCCACGGTTTTCTCGTTTAGAACCCAACCATTATTTTATCCGCTTTTCAAGGAATTGCACTTTGTGCATCATTGAAGGTTCCATGTGCACCGCCGTATGAACACATGGTACAGAATCCAGGAACACTGGTTAGGTTAACTGCCCGCCGTTACATGACTAAAATACTGTTGAGAAACGGCGTTAAACCTAAAACAAACAAACAAACATTGGCTTAAAAATCATACGTTCCCCATCAGGGTTTTTTTTATTGTAGCTACAAATTCTGGAAAAAACACGTTGCAGTTTTAATATATTTCGAAACTTTCGAATTTCAAAGACTGATGTATTCACACCTCTCAACGTACAAGGTTGTTAGTAATAGAAAGAGCATTGGAACTCGAGGGTAAACGATTTGTACGAGGGGGCGTAGCCCCCGAGTATAAATTGTTTACCCGAGAGTTTTAATGTTCTTTCTGTTTTGTATCATAGCCATCCATATATGGTAGTTGTAGGCATTCCACATTGCCATATACAGCAGTTCAGTGAGTACTTAAAATCCTTGCTTTACAAATGTGTAAAGCCCAGGTAAAATAAACCAATGCTAGAGCAGAAAATCAATAAAATACACTTCTCTGTCTACTGTTCCAGACAGCTGGCATAGTTTAATTCCTATACAACAGTGCGGTAACTAGCGTGCGGGTATTAAATACCTGCACACTTTTAGTTACCGCACCCTGTACTCAGTGTATACGAATTACCTGCACCAAATTTGTTAAGAAAAAACACCGAGCTATGATACAACTACCGATACCGCTCTATACACACGATTATTTTACTATACCTGTCCATTATTAACCTGTACCTGTCCATTCTTAAAGTATCAGTTATTTTAAGAATGGACTCTTACAGGTTAATAATGGACAGGTATAGTAAAATAATCGTGTGTATAGAGCGGTATCGGTACAATAACCTATATAATGGACAAAACTAACAAAGGATTACGTCACAACCGTGTTTTAATTTCATGTATAAGATCTATATAACAATCAAGAATTCCCGTTTTGCACGTTATTTCATGTATAAGACATATGTAGCAAACAAGGATTCCAGTATATTCTAAATCTAAAAAAAACGACATGTAAATGTGAATGTTACTTTGAAAGATATTCAAGATTAATCTGACTATGACTTCTTTGTTAAATATATTTATTTTCATTTTATGTACAACCAGAGTGAAGGTGTAGAGGAACATGTACCAATACAAGTTTGTCTTGATCCGAACAGACAGTTAGAAGACTGTACACATGACGTCAGGGTAATCAGTGAGGGTGAGTGCCTGTTCTAAACTAATTACACTCAGCAGTACATTAAAGACCTACCATAAAATAATAACTTTGTATTTCCATAATGGCAATTACATATAATTTGCATTAAAAAGAACTCGAGTATATAATTACAAAGTGATAGTGACGAATATTGGTCCAAGACAATATGTTTAATGTCTAAACATTTAATTGAATAAATGAAGTATTTAGACTACACTTTGTTCTACAGGGTAAGGTAGTTAGTTATGTTTTAAAACTATATTGAAAAGATTAAATTTGCCATTGAGGTTGTGAAAACACATTTATACAGAGAGGGACTAAATTTTCCACAAGCCATCTGGACTAAATTTTCCACAAGCCATCTGGTAGTATAGCTGTATTACACCAGTGCTATCATGATTTTCACGAAGTTCATGTGGGAGGACCAAAGTAGGTCACTGGGTTGTGGTGAGCCTTTAACGGTTTTATCCATCTCAGCGGATAAACCCTACTACCTGAGTAAATATCACCTTAAAATATAAATTTTAAAGACCCACCACGACCTAGTGACCTACATTTTCCTGCCATGTGAACTTCCAGCAAATCTGTCTGATAATGCTGGTATAATATTATAAGAATCTTTCACTGGTTGCGGGTAAAGATGGGAATATCCGGCACGAGGGTAACTGCCGAGATACCGCCTAAAGAGTTACCGAGTGCCGGATATTTCAATCTTAACACGCTGCCAGTGATTGATTCTTTTTCCTGCATGCCTTATTCTTCAATTTGTAGAAGATATAAAGAAAAACGAAAGTTTTTCTTTAAGGCGCTATTTTGTTTTATTATACTTCACATAAATGTCCAATGCAAATTTCCCATTAGTTTAACTTGAATAATATATCATATTCCCCGGTGATTTTATATCACATGCGCAAAATCATTATTTTCAATTTCTGCGCAGGTGATATGATCCATAATTTCATATCACATGCGCAACAGTGTTATTTTGTTTTTCTGCGCATGTGATATTATTTTTTCATATCACCCGTTGAGAGACTGATACTTTCGCATTGATTATTTTCTTTTTTATGCTACGTGCAAAATATTTCGAAAACAATTTTTCATCAGATATTGAATTGAAACTACAATAATAAGTTTTGAAATGATCTAACTAAGAAAATGAGTGCTCACACTTATATGTTTCATTTAGAAAAAAGAAAGTTATCGCCGTTTTTCGAATGCTACTGATTGACGCAATGTTGAAATATTAGAATAAATATAGGCCTAGGGGTCAGCGATATGTAAACGTCTCGACTTAATCTATCAAAAAAGTCTTATTACAGCAAAGTCGCCATAAGTTATGAGTGCTAACAAGTAAAGACTCTTTAATTCTGTCTTCATTATTTGGTTAGTAATTACTTTTAATGTTAAATAATAATAATAAAAGTTGATTTTCCAGTAAATGCTTTGGCTCTTATAAGCTTTCGGTATAATAAAATAAATACTGCATTCCTGAGAGGGTGATATGAAAAATGTTCACCCCTCGAAATATGCATCCCCGGCTTTTATTATATTTGACTGGCTTATCGTAGTAGGTTGTCCCCCTTGAAAATTATCCGATATTCAATATTGGTTTCCGTGCTGATATTATTTTGAGCAATAGATTATATAGGAAATTTATTTTCAATGATAAATTTCAAATATGTGTTTTGGTTTGTGAATATTTTACCAGATATGACAGTATACATCAATTTCTTCTCTTCAATTTGATATGAAAATATTTATTCTGACTTAACATCTTCTTTTTTCCAATTGTGTTTAAAAAGTATCACCATCACTTATATTGAACATATAGTGAAAATCACTAAATTTTTCAATTTCTTTTACTTTAGAGGCAAATAAATTGTATTTTCCAAAGCATGACAATTTATTATCACATATGTAGGTATTCGTGACTTTATAAACAATACAATAGTATAATTAAAAGTGTAATAGGGTAAAGGCTTCTTGCTCCCATTTAACTTCAAAGTGTATCAAGAAATAAAAACTTGTGGATTTCTTAAAGTTCTGATGTAACTTAAACGATGTAACGATTTACGGAACTGCATATACCAACAATTGACGTACGATTCAATATAGTCTTTTGAAATAATAATGTTCATAATTGTCTCATAGTCAAAAAATAGAAAAAAATGAACAGAGCAGAATAGAACAGAGCTTTGATTTTTCACCAAACTGTTTATGAGAACAATACGAATCAACATAAATTACAGTTTTTCTGACTGAAAGCTAAACTCTTTGGAATATTGAAACATTCGACGACAGGAGAAAAACTACGCCAAGGAATAGTTTTCTTATGAAATGGTGTAATTTAGGCGCTCCTTGAAAGTTGGTGAGTGGGGAGAGAATGTGTACATTCATTTAAACAAAAGACACAACATGGTTTCCACGCTTTGCAAAGAAAGGGTGAAATTAACAGATGCGCAATATCATTTCTATTTTAGAAATGAAATCCAAGCTTGAAAAATATATATATATATTTATAATAGCGTGCTTTCCGTGAGTTTGCACGGTAGGATTATCTCTTTAGTACGACCTACATTTTTGTCACGATTTGTTCGTGGAAAGCTTGCAAAATAACCACCTTTACAGCTGAAGACTTTAGTTTACACGGATAAATTTGATTTCATGATTGCATTGTATAGTATGTACAAGCACATATCTGAATAGCATATTTGATTTATGTATATCAATGATTATACAAGACGGTAACTTAGACACTATAGATAAGTAGACAAGGTGAATCAGAGCTAATTTCAAAAAAGATGAGTTTGGATCTACACCAATGCTGATAAGAACTAGAATGTGTCTGTAGGACACATGGTGTGCCCCCCACTGGTACATTTGTCATAAATGAGGGCCAATAATTCAAATGTTTGCAGTCTTAATGGGGTATAGCCTCAACAATCATTTTATGAAAAGGATTCATTATTCTAGGCCCTTTACTTTTTGAGCTATGAGCATCACAAACAAAAAAAATCCACTATTTTGGTTATTTCACGAGCCATAACTCTGTAATAAGAGCTAAGATTCTCAAGAGGAATGCCAAGTGTGCAAGTTCACATCACGATAAAGACTCCAGCAAGGTTTCTTGAATTTACATCTGATACTTTTTGAGCTAGGCACATAATTAGGTGAAAAAGTGCATTTTTTAACTATTTCAGGGGCCATAACTTTAAAAATAGGGGGTGGAGCCAGCCAAAACATTAGAGGTGTGCAAGTTTATACCATGATAAAGACTTATGCAAGTTTTCAACCATTTATATTAAAAACTTTTTGAGCTAGGTGCATCACAAGGTGAAAATGTGTATTTTAGACTTTTTCAGGGGCCATAACTCTAAAAATAAGGGGCGGACCCAAATGAAAAATAGGATGTGCGCAAGTTCATATCATGATTAAGACTCTTGCAAGTTTTTCATGAATCTGTATCAAATACTTTTTGAGCTAGGCATGTCACAAGGTGAAAATGTGCATTTTTGACTATTTCAGGGGCCATAACTCTGAAAATAGGGGGCCGACCCAAATGAAAAATAGGAGGTGCGCAAGTTCATATCATGATTAAGACTCATGCAAGGTTTCATGAATTTATATCAAACGCTTTTTGAGCTAGGCGTGTCACAAGGTGAAAATGCGCATTTTTTACTATTTCAGGGGCCATAACTCTGAAAATAGGGGGCAAAGCCATATGAATAATAGGAGGTGCGCAACTTCATATCATAATCAAGACTCATGCAAGGTTTCATGTATCTATATCAAATACTTTTTGAGCTAGGCATGTCACAAGGTGAAAATGTGCATTTTTGACTATTTCAGGGGTCATAACTCTAAAGATAGGGCGCGGAGCCAGATGAAAAATAGGAGATGCGCAAGTTCATATCATGATTAAGACTCATGCAAGGTTTCATCAATTTATATCGAATACTTTTTGAGCTAGGCGTGTCACAAGGTGAAAATGTGCATTTTTGACTATTTCAGGGGCCATAATTCTGAAAATAGGGGGCGGAGCCAGACGAAAAACAGGAGGTGCGCAAGTTCATATCATGATAAACACTCATGCAAGGTTTCATCAATTTGTATCAAATACTTTTCGAGCTAGGCGCGTCACGAACTTCGGACGGACTAAAGGACGCACGGACGGACGCACGGATGCACGGACAAGACCAAATCTATATGCCCCCACCACTCACGGGTTGCACAAAAATCAGAAACTTGATTCATAATTAATAGATTCTTTCTTTCCTTGATTTCTATGGAAAACCTAGGATCAAGGCCAGTTGATAAAACACGTGTGTGCGTGTTTTACTAACATGTGTGTTTTCTAAGTTTGTTAAATTGCTCGTTTTTTCTCCTTTTTTTTTTCTTTGCCATTGTCCGTCAAATACAGTATTGTTTAGTTTATTACTCTATTTTATCACGTTTTAAAGAGTAAACTTCTAGGCGTGAAAGTTAAAAAAAAAAGTACCGTTATATGGACAAGAACATTCAAGATGTACATGTATCTTCACACACGTTTCGTTTTTCTCGAGGAAAAACTATCATGCAAGTTTTTGTGGGAAAGCTCGTTTATGAAATAATTCTCGGATCACTGTTTAGCGACATTCAACGTTTCAAAAGAAAAGAAAAGAAAAGAAATTATTTAATGTTTTCATTTTCTTTTACATGACAACACGAATTTCGCAATATCATAAGCTAACATAATAGTTTCTTTTTTACATAAATGTTTTATATCTTTACTAGAATTTTTTTTTACATATGAACCTATAAACAACATGATTTGTAAAAACTGGCTACATGTTTTGTAGCTTTCTATGAAGTAACATGCGACCTTAATTACCATGTATAACCCAAAGCAAACTTTTGGATCAATGCAAAATCCATGACAAAGAATTATTGACTTGGGTCATGACTTTATGTAATGTAAGGGAGAAAATATTGCTTTAACAGTCAATAATTAAGGGAGAGAATCCTTGAAAATTCTCGTTAAAAGCTGACCATGAATATAGACCTCGGCTGGCGCCTCGGTCAATATTCATATATCTCGCGGTGAACATTTTTCATATCACCCTCTCAGGAATGCAATATTTATATAATAGCAGCACGAGTTTTTCTAGCACCGGAAAAGCACGAGAAAATCCTGTCCGGCATGCAAGAAAGCTATTCTACAAGATGACATGTGGACAAGTTAGGCCTTCCCTGAATTAATGTGTTTTCACAACTTCATCTGCAAACTTATTCAGTCATTCCCTTTTTTAAACATAGAATAATAACTATCTTACTCTGTAGAAACAAAGTGTGGTCTAAACTCACCTTAATACGTCAAGTACTGTGCATACTACTACATTAATTTGATAATATATCTAGACATTAAGCATTGTCTTGGCCTGATATATGTCATTGTCAATTTGTAACTAGATACCTGTTATTCCTCATTTTCTTCATGAAAAGCATGTATAATTACCAGTTATTTTGTGGCGCGTCTTTAAGACCGAACTAAAATAAAACAGAGTGGGCTGACATTTTGACGTGTTTTTCGTTATTCTTATTACACTTTGATCAACTATATACTTTCTATAAAGCCAAAAATATAAGTAACGGCGTGTGTAACACAAAGCAACGGGAACACTGTTTAAGGTTGCTAGACACCTTAAAGCAACATGCCTCCAGATCATTCGACAACAACAAAAATTATTTTTTTAGATATCTTGAAATAAATGCTATATTTCTTAAGAAGGCTTTAAAACTTAATTACTGACAAACTTTATGTTACGGAAACACATGAGAATTTGCTGTTTTTACTACTTTTTGCGATGAAAATCGAAAAGCGTTTGTCACGCTTTTACTCCAGGTAAACATTATTCACTACTTCAGCTATAGCGCTATTGGTTACGACGACGGGAAAATGTCTTTATTGCCGCGGCGGTCCGGGGTGCGATTCCCGACGCGGTCATCTTTTTTACTTGATTTGGAACTTTTAAAATATGTTAGAAACAAAAATTCATATTCTAATGTTCATAATATGACCAAACTTCAGTTTGAAAGAAAAATTATTTTTAGCCAAATCTGGAGGCATGCCGCTTTAAGAAATTGATGAATACTTTATTCAGTATTTAGGTATAGTATAATCGATGTTATATAAAATTGGTAATATGATTGTTGTTGTGTGTCGCCATCTAACCACCAGGACTGCTATAATTTCTGGACATACATTTATAACTGCCTAACAAGATGCAAGTAGTGATGACAGGTCGTCTTGTTTGTGCTTTTGATCTCATGGTGAGATATATATTGTAACTAGGTATAAAGATGTTTTTACTATTGTTGGTGTTTTGTTATTCATATTATGTGAATAAACCATAAATTGTAATTACAGCTGCAGTACACTCACATGTCTTAGAACAAGTGCTGACCTTGAACCTAACCTTGCCGGCATCTAGTATACCAGGTTCAGGAACTGCGACGGCATACATGCGAAGTAGGTACCATATAATGCATATTATGCCTATTTGCATTCTTGTTTCAAATATAGTAATCATTTCCCTAAACTTTTCCCAACAACACCCCCACCCCCCTCCCACCACGCCACCACATCCCAAGACTACAATGCTCAAAGCTGTCGGCTGGCTCAGTTTATTTACCTCTGTCATGTCGCATAGATATGTATATTTCACCTGGCATTGCCTACCGGAAACGTGTGTTATGATGATGTAATTTTTTATTTAATTTATTAACTTTATTTATTTTGTTGGGTTTAACGTCGCACCGACACAATTATAGGTCATATGGCGACTTTCCAACTTTGATGGTGGAGGAAGACCCCAGGTGCCCCTCCGTGCACTATTTCACCACGAGCGGGCACCTGGGTAAAACCCCCGACCTTCCGTAAGCCAGCTGGATGGCTTCCTCACATGAAGAAATTCAACGCCCTGAGTTAGAATCATTATCTTTCAGTGTTTATCTAAACAGATAAATTTAGATTGCTTTTTTCGTATTGTCAAGAGGGCAGTTCATATATGAATAAAAGTTATATTAACACTAACGACTTCTTTATTAAGCGGACACATGTGAATTTATATACATTGTATTCTATTTTAAAAGGTTCCTTGATGAATGATATTGTTACAACAACACTAGAGGGTGCGGAGAGGCTGATGAGGCAGCCTATTGGGAGCTTTGAGACGACCATTGCGCAGCTCGCTAACACAGTATACTCTCTATATTACTTAGAAGAGACCAATCAACTTACGTCTGAAGTTGAGACAAAAGCCTTAAGCTGGATATCTAACGGTAATATCAGTTACCTTTCTGAAAGGTGGTCAATCAGATTTAATTTACTGAAACAGAGAAAATGCTTTTAAACTCATTTTTGCCCAAAACTAAAATTGAACCTTTCCATAAAGTAATTTCATGATATTATTGTCCTCTGACTTTTTCGAAGAAAAAAGGGCGACATAGAAATAGGTTGAGTCCTTCCGAGCCCACGATTGCATACGTAAGTGGCTATAGGAACGGTAACTGTACTTTTCCTTTGATGTCATTCATTCCGTTAGGCTTTTATGTGGCTATTTTTCATTTACGTGGCTTAAAGAACAATAGAGAGAACAAAAGAGTAGCCACATAAATACCCATATGAGGAACGTCTGTCCGTCAGTCACACTTCGTGTCCGGTCTATAACTCTGCCATTCATTGAGGGATTTTTAAATTATCTGGCACAAATAATTCCCATATTGAGATAACATGTCATGCGCAAGACCCAGACCCTAAGCTCTAAGGTCACACTTAGAGGTAAAAGGTTAACATGGTCTGTTTCTTGTCCGGTCCATAAATCCGCCATTCATGAAGGGATTTTGAAATCACAACTGTTCCTTATAATGAGTTGATGTGCCATGCGCAGACCCAGAGCCCTAGGTCACCTTTTTGTCTGGTCTGTAAATTTTTAGCTCACCTGTCACGTAGTGACAGGGTGAGTTTTATGATCGCCCTTCGTCCGTCCGTCCGTCCGTCCACAATTTCTTGTGAACACGATAGAGACCACTTTTTGCAATAAATTTTAATAAAACTTGCACACAACTTGTGCTGGCATAATATCTCGGATCTTTTCGAAACCTGGTCAGATCCAATCATTTATTTATTTGGGTTTTACGGCGCACCAACACAGTATCGGCTATATGGCGCCAAACAGGACTACAAATTTTGACTCCACATCTCATTTACATCGAAATAAAAACATGAGGTATAGAATCAAAATTTGCATACCTGCTGGAATCACAGAGTTACTGCAAAACCAAGTGTTAAGACCCTATTAGTCGCCTCTTACGATCATGCAAGGGTAAGGCAGTGGTTCCAAATCTTTTCATACACAAATCGTCCCAGAACCACATGAGGCAGCTCGCATCATGGGTTCCAGAGTTATGGCCCCTTAAAGGGCCAAAATTTGCTATTTTTGGCTTGTGAACACGATAGAGACCACATTTTGCAATTGTTTTTAATTAAACTTGCATACAACTTGTATTGGCATAATATCTCGGTTCATTTCGAAAACTGGCCAGATTCCATCATGGGTTCTAGAGTTACGACCCCTTAAAGGGCCAAAAATTGCTATTTTGGCTTTTGCAGCCATATAGGGACTTCATTTATGGTTTGATTTGATACAAACTTGCAAGATATCTTTAACAACAATAGATCTTGGATTCCATGATGAATCCGATAGATCCAATCATAGGTCCGGAGTTACGGCCCATGATTGACCCCTGAAAGAGCCAAAATTAGTTAATATTACCTTGTGAACATTCACCAGTTTTCGTAATGTCTTCATGAATTATATGATATATAGTTATGATTTTTGTACATTCTTTGTATGTTGCCCTATTACTTAAAAGATGTTGTACTGGCATGCAATATGTTTTGTGAAATAAGTCCCTAGGTGGTAACTCTGTTATAATTATTATTATTATTACTATACCAGATTTATATAGCGCCTTTTTCATGATAAACACGCCAGAGGGACAAAGTGAGATAAAGCCCCCATAACAGATACAGAGAAATCATTTTTAGATACAGGCTTTCCGGCTAACTTAGCCTAGCTCTTTGCGAATAGACAGTCTGGTTCCTTAACGTATCAAGTGTACAGCACCGATACACGCGAAGCCGTTTTTCCTTAGTTAGGTGGGAGACACTCAAGAGCATCTCAAAAATTTCCAGAATTGCCTGAACCGGGATTCAAACCCCGGACCTCTGGATTGACATTCAAGCGTGTTACCACTAGACCACCGGCCCACCTATATTACAAATTCTTGTTTCAAGAGAAATGCTAACCGTGCTTATTGTCAAGTAAAGTATTAGTTTTTTCATTGCTAAACTCGAATATTTATGCATGTACAATGCATCAAGTAAATCTTCATTCAGGTATAGAGAGATCAAAACAGTTTAGACACACGGATAGATCATTTTCTACTTGGTCAACCAGAGCTTCAAGTACCTGGTAAGAAAAGAGTACCATATGCTTAGTTTTCAGTATTTTTTCACTTGCTACTTCCCGTATTTTTGTACAGTAACTTTAGAAATGCGGTTACGCTTTGGCGTCACGCCGACCTACTTTATTCTCGATGAAATAGTGCTTCGGAATCTTTAATATAATCATTGTTACGAATGCCGACGAGTATGCTTCTATTAAGTCGCATCTTTAACCCATTCCCATAATTTTTAAATCTATTTTAGGCTTACAGCATTTGCAGCCAAAGTGGGTTGTCATCTACAGCATAATGGTTATCGCAAGAGCCATGATCTATTTTCTGTACTCCTAGTTAAACCATGGTTTGAGGAAAACATACAAGAAGATGGACAGTTCGTTGAAAACATGTCCCCAGTTTATAGAGAAAATGTGTATGTAAGTGTGTTTTTTTACTATTCAAGTTACACCATTAGATTTTAAATTCAAGTGCATGCTAATGTCATCATTCACTGATTTCTTTTCTTTGTTTATAGTTTAACGTCACACCGACAAAATTATAGGTCATATGGCGACTTTCTAACTTTGATGGTGGTGGAAGACCCCGTGCGTCCCTCCGGGAATTATTTTCATTGAGGGCGAGAACCTGGGTAGAAACACCGACCTTCCGTAAGCAAGCTCGGAGGATTCCTTACATGGACCATTCATCGCCCCAAGCGAGGCCCGAACTCACATCGGTGTGGGGCAAATGATTTGAAGTCAGCGACCTTAACCGCTCTGCCGCGTAGGCCCCTGATTTTTTAAACAAATGATGAGCAGTGCTCGTTACTTTATGTGTAAATTTTTTTTCTATATATAATATACAAATGTATTAAAGCTATTCATTCGCATAGTGGGTCGAAGTTTTAAGAATATAAGATGTATAATTATCTAACATGACGAAATAACAAAGCAAGTAAACATTAGTATTAAGTATACGTTATAAGTATATTGCATTGTTTTCAAGAATGGGATTTTAAAATCATATTACATATAATTAAGTTTAAACCTAAGAAATTTTAGGTTTTGGTGCGCGGATTATAACATTTATTCTCTAACCACTTGTACATAATTTTATCTTCTGATATTGCATTGTACATCATACTCTAACACTATTTATGCAGGACGGCCGGTTATACGTCGGGCGTAATAATTTCACGGTGTTAAATAGTTATATAGTGTTAAAACACGGTTTTGCTTTAAATCATTTCGATTCTAATATAACGTTAATTTAAAACAGTTGATTTTCCTTCATTCCCGGCATCCCTTAACAAAATGTTATCATTTTCAGGGTTCATTGGAAATGAAAGGTCCCTCGTTTACTGCTAACGTGCTGGTGGCACTGCTAGAGTGTTCGCGCACATTGGGCAGCATGTACAGGAACAGGAACTCCATTCATGTAAGATAATTTCACAGATAATTGAAATAAAATATAAACATGAAATTCTCTTTTTGGTCACATATGTTTCGTCTTTCATTTGAGTGACTGATTAGTCTTTTCAGGGAGACAATCAAAATCCCCTTGATCAAAATCCCCTCCACTGAAAAATGATAGGGTGATATGCTACAAAATCCCCTTCATGCTTTTGCAGGGGGTATCATAATTCCCTCTGTGCTTTTTACAGGGCTGTCATTATCCCCTTCATGAAAATTACAGGGCTATCAAAATCCCCTCTTTCAAATTAATATAGGGATAATGTCTCAGTTTATAGACAGAGATAATAATGTAGGGGATTATGATAGCCCTAACATTTTCATGAAGGGTATTATGATAGCCCTGTAAAAATCACAGAAGGGATTATGATACCCCCCTGCAAATGTGTGAAGGGGATTTCCTAACACCCTGTCATTTTTCAGTTGAGGGGATTTTGATATACACTCGTATTTTCACACGATGACATTCTAAGTAACAGATGCAAAACAAAGAGTTATTTGTTAATTTTTTATACGGTTTACTCAAATATTGAGTGGAAATTTTCAAATATGTTCACTAGCAAGATACTATGGAATGAGACATTAAACAAATAGAAAATGTGTTTGTTTTACATGTATGATTAAAACATTTTTTCACTCTTTAAAATCAAATCTTACGTTTTTCCACGTGGCTTTGCCATGAAAATATTTTAACTCGTGTTCGCTCGGTGCAGAACATCTCAGCTTGAACAAACAAATATCCTCTTTATATATTTCTTTATGCATTCTTGCATACAAGAGGTTCCCTAGGGAAATGTCTCGCGATTCTGACAAAAATCTGAAAATGTTCTTTATATTAATTTGGAAAAGGAACTACATTCAGTAAAAGTTTAGTGTATTTATGCAAAAGAGAGAATATTAACATGTTTGAATGACAAATATATATATATCCTATTACCTGATTTAGTGTTCTTTTTTGTATAAAGCCTGCAGCAGCCTATGTCGAAGGACTACCCATAAACTTACTAAAAAATAGTCCGTACACATTAGCCGTGAGTACGTATGCACTAGCGTTATATAACAGCTTCGAGAAATGGAGGTTCAAACGCCTTTTACACGAGATCCAGCACAAGGAAGGAGGTTTGAAAACATTTGGACGTTTTGGGGATTTTTTTGTTTCTTTGTTATTTTTGGTGTGTGGGATGGGTTGCTAATGTACAAATACTTTACATTCTTTACAAACATACACAAAACTGTAAACACATTAAATAAATATGCTGAGAATATATTTTCTGTGTGTCCCATAACTAGAAATATGACTGGACGAAATACGATGGACTAAGCCTGTATATATTTAATTTCCCGCATTTACCACTAGGTGCTACATTAAAATCTTGCTATCGTAAAAAATGTAATATCATATATGTGCTTCAGCTTTGCACTTGATTTGTTGTTGTAGTTATTGAACAATACTACACCATGAATTGAATAATATCTTCCTAGAATCATACGAAAGAGCATATTTCTTCGTATTAGTTTTTGGGTATGGTGGGGAATGACTACATGTAACCTTTCCAGCGATATTATGAGCACGGGCGGAATTTCCAGCTTAAGCAAGCTGGATTGCATTTTTGCATGTAAATATTCGAGCGCTGGTGAGGCGTCTGCGAATTATTGATTCGAGCTTTGGTGAGGCGACAAAAGGTTAGTGCTTCGAGCTTTGGTGACGCGACAGAGGTTATGCAGCGATATACCGTACTCTGGTGAGGCGGCGAGATGACGAGCTCTTACGAGGCGGCGATATGACGAGCTCTGGTGAGACGGCGAGATGATAAGATCTGGTGAGGCGGCAAGATGACGGGCTCTGGTGAGGCGGCTAGATGACGAGTTTATGGTGAGGCGGCGACATGACGGGCTCTAGTGAGACGGCGAGATGACTTGCTCTGGTGAGACGGCGAGATGACGAATTTATGGTGAGGCGGCGAGATGACGAGCTCTGGTGAGGCGGGGAGATGACGAATTTATGGTGAGGTGGCGAGATGACGTGCTTTGGTGAGGCGGCGAGGTGTTAGACCGGCGTTTACCACTCGGCCATGAAGTCACTGCGTGTTGTTATTATATAGAAATCATTATGTGAGGTGTTATTTCAAGTCAAGTTAATATTCTTTATGAATCTACTTACATGTTAAAGTTAAAAGGATTGACTCAAATTTTGCATTCCGTTTTGCATTCCGTTTCACCATATATTTATGTTACAGAATATATATTCTGGGGAAGTCTCGGAGAAGATTCTGTCAGCTCCGAGGATGTAGAAACAACCGCCTACGCTCTCTTGGCAATGCTTGAACTTGACGATCTCAGAACAAGCGCTTATATTGTTAGATGGTTAACCGATAAAAGAAAAGATGTCAAATCTTTCAAAAATATGCAGGTATGTACGCATATAAACAGAGCAGAAATATGCAGGTAGACACACATACAATCAGAACAGAAATATGCATGAATGCATGAATATATACAGAACAGAAATATGCATGAACGCATGAATATAAAACAGAACAAAAATATGCATGAACGCATGAATATAAAACAGAACAGAAATATGCATGAACGCATGAATATATACAGAACAGAAATATGCATGAACGCATGAATATAAAACAGAACAGAAATATGCATGAACGCATGAATATAAAACAGAACAGAAATATGCATGAACGCATGAATATAAAACAGAACAGAAATATGCATGAACGCATGAATATATACAGAACAGAAATATGCATGAACGCATGAATATAAAACAGAACAAAAATATGCATGAACGCATGAATATAAAACAGAATAGAAATATGCATGAACGCATGAATATATACAGAACAGAAATATGCATGAACGCATGAATATAAAACAGAACAGAAATATGCATGAACGCATGAATATATACAGAACAGAAATATGCAGGTAGGTACGCATTTAAACAGAAAAAAAATATGCAGGTATGTATGCATATTGATAGATCATAAAATTCAATAACTTGCAACATTAACTTCTTAAATACACGAAAAGAATTATATCGTTAAGCGCATCTGTCTAAAACCAATAGATAGTAAGAATTGTGGCATGGCCTGAATGTTATCATTTCTCGGTCTTTGCGATCTTTGAGCCCATTTAGTACTACTGTACAATAGGGTTTCAAATAAGCCGGTGGAAGTTATATCCTTAACCCCTCATTAACAAACTCAATCAAATCGACTCTGCTATTATTCTGCTTAGTTACGTTATGTGTTCTAAGGATCTTCTTATATATTTAAGTATAACGTTTCTCGGCTAGTATTTCAATGGCGGAGAAAACTTAGAACTGATATTAGTTTGGACGTGACTGCCGACTTTCCAGTTCTTGTCTTTTATGTGTGTTTTCATGAAAAAGCTGCACGTGCTATATAACTACACACTTGTTTTATTTTTACAGGAGACGAGTATCTGTCTCCAAGCTCTCACTGCCTATAGTCAGCGAGCAAAGAATACTGATGCTGATACAGATTTAGAAGTTTCGTTGTCAGGATATACATATCGTCTCACCAAAGAAAAAACGTTCCATTCAATTAGAAACGTAAGTACGATATACCTACAATACAATTTCAAAGAGCAACCAAACTTTCCCATATAAACAGATATAGAAACTACTTACTTAGCAACTAGTAAAAATATAAATCAGTTACAAACTCAACAGCAGCATACCCTTCGGAACAATTTTCAGTGATGAAATAGTTTTACAATTAAGGAAAATTACAAAAATCTGCATTTGTCTCTTTTATTTACTTCTTATGTACAGTAAAATCAGAAAATACAAATCAAGAAAAGGGGCAAACATGCGCATTTGTACGATTGAAACACTATCAAAATAAAGTACCAAAGGAATTAAAAAAAACACCAGCTAAGATTAGAATATTACGCTATATCTCTAGTGATACACAAAAACGGGGAACACTTTTAACTTCTTGCGTTGTAGCTTCCAGTCGAGAGTGGAGATAATACACTCACTATCATAGCAACCGGATATGGATATGGTAGAATGACAATTGACATGCGCTATCACAGACCGGAAGTGGATAACGAGATCTGCCCGTTTGAGTTGTCGGATGTAGAAGTTATCGACAGGATGTATGTACTGCCCAAAAAAGAAATGTAACTGAAATAAGTAAAACCAGAAGCATTTACTTCAACTTAGAAAATGGTCATAAAACTACAATAAAGACGATACTCAGCTATTAATGATAACCGTTAATTAAGTCAATTAACAATTTACTAAGTATACACGAAATAGCAGATTTCGTTTCTCAACGCCGTTAACAGATGACATATCCTTCAGTGTTCAGGTCTAATATATATTTATGTGATTTTCATAACGAAATATTTTTGTTTAGATACTTTTCGCTGTATCTAAATACCTGTTTTAACAATTTTAGGGATTGCAACACCTGCGATTCCCGTACAGAAGAGGACGGCAACAGTAGTGGAGACACGGAAGATAACGCTCATTCCGGAACAGTCATATGTAACCGATTCAGTATAAGGTAATAATTTAGTAGTTAAAAACTGATGTATTATGTTATATGATGTACATTTTATTATCATATTCTGTAATAAACAGTACATTAATTGATTTCAGTTAATTCAGTTTATTCAGTTTCGTATTCTGTTACAGTCAGTATATTATTTGTCGTATTCTAATATATTACAACAGATCTATGAGCGGCGAAGATTTTAATGCAACAGTAGTTGAATTCGGTGTAGAGAGCGGTGTTGAAGTCATAGAAGAAGATTTAAAAAAGGTGAGAAATGTGCATGATTTAAAGAACTGAGTATGTCTGTGGTAACTGTATATATATGTACATGTGATTCCGACAGCGAATTAATAAAACAAATGATGTATTATTTATTAAATTGGCGATTACTTCACCTGGTAACTTTCTAAAAGAGCGATATCAGTACAGTACTTTCTATTCTCCATGAATAGTCAGGGAGACAACGACAATCGCCTTCAGCCAAAAATACAGCTGGCCAATCGTTTACAGTTCTGGTGTCGGTGTTAAAACACTTTGGTCTATTTTTAGATTAATAACATTGCTTGTAAGTGTAATAAATTAAATAATCTTACATGTAAGTGTAATAATATTAAACGCTATTACATGTAACCATAATACATGTAGATTAAACACTGCTACAGGGAATTATAACAGTATAAAAACAATAAGAACTAATAATAATAATGATAATAATAACTTTATTTAAAGAGGACAACATATTTGGCTATAACCAGTCTAACATACGGTCCCCTAACATAATAATGTAAAAATTCATGATACATGTAATTGTATAGAAAAAAGTAATGATACATGTAATTGTAATAGGTAAAATAATGTTACATGTTATTGTAATAGATAAAAATAATGCCACATGTAATTGTAATAGATAAAAGCAATGATACATGTAATTGTAACAGATAAAATAATGTTACATGTAATTGTAATATATAAAATAACGTCACGTGTAATTGTAATAGATATTAAAAGCAATAAAACATGTAATTGTAATAGATAAAATAGTGATACATGTAATTGTAATAGATAAAATAATGATACATGTAATTGTAAAAGATAAAACGATGATACATGTAATTGTAATAGATAAAAAAAAGATAATACATGTAATTATAATAGATAAATAATAATACATGTAATTGTAATAGATAAACAATAATGATACATGTAATTGTAAAAGATAAACAATAATGATACATGATACGATAAAGTAATGATACATGTAATTGTAATAGATAAAATAATGATACATGTAATTATAATAGATAAAGTATTGTTACATGTAATTGTAATAGATGAAGTAATGATACATGTAATTGTAATAGATAAAATAATGATACATGTAATTATAATAGATAAAGTAATGTTACATATAATTATGATAGATAAAGTAATGTTACATGTAATTGTAATAGAAATATGCCGCTCTGTATTACAGCTGTTACAGCATACACGCAACATAAAACAATATGACATCATAGAAAATGGCCAGACTTCGATCAAGTTTTTAATTGAAGTGGTGAGTATCATTAGATTATTAGATCTTTATGTTGAAGAGCTTCTTGAAAGGAAAAAAATACACAATATCCTAGTTTTATTTGGTCACAGTGCTGCCCCACATATCCTGTCAATAATTCAATAATAAAAAGTAACTTTAGTCCGTGACAAAGCAGAAGTTCTTCAGGACGCCGTTTCATATCTAACCTTTGATATTAAAATAATTTCTCATAGTTGTGTTGAAAATATCAAAATAATTTTTCATAATTTCTCATAGTTGTATTGAAAATATCAAAATAATTTTTCATAATTTCTCATAGTTGTATTGAAAATATCAAAATAATTTTTCATAATTTCTCATAATTGTATTGAAAATATTAGAATGATAATTTCTCATGTTTGAAACTATGTATATACATTTCGTTACTTTGTATTTAGGTGTTAGTTTATGTTCAAGCAGACAGGTCCGTAGCCATATCTTTGTATTTGATATTGACATTATTACTATATTGCTTCGCAATTTGCAATTATACCAAATCTTTATCAGGGTCGCCTTTAGATCGGTGTCGTTTTTGTATCACTGTGTTATAAAGTCAATCCCACTTGTAGGTCAATGTCGCCTGTCGGTCAGAGTAATGTCACTTGTCGGTCAATGTCGCCTGTCGGTCAGAGTAATGTCACTTGTCGGTCAATGTCGCCTGTCGGTCAGAGTAATGTCACTTGTAGGTCAATGTCACCTGTCGGTCAGAATAATGTCACTTGTAGGTCAATGTCGCTTGTCGGTCAGAATAATGTCACTTGTAGGTCAGTGTAGTATTTAGGTAAGTGTCACATGTAAAACAGTGTATACCGCCTCGGTAGCCTAATGGTAGAGACCAAATTCAGTAATATTTATATTTTTCTAAACCTTAATTTTGTCGTTCCCTTGTGTTACGTCTAATTGTAACAATTGCTTGTTTCTTAAAATACTTAAAGTAGCATACCGCCTCGGTAGCCTAGTGGTAGAGCGTCCGCTTTGAGTGCGGGAGGTCGTGGGTTCAATTCCCGGCTACGTCATACCAAAGACGTAAAAAATGGTACTAGTAGCTTCCTCGCTTGGCACTCAGCGTTAAGAGGATAGTGCTAGGACTGGTCAGCCCGGTGTCACTATGTGGCTGGGTGGGGTATCGTGTCATGAGTCATGTGATATTCCATTGAGGCAGCTCTATAAAGTGGGGCATTGTGCTCACTGCTACAAGTAGACATGACTAAAAAATTGTTGAAAAAGACACACACACACACATGTAAGTCAGTGCTGTATCTAGGTCAATATCACCTGTAGGTCAGAGACATGTCACTTATAGGTCAATGTCACTTGTAGGTCAGTGTAGTATTTAGGTCACTGTCATTTTTAGACCAATATCGAATCTGGGTCAGATTCTTTTTTTATGTCAGTATTGTTTCTAAATAATTCATGTTTCCTTGCCAAAATAGTACGCGCCAATTTTTAGACAAGTTTTATTTCTGTATCGTCTTTGTTAGAAGACACTGCAGAGAGATAATAAAACATAAAACTACTTCTTCACTGCATCTGCTTTCAGATGACGTCAGAAAAGACGTGGATATCTTTCTGTTTGAATGACACGTTTTCTGAGGAGAACGACGTACACACGAGACAACCTTCCATAGTGCATGTTTACGACCAAACCAATCATGGTAACTGACTTTCTTGACATCTAGAAATAGTTTTGTGTAGTTAAAGCAGGAGTGGGCATTTATTATTAGATTATTTTCAGTTTTAGTTAAATACAGCAAATAGAAAATTGACAATGCAATTATTTAACAAACAGACTTGGTTTGAGTCTGTTCATGAAAGGTAATGAAATGTGCAACACCCCGCACGTCCCTAGCATTCGCTAAAGCAGGGGGGCTCTGTTATAACGTAACTTGGAGTATATTCTATGTTCCTAATGAACAAGAATAATTAACACCACTGATCAACAAAAGTGAAATTTTCTTCTCGTTTGTTAATGTTTTATCGCTATGCGCACGTTATGGCGATATACAAACATGACGATGTATAACCGTTGTGTCGATATACCAAATTTATAACCATACACAAACGTGATGACGATATACAAACATTCTGACGATAAACAAACGCGATGACGAGATACAAACGCGATGACGAGATACAAACGTGATGACGATACACAAACGTGATGACGATATACAAACATTCTGACGGTATACAAACATTCTGACGATAAACAAACGCGATGACGAGATGCAAACGAGATGACGAGATACAAACGTGTTGACAATATACAAACGTGATGACGATACACAAACGTGATGACGATATACAAACATTCTGACGATATACAAACATTCTGACGATAAACAAACGCGATGACGAGATGCAAACGTGATGACGAGATACAAACGTGTTGACAATATCCAAACGTGATGACGAGATACAAACGTGATAACGAAATGACATCGGCTGATATTTGTATTGTAACTGAATAAATTATGATATTTCTGTATTTTATACCTTTTAATTATACCAGAGCATTTTGTAGGCCGCCGGTGTTCAAAGTTGTATTCTACGGATCCAGATAGGGGTCTTGGCGGAAATTTTATTTGCGACAAGGACACACAGCAGTGTCAGTGTTTCCGTGGTACGTATAAATATGATATACATTTGAATCGAGTTATTCAAAACTTTACCTACTACTTGGTAACTCTGGAAATCTTTTCAGTACAATATGTTTAAACGAATATAGCGAACAGCACTTTATACGCACTTTGTAACAATATCTGTTGTTTAAGTTGTAATTTGTTATATTTTTACCAGTTCTTGGGATACAGGTTAAGAGAATATTGACAGCTTACCCGTTGAATAACGATCGAGTTTTCTGTTTCTTGGACACGATGTTTGATTCACCTCGTTTTTCCACCATTCTGAGTCTGAGGTTATAGAATTTAAGTTTGGAGACCAGTCACAAAATACAACATTGCCATTGGTCGATTTCAAACATGAACTCTGAATTAACCAATCAAATGCTGTAGTGTTGGGACTGGTTTCAAAACTCAGTTTTATAACCACAGACCTCTAAACCCCTTCTTTAACAATGCTAATTCTTATTAACAATGTACGTTGTATAAACTTCTAAAAAGCCCGTTCAATCATTTAGACCTTAATACGCCAAATACTTTTTAACAAATCATTGTTCTGCAATAACGTGATTTTTATTGAAATGTAAAGCTATTTTTACATCGTCGTAAGTAACAATATTACCATGATATATTCTAGACAAGGTTGATGAAGTCTCATTGAATATTTTCCAGATCTTTGTGTCACACCTGTGGATGATGAGCTGAAACTGCTGGCAAAAATGGGCGAGAAACCAGCGAAAAAACTAGCCAACTATACTTGCAACCCAGAAAATGCGAACTATGGTACTTTTTGTGTCATGCTTTTTATGATGCTGTGTAATGTTGATATGATTAATATTACCAATTATTTTAATTTGAAAATAATCAAGTGTGATACATCCAGGAAGAAAAAGAGCATAATTTACACTGAAGCAATTATTTTAACAAGAAAATGTACAACTTTAAAGAAGTGAATTTTTAAGGTGGCGTACATACACAATTTTGCCACTTATGATTCTCGTATGAATTAGGTAGAATATAAAATTCGTATGATTTTCTTATGGTAATCACATCGTTATACCATCAAAGGCATTTCATATATAATCTTTCATATGATTTCCATGTGAAGGGTTTCATATGATATTCATATGAAACAATTAACGTGTGAAAGTCATATAAAATATAGTTCATGAAAGGAGCTATCATATGACTTTCATATCGGTATCATATCCGTATCATATTCGAGGACATTCAATTGGGATAAGAAAATCATATGCTGATTATTTCATATGCACCTGATATAAGTGTCACATACTAATCATATCCGACTCTTTTTTATAATAAGTATACGAAAGGTCCCATATGAGAGTCACATGATCATCATTTCCGTATTATATGTGCCGATATTGCATGTGAGGTATAACGAAATTCTATTCCCTTCAAAGTCTTCATTAAAGGTCTGTATCTTTTTATAATATTATGAAAATACAGTGACCTATACATTTTTGGAAAGGCCTTTTAAAAACATGTATTGATCATTTTGTTTTTTCATGAAATTGATTATTACAGCCTTTACATTTATATCTAAATTCAGGAATTTGGTTCGTTTTCATTGTTACATACCTAACTATAGATAGGAACAAAATTGTACAGTAACTCGTGCCAACGACCGGAAATGTGCACAGTGACCAGCTACTGGAACTCCGCGAACCGTGCCAATAACCGGAAGTTACTTTCATGTATATAGCAAACAACTTATTGACAATGGCGTGCCTCTGTGGTTGTTGTCACTCCTAAAACTATGCTAGCACTCGGTCTACGCACTTGTCGAACCAATAACCACAGTAGGTTAGCTTGTCGAACCAAACACCACTGTAGGTTAGCTTGTCGAACCAATAACCACTGTAGGTTAGCTTGTCGAACCAATAACCACTGTAGGTTAGCTTGTCGAACCAATCACAACTGTAGGTTAATATGTATAAAGCTGCTTTAAGCAGGTTGATTTTTGTTAAAGCCACTTAAACTTTTAAATCTAAACTCGAAATGTATTGCAGAGATCAAGATGGCAGAAAGAGGAATCCTTCGCTCGATGCATTTTAGAATGGATTTCTTTCTGACAGCAGTTCCAGTTGCTAAGATTTCAAATAATAGATAATCTATAAATTGCAATGTACTTTTAGTTTATTTGACACTTCTGTTTAAATTATTTCAGCTGTTCTAGTTGAAATCAAGGATATACAGTATGATGCCCGCTTGAATTTTATGATTGCCAATGCCAAAGTGAACAAGACCATCCGTCAAGGTATAGTATTACAACTATCACGTGACAGCACAAACAGAGCCATCCCTCAATGTTTAGTATTCCAACTAACCCGTCATAAGATAAACAGAACAGTCCCTCCAGATATAGTATTCTAAATATCACGACACAAGATAACAGAACCATTCCTCAAGGTATAGTATTCCAACTACCCCGTGACAAGATAAACAGAACCATCCCTTAAGGTATAGTATTCCAACTATCCCGTGACAAGATAAACAGAACCATCCCTCAAAGTATTTTATTCCAGCTACCCCGTGACAAGATAACAGAACCATTCCTCAAGGTATAGTATTCCAACTATCCCGTGACAAGATAAACAGAACCATTCCTCAAGGTATAGTATTCCAACTATCCCGTGACAAGATAAACAGAACCATTCCTCAAGGTATTTTATTCCAGCTACCCCGTGACAAGATAAACAGAACCATTCCTCAAGGTATAGTATTCCAGCTACCCCGTGACAAGATAAACAGAACCATTCCTTAAGGTATTGTATTCCAACTATCCCGTGACAAGATAAACAGAACCATTCCTTAAGGTATAGTATTCCAACTATCCCGTGACAAAATAAACAGAACCATTCCTCAAAGTAAAGTATTCAAACTACCCCGTGACAAGATAAACAGAACCATTCCTCAAAGTATAGTATTCCAACTATCCCGTGACAAGATAAACAGAACAATTCCTCAAGGTATGTATTCCAACTATCCCGTGACAAGATAAACAGAACCATTCCTCAAAGTATTTTATTCCAGCCACCCCGTGACAAGATAAACAGAACCATTCCTCAAGGTATAGCATTCCAGCTATCCCGTGACAAGATAAACAGAACCATCCCTCAAAGTATTGTATTCCAGCTACCCCGTGACAAGATAAACAGAACCATTCCTCCAGGTATAGTATTACAACTATCCCGTGACAAGATAAACAGAACCATCCCTCAAGGTATGTCATTACAACTATCCCGTGTCAAGATAAACAAAACCTTTCCTCAAGGTTTAGTATTACAATTATCCCGTGATAAGATAAACAAAACCTTTCCTCAAGGTATGGTATTACAACTGTCCCGTGAAAAGATAAACAGAACCATCCCTCCAGATATAGGTTTACAACTATCCCTTTACAAGATAAACAGAACCATCCCTCCAGGTATAGTATTACAACTGTCACGTGACAAGATAAACAGAACCTTTCCTCAAGGTATGGTATTACACCTATCTCTTTAAAAGATAAACAGAACAATCCCTCAATGGTATTACAACTGTCACGTGACAAGATAAACAGAACCATTCCTCAAAGTATTTTATTAGTCCCATACTGGTTGAAAACCAGTTTTGGGGACTATAGGAATGCTCTTTTCCGTCATTCCGTCTTTCCGTCATTCCGTCATTCCGTCATTCTGTCATTCCGTCATTCCGTCCGTCCGCAATTTCGTGTCCGGTCCATAACTCTGTCATCCATGAAGGGATTTTAATATTACTTGGCACAAATGTTCCCCATGATGAGACGACGTGTCATGCGCAAAACCCAGACCCCTAGCTCAAAGGTCAAGGCCACAATAGGAGGTCAAAGGTCAACAGGGCTTTTTTCCTGTCCGGTCCACAACTCTCCCATCCTTGAAGGGATTTTAGTATTACTTGGCACAAATGTTCCCCATGATGAGATGATGTGTCGTGCGCAAATCCCGGACCCCTAGCTCAAAGGTCAAGGTCACAATTGGAGGTCAAAGGTCAACAGGGCTTTTTTCCTGTCCGGTCCATAACTCTCCCATCCATGAAGAGATTTTAATATTACTTGGCACAAATGTTCCCCATGAGGAGACGACGTGTCATGCGCAAAACCATGACCCCTAGCTTAAAGGTCAAGGTCACAATTGGAGGTCAAAGGTCAACAAGGTTTTTTTCCTGTCCGGTCCATAACTCTCCCATCTATGAAGGGATTTTAATATTACTTGGCACAAATGTACCTCATAATAAGACGGTATGTCATGCACAACTTTCAGACCCCTAGCTCAAAGGTCAAGGTCACACTTAGCAGTCAAATGTTAACATAGCATGAACAGGGTCTGTTTCGTGTCCGGTCCATAACTCTGACATTCATTAAGGGATTTTAATATTACTTAGCACAAGTGTTCCCATGATGAGACGACGTGTCATGCGCAAATCCCGGACCCCTAGCTCAAAGGTCAAGGTCACAATTGGGGGTCAAAGGTCAACAGAGTTTTTTTCCTGTCCCGTCCATAACTCTGCCATCCATGAAGGGATTTTAATATTACTTGGCACAAATGTTTCCCATGATGAGACGACATGTCATGCGCAACACCCAGTACCCTAGCTTAAAGGTCAAGGTCACACTTTGAGATCAAAGGTCAAGAGGATTTTTTTCCTGTCCGGTCTATAACTTTGTCATGCAAAGCAGGATTTAGATATCAGTTGGCACAAATATTCCCCTGGATGAGACAACATGTCATGCGCAAGAACCAGGTCCCTAGGTCTAAGGTCGAGGTCATATTTAGAAGTCAAAGGTCAAATTCAAGAATGACTTTGTATGGAACATTTCTTCTTCATGCATGGAGGGATTTTGATGTAACTTGGACCAAATGTTCACCACCATGAGGCACCCTTGTTTTTAGAATTACATCCCTTTGTTTTACTATAAATAGATTTTATTGTAACTTTTTTATTACTGGCAGTAGAGAAAAATCGAGACCACTTTTCTGTGGTACAGCATGCATGTTACATCCAATTTTTAGGTGTATTTTGACCTATCTCTACCTGGTAAAGAGTTTCTTGTGGACTTATATTATTAATTTTTTTTTTTTTTTTTTTTTTTTTTTTTTTTTTTAAAGATTAATTTCCCTTTGTTGTTACTATAAATAACTTACATGATAACATTTTTATAATCAGCCAAAAAAATTCAATATGAAAACAACTGTGGGTTTTTATATATGCACATTTTAATCCAAGTGTGTTGTTATAATGTTATAACATATTGTATATGTAGTACAATATTGTTTATACATCATTGACAGATATCAGTTCATTATGTTATACTGCAGTAGAAAAAATTAGGTGCCTTCCAGTAGGGGACTTTGTATTGCATGGCAATACTTCATTCACTTGTTCGAACTACCCCGTGACAAGATAAACGGAACCATTCCTCAAGGTATAGCATTCCAGCTATCCCGTGACAAGATAAACAGAACCATCCCTCAAAGTATTGTATTCCAGCTACCCCGTGACAAGATAAACAGAACCATTCCTCCAGGTATAGTATTACAACAATCCCGTGACAAGATAAACAGAACCATCCATCAAGGTATGTCATTACAATTATCCCGTGTCAAGATAAACAAAACCTTTCCTCAAGGTTTAGTATTACAATTATCCCGTGATAAGATAAACAAAACCTTTCCTCAAGGTATGGTATTACAACTGTCCCGTGAAAAGATAAACAGAACCATCCCTCCAGGTATAGGTTTACAACTATCCCTTTACAAGATAAACAGAACCATCCCTCCAGGTATAGTATTACAACTGTCACGTGACAAGATAAACAGAACCTTTCCTCAAGGTATGGTATTACACCTATCTCTTTACAAGATAAACAGAACAATCCCTCAATGGTATTACAACTGTCACGTGACAAGATAAACAGAACCTTTCCTCATGGTATAGTATTACAACTATCCCTTGTTAAGATAAACAGAGCCATTCCTTAAGGTAAAATATTAGAAATATCCTGTCACAAGGTAACTAGAACCATCCCTCAAGGTGTAGTATGAACACCGTACAGTGTTAAGATAAACAGTACTATCCAACAAGGTATATATATGACAGGATTCAAAGAACTACCCTCGAGTTATTGTATGGTATTAGTGTACCTCAAACCCATGTCAAGTTAATAAGATTTATTTCTTAAAGTATAGTATTATCTCAAGTCCGTGTCAAGCTGAACAAAAATATTCTTCAATTTATCTCGTGACAAGATCAAGTGAGATATTTCCCTCGAGATATAGTATTACCTCAAACCAGTGTCCTTTAAGGAACAGTATTACCTCGAACGCGTGTGAAGTTTAACACCGTTGTTCTTCAAAGTATAGTACTATCTCCAGCCCGTGTCAAGTTGAACTGTTTTAGTATGTCTAGTTCGTACCAAGGTGAACAAAAGTTTCCTCCACTGCATATAATCTTTCATCAAGCTTAAAATGTTTTGAACGGAGAATCATTGTTTTACTTGTGCAATGCACTATCCACATCTCAAATTGTGCGATGAATATTGTCATGATTGTGTAAGCTAACATGGTTTAAAAAATACGCTGTCTTTTTGAACATACGGAAAGGTTAGATTTTCCTTACTACTAACATCTCTTCTTACAAAACGTTTGAATCATTTACTTAGAAATAATATCTATCCATATCTTTATGCAGGAAAACAGCCACTCAAACGAAGCGATATGATGACGTTTTTCTGGAAATCTACCTGCAGATATCCTTCCGTCAAAGTGGAGCGCTTGTACTATATAATTGGGAAAGATGGCGTCGAGTTTACAAAGGCGGATAATACGACAGCGTGAGTACATCCTATGTCATATATAATATTCCTCTGGTTTACAGGGCACCGACAACTGACAAGCGTTGCAATGGTGGACATCGGACTCCAGACCTAATACTAGTCATGGATTCGAATCCTAGCAAATACTGATCTTGACCTCGATCAAAATTTATGACATGATAACTAGTCATAGACCATTATGAAATACATTCTGAAGGACTGTTCGTTGTCCAGAATTCTTGGTATAAGAACAAAGTTTACGTTCTACCGAGCTTTTATTTGTTTACATGTAGTTGGCACTCTTTTCACTAAGCTGGGGTGATATACAAATGATTAAAAAGATAGAGGAAAACGTCTGTGACGGTAGTGGCGTCGTAACGACACTCGGCAATTTCCGTGTGTTTACGTATTTTCCGTACGCGATATCGGCATCCTTCGGCTGTAGGGGAAAGTTCTCTTTCATAGCAACCGGAGAATACCGGAAACGCTCACAGAAAACACAATCGAACGGAAAATACCCGATTATCATTATGGGTCTACTACCTTAACCCTTACCCTGCTAAATTTCTATAATGAGCTCGTCCATCTTTCCATTAACTTTTAAAAGGGGTGTTTACCTAAAAGATACTGACTGAATGGCTAACAATGCAGATCTTGATCAGACTGGATGTGCAGGCTGATCAAGATCTACACTGGTCGCAAAGGCAGAATCAATCATGTCCAGCATGATAAGGGTTAAACGGTTGTTGCAATTCTTCGAGACATATACGATTCTGGTGAGTACGATAGGAGAATAAGTTGTATATTGCGTACACTTACACATAGCTGATGCTGTCTTAACTATAAATAAAAAAAGATTCCTAGTTAATCAGGTGTTTTTTTCAAGGTTGAAAACCTACTTGTTAGCTTTTAGATGCCGTCGTTCGGGCGGCCTGATTGGCAGCTACATGGATGGATGTGCGGCGTCAAGATTTGCATTTCAGTTTGGGTTGAGCTATTTAAATGACACTTTGCCTTTTTCTTGCTTAAAGTAATACCATTTAGAACTTATATGAGGTCAGTGTCAAGAACATAACAATTGAACATAGAAAAATGGTTTACTCTCAATAGTTTTAGTTTGGACTGGCACATTAAACTTAAACTTAATGTATATGTAGCTTATAAAAAAAACAAGTTTGAGGTTGCATATGGAATCAGTGGATTAAAGTTCAAGGTCACCACAGCTTACTGATACTTTGAAAAATCCACTGTAGTGAAGTGGTGTAAGGCGTTGATCTACTGTGCATTTACAATGTAGAAAGTTTGGAGCGTAGCACACGAGTGGTGGCTCCCATCCAAGTCCGCGCTGTAACCTTTTTGGAAATAAAAAAAGATCCAGTGAGATGTCGTGTGGTCAAGGTCAAGGTCGCAGTTTCTAAAAATATATTGTTGTTTGCTTAGATCGTCAAAAAGATGGTTTCCAGTTTATAACTGTAGTAAGAATTTACATACTGTCAACAAGCTTGGTGTATAGCAAGCTAATGTGAAGAATTAGCTTTGGATTATATGTTAGGACTCTAACCTTTACACTGCTAAATTTCTATAATGAACTAGTCCATCTTTTAATTTGGACAGTACCATTAACTGTTAAAAGAGGTGCATACCAAAAAGATACTGACTGAATAGCGAACAGTGCAGATAATGATCAGACTGCACAGATGTGCAGGCTGATCATGATCTACACTTGTCGCAAATGCAAAATAAATCGTGTCCAGTATGGTAAGGGTTAATTTGGAATAAGATATTGCTATGGACATTTGTATGTAGGTAGCTTAATAGAACAGAAAGTTTTTGGGATTGCTTTAATGGCCTCTAGGGTTTGGGTGGTATTTCCATTTCTCTTGTATAGTTTATATTTTCTTGCAGTGTTACGAGAGTAGCTATCTTGTTATCCATCCAAGTTAAGGCACCAGGTAATTGCTCTACATTTCGGTCTTTTCAGGTATATGTATCCTTTAATGGATACTGCATTGGTGATCGAAGAGCGAACTACAAGACTGCTGAGGATTTACCTGCGGGTGTACACGGCCCTGATGGAGAAAACAGGCTGCCTAGATTAGGACTAGTGCAAATTTCTTAAAAATGTTAAATTCTATACATGTTTTTCTAAACGTAGATCGTTTGTGTGGAAAATGAACATTTGAAGTTCCCATTACATGTATATATAAACCCGGAAGGGCTGGACTTCAAAGAGCCTCACAAAAGGTTTTCCAGAAGTGGGAAATGGACACTTTTATGAGAGTGTAAACACAAAGTGCAAACCAAAATGTATATATTATATTTTATTATCTGCGTAAATAAATACAATAAAAAACGGAAATCTGTATACAGATGGCAAATGTAATTCACTCTAAATCTGTGTCATCAATTAAAAGGCTGGACAGGTATACAAATCCCCATTTTTTCGCTGATATCTTATATTGTTTATTGTATCCGAAACCAATCGCACCGTCCGAGGATATCAACTTCAATCTCAGCTTGTCACCTATTAAATAATAATAAAATCTATAAGAAGACACTCTCCAAACATAAAATGCAACCACGTAAAATGATAGTATAGACTCGGTTTGATCGAGCCTGTTGAAATGTGCACCACCCCTCAAGCTTCCTAGCACCGGCTTATGCGAAATTCCATTAAAGTAAAGTTGAATGTATCCTATAGAAAATGTAACAACACTGAGACAAAGTACAGAACCTTTTTACAGCCGCCACATAGCACATAACGACTGTTGTCGTGATAGTTTATACAGTCCATAAGATATTTTTTTTTGAAGCATAAAATGCAACCAAGGAAAAACGAATATCCGACTCGGTTTGACATAGTCTGCTCATGAAAGGTAAAGAAATGTGTAGCGCCCATCACACCATATTTTTTATAACTATGTTATACAAACTAATTGACTTTTGTGTATAAACTATATGCCCAGTATATATACTCGTAACTGAATTGTATTTTGTAAATTATAGTAAAACTCTGTCAACAACACCTCTGCAGAGCAAAACCTCTGCAGAGCAAACAGCACAATACAAACACCCCAGTAGGTTGGGAGATTAACATCAGACATAAACCGTTAACGTCTTCAAAGCAACTAACTCTATACAACACGTATATCTAAGTGTCCCCAGCAGTGTGCGCTCTAAAGAACTTTGAACTGTATCCCATATTTAGAAATAGTTAACACAGATACATCTTAAACAATGTGTTAACTGCTTACATTTCTATGTACATACTTTTCTTACATCCTTCTAGTTTCTAGCTATTCAATAGGCCAATTGCCGTCACGTGAACACCGTATATGAATAAGGTGTTTTTTATTTCACAGGTGAATGACTCGGCCAATATACTTAGATCAATTCTCGGCTAAAGTAATCCAAATGTTTACATTCATTTAACATGAAGAAGAAAAAAATCCTACATTCACACAAAATGTAGTCTGTAAAATAAATTCGTTACGCAATGTGTTACTAACAATGTAACGTCAGTAAACCTACATGTCACACTAGTACAACTAGCTCTCCAAAAGTAATTCAGTACTTGAAACACTTGTAGACGACCGCCATCTTGTGTACTGATTGCAACCTTGGAGCTGGGACGTGCGATCTTTGGATTGATTAAATTTAAGTTCTTAAAGGGAGAGTGACAGATGATCTATCATCATACACACATGTGCGAACAACTGCAAACGGGCATCGCATCCAGTTAATGGCATACTCAATGAAAATGTTTACCTTTCTTCAACTTGAGGAAATAGTCCGGTATTTGGCCTGTATCCTCACTCAGTGTAGTTCTCTGGTTACACGAATCTGCAGGTTTATATACCATACATAGGGAATATCATACAGTGTGTTGGTCCACCTAGACATCTTATATCATCTTCGACAAGGTGCTTTCTGAACCCATATTACCCTGGTCGATTGGTTGACGGACTACTTTTTGTCGTACTGCCTTTCTCCGAGATTTGCATTGTCTGGTTCTAGTCCTAACCACTGTATAAGATCGACAAGACTGAGACCCATTCAGAAAACACCGAGGAGGTGATGATATAAGATTTCTATCGATTTGTTTGATAAAGTTTTTATTTCGAAGTAGTAAATAAATAATAAAGCAAGCATGGACAATTTCAAGTGTTAATAAAATTTATAAGAAGATCCATATTAGAAGCGTATATTAACATTACATTCCAATGTGTCTGTTCATAAGAGTAAATGAAATGTGCGAAAACCTACACGCTCAATAGCACTGGCTTAAAGCGAAATTCTGTCACACAGATATTGTCCAAAAGGACCAGAAACTAAAACAAGACTGAAACACATATGCAGTAATGAAGACGAATAAAAATCTCTGATGATAGTTATTGAGAACATAACGTATTTATATTACTTTTGTATTTGTATAACTTCTGAAACATCAAATTTTGCAGTTAACTGGCAATCATTTAAGTTTACTTAGACCATTTCCGCAACATTAGGACAGGAAATTGGAACTTGAATTTGTATTGTCATTTAGTCAAGAAAAACTGATGAAAATAAGTGCATTGTCAAAGAAAAAAATAAATTAGAACATATTATGCCTAAAAACAAACTGAAAGTTCGAAAATCTCTAGAAAATATAAATATATTTTGTTTTGAATAGACTTTATTATGTAATGTGAGAACAGACCAACTTACCGCCATATGTTGGATAACTGGTATCGGTGTAGGAATACACAGACACTTGTATCCTGGGTCTTTGAATCTTCATGTTAAAATCGAAGCTAGATATATCATTCTGTAAGAGTTGATGATAGAAAATGTTTGTTACATCACAAGAAAAAGTACAATAATTAATTATTCATGGAAGCAGCTTCGATTAAATTCACAGCTTTACTGATTTAGTGAGCCGCGTGCAATTATATGAGTAACCGGTAAAGAACCATCTGCCAGCCATATAGATAACTCGCTCTCATGAAATAATTGGGCATAACCAATAGCTGTAATAAGGGTGGTGGCAAGGCGTCTAGTTGCAAAGCCAAGCCTCGCGATTTCGATAAGAGTCCTAGGCATTAGTGCACCTGTGCCGTAAAACACTAAAGAAACATTCTTATCTTGCACTATCATTCTCCTAGGACCATTGCAGCGTTACCATGGTGACGACAGACACACATCAACCAACAGTAGCGGTTAGGAGCAAGTCGAATTTCGTGGTCAGGTCAATCCGTGAAATTTAATTCTAACAACCTAGCACAAGCCCCATTCATATTATGTTCAAAATGAAATCCATAAATCTGTATTCCTATTAAATACTTGTTTTTGCAAACACCTCGAAATGTCTTGCCAACGAAAAAAATTTACATGATGTACTTCGTAATACATATAATAACTTACAGAAGGCTTTATAAAGGTATATCTCTTGCATGTGATATCATAGATGGACTGGCTGATATGATCAGGGTCTAAAACATGACTAAACCTGGAAATAAAAGAACATATCGTTCACTAACAGAATCAGTTTATAATTATTGATTCACAATGTTTCAACTGTGCACATAAATTCTACGAAATTTCACAGTGGTATAACATTATGCTATATCTCAGAATGTTTTAACCCTTACCCTGCTAAATTTCTATAATGAACTTGTCCATCTTCCAATTTGGACAGTATCATTAACTGTTAAAAGGGGTGCTTACCAAAAAGGTACTGACTGAATGACGAACAGTGCAGATCATGATCAGACTGCATGGATGTGCAGGCTGATCTTGATCTGCACTGGTCACAAAGACAGAATCAATCATGGGTTAACAGTATATATATTACTGGACCAAAATTCATCAATTGATTTGTCCATGTTTCAATTTGGACAGTACCATTAACTGTTAAAAGGGTTGCTGTTCAAAAAGATACTGACTGAATAGCGAACAGTGCAAATCATGATCAGACTGCACGGATGTGCAGGCTGGTCATGATTTACACTGGTCCCAAAGGCAGAACCAATCGTGTGCAGCATGGTAAGGGTTAATGTTGTTTTATATATTGCCTAATAATTAAAAATTGAATACCTGTTAACTTTAAATCTTATCCCATGTAGTATGTACACACACAATTATTATGCTGATAAAGGTGTAGTGTAGGATTGCTGGATATCTGCGGCTTCGAGCCAAGCAAAAGCGTGTGATTTGATCACGGTCTGTTCATTTTCCTTATCTTAAGAGAGTAAATCTTCGACATCCATAAAGTTATGCATTTTCCTGCATTTGATATTGTAATGAGAGATCCTGCCTGGCCAATCAAGGCACCGCAGGTTCGTTCGTAACCCATGTTCTGCATGATAGTCGCACAAGGCATTAAAATTGGGTCAGAATCAAGTAATACGGTTATACATTCATTTAGTTAATAGAAAAAGCAATCTTACCTTGACAGGTAAATTGTTAATTTGTCTTGCCATATTAATAGCAATACAATATAATTTTATCTAGTCAATAGAAAAATACAATCTTAATTTGTCCAGTCACTAGCAGTACAGTTTCGAGAAAAAGATCAGTTTGTAATCTCACAAGCAATACATTTTACTTTGTCGGTTCACCATCTCGCAAGCAATACAACATATTTTCTGGTCATAAACAATGCAATCTTACTTTGTTGGGTTATTAGCAACACAATCTTACTTCGACACAAGCTTACTTTGCCGGGTAAGTAGCAATACAAACTTACTTTGCAGGGTTACTAGCAATACAAACTTACTTTGCCGGTTTAGTAGCAATACAAACTTACTTTGTCGGGCTAGTAGCAAAATACTAGCAATTATATACAAACTTACTTTGTCGAGTTAAGAGGAACTTACTTTGCCGGGTTAGTAGCAATACAAACTTACTTTGTCGGGCTAGTAGCAAAATACTAGCAATTTATATACAAACTTACTTTGTCGAGTTAGTAGCAACTTACTTTGCCGGGTTAGTAGCAATACAAGCTTACTTTGCCGGGTTAGTAGCAATACAAACTTACTTTGTCTGGTGACTAGAAATACAATCTTACTTTGTCGGCATAGTAGCAATACAAACTTACTTTGTCGGCTTAGTAGCAATACAAATTTACTTTGTCGGGTTAGTAGCAATACAAACTTACTTTGCCGGGTTAGTAGCAATACAAACTTACTTTGTCGGGCTAGTAGCAAAATACTAGCAATACAAACTTACTTTGTCGAGTTAGTAGCAACTTACTTTGCCGGGTTAGTAGCAATACAAGCTTACTTTGCCAGCTTAGTAGCAATACAAACTTACTTTGCCGAGTTAGTAGCAATACAAGCTTACTTTGTCGGGTTAGTAGCAATACAAGCTTACTTTGTCGGGTTAGTAGCAATACAAGCTTAATTTGTCGGGTTAGTAGCAATACAAGCTTACTTTGCCAGCTTAGTAGCAATACAAGCTTACTTTGCCTGGTTAGTAGTAATACAAGGTTACTTTGTAGGGTTAGTAGCAACACAAGCTTACTTTGCCGGGTTAGTAGCAATACAAACTTACTTTGCCGGGTTAGTAGCAATACAAGCTTACTTTGTAGGGTTAGTAGCAACACAAGCCTACTTTGCCGGGTTAGTAGCAATACAAGCTTACTTTGTAGGGTTAGTAGCAACACAAGCCTTCTTTGCCGGGTTAGTGGCAATACAAGCTTACTTTGCCGGGTTAGTAGCAATACAAGCTTATTTTGTAGGGTTAGTAGCAACACAAGCTCAATTTATCGGGTTAGTAGCAACACAAGCTTACTTTGCCGGGTTAGTAGCAAATACAAGCTTAATTTGTCGGGTTAGTAGCAATATAAGTTTACTTTGCCGGGTTAGTAGCAATACAAGCTTACTTTGTAGGGTTAGTAGCAACACAAGCTTACTTTGTAGGGTTAGTAGCAATACTAACTTACTTTGTCAGGTTAGTAGCAATACAATATTACTTTGTCGGGTGAAAAGAAATACAATCTAACTTTGTCGGGTGACTGGCAATACAATCTAACTTGGTCGGGTTACTGGCAATACAATCTAACTTGGTCGGGTTACTGGTAATACAATCTAACTTGGTCGGGTTACTTGCAATACAATCTAATTTGATCTGGTTACTGGTAATACAATCTTACTTTGTTGGGTTACTGGCAATACAATCTTACTTTTTTGGGTCACTAACAATACAACTTTACATTGTCGGGTCAGTAGCAATACAATCGTACGTTGTCGAATAACTGGCAGTACATTCTTACATTTTTGGGATACTGGCAATGCAGTCTTACTTTGTCGGGTCATTAGCAATAATCTTACATTGCAGAATTACTGGCAGCACATTCTTACATTGCAGGATTACTGGCAGTACAATGTTACTTTGTCGGGAAAACTGGCAGTACGTTCGTTGTAGGTCCACTAGCTACTAGTATACGAAATAACTTTGGCGGGTCAGTAGCAATCCAATCTTTGTCGGGTTACTAGCAATACAATCTTTTTTTGTCATGTGACTTGCAATACAATCTTACTTTGTAGGGTCACTAGCAATACAATCTTACTTTGTCGGGTCACTAGCAATACAGAGTGATGTCCAAGCTTGACTAATTCCCTGTCTAAGTCGGCTTGTCATGGCACTCTCCAGTTCCTTCGAGATCTAATTAGACACAAAAACAAAGTTCCGATTGACATATCTTGAAAAAAGGACAATTATGAGAAAATTATTAACACAAAAATTTAAAAAGTATTGTTTAAAAAGTCACAATCGTAGTTTCAAAGTTTTTGGCGCACTTTCAATTAGGTAAGATGATAAAAAAAAAAAATGCTCATCTTACTGGCAATATTTATTGAAATTAATTCAAATGAATTCGAACTTTTTCAGACGTACTTATTTGAATTTTGAACTGTGTAATATTTAGTTAGTTAAACAATCAACATATTCAGTAGCACTTGACCATCAGTAATTGATCAGTTAGCTTACCTTCAATCCTTGTTCAATACAGTTAACAGTATATATATTACTAGACCCATATTCATCTTCTTTTTTTTGTTTACTTCAAACCTCTAAAAATTCAAGTTGCCATAACGTCCTTTGTAATAAATCTTTTTATAGCTTGTTGTTGTAGTAGATGCCACATTTGTGCCAAGTTTCATTTAACACATGCCGTACAAAATTTATATATACATGGCAAAAAGTAATTTCAGTCTTTCAAGGTCAAAGATTTAGACTTAAAACGTTGACGAATGAGAGCCCTGGCGCTAATGATGAACTTAAAGAAAAAGAAATTATCAATTAACCTGCCCATATTTACAGTAAAAGCCTTCACTTTAACACACCTCAATCATTTCCTGCCTTGTGCTCTGTTCCGCTGTAAGAATGGTATGATATTTTCCGACATTTTTGGAGTGTGCTTTTTGTCTGTGTATAACGTCCTTCTTCAATTCCTGTAAGAAGGTAAAGATAAGATATCGGGTAACTGGGACGTCAAATGATAACAGGTTAACCAGTTAATCGCCCTAACGTCTTCCTATCGGTTGGTAAAATTTAGCGTGTTGTTTTCTTTCAAACAAGTTGAAAAATGAATTTTATTTAAAAATCAGACAGAAAAAAAATCATGATTTCAAATTGTTATCAAATAAGTCTAGGTAATTTGTGAATACATATACAGCATCTCTTACGGAACACAAGCTAAAGGAACTTTAGTCATGGAAACCTTTTTCTCCTTTTTTACCAACAATTAAAGTGCTCATTCACTGATTGCTCTGAAATGTTTATATACAACTTTTCCCGCCGTCCAAAAATACAAGGTGGAATAAAAATTGCCTACCATACCTTTATAGCATATTTTCTGGCATTATAGTTCCGTTCATCGTCAACATGGTGTGGTAGTGACATTTTAGCACACTCGAGCATGCTTACGTACTGTTTCATTTTATCACGTGTTTTCCAGCATTGCTGAAAAAAAAACAGAGATACGCCATTTAAAAGTAACTCTGCACCAAGAATAATAAACATAGTTAAACCGCATCAACACACTGGCCATAGCTTTATCAGATCAAGTGGTTCCAACGTTGTTTGAGCGGTGAATTTTACGCCGATCAGATGGAGAAATATGGCTGATACTACAAGTTTCCGGTATTGTAAGTGTGATTTAAAGGAATTTCTACCTGTTTAATAACTAATAAAATGAAAACGATGGGTGCACCTGGAGCGCAAATGTGTCTTTGTTTTAGCACATGTGTCCGTTTAGCTGAGATATGTGCCGTTTATTCAAACACTTCTGTACAGTTCGGCGGGGGTAGGAGATTTTTGACAGTTTTTGACAATATCGCATAAAGTATAGTATTAATCGGAAACAAGTAACTGAAAAAACACTTTTTATGTAAAGGGCTACCTCTTAAAACAGAGTATATGTATTTTCATAGAATTATTTAGGGTTATTTCTGAAAAATTGGCCGAAAACCTAATGCAACGCCGTTTCGAGTGGGTCGCCATGCAACGCGATCAAGTGGATACCGTTCTGTGTCTTACTTGCGAAGTATTATCCGTCTCAAAAACAGTCATTCTAGCCTAACAATGAATAAAATTAGTGAGTTATACAGCATTATAATATCCCGCCATTTCTAATATATTGTACTTTTACATTTTTATGTTAGCTTAACATTTAACATATTTTGTGGACATTGTCAAAACACATCAACACAAAAACATAATGCAAGGACGAACATCAAACAATATCATTAAGTAAACAATAGTAATAGTTCGTAAAAACAAGTACCATTTCACGGATATTTTTCTCCTCCACGAATGGTACTGAACTGCATACCAAAAGCGGGTTGACTCTTTAAATCAGTATAGTTACAATTGGTAACTTTTTAGTCCCTTAAAACCAATACATTGCGATTTCCACTGATTTACTGTGCATTTAAGCCAGTCATACAAAATAAAAAAAATGTTGATCCATGATAAAAGTATTATTCAGTTGTTTGTATATATTTTCATTCATATTGTTGGTGTAGCGTTCATTTATTTTCAGAGAGATAAATCACAGAGAACCTTAAAACTGGCCAGGGAAAAGACAAGATTTTATTTGGCCTCCATAAAACAGAAACAACGTAATAAACCTCTATGGTCGCCGTTCAAAAATGAAAATACAAATGAAATACAGACACCAATGCAGGGCCGGATCCAGACATTTTTGACTGGGGGAGGGGGGGCACCAGTCTTTGTTCACCAGTCTTGAACAAAGACATCAACGCCGAGGCGCAATGTTTTAGAGGGGGCGCCTTTGCCCATGTTAGGTAGGGGGTCAGGGGCGGGTACGGTTAACTCCCCTGGAAATTTTTTAATATAGGCATAAAATGGTGGCCTCTGGTGCATTTTAGGTCTAAATTTGGAGATATTGGAGGGGACAATATTCCCCTCTTGATCGTGGGGGGGGGGGGGGGGGGGGGTCAAGGGGTTCTCCCCCTGGAAAATTTTGAAATACAGGTATGAAATGGTGGCCTCTGGTCTTCAGTCAAAGTGAATAAAGCAAAAGACACATTATTTTGCAATATTTCTAACTGTTATCAAATCGAATTAGTACCTATTGGCTTTTCTTCTTTGGTTACAGAAAGTTAAATAGTACAACTGTGGTACATCTCTATTAGTATTGCTAATCCGGTTTATTTTCTTTCATTGGTGTCTGTATTTCATTTGTATTTTCATTTTTGAACGGCGACCATAGATGTTTATTACGTCGTTTCTGTTTTATGGAGGACAAAATTAATAAAATCTTGTCTTTTCCCAGGCCAATTTTAACGTTCTCTGTGATTAATTTCTCTGAAAATAAACGAAAACTACCACAGCAATATGAATGAAATATGTACAAACAACTGATCAATACTTATATCAAGGACCAAAGTTTATTTATTTTGAATGAACAGCTTAAATGCACAACAAATTAGTAACGAAATCTCAATGTATTGGTTTTAAGGGAGTAAAAAGTAACCAACTTTAACTATACTGATTTAAAGAGTCAACCCGATTTTGGTATGCTGTTCAGTACCATTCGCGGAGAAGATAGATATCCGTGAACTGGTTCTTGTTTTTACGAACTATTACTATTATTTACTTAACGATATTGTTCGATGTACAATATATTAGAAATGGCGGGATATTAAAATGCTATAAATCTCACTAAATGTATTCATTGTTAGGCTTGAATGACTGTTTTTAAGACGGATAATACTTCGCAAGTTAAGACATAGAACGGTATCCACTTGATTGCGTTGCATAACGACCCACTCGAAACGGCGTTGCATTAGGTTTTCAGCCGATTTTTCAGAAATAACGCTGAATAATTCTATGAAAATACACACGTTTTGTTTAAAGAGATAGCCCTTTACATAAAAAGTGTTTTAACAGTTACTTATTCCCGATTAACACTGTATTTCATACGATATTGTCAAAAACTGTCAAAAATCTCCTTTCCCCGCCGAACTGTACAGAAGTGTTTGAATAAACGGCACACATCTCAGCTAAATGGACATATGTGCTAAAACATAGACATATTTGCGCTCCCGGTGCACCCATCGTTTTCATTTGATTAGTTATAAAACAGGTAGAAATTCCTTAAAATCATACTTACAATACCGGAAATTTGTAGTATCGGCCATATTTCTCCATCTGATCGGCGTAAAATTCACCGCTCAAACAACGTTGGAACCACTTGATCTGATAAAGCTATGGCCAGTGTGATCAAGGAAGGCAAAAAATAACTTCATGTAGATACTTCGAAATTTGATATTCAAATCCTGCTATAATCTCTACACTACAGTCTCCTTTAGGCAACCTCTGCAGTATAATATCTAAACTTTGGGTGTAATCTCTACGTTACAAAACTTTCTTTTTTTTTTGAGGTAGTGGACACGTACTAACACTCGGCAAAGTCCGTGCAATTCCGTATTCTTTGTATGCTACTTCAGAAAAAAACCGAAGAATGTCGGAGATTAACGTAATTGAACGGAAAATGCCGATTGTCAGTGCGGATCCATTTCATTTCTCCTAAAGTCAGAAACTAATCAGATTGGAAAGGAAATAACTGAACTTGCTTTGTTTGCAGATGTATCGTCAAATAAGCCAGAAAATGTACACATGCCGCTCAGCCCGAGCTCATACTAGTATCAGGGTTGCCAAACCCACATGACATTTCGGTATCGTACACATGGTGAAATCACTCGACTCTGGTAATATTTCACTTACAATTTCTTATCACTTGACTGATTCTAATCATATAAAAAAAACGTCGAAAACAGAAAAGCAAGCATTTTTCTCGACACAAAAGGTCTGCCAGTTTCTCAATACTTTTCTCAAGCACTTCGCCCAAATGTTGTTTTTTCACAGACCAAATTTTGTAGGTTATATGCAAACTTTGATTTGGGCGAAGCGTTCGAAGAAATTATTGAGAATGAGATACTTTTTGCTGATGAAGTCATTCGTTTTCCTATATTCGGCGCCTTTGTCTTGTCAAAATCCGTCAAGTAATAAAAAGAATATGAGCAAAACTGCTGCCTTAATCTACTTATTTGTCCCGTGTGTACAACACCGTCACGTGGGTTTGCCACTCAAATTATTACCATTTGAAAAATCATTTTACGTTCGTTTTACAATGTTTCGTTAATTAAACGATGACGTATTTTTAACAACGGCATATATGGTATACCTCTTGGCAGTCCATCAAATCAACCATCAGTTCGGTGTGTTCTTGTGTTAACCGCTTCACGTCCGATCTCTGCTTGTCCCACCTCGTCAAGTCTCTCTCAGAAAATCTGTTACACATGAGAAAGTTGAGCATTTAATGAAGTTACGGATATCTGCTGCTCATGGAAACTAACATGTTTGAAATAACAATATTATTATTATTAATAATAATAATAATAATAATAATGGCGGTTTACGGTAAATTACAATGTCGTAAAATAACATGCCACCTGTGAAACGTCTGAAAAATAGGTGGTCCTCGACATAGATATTGAAACAAATACATTAAACTTATTACATAACTTACTTAAACATCAGCAACAAAATGTTTTCATGTGTTATAAGTCTTTGTTTACTGCAGGTATGTACTTACAAATTACTCGGACTTTTTTCTTTCTGTAATCTATACTCAGGCTGCTGATAAGCAAAGGCGGCGTCCTTCAAACATTCGTACATATCCCCGATTACTTCAACTGAAAGTTAAAAGAAAGCGATATAATTGCACATGATCTATAGCTAGTCATTCGACGCCGCCCAGAAGGCGGCGTAGAGTATATGGGATACACTTTTATTTCGGACCCTGTAAAGATGGTAATGAATAGTTTCGGAGTGATAAACTGAACACAGTGAATAGTTTGTAAAAGGATCAACGACATTGCACAATAGATTTTAGTGAATAAACAAACAATGGCAAAAAGAAAGCATAAAAAATGTATGTAATGCAATTTATTATGTGATTTAAAACAATGCTATCTGTCTTTCCTATCCTTATTTGTAGAGCAGAAAATATTTTTTTTATTTACAATTTCGTCAAAATGTTGATCCGATTTATTGATAAGGAAGGTTACTCTGTAGGTTATAACACACTAAATAGCCACCACTATATATTCTATATAAAATGACAAGTTTTCACAATGCTGCAATACACACCTAGACCCATTTTAAATTTCTTTAACTTACATTTTCTTGTAGAGCAACATTTATACTGTAAAAATATCTAAAGAAAAGTAGGGGTCATGTTTGATGCAAGAAAAATATTTCTGGTCAAACGGACACACCGTAATTTTTACACTGAAATGACAATCACAATTTAGGGTAGGGGTGTATGAATAAATTTCACATGTTAAATCAGTTTGGAGTCTTTTTTCAACATGCAAATGCTACCAGTATGTCAAGTATAGGCATGCAATATGATTTCAACCAATATATAGCAATGATTTCAAGGAAAAATCCTTCTTACAGCAAAAAAAAACTGAGAACTATTTGAATCCGCCATTAAGCGACTACCATTTTTTCATAGGTGCTCAGGGTTAAAGGTCAGTAATTCAAATCCTTCTTTGTTTCATATAAAAAACGACAACTTCATGTCGTCTTTACATATCTTTAGAGAACATCACTTTTTCCTACACCAATTTTTCATGAAAGTTCTATCACAAGTTAACGCAAAAATGAAAAGAAAATAGGGGGTTGAATAGTTCCTAGTGAAATGCCAGTCAGTTGTGGTCTGCTACCCTAAAAATGGCGCATATTTGCTCTCCTCCGCGCAATAAACACCTACTTCCGGTTTCGATCTGCAAAACTTGCCATGTGGGTTGTATGAACATGAAAACCGTCTCATTTCATGCAGAATGTATTCTAGTAGCGAAAAAGTGTGATTAAAGCACTCGTTCTACACGAATTTGCGTAGAAAATGGGAAAATTAGGATCTATTTATTATGGACTTCTTTCGACTACACCACGGAAGCACATTTTCGACCGAATTACTGACCTTATTCCTCAGGCTATTTAGTGTCTGTATGCCTGTAAGTCAAGTTTTCTATTTCTGATCTTAGGCATGACCTACTTACCTATCTCATTTTCTATAAATAGAACACACCGCAGATATACCATACTGCAACGCGTGAATCGCCTAGACAAGGGAGCGTTCATGTAGTTTACAACTATAACCTTTCAGTAAACTTCGAAGAGAATATTAAAAAATAAAAATACGTAAAATTACAATTTGCCTGCATAAAATTCCTTGAAAAAAAAACGTATTAACAAACTAAATAAAGGAATCAATCAGCATATATATGTTGAAATGAACGAAGGATGTGCCGCTGTTACCTTATTTTTAACCTTTTGTCTTATTTTCTTTGTTGATAGGTACGGTGATGTAATTTCAGAATGCGCACATTTTTTGCAAATTCCTATTTTGTTTGTTTGTTTGTTTGTTTGTTTTATTTGTTTATTTATTTATTTATTTATTTATTTATTTATTTATTTATTTTTTTTTTTTGCTTATGTGTCATATACTCATTGTTTACAGATATACACTGTCAACTAAGGTGTGCAATAGGCTAAAGAGAATGTGGCTGAATTTGTCAGTGACAAGTTAATACTTCTTTAAATGTGGTTAGATCGAAATATCAAAAGCCATGGGACAAAGTGGCATAACTTATCAAAGCATCAGTGACTTTAAAATAGAAAATCTTGCTGAATTTATATTTTCATTGATTTTATATGACTAGTCAGTTGCTCTGGTTATATTATATCTTGTTACTTGCTTCTTCTTTTTCGCGGACGATAAGAAGAAAGAAGAAGAAGCTTCTTTTTTTTACTTCAATAGATAAGATTTTGTATCTGTCCGTTCCTGACTTAAAAAAGCAAACATTTTCATTGACTGATAGTTTCTGCACTTTGGCAGTGGGTTATTATGCTTGCTAAATTTCTTGTAATATTAGATTTGAATCTAGACACTGACATATTCTTAGTAACCTTACGGTTCAACGAGGACTTCAAGTTTATCGTTCGTCCGAAAAAAAAAGAATTCTATGATATTCAAAAAATATATAAGAAAGATTCATGCTTTGTGAATAGGGGCAATATAGAGATTATTCATGTTATATCATTCTTTTCTTGGACAAAATTTTTGGTTGTTTTAGCAACGGAAACAGTAAAATGCTGTGTATAATCTGAAATCTATAATGTAGGTGCCTAAGGTCCATAAAACTTCATCAGTAAATAGAAAACACTCATTACATTACATGATAATAAAAATAATGGTTTCTGTGAACCACAACTTTGAAATAATTATCTTTCAACATTTCCTCATTTCCCAGCAAACTGCATTTCTGTGAAACTTCATACACACGCTCCTGCATATAAGAACTTTTCACAGGTGCTGACCTTAGTTACTATGATGTTGAAAATTCATAAACCAACACAGTTTTGTCAAAACATGTTTCGCTTTAATAAGCTTCTTCAGTTGACAATAACATACACAATGACTTTAACTTTGTATGTAAAGGGACCACCTACTCGCAATGTCAATGTCATTGCAAGTAGAGGATTTATATTGCATGGTAATACTTTTCTATCTTGTTTATTCTTCATGATTTAAACAGTTTATAACATATATTGTTTTATGTGCTAATGTTGATAACTTGTAGCCAGTCAGACTAATAAAGTAATGATTAGGTGATTTCTCATAATGCAATAAATGTACTTCAGACACAACACTTGGCGGCGTCTTTGATGCTTGCATCAATGAATTTCCTTGTAGTTACCTGAAACAAAGTTATTTCAAAACTAATACATTAAACCCGACACTATTGATATTTTGTTCCAAAATAGTGTTTTTGTGCGTTGTTTATTTTTTTTATTATTACTTTTTTTTTTTTTTTTTTGCTCTTGAGACGAAATGTCATGTTTTCATGTTATACCAGCAGAGGAATAAGAAATTCTTTTGATCCCTAGCCGTGATACTTGTGACTTGGGTTTAGTTAACTTTATTCAGTTAAAAAATTCCTTGAGAAATGTAACATTATAAGAAGAAAGATTTTATTATGTTTATTTACTCGACAATACCTCTTCATAGTCACGCACACACGCACCATTAAGTCCGGGACTTTATTCAATGTTACGCACGCAAAAACAACAACAACAATAACTACTACTACTACTACTACTACTACTACTACAAAAATGGCCATCCCAACCGCATTGAGATTTACCTTGCTTCGGAGCTAATGCCTAAATTCATGACTTAATTATTTTATTACCGGCTCTGCATACGTCACCATAGTATATATTAAGTAATATTGGTGACGCCTTCATATTCTGCAGATAAAAGAATACTCTAAAGCCGTATGTTTAGTGATATTTTGCATAATCAACTGTGTCGGTAAGTCAGTACTATACTTACATGGGTATGTTGTGTCGCCGACATTTCTCACAGTGTTATGACAGTACTATACTTACATGGCATATGTTGTGTCGCCGACATTTCTCGCAGTGTTATGACAGTATACTATACTTACCTGGCATATGTTGTGTCGCCGACATTTCTCGCAGTGTTATGACAGTATACTATACTTACCTGGCATATGTTGTGTCGCCGACATTTCTCGCAGTGTTATGACAGTATACTATACTTACCTGGCATATGTTGTGTCGCCGACATTTCTCGCAGTGTTATGACAGTATACTATACTTACATGGCATATGTTGTGTCGCCGACATTTCTCGCAGTGTTATGACAGTATACTATACTTACATGGCATATGTTGTGTCGCCGACATTTCTCGCAGTGTTATGACAGTACTATACTTACATGGCATATGTTGTGTCGCCGACATTACTTGCAGTGTTATGCCAGTACTATACTTACATGACATATGTTGTGTCGCCGACATTTCTCGCAGTGTTATGCCAGTACTATACTTACATGGCATATGTTGTGTCGCCGACATTTCTCGCAGTGTTATGACAGAACTATACGTACATGGCATATGCTGTATCGCCGACATTTCTAGCAGTGTTATGACAGTACTATACTTACATAGCATACGTTGTGTCTCCGACATTTCTCGCAGTCTTAAGACAGTACTATACGTACATGACATATGTTGTGTCTCCGACATTTCTCACAGTGTTATGACAGTACTATACCTCCATGGGGATATGTTGTGTCGCCGACATTTCTCACAGTGTTATGACAGTACTATACTTACATGGCATATGTTGTGTCGCCGACATTTCTCGCAGTGTTATGACAGTATACTATACTTACCTGGCATATGTTGTGTCGCCGACATTTCTCGCAGTGTTATGACAGTATACTATACTTACATGGCATATGTTGTGTCGCCGACATTTCTCGCAGTGTTATGACAGTATACTATACTTACATGGCATATGTTGTGTCGCCGACATTTCTCGCAGTGTTATGACAGTACTATACTTACATGGCATATGTTGTGTCGCCGACATTTCTCGCAGTGTTATGACAGTACTATACTTACATGGCATATGTTGTGTCGCCGACATTTCTCGCAGTGTTATGACAGTACTATACTTACATGGCATATGTTGTGTCGCCGACATTACTCGCAGTGTTATGCCAGTACTATACTTACATGACATATGTTGTGTCGCCGACATTTCTCACAGTGTTATGACAGTACTATACTTACATGGCATATGTTGTGTCGCCGACATTTCTCGCAGTGTTATGACAGAACTATACGTACATGGCATATGCTGTATCGCCGACATTTCTAGCAGTGTTATGACAGTACTATACTTACATAGCATACGTTGTGTCTCCGACATTTCTCGCAGTCTTAAGACAGTACTATACGTACATGACATATGTTGTGTCTCCCGACATTTCTCACAGTGTTATGACAGTACTATACCTCCATGGGGATATGTTGTGTGGTCGACATTTCTCGCAGTGTTATGACAGTACTATACGTACATGACATATAATGTGTCTCCGACATTTCTCGCAGTGTTATGACAGTAGTATACTTACATGGCATACGTTGTGTCGCCGACATTTCTTGCAGTGTTATGACACTACTCTACGTACATGACATATGTTGTGTCTCCGACATTTCTCGCAGTGTTATGACAGTACTATACTTTCATGACATATGTTGTGTCTCCGACTTTTCTCGCAGTGTTATGACAGTACTATACTTACATGGTGTATGGTGTGTGGCCGACATTTCTCACACTGTTATAACAGTACTATACGTATATGACATATGTTGTGTCTCCGACATTTCTCGCAGTGTTATGACAGTACTATACTTACATGGGATATGTTGTGTCTCCGACAGTTCTCGCAGTATTATGACAGTACTATACTTACATGGCATATGTTGTGTCGCCGACATTTCTCGCAGTGTTATGAATAGTACTATACGTACATAACATATGTTGTGTCTCCGACATTTCTCGCAGTGTTATGACAGTACTATACTTACATGGGGTATGTTGTGTCGCCGACATTTCTAGCAGTGTTATGACAGTATACTATACGTACATAACATATGTTGTGTCTCCGACATTTCTCGCAGTGTTATGACAGTACTATACTTACATGGGGTATGTTGTGTCGCCGACATTTCTAGCAGTGTTATGACAGTATACTATACGTACATAACATATGTTGTGTCTCCGACATTTCTCGCAGTGTTATGACAGTACTATACTTACATGGGGTATGTTGTGTCGCCGATATTTCTCGCAGTGTTATGACAGTATACTATACGTACATGGCATATGTTGTGTCGCCGACATTTCTAGCAGTGTTATGACAGTACTATACGTACATGGCATATGTTGTGTCGCCGACATTTCTAGCAGTGTTATGACAGTACTATACGTACATGGCATATGTTGTGTCTCCGACAGTTCTCGCAGTGTTATGACAGTACTATACTTACATGGCATATGTTGTGTCGCCGACATTTCTCGCAGTGTTATGACAGTACTATACGTACATGGCATATGTTGTGTCGCCGACATTTCTAGCAGTGTTATGACAGTACTATACGTACATGGCATATGTTGTGTCGCCGACATTTCTCGCAGTGTTATGACAGTACTATACGTACATGGCATATGTTGTGTCGCCGACATTTCTAGCAGTCTTATGACAGTACTATGCTTACATGGCATATGTTGCGTCGCCGATATTTCTCGCAGTGTTATGACAGTATACTATACTTACATGGCGTATGTTGTGTCGCCGACATTTCTCGCAGTGTTATGACAGTACAGTACGTACATAACATATGTTGTGTCGCCGACATTTCTAGCAGTGTTATGACAGTACTGTACTTACATGGCATATGTTGTGTCGCCGACATTACTCGCAGTGTTATGACAGTACTATACGTACATGGGGTAGGTTGTGTGGCCTACATTTCTCGCAGCGTTATGACAGTACTATACGTACATGACATATGTTGTGTCGCCGACATTTCTAGCAGTGTTATGACAGTACTGTACTTACATGGCATATGTTGTGTCGCCGACATTTCTAGCAGTGTTATGACAGTACTATACGTACATGGCATATGTTGTGTCGCCGACATTTCTCGCAGTGTTATGACAGTACTGTACGTACATAACATATGTTGTGCCGCCGACATTTCTCGCATTGTTATGATAGTACTATACTTACATGGGATATACTATACTTACATGGCATATGTTGTGTCGCCGACATTTCTCGCAGTGTTATGACAGGTCCTTGGTGTTTTCTCTTACGGCAGTGAGCGTGTTTCAGTCCGTGTGCTAAGCGTACAAATCTGCCAACAATATCGTCGCTCATTCTCAGTAATAAGGCACATATAGAAAATAGTAACATGTAAAAAATCAAAGTAGAATATTGTTTAATTTGGGCTTATATTCCTATAAATGTACCTTTTAATGCTTCAGATTTAGTGAAATGAAGTACATCAAGATGTATTGACTAGAATTATGAGTTGCTGAAATGGCATGGCTTAAATATGAGGATTAATACGTTACCATTAATTAGTTATGAGTTTAAGCGTGAATATCTGCTAAACTGGTGCTGTTTATGTATAATTTACTGTTTCCCATTGGCGCTCAAACATCATGAATTAAGACATTTTTGGTTTCGTAAACTAAAACACAGACAGCATTGAAATAAGTGAATAATAACTATGATAACTATGTGCTTGAAACAAACATTTTATTAAACTAAACATATAATGTATTTTTCAATCATGAACACTAATAAACAGCAACTTCAATATACTTTATTTTGGCATATATTCTCTCTTGTGAGCCTTAGAAAACAGCACAAAAAAAGAAAAAAAACTTTTGATTTCGTCTGTGAATCAAGCCATTGACCGATGTACATCATGGTAAATGTAACGTAGGTATCATATTTGATCTAAAAAGAAATAATTGTCAAATTAAGGTATGCATTATTGAAAGTCTTGTAACTATGATTGAAACTATAAGAACATTTAACAGAAAAACTATTATCATCTAAAGAAACGTGAACATACTTGAAAAACATACATTTGCAGGAGCAAAGTCCCATTTTGCTAGTGTCTTATTTCAATTTTACTTTTAATGTATAAAAAAGCTAGGTCGCTGTGGACGATTTAGGTTTCTTTCTGTAACATACGCATTAACAATCCGTTTGAATGGCATATTTCAGTTTTAAATCACTTACGTAACATATATTTAGCCATACTTCAAAACAGTAACGTAGGTAACGTAAGTATCATCAGATAATAAATGTTAATAAATGCTTCATACTAAACTGAGTCTGTGTAGAAACCTGTTTTACTTCACCAAACAGTATCCGTTTAAATTGTAGTATGTCGTTTTCAATCCAAAAGATCTACGTAACCATTATAACTACCCCACACACATCATGGTAACGTAAATATCATCATTTGACACCTCCTAGTGTAACGAAGAAACTTTACAATGTGTGTTCCGAAATGAGGCGTTTGGCCACATCCGTGAGTTTGAATAGCCTCTCGGACTTTCCTGTTTTTTGCAGTTCATCTATTTTGGCCACACATTCGTCTTGTTTAATCCACAAAACATCTTCTCGTCTTGGCCATCTGTAAAGTTCCTTTACCTTTTCCATGAAGTTGATCTTACATTCATGTTCTTCTTCGTCTATCTCTAATACTTTACCAACGTACGGCTGATCATCATAAAGAGCGATAGTGTAATCTCCAGGATTCAGACTTTCAAACACACTGATGTTGCTCTGTATCTGAGTATCAGTTTCTCTTTCTCCTTTAGACATATTGGATATTTCATTCATAGACTTGCCTGATGAGTTCATTTCAATATCGGCTCTGACTTGATTGTTTCCATCTTCTGTATGACGATCAATAGATTCTACTGTGTCACTGTCTTTCCTTTTAAAGCTGAACTTTTCTACTGTCCACTTGTCACAAAAATTTCCTTTGCAACAGCTATCGCAATAACATGATGTCTCGTTTGTCCTCACAGTGCCATCAATGATGTCTTGTGGTCCAAAGGCAATAGCATGAAGTTTCATTGTGTTTCTAACTGGCTTTATTTCAATTTCAGCAAACATGGTCTGCTTCTTCTCGCACTCTTTCTTGTCCACAAACAGGAACTTAACATCTTTCATAGATGACTTGCAAGCCCAAGCATAGAAGTCTTCGGCATTCTGAATAACTGAGTTACCTTGTCTTGATGCTTCATCGGCCATACGTTTGGTAGTTCCGCCCAGACCATCACATGCGCTTTTGCCGTGACCGGCCTCAAAATAATTCCATTGGGCTTCACATCCAAATAACTGCTGGTGCTCTGCAAGTGTGTAGAACATGAACCTATTTCTGTATTGACTAGAGGGACTGTCTGTCCAATAATGAACCCTTTTTAGAGACGGATTTAGGTTTCTCATTTCTGTAAAGAGTGCGTCAATAAACGCAGCTACTGTGCTTGCTGAGTGCACCAAAGTATTTGAGACGACAACATAACTCTTGTGCTTTAATTCATTGTCTTCTCTAAAGTACACAACAATCGGGTGCAATGTTACTGATGTGAGGCTCCAATATGCAGTCTGTACTTCATCTAAAGCCCGGCATGTATAATTCTCCGCAAAGTCCATTTGTACTATTACATGATCTTTTGGAAGAGTTTCTTTATTAACTTTAAGCTGCCTATATTGGGCGCGTAGTCTAGAAACATGCTCAGAAAACTCGGCAACTTCTTTCTTGATCATTTTACAGAAATCATCACGGCTAACTTCACTTTCTATGACCATTGTTTTCTTCATTTTATTCTCAAGTTCAACCTTTTTCCACATACGGTATGTTACAGTATTTACATCACTTGGTACTTGATCCAAGAGCTGCTGGATGTCTTCTGTGTGTTCACAAATGTTTTCTGGGTTCTCACTTATCCTCACACCAACCTTTCTCATTGCCTGTACCTTCATTGCCATGTTTTGGTGCTTAAGACATTGACACGCATTTCTGGATATGAATCTTGCTAGAAGGATGTGCTTGGGTCGAAGACGACAGAATGTTGAAAAAGACATTTTCAATTCTGGGTTTTCAGCATTAAATTTTTGCCACAGATTTTTCAAGTAGTCGGTCAACACTTTTGTCTGATGCCCTTTCTTGTTATCAGCTTTACCGGGCTGTATTCTGCAGTTGTCCTCTCTGCTTAGAAATTCTATCACCTTCTTGGCATGCTCTTTTGATAAACTTTTCCTTTGCTCTATTTTATATTTTAGACATTTTGATTTGCATTTGAGCAATGCTCGATGTGATAAGCCTGTTTCAGCACTGATGGCTTTCATACACTTGTATTTTCTTGAAATCCGACCAGCCACAATATTGTGTAATATTGATCGTTTCTTTCTAGAACTAGTCTCTTTCGTTTTCTTCACTTCGGCAAGTAACACATTTGTCAACAACAATTTCTTCGCCACTGTTTTTTTTTTCGGCGAGGGGTCAAATTTAGTTGTTCTACTTCATGGCTCGTTTTACTTCTAGGTGTTGTTGCCTGATTTTCGATCTGTGATGGTGTATCAAGGCTCTTTGATCTTGTTTCAAATTTCTTTCTCAATCTCTCAAGCTGCTTGGACTTTGTCTTCAGCTTTCTTTCGAGCTCATTTTTCTTTCTTTCTAACACATTAATTGACTTATGTGCTCGTGCTAAGGCGCGTGCTTGTTTTCGTTTGCCCCCTTTGGCTCTAGACAGTACATTTATTGCAGGTAATCTTACTATCATTGGTTCACTTTGGCGCGATGTTGAGGGATATCCACTACCATATCCACTATCACTTGGCCCATCATCAATTGATTCTCTAACTCTGAGTCTTTCTAGTCTCTCACGAGCTCTTGCTCTTGAGCGCCTGTTCTTTATTTTCATTTTCTCATTTCTCTCTTTACGCTTCTTATTGCTCAGTTCTTTTGCTGGAATGTAGTATTTTCTGACTCTTTCACGCTCTTTCTGCATATATTCTTCTCCAAGTTTCGCTTTCTTTCGATCTCTGTACTCTTTCTGGATTTGTGCCCTTGATTTCCCCATCTGCAATTGAAGAAAGAAGCGTCACGTTAGTATGATTTCTACGTTACCAGTTTGAACAGCTATATATTTTACAGCCAAATTGCAGACTAGCTCGAGATATGGTTTACAATCCATTTCTAATATCAAAGTTTTTAGAATGCTATTAGAACTGCACGGAACAAACTTATTATAGAGTTATAGTGTCATTTTGGAGTAATCCGTTTCCATCGTTCTTTATGGCGCTTATTTCATACCCTACATTTTTAATACTATCTGTATGTGTACTATGTATGTCTCAAATTACAGAGAACATATATATTTTCGTATTGTATTAGAATACAGGATACTTACTGGCATATGGAACACTTAAATGCGAAACAAACCTGATGATACCTACGTTACATATATGTAACGTAGGTATCGCGTAATTGTCCGCCATCCAGTAAGCTTACTATTGCATTGTCCTAATCAGTTTAGTGTTTTTATCATAAAATAACAATTTATCTCTGTATCCTATTGAGATATATTAGATTTCGATAATAAATAGAAAATCTTACCTCCAAGTTTCCAAGACTGGTCCAAAATAAAAGTCAAGTCTAACTTTTTCCGTGTAGTTAAATCTCTATCTTTGCAATTTCAAATATGGCTGACAAGACCTTGCTGACGTCATGAAAAACATTACGTCAGAATAATCTGAACCTTTCGTACACACTCTTTTTCGTAACAAGTGTATTTACTAGTAACGTAGGCATCAGTAACGTAAGTATTTTCTATGCGATATATTATGCTATATACTGTAAGTAAAAATGCAAATCTTAATTTATGGGTTGCAAATGGTTAAGGGCTTAATCGACGTAAATGTGGTACATATATACCTTTCATGTTGCATTTTTTATGTTCAAAGTACCTTGTAACGTTAGTATCGAGTAAATTTATAACTTTATGACCAGTATAACTCAGACAGACATCCATTTAAAAGTATTCAAGACAACAGCTTAAAAGTACATATCTTTTCTCAAAGAGTCAGTTGACACTTTTTAAAACGAAATTCTGTATGTCTTACCGTGAATATTAACATTTAATCCAAATCTGAAGAAGGTTATAACGTAGGCACGCTGATTTCGGCGACAAAAGTCAAACGTAGTGTATAAGTGATTTTCGTTTCCTTAAAGGGGTAACCTGTCGTTAAAAATACATTACTATTTACATCCCTTAGAATTGTAAAAAGAAAAATTGCTATTCCCTAAATTTCAATCGCACGTGAAGAATAGAAACGTATGGACCCGAATAGCGACAGGTAACGTAGATATTATTTCATGTATTTCATATCAAGCTACTGATACAAATACATACTAGATATGACAAAATGTATGCTACTTTTACAAGCCGACTTTAGACAAACGTTTAAGCCATTAAAACCCACTCTGCCTCCGTTTGATATATGAATAATTCCATTGCGACATGGACAGGTCTAATAGGTTCCTGATTGCTGAGAATAAGCGTCGTACCTACAGAAATACACAGATCAAGATTTTCTTTCTCCTCATATGTATTAGGCTTTGTTATATGTTACCATAATATTCATTTCAAAAGCATCACAATGTTCATCAACTCACTGGCCACGTGACCGCCATCATCACCATCAGCATTACCAACATCGTCATCGTTATTATTATTATCATTATTATTATTATTATTATTATTATTATTATTATTATTATTATATGGCGTAAATTAAGAATATTTGTAAACAGAAATTCTACGGTGATACACGGAACCAATAATTTAAATGCATGGGACGCGGCAGCATGCAGTAGGTCTGGTTAAAAAATGATTAAAGGAAAAATGCATCTGTCGTCCTCCTATATGTGATAGCTTACAAGTAACGTAAGTTAAACTTCTTAAAAGTAACTGCCACGGATCGTCAATCAAGATGAGAAATTTGATGTAATAATTTAAATAAAGTTATTAATAAACCTACACTGTATATTCATCGTGCCAGCTGTTAAACTGTGGTATCTTTATAACTTCCATTTTTGTCACCGCAGATCTTCCATCAGTTTCTTATAATGACACCATGGCGACGATGTAGCGACGTCATCGTCGTCAGTAACGTCAGTGACTCCATCCTGTTTTAAAGTCGCGGTGTCGGCAACACGGCTATTCTTTTACAATATTAACATTAATTATTGTTGTGCTCTCATTCATTTTTATACCATGTTGAGTTTCTTTTAAGTTATGAATCTATTGAAGAACGAAGTCACCGCCTTCTTGCAGTTACCGTAACTACAGTAACGTCACGTCACACTACATAGTTTCTCACAGACAACGTCCAGTATCATGCATGTTTCTCATTATGACAACACGACGGTATTTATATATGAATGAGCTGTGCTCTGGCTTTGAGTAATTCTTATTAAATATATAAAATGCAGAACATAACAGATGTTTTATTTCAAGTGTTAGGCATCGGGTTTAAATATATATTTACAGCAGTGAAAAGAAAAATAAGGTTATTATAATAGAAGCTTGATTCGGCTCGAGTGGATTTTGCCAAATTGCGCGTCTCGTGTGATCCGACCTGGCAAAATCCACGAGAGCCTAATACAAAATCCCAGATATAGCTACTGTTATAATGACCCTTTTATTATATACCTCCACCATTTTTTTTGTTATTGCACGAAATTTTTAATGTTTATCGATGTTAAGATAGAACAAAGTATAGTTTTGGTGTGTGCTGTTTATAGAACTGCGTCAAGTTATTCATATTAGGCAACATACAATACAAAAGGTACAATACTGATTTTTTCTGCCTATTTACTTGTTGAATACAAGCCGTATTTTTGACAGCACTTATACAGGTATATAATAAAAAGTATGTATTGACTACAGTATCCAGTTCAAGAAGTTGTAAGGTGACGCCTGTCAGTGACTATTTCATGTACTTTTAAAAATATTAAGTGCCGCGAGGCAGTCGTGAAGCGTGTCTCAGAACGGCGCAATTGTCCAGTGGGAACACCGAGTACGAAACCAGTGGTCGTGAGTTCGAAACCAACATTCCTCTAACTAAAACTTACTAACATTGGAATTAGAGACAAATCAAATAAAATCAAATTAATCTTTATTTATTTTCGGTAAAAATAAAACAGTACAAACATAAACTATGTATAGGTTTCGACCGACCCGGCGTGTATGGCTGCTTTACATCTGGCACGCGAAGAACCAGGGAATCTGCTAGAAATGGAGCGTCTTCTGTACCTTGCACTATTCTCCAACAATCTTAGGGAGGATTCGCTTACCTGGGTTACCAATAGTGACTATAGATGTGCTTACAAACGAACAAATAAAAAGTCTCGCTGTGTGTTATGTTTTCTGGTCAGTTCGGGTCACTGACTCCATTCAATATATCTGTGTAAGGCATGTGCTAGGCGCATGTGCGGAGTTCCATATTTTTTTACCTTTATTTATATTTTATTTTCATTACCCGCCGTGGAGAGAGATTTTCTGTCGTTAATAATGTTCATAGAAAATATGTCATCGACTTCATTAAAGTTTTAGCAAATAAATATCGACGATATTTGTTTTTGTTTCAGTGTAAGATCGAAATATCTTTTATCGACAATATTTTCCAGAGTGAAGATGTAAGAGCTGATGTGCGCGAGACTCGGAATTTGATCTTACACTGAAAACAAACAGATTTTATTCTTAGTCATGTTTTAACTATTTTTCTCTCCAATTTGTATTTTTTTTTTTTTACCAGTGAAAAATATTTTTCAATATTCTTTCTCCATGAAATAATCAAATGGAGATCAATCTAATGTTCTAACAATTCACTGAAAAAAAAAAACCTTTTAAAATCTGTCTTACATCAGTAGCTTTTTTACTGGAATAAGTTTTACGTATAAAAATGTGAACAAGTTATTATAATTTCATATGATGTAAAAAAAGTTCTGAATACTGTTTGTATATGGCCAAGGACGTGAATTATGCTGACTGCTTAAAAGGCAACTGAAGCGGATTTAATTATTTGTTACTAGACAGACAGACAGACAGACAAGTAACTTTATTTTCACCCAAAGTAGTATACAAATACCATATGAGGATATGCAAGTATGTTTGAATAAAGCCAAATGTAGTTCCGGCAGGAATCAGCAAAAGAGAGTACAATCAGCTGTTAACTTGATGTCCAGTTTAAAGAAGACACGTGTCGATAATTACTCAATCAGAAATGATTGACACGTGCTTTAAAGAAGGTTACACATGAAATACTTATTGTAATTGTTGAGCAATTAATTAAAGCCGACAATTTAAGTCATTAAACTTTGCTTTCAAAATTCATGCTGCTTGACATGTGTTTTACGATAACTACAAGTTTCAAGTTTTAGTTTTAGATAATTACAAATTAGTAAACGATTGTTTAATTGAGTAATAAATGTTTACCTTTAATTACATACATCCTTGAGTAATTAAGAGCACGTGTAAAGATATGGCGCTTATTAGCACGTGAAAAGTACAAACTGACTATAAATACTCGAATTATTTGAACGGATACCTCAAACTCGATTTTTGTCGACTGAAGACACGTTTTAAATAAATATCAAGGGTGAAACTTATACGAATGAAAGTCGGATCTAGTGAATAGCTTTTAAACAGGTTGTAAAAAAATATCTCAGGAATATGGTTGGCACAAGAAATTCTTCGGTAGATCCCTCGTCGTACATCAGAAAGGTAAGTAATAACTACAATAAGTAATGATGTAAGAAATCATTCTGATTATTGATATAACTAGAAGTGTTTTAATATTACCATTTAAAAAGCCAGTAAGAATTCTTTATGTGATTGTTTTAACATTTTCTGTGTTTTGTTGTTCTGTGTCGGGGAGGTGCGGGGTGAGGGTGGAGAGAGCGGGGTTCCTCACTTATATTTTGAAATTTGAACATATTCCAGTTTCGTACTTTTGACACCGTAACAATTTACATCTTTAGGTTATATAGAAAAGAGTGTAAATCTAGATTATATATTGAGATGCCGCATCTCAATATATATTATATATTGAAGGCATGCCGCATCATGCGGCATGCCTTCAAGCAAAAATATCCATTTAAAAAACGGCAGATGGTGACATGTACTAAACATCAAAATAACTTATGTAGTATCTGTATGTATATGTATGGTTTTTAATACAGATATGATGTAAAATATAGCTAAATTTCTTCTATAATCACATTTATACTGTGTGACCACTGACAGTGACCAGCGCTTTTAGAAGATTTTCTATATATCCAGGAGGGCGAGATGACCTCCAGACCGAGGTGACAGAAAGAATTCGCTTGCACCTAAGGTTTCATAGTAGTGGTCTTATACAAAAAGTTGTTTTAAACAGACGCTTATATCATACTTTTACACTGTTTATGTTGAAAACAGAAGGGGAAAACTGACGAAATGATGGCATTATTAATCTTGGCGCAGGTCAATATGAATTAAAGATAAAAATCATATAATAAAATAGCATGTGATGAATCAAGTGTTTAAAAACATTTTAATTTTTTTTATAAACTTTTTGCACCTAATAATTCTTATTTTTAGTTCTATAGTATTAAGTAAAATGTGTGCATGCCCTTCTTATTTCTTGAAACAATATCAGACCGCTATCGATCATTGGCTGGAGGATTATTCTTCAGAATTATATTGACTGCACGAACTTCACGAGTGTTTTAACATAAAATTCTCAACATTCTGGAACATACTAAATCACTTCATTTTACTTTTTATTTGAAATTCCTCAATAACGAAAATACTTATTTTGTCATTATTCCGGAGGCGTATTCCTTTAACCAACATTGTTAAAACAAACATGCCTGTTAGGGGCGGTAACTCTGATACATTGAACACTTTTTACTATGTTCTTTAGAGCCAATTTGCCTGCTGATTATGGCACAGGGCGTTGCCAAGCGTGCCGCCATTTTAGAATTACAATGGTTTTACCATCGCCATGTTATTTGCTTGGAGGCAGGGATTCGTCAAATTCTCTGACTGTACTCAAAACACAGTCAAATAATTTCGTTCTTTACTGTACCGATAAGGGAAGGAACACTGTGTTAGTGTTTTGGAGTTTACAACCGCCTCAACGACTTTTTTTTATACATATACAATGATATAGAAGCTTGTGTGTCGCCTAAACACGTCAGTAAACGAATTGACTCAGTTGAATATGTTTGTTCTGTTTTGCCCTGTTCTTGATCAATTTAGTTTTTCTTCAGCAGATTCGGAAACCAATGGTTGAGAGGAAAAGAAGAGAAAGGATGAATAACAGCATAGCTCAACTGAAGTCACTTATTGCACAGACCATCAAACATAATGTAAGTGTATTAATCAATTTATGTTCATTGTATGTGTATAATATGCATGTCGAGAAACTGTGTACAGTTTAAGTCAATAAAATCTTCTTCTTCTTCTGTATTAACAGTATAAATTTATATATTGAAATCTGTTATTGCACAGACCGAGTGTAATGCACCTGTCAATATTTTGCCCGCCCGGGGGAGCGCCGGGCATACACGGGACTTTAGACAGTAGACCATTCCCGACAGGCGGGAATTTGACAAACTTTTGATGTACCAACCAGGCTCTAGGGTGGGATTTAGACAAAAAAGGTTGTCTCTGGGGTGGGGATTTAGACAAAAAAAAAATTTGAAATGTCAAATTCCCCTGGGTCAGCCCGCCGCCCCCCGGACGGGCAAAATATTGACAGGTGCATAAACGGAGTTATTGATTAAGTAACGTCAATTATAGAAATGTTTTTTACGTAAGGAAGGGAAACTATAAATCTACTGGGTCATCATGCCCGGCGAGAGGTTGCGATTCAAGATAAATTCAATTTGCGTTGTTTACCATTTATGTTCAAATAGGCTTTGTTTTGCTTGCTTGTTTTTTTGTTTGCTTTTTCTCTATCATGCTTTTGTTTTAAAAAATGCTGCTGTTATCACATTTTATGTAAACATGACTCTCTGCGAGAAAGTTGCTGATCAGTTCTTCGCAAATCTGATTTGAGGAGATATCTGTTCTTAATCTCATCTTATCTGTCACACTTTTGTGTTATTTTTGCTAATCAGTTTTTTATTTAGTAACTTTTATGGCAGTTTTTAGGCCTAGGTCAAGATCAGCAGCTTTCCCACAGGTTTTACTTTTTCTCTTTTTTCTTTCTTCTGTATAATACTCTTCATGCCTCATTTTTTTTTTTTTTTTTTGTTTTCTTAGTTGCATGGTACAGATTTAGCTTAGTTTTTCCTAGTAATAATCTGCATGTGCTTAAAAAGCCTATTATTAAATATGTGCTCCTCTCTTAGTATGTCTTAGTTTAGTTAATTTTATGTAAATATGTACTGTAAGTTGTCTGTTTTGTTTTTTATGTTTTAACTTGTGTGCTTCTTTTCTCCTAGGGTAGATGACAGATATGGGTGTGGTGGAGTGAATGACCTCTCCAGGCCCTTTTCCCAAATCTACAACTTTCTTTCGGTAGTTTTTTGGGACATTTACTTAGATAGGGTTTTTGTTTTTACACTTGCCACAATACCCATAATGTCATCTACTTATTTGTAATTAACTAATTTTTTTTTTTTTTGCTTGATTTAGTATCCCTCTTTTCAGCATGTATGCTTTAATTTAGCTTTTAAGGGGAGTAACAAGGTCAGTAATGTTTATGTACTGTTACAGAGTTACTTCCCTTGTTCTTTTATGACTGCTTTCTCTTTACAGCTGTTTTATTTTTTCATTTTATTTTTGTTATTACTATATCATACGTTTGTCGGGAAATAGCTTTAAGCTAATGTTATTTGTTAATTTCATATCCGACGTAAAATAAAGTTTCTTGTATCTTGTATCTTGTAGGCCTTTGCAATTGTAAATGAATATTTTGGATTTTGTTCTTACACGAGAGTCAGCCTTCTGAAAAGTTGACTTAACTTTTTCAGTAATGTAAATTAACTATCGTATAAATGCAACAATGATATATTATGATCGACGTAATGGCCCGAAGAGTCAGGCATGTTCGTTGTTACCGTTATGATTTTATAGTTTGGAAAACGTTTGCTAATATTATATATTATACCAGATTTATATAAATACTTACATCCTTCTTTCATGTGTCACAGTCTGTACTTTCATGGTTTCTAGACAGCTCCAATGACACGTGTTGACAAGGCGGATATCCTCGAGCTGACTGTGTACCATCTCACACAGATACACCAACAGCAGCAATCCGTTGCTATGGCAGCAGAGGTCGCAGCGTATACAGCTGGATATAAGGAATGTGCGCGAGAAGCCGTGACCTACTTGTCTAATTGCAGAACGCCAGCTGCAGTCAGTGGGTCGCTAAGCAACCATCTTCACAGTTCCATGCTGGCGAACAACAGCTGTTTACATAATTCACAAAGAACGAACGCCTTGAGTCAATTGAAACGCCACTCTACACCACTTAGACCATGTGACAGTTTGAATCCATCTTTGCCGGATCTTAATGTCTATGGTTACACGCCGATTCAAAATGACGATCAGAGTTCACCGGAAGTAACGTTATCATTTGACTACGCAAGCGTGACTTCAGGTTCCTCCATAGATTTATCAAGCTCGTGTTCCAGTTCCGATGAATCACACAAGTCGTGTACACACTACAGTATTAATGACGTCAGACGTGAACAGGACCTATCTGGGACTGACAAAAGCACGGACGTTGTTACCATTGGGATTGGCAGGGAGAATGAAATAGGTCACGTGATCAAAGAGATACCATGGAGGCCGTTTTAAAGATATGGTTCAAATATTTTATTGCATTGTTTCAAAGACGTAAATTATAAATAGGCTTAGGCTATAACTGCTGGGTATGAAGTTCTGAAATCAGGTAATGAATAGATCTACCTACTCCGACTCAGGACTTGTGGAAACAGAAGTTGCAGAGTTGCAAGAAAAAAGAAGATGTTTGCTAAACTTGTCAAAAAGAACATATCTTATATGTGCTATGTATATAAACTTTTATATTGTTCGAAGTATAATTTATTCGACTGACCTATTGTTTTAGAAAATGTGTATGTTATATGTACATATCAAAATAAAACGCCGTATAAACTAGCACATGCAGAGTCATTTTGAACTTTTTTGTTCCGTATAAATGACGTAAGGCGTCCATGTAAAACTGACGTAAGGTAGAATGATTCGATTCTCGAATTGTCCTTTAAAATAGCATCTGGAGCAATCTTCTTCCCAGATAGCATATACTCCATTAGAGCATCAAGAAAGAATTGTCAGCGGCGTCGTAGTATATCTACAAAATCTCCATTGACTATTACAAGTCGGGCACATATCCGCATAAAGTTTTGTATTTATCACGGAGATAATCTATAAACTCTCCAAGTTTTCTTATCGACGGGTATATGCGATGTAACAGCCCCTTGGTCGGTGTAATTACGATACATGTACTGGTATTTACACCGCCTCAGTAGGTCCGCATCGAATGCGGGAGGTTGGGGGTCGATTCCTGGCCGTGTCATACCAAAGACATGAAAAATGGCACTGGTAGCTCGCTTCCTTGGCACTCATCATTTAAAGGGTTGTACCAGAAGGTAAGATAAGCCCAGGTAAGTTTCAGTGACTGGATACTTAGTTTGTCGCGTTGATTATACGTGGGACGTTAAATAACTTTATATTACATGTATATGCTTTATTGCAACCGATTGAAGACGAAAATTGTAAAGGCTGAGAATGACATAAGTGTCTTAGATATAACACATTTAAAATATGTAAAATTGTTTAAAAGCGAGGTTCATTAGTTTGACGCCATTGGTCGACTCGGCAAAAGTGGCACCTGCTCACTTATTTACTGATGTGTGATATTTTTGCTGGAATAATCTAACACTCGGTCTACAAGACGTTGAACAATTAACAGACGCTAAGAAGATTCTGTTTAAACTGACCGTACAGTATCGAACAACTGTATGGTAAATCTATATATCAACAAGTCGAATCAAGTCAAAGCCGGAATATCTATTTACAACGTCGAAAATAATAACAAGTAACGTACGTAAGCTCTAATGATCTTTTTTGCATCTACTTGCAACATTTCAAATGTCATCTATTTTTAATTGAATTTTATGCTCTCAATCGAACTCCTCATTCCAAATCATAATCGTTATGAACTCGTGAAACTGCACGCTAGAGTGATTAAAAAATGCATCGATCCGATATCAGTTTTACTTAGGAGATTATTTATTAAGACCCTAAATGAGGAGAAATTACCCGTTGAATGGAAGGATGCCTGCGTGACGGCACTGTATAAGAGTGGTAAAAGAAGTAAACCAGAAAACTATAGACCCATAAGTGTTACTTCTATTTTGTTGTAAGCTTCTGGGAAGAATAATAAGAGAGACAATAGCTAAGCACATGGAATCTAACAATTTAATTACGATTGACCAACACGGTTTCAGGCAGGACTACTCTTGTGTGAACAACTTCTTGAATGTATAGAGGACTGGTCAGATCCATTGGATAAAGGCGCAGATGTAGATGTTATCTATATGGATTTTAAGGCTGCATTTGACAAGGTGCCTCATCAACGCCTCCTTAAAAAGATTTGGGTTTATGGTATAAGAGGAAAAGTGTTTGCTCGGATAAAAGATTTTCTAAGCAATAGATAGCAAAGAGTTATGGTAAATGTGTCAAAGAGTTCCTGGAAAAAAGTTGCAAGTGGGGTACCCCAGGGAAGTGTCTTAGGACCTGTACTTTTTTTGATCTTCATAAATGATTTGCCAGACGTAATGAAATGTGTGACCAAATTATTTGCTGATGATACGAAACTCTACTCCGACTCTGTGCAAGAGTTAGTACGCCAAGATAGTGTGTTTAGTGCATTTGAATGGGCACAAAAATGGCAAATGGTATTTAATAGTAAGACGTATAAGCATTTGCACATTGGGAAAAGGAAAATTACTGACACCTTTTACATGAATAGTAATAACAATCAGATTATTGAAATCAGTCAGGAAGAGAGTGAGAAAGACCTTGAAGTTGTTTTTGATGTAATATGAAGTTTTCTATTTATATCAATGAAAAGGTGAATAAGGCAAATAGGAATTTAGGTCTCGTTTTCAGGACTTTTACATATATGGATATAGACATGTTTTGTCCCTGTATAAGACACTAATTAGGCCACATTTGGAATCTGTGTCTTTAGTGTGGAATCCAAGATTGAAGAAAGATCAGATTGCAATAAAAAATGTCCAAAGAAGGGCAACCAGGCTTTTAGCAGATTTAGGCAATATGGAATATTGTGAAAAATTGAGGTTGTTAGGCTTACCTACCGTCTGGAATATAGGAGGCTTAGGAGAGACATGATACAGGTGTTCAAGATCCTCCATGGGTACGATAAAGCTAATAGTGAAAAGTTTTTTTCTCCTTGGTAGGTCATAACAGAACTAGGCGTAACAGGTACATAAATTATATAAGAAGAGAACTAACGCTGAATTGAGGAAAAGTGTTTTCAGTCAGAGAGTACCCTCAGTAAATGCATTTAAATCGCGTTTGAACAAACATTGGATGGGTCTTTCCATAAAATTTATGGCCAGTTGCTATCAGTGACGTTGTGACATTATGATGACTATCAGTTTATATGAGTAAAACGTTTGTGACTATGATGGTGCATCATGTATACGGATTGTGAATAAAAATTGGGAGAACACAGAAGGAAAGGGCCGTCAGAAACGTCTTATGTTATATGGATTTAATTCATATGTGGCCTCTACAACAGTATGAACAGTATGAGTATGAAGAATACAGTATCCAAAAATTATGCCACGGCTTGGTCACAGTATTTGACTCAATTCAGAACTATCTATCTATCTATAAATACTGCATGACACCCTTGCGAGTATTTTATGCAGGTGCGCGTCAGTGCATAAGAGTTTAAAAGCAGGAATGTACAGGAGAAATAAAGTAATACATAAAGTATTTGTGAGAATTTGAGACAAAGCTGATAGTGCTAATAAAAAAGACGAAATGTACAGTAAAAGGATTAAAAACAGCCTGGTCACTCAGAAGTCCTGGCCCAGTTTGGTTACCCCTTGCCTAAACTGGTCCAGGGTAGGTGCTTGAGCAATGTCAGCCGGCAAAGAATTCCAGAGAATGGTGGTAGCCGGGTAGAAAGAAAACTTGTAATAATTACAGGGTGTTTGAATTTGCCGGAAAGATAGGGAATGCATGTGTCTAGTGAGCCGGGTAGTAGGTAAAATATAAGATGGCATTGGCACTGCAACCAGTCCATGGACAATCTTGTAAAACATCAGTAGCCTGGCATCATTTCTTCTGTTTGCAAGGGAACGCCACCCCAATTGCTTTAACATGTGTGTGACACTGCTGTAATTTGAATAGTCACTGGTGACCCATCGAGCGGCCCTGCGTTGGACCATCTCGATTTTATGTATGTTGAGCTGTGTATGTGGACTCCACACTGAGCTGCAGTACTCTAGTTGTGGTCTAACAAGGGTTTTGTAGGCAAATTCCCTAAATGAACTGCGGACTCGAGGCCGGATCTACTAGCTCCGGCATACTTATGAAAAGTACTTTTAAGTGCCGGACGAATTCCACCCACCCCATATCAATATCACCACGGTGTGGGTGGAATTCGTCCAGTACCTATGGTTACTCCCCTTGGATTAATTAACGCCATTTGTAATCACATGACGCTAGGGCTAAAGAGAACCAATGAAAACGGCGGAAGAGTGGTTCATTATTTTTATCTGGGGATTTTACAAACTCTTTCTATTTATACACAATTGGGTGTTTCCCTACGAAGAAAACAGAACATCGTGCGAAATGGATATTTCTAAAGTAGCGAAGAATTTGGTGAAATCAGTGGCCACAGGCGAGGTAACACTAATAAAAAATTATATATCGTAGTGCTCTTCATTTTGTTATCAGTTATCGGACATTTACACTGCAGTCGTGACCGGTCATTCACAATGATTTTCTAGTTACGTAACTAGATCTAACTGTCGTTTAAATTAAAGAAGTGACACCCAGATTTTTACACTAAAAGCGCCCCACAAGGCCAGGGTCAGCTTTGACGATTGAAGTGTAGTAAGCTTAAATTCAGTTTTCAGGTCCTTGATAGAACAATACCTGTATCAAACTGTCAAAGTAGGAAGTCAAAGCGGGGGACATGTTCACCCTAAAGGCTACAGTGCTTTAGGGTATAGAGGATAGCTAACTAATTTTTCCTGCATTCCAATTAGAAGAAATGACAATAATATTTCTTTTTTAGTATATCAGACAGAAAACATCTATTCTTCTTAAAACAGTCAGCTTTTCATAGAAATTCATGTGTTTCTTCTCTCCACGCCATTGTTTACATATGTCATATGTATGAGTGATATGAGCTGATTTAGGGTGTACAGGATAGCTTTGGTCATTTTTTACATTATTAGTTTAAAATCCACATCTTAACAAACTTTCCAAGACTTCTTTACTATAAATCAGAATAATAATGTATTCTCTTTTCAAAAACATTCAGCTTTTTAAATTTCTATCAAATACTTTTCATTCACTGACGTTTTTTACATATGCACTGATTTAGTCTATAGTGGATAGCTTTATTTTACATTTGATGACATATGAAAAATAACACAATGAGCAAATATTTAAAATGTATTTCAGAATGTCTGTTTGCATGCCAGTAAAAGAATGATATGAAAATTTATACAATATTTCAAGTCTAAATATAAAATTTATCAGCCTATCCTCTATACCCTAAAATCTGCTTTACCCTAAAGCACTGTACTTGAAGTTGCACTGAGTGAGTGACTTGAATCACATTTTACTGGTAAAGTGATAAGTGTATGCACTCAAGAGATCACTGTCACAATAAGGAAACAATACAAATGTTTTTAGATGTTTGTGCATATTAAAGTAAACCCTGGGAGAGAAAATACCAAGGTCCCTACTGGGGCTCGAACCCCGGACCTCGAGATCTGTAGGCGGACACTCAACCACGTCACTAAAGGGTTAACCCAACAGCAAGGCTGTTAGAAGTGCCCTATAAACCTACTATCACTACACTTCTCCCCCTTTACTTTTCAGAGCATACCAGCTCTCCAGAATGACACTCCATGCACACCGCATGAGTCCGTCAAACACTTCTGACACCATTAAAGTAAACCCTGGGAGAGAAAATACCAAGGTCCCTAATGGGGCTCGAACCCCGGACCTCGAGATCTGTAGGCGGACACTCAACCACGTCACTAAAGGGTTAACCCAACAGCAAGACTGTTGGAAGTGACCTATAAACCTACTATCACTACAATATATATACTAAGAACATTAGTTATTTAGTTTCAATATATATAATTGTGAAAACATTTCTTCTGTTGTCTTCAGGATGCTTTACATCAGCAAAGTCAGATTCAGATTGGGATACAGACAGCGTGTCTTGCCACTCTCCAAACATTCATTTTTGATAAAGTAAAATTGAAACTTAAGTCACTAAATGTTACCCGGTAGTCAAAATGTTTGACTCACTTCGCTTGGTACGTAGGACTACACAATGTTCAAACTGAAAAACTATCAACTTGGTTTTTTTTTTTTTTTTTTTTTTGTAAATTTACAATTTGGTGATACTGTGTCAAATATGCATGCTCAAACTATGCCAGACTGCAGAAAAAATTCTCAGGGGCATTTGTCTGAACCCCCTTCAGGCCTCGCTAAGCCAATATCCTTGAACAGCCTCTGATCAGAGTTATCACTTGAACATATGTAAACATATTTATATTTCACATTAATGCATTTATAAGTCACAGTAATTCTATTAAAACTTCCATCATGAATTTGAAACTTACACAAAATTTACAGTGGCCACCTTTTCCAGAACAAGTACGATAATGACCAGCAACAATTGCTCTAATAACAGTGCACAGAGTTATAGCCCTTGAATTTGTCAAAATTATTCGCACATTAAATTAATTGCCCATTTCTGAGTCAATCTTTTTAAAATTTACATAATACACACTTATTTGCCAAAAAATCTTGGTAAAGTTTGATAATTGTCAACTTTGCTGAAGTAACTCAAGAGTTTTGGTTCTTGACTTGGTCGACTTTCCCCATCTGAATAGTCAGTACATTTATTTTATCAAAACACCAATTGGTATAATAACAGGCTGGGCACATCTCCCAATTGGGGTAAATTACCTCGTTAGGGGTAAAACAAGAACAATAGAAAAGTACAAAATGCTTGATAACCTTTTTATTAAGGAAGTGCTAATGCTCATATTCTCCGGTCAACTTCATATGATATAAACAGTTGACAATATGATAATTTTTTAACAGATTTTTGTTGTAAAAATTTCAGATATTCACCATTTTTTAACATATGCAAAATTGACAAAATGGTACATAGGCATGTTTGTAATGATGATATAAAGCTTTAGTAAAAATATTTATGTTAGCACATTAAAGTAAAAAGAAATATCAATTTTTTGTGCTTTTCTATTGTTCTAGTTGTACCCCTATCGGGGTATATTACCCCAAACGAGGTAATTTACCCCGATTGGGAGATGTGCCCAGCCTGAATAATAGCCCAGGGACTCATATTGTTTCTTAGATTTGTGTTTTACTCCAGTTCTTTGGAAATATTTACAACATTTTCATTTCAGAATGTTACAATAGAATCATTTTGGCAGAATGGAACATGTGTTATCACATTTCTTCGGAGATTTGGATGACCGTTCTGTCGGCTCGGCGCCAAGCGTCTGAGCGAGCTGAAACCTCGGCTTGATGAAAACAACGTAAGACTTGTTGGCATCGGCCTTGAGGAAGTAGGCGTGGAGGAATTTGTGAAGGAAGATTATTTTAAAGGAGGTAAAAATGTTCATTTTCTGTTATATGGATTAAAAACACCATATTCCCCAGGCAGCCCCCCACGGTGACTGGATTCTTAACATAATAAAATCTGCAACTTTTGCTTTGTTAGGTAATTATATAAATGTTATAGCTCTAATATTACAATGTAAGCAATATTATAATGTTATTAATCAAGCAATTTCATATTGGCCTTGTTATTTGTGCAAGGGTTGTCGTATTGGCTGTCGTATTGGCCAAAGGCCATAGGCCATGGGCCAATACGACTGCCAATACGACAAATAACTAGGCCAATATGAAATCGCTTGATTAATGATAATATTATTATTCAACTTTCAACTGTTGGCGGCAACACCATAAGAACTCTGTGAGTTACCTTATGGCAGCTATGCGCGTTCAGGTGAAAAATTTGTGTGAATGACAAGTTGTATAGACTTAATATAGAAATCATAATCATTTTAGCCAGTAAAAGTAAAACAGAATGAGTTGTATGTAGGTACTTGAGAATAACTTTGAGAGATATTTTTGATTTGACATAATCAAGAGTAACTTGAACTTACCTTATTTTTAGCTCACCAGAGCACAAAGTGCTCAGGGTGAGCTATTGTGATCGCTCACCGTCCGGCGTCCGTCCGTCCGTCCGTCCGTCCGTCGTCGTCCGTCCGTCCGTCGTCCGTCCGTCGTCCACACTTTCCTTTAACAACATCTCCTCCTAAACAACAGGCCAATTTTGATGAAACTTCACAGGGATGTTCCTTGGATGGTCTTCTCTAAAAATTGTTCAAAGAATTGAATTCCATGCAGAACTCTGGTTGCCATGCAACCGAAAGGAAAAACTTTAAAAATCTCTTCTCAAAAACCAGAAGCCCTAGAGCTTAGATATTTGTTTGTAACATTGCCTAGTGGAACCTCTACCAAGTTGTTCAAATCATGCCCCGGTCAAAATTGACCCCGCCCCATGGGTCACTTGATTTTACATAGAAAATCTTAAAAAATCATTCTTCTCGAAAACCTAGAAGCCCTAGACCTTAGATATTTGACATGTAGCATATGCCTAATGGACCTCTACTAAAGTTGTTCAAATCATGACCCAGGGTCAAAATTGACCCCGCCCCAGGGGTCACTTGATTTTACATAGGAAAATCTTCAAAAAATTTCTAAAAATAAAGCAGAAGGCCTAGGTCTTAGATATTTCACATGTAGCATTGCCTAGTGGACCTCTACAAAATTGTTCAGATCAGACCCCCGGGGTCAAAATTGACCCCGCCCCAGGGGTCACTTGATTTTACATAGGAAAACCTTAAAAAATCTTCTTCTCAAAAAGCAGAAGCCCAAGAGCTTAGATATTTGACATGTAGCATTGCCTAGTGGACCTCTACTAAAGTTGTTCAAATCATGACCCCCGGGGTCAAAATTGACCCCGCCCTAGGGGTCGCTTGATTTTACATATGAAAATCTTCAAAAATTTTCTTAAAATAAACCAGAAGGCCTAGAGCTTAGATATTTCACATGTAGCATTGCCTAGTGGACCTCTACAACATTTATTCAAATCATGACCCCAGGGTCAAAATTGACCCCGCCCCAGGGGTCACTTGATTTTACATAGGAAAATCTTCAAAAAATTTCTAAAAAAAACCAAAAGGCCTAGGTCTTAGATATTTGACATGTAGCATTGCCTAGTGGACTCTACAAAATTTCTTCAAAATCATGACCCCCAGGGTCAAATTGGCCCCGCCCCATGGGGTTACTTGATTGTACATAACAAAATCTTCAATATTTTCTAAAAATAAACCAGAAGGCCTAGAGCTTAGATATTCGACATGTAGCATTGCCTAGTGGACCTCTACAAAATTTGTTCAAATCTTGACCCCCCAGGGTCAAATTGACCCAGCCCCAGGGTTTACTTTATTGTACATTGGGAAATCTTCATAAATTTGCTTAAAATAAACCAGAAGGCCTAGATCTTAGATATTCGATGTGTAATATTGCCTAGTCGACTTCTACAAACTTTATTCAAATCATGACCCCCGGGGTAAAATTGGCCCCGCCCCAGGGGTTACTTGATTGTACATTGGAAAATTTTCCAAAAAATTTCTGAAAATCATCAGTTTGACATTTGAAACATATTACTCTGGTGAGCGATCCAGGGTCATCATGACCCTCTTGTTTTAATTCCAATTTATTTTATTTAGTGGGTTATCTTATCATTTGAACTCTGATAAGAACTGCTTTAAAAGTCATTTCCTTTTAGGCTGCAGGCAACGAGACACAAAATTGTACACATAGGCGTTGATCAAGATAATACAACCAACCAAGCACATATTATACACTCCCATGCCTCGTTTGATTCTTATCCGAAACTGTTTGACACTCTTGTTCGCCAATTTATTCATCCACTTTCCAGCATTTGAATCGCTATTAAAATTTTATCATTGCACAAATAGTCCACACAATCAAAATGTCTGTTAAAGATTTGTCTCATCCTTTTAATTAATCTGAGTTTCCATATTTTCTCATTATTTTCCTTGACAACTGCCAGAATTTCTGACAGGAAACACTTGCTTTTACACAATACCGAATAAGCGAAAGTATCGCTGTAATCTATGAAGACGTAGGCCTACATCCCGTTCGGTCATATTTGGTTATTACATGAACATGTTAGATGATTTTTTTTTAATCACAATGTGAAGAAAAAATGTAAATCTGTAACTCTGAATCTGATGTAAAACAAAATGGCGCCATTTAAAAATCTGTGACTTCTCCGTATTGGCCCTCTCTTTTGAACCAGTCAAAATGCTTGAATTCCGTATTGGCCCTGTTTTACTCGTATTGGCTGTGTTTTTCTCATATTGGCTCAGTTATGTTTTGTATTAGCTCTTTTTGTTTCATATGGTGTTCATATGGTGTTCGCAATTGGTCTAATACAGTGTGTAATATTGTAAAGTTGAATAATAATAAACATTATTGCCCAAACTAGAGGGCTCCAACTTGTATTGATCATAATTATGCGATACAACATGTTTGCTCCCAGTGCTTGGGTGTAGTTTGTATTTCATAGAATCAGTTGTGTTCAGCATGAAAAGGGTTAACAGTGACCCACAGGTGTTGGATCCTTTCGGCAAGAAAGAGGCATGTAACATGGAATGGGTATTATGTGGAGCAGTCAGGCAACATCTGTTGTAGGCAATCTGGTAGTCGTCTGTCCTAGGTGGTCATCTGTCCTAGGTTGTTGTCTGTCCTAGGTGGTCATCAGTCCTAGGTGGTTTTCAGTCCTAGGTGCTTGTCTGTCCTAGGTTGCAGACAATCAGGTGGTCGTCTATCCTAGGTAGTCGTCTGTCCTAGGTTGTCGTCTGTCCTAGGTGGTCGTCTGCCCTAGGTTGTCGTCTGTCCTAGGTGGTTGTCAGTCCTAGGTGGTTGTCTGTCCTAGGTGGTCGTATGTCCTAGTCGTCTGTCCTAGGTTGTCGTCTGTCCTAGGTGGTCGTCTATCCTAGGTGGTCATCTGTCCTAGGTGCTTGTCTGTCCTAGATGGTCGTCTGTCCTAGGTAGTGGTCTATCCCAGGTGCTTGTCAGTCCTAGGTGGTCGTTTGTCCTAGGTAGTCGTCTGTCCTAGGTGGTCGTCTGTTCTAGTCGTCTGTCCTAGGTTGTCGTCTATCCTAGGTGGTCGTCTGCTTTTGAACTTGCAGATGGAGTGTATAAGTGGAGATTACAATATATTCAGTTGAAACTCAGACAGATGTTTAAAATTCTGAGGGACAAAGTGTTTTACTTTGAGAAAACTGAAATTCTATATATAAAGTCTACTGTCATGACTGTATGCAGGTGTTTTTCACTAAGACTTTTGTCATAGCTCATAGATCTACATATGTTCTTGTAATTATGCCATATTTGCATTTTGTTCTTCATTTTGAGGGTACAAAGCAAATTGAAATGCATTTTATTCATAGATTATGTTTAATCTGCAATGTGTGATCATACCTGTTTTATACCCCAGTCACACATACGGCGCGGATAGCTACGGATAGAAACATAGTAATCCGTATCGATCCGTACCTGAGCTGTACGGATTGGTACGAATTGATACGGCTTACTGCTTTAAGGTACGACTCAGGTACGGTTCGATACGGTTTGCTATGTTTCTATCAGTGTTTAGACGTAGTTATCCGCGCCGTATGTGTGACTGGGGTATTAGGAAACAGTAAGTCATCAGTTTGACACATTGATACATAAATACGTAGGAATTTGACTCACCAAAGTCACAGTATGATGATTCAGTTGAATTTGACTTGGAGAGAAAGTAGATAGATCTACACTGAGGAGGAATTTGGCTGGACTCTTGAAAAATTCATCAAGATAGGCGGAGTTATAGATGAGAGAGTTCAATAGGCCTGAGTTTCAACAGGATTTGAAACTTGTCAGTGATAGCAATGTATTTATCAGACTGAAGAAGATTGATCAACATGTTGATATATATTTCAGAATTGTACATAGACACAAAGAAGGAGGCATACAAGGCTCTAGGATTTAGAAGGTAAATGTTGCAACTTCATGTTGATCTTATTATTTGTGTCATTTGTATTTTGCTGCACTTAGAAGTCATTGGTATTGAAGATTTACAAATACTGTCTCGAACGTTTAATATTTCGGACAGAGTTACAAAATTATTTACATGAAATCAAGAAGGAAGTACAGTCACTTGGTTGAGGTTGAAGTACTGAACAACTGATGATGAAAAACCATAGCCTTTGGTGTTAACAAACAACCTCATTATGTTGGATGTGGTTACTTACTTATTCATGTTTTCCCTAGCCTGTTAAAGCATGTAAGGTATTTAAATTTCATATATTTCCTGTTTAACCTTTAGCCTGCTAAATTTCTAAAATGAACTGGTCCATCATTCAATTTGGACAAAAACATTTTTTATTTGAAGGTGTGTGCACTGAAAACACTGAATAGCGAACAGTGCAGACCATGATCAGACTGCACAGATGATGTGCAGGCTGATCTTGGTCTGCACTGGTCGCAAAGGCAAAATCACTTGCTGCCAGCAGGCTGAAGTTTACTTTCAAGCTAAAGATAAAATGGAAAATGACAAACAGTCTTTATTAACAGAGCTAAAAGTAATGTTTTCAAAATGCTGTTTAAGGATGTTGTATATTTGTGTGATCATGTGGTTAAGGTCTCTGACCACCCCAATAGGTTTGACAACTTGTTTAGGGTGTAAAATTCTACCCAGGTGCCCGTCTGTGCCTGAAATACTGCTTGCCTACATGCTTGCTTGCCTACATGCCCCTCCTCAGTCAAAAACTGGAAAGTTTATATGTGACTATCAGTTATGTCAGTGTGTCTTAAAACTCACCTGTGTACATGTTATAACATGCTTTCAGAAAAAAAAGTTAAAAGAATGTACGAGATGATTTGATAATTAAATAGATTGAAGTTGCCAAGACTTTTTGTGTCCGTGAAACAGAAAATATTATAGGAACAGTCTGGCAGTATTTGTCCCACCTGGTTATTAGTCCCCTTAGTTTTGGGGACTATAGGAATGCGCTTTTCCGTCCGTCCGGCTGCAATTTCGTATCCGGTCCATGACTCTGTCATTTGTCAAGGGATTTTATTATTACTTGGCACAAATGTTCCCCATGATGAGACGACGTGTCATGCCCAAAATCCGAACCCCTGGCTTAAAGATCAAGGGCACAATTGGAGGTCAAAGGTCAACAGGGCTTTTTTTCTGTCCGGTCCTTAACTCTGCCATCCATGAAGGGATTTTAATATTACTTGGCACAAATGTACCTAATAATTAGATGATGTGTCATGCACAACTTTCAGACCCCTAGCTCAAAGGTCAAGGACACACTTGGCAGTCAAATGTTAACTTGGCATGAACAGGGACTGTTTCTTGTCCAGGCCATAACTCTGCCATCCATGAAGATTTTTTAATATTACTTGGCACAAATGTTCCCCATGATGAGACGACATGTCATGCACAAAACCCGGACCCGTAGCTCAAAGGTCAATGTCACAATAGGAGGTCAAAGGTCAAAAGGGTTTTTTTCCTGTCCGGTCCAGAACTCTGTCATCCATCAAGGGATTTTAATATTACTTGGCATAAATGTTCCCCATGATGAGACAACATGTCTTGTGCAACACCCAGAACCCTAGCTTAAAGGTCAAGGTCACACTTGGAGATCAGTGTGCCATTTTTCCTATCTGGTGTATAACTTTGTCATGCAAAACAGGATTTGAATATTACTTGGCACAAATGTTCACCACTATGAGACGGAGTGTCATGCGCAAGAACCTGGTCCCTAGGTCGAAGGTCAAGGTCACACATAGACGCCAAAGGTCAGATACAAGAATGACTTTGTCCGGAGCATTTCTTCTTTATGCATGAAGGGATTTTGATGTAACTTGGCACAAATGTTCACCACCATGAGGTACTCTTGTTTTTATGTAATTATGTCCCTTTGTTGTTACTATAAGTAGCTTATATTGTAAATTACTTATTACAGGCAGTAGGGAAAAATCGAGACCAGTTTTCTGTGGTACAACATGCATGTTACAGCCAATTGTTAGGTGTAATTTGACCTATCTCTACCTGGTAAAGAGTTGAGTTTTTTTCTGTAAATAACTTATATGATACCTTTTTGATAATTGGCCAAAAAAAATGCTATATGAAAACAACTAGAGGATTTATATATACAAATTTTAATCCAAGTGTTTTGTTTATAACATATTGTATATATAGTACAATATTATTTATACATTATTGACAGATATTAGTTCATTATGTTATACTGCAGTAGAGAAAATTAGGTGCCTTCCAGTAGGGGACTTTGTATTGCATGGCAATACTTCATTCACTTGTTTGCTCTCTAACTTAAGCAGTTCTTATTCAGTATTCACTAAACTTGGTCACACTATGTATTGGTATAAAATGTCCTTCAGGTTTTAAAACTAGCAGGGGTATCCCAGAATCTTCGGAGTTATGACACAAGAATTTACAGTGTCTGCACTCCAGTTTAAGCACTACTTATCCTGTGCTCACCAAATTTGGGCATAATGTTTATGAGCATAAAATCTCAGCCAAGTCTGATAACAAGCTGGATCCTCCAGTCTGTCTGGAGGTACATGTATGGCCCTTGCATTACTCAAAATCGCAAAAATTGACATTGTCCGCTTTGTAATTTGAGCAGTTCTTATCCAGTGGTTGCCAAACTTGGTCACAATGTTTACAGGTATGATATATTGGTCAGGTTCAATAACCATCCACTTTGTCGTAGTGGCTGTGTAGTTATGGCCCTTGGATTACTAAAAATTACAAAAATTGACAGTTTACCCAATTCTGATTTTAGTAATTCTTATCCAGTGTTCCCCAAACTTGATAACAATGTTTGTGGGCATGATATTTCAGGTATGTTCAGTAACCTGCCAGACAGTCCCAGTCACTCTAAGAGTTATGTCCCTTGATTTGCTTAAAAGTATGAAACCTAATACTGTTCTTAACCAGTGTTTACCAAACTTAGCTAGAATGTTATGAGCGAATCATTCTGGCTAAGTTTGATAAGAAGCAGTTGTAGTTGATCTGGTATTATAGTCCTCCAACTGGTTGAAACTACAAAAATTGAGTACCCGTACTAGTTTGCACAATAAGTAGAGTATTTTAAAAGTCAAAAGAAATTTGCTGTGAAAAGCTTTTATTTTGGCAGTTTGGCACTCTTGTTAGTCAAGGATATGAGTTAATGGAGATTTTTTAAAATTTTAACCCGATCCCTGCTGAATTTCTATAATGAACTTGTCGATCTTTCAATGTGGACAGTACTATTGATTATTAAAAGTGGTGCTTACCAAAAAGTTACTGACTGAATGGCAAACATTGCAGATCTTGATCAACCGCACGGATATGAAGGCTAATCATGATCTACACTGGTCGCAAAGGGAGAATCAATCCTGTCTAGCATGATAAGGATTTATTTATTTATTTTCTTGGGTTTAACATCACACCGACACAATTATAGGTCATATGGCAACTTTCCAGCTTTGATGGTAGAGCTAGACCCCAGGTGCCCCTCCGTGCATTATTTCATCACAAGCGGGCAACTGGGTAGAACCACCAACCTTCCGTAAGCCAGGTGGATAGCTTCCTCAGTTAAGGATTAAAGAAAGCTGTAATATAAATGTTACATTGTAATACAATAATGCATAAACTACTTTTTAGTGCTTAACTTGATGACCCTGGTTCATCCAGTATGTGTTTATGTATATCAGTGATTTATTTTAGATTTCGTATTTGATTTTAATATAAAGTTACACGCTGAAAAGCTTAGAATAATGTGTTTGTTGTACTCACTGGTATGGTTGTGACTCTAGGGTAGATAATCACTATCTTAATAATAAATGTTGTATCCAAGAGTTACCTTTCTTTCACTTCCTTATGTAGAAGGTAGAATTTGATACTGAAAATATTGGTGTATAAAATTGGCAAGTACATATCTGGCAAACATAAGCTTAGAAAATGCAGCAAATCTAGCACAACATTTTGTGGTTTGCGCCTTTCAGACAAACTGAATCTATATTAGGATGTATCCTATAATAAAGACATTTGGTTACAGTACTTAACATCAGATGAACTGTTAATATGATATTGATTTCATTAGATACAGTCAAACCTATGCCACATAAAGTGTCTGAGAAGGGAATACCTCAATACAAAATCTTAACTTTTCTTTTAGGGATGGCAACGAATATTCAAATACTGTTTCACTATTCGAATATTCGGGAAAATATAAGATCATAATAAATAGATAAAAACCAAATGAAAGAACCAGTATGTTCTTCTATCTAATTTACCAAAATTCGCTTTCATATACGCGAGAAAATGGCTTCTGTCGCTGTCATACATGTCACTTTGTATATTAGTGTGCCGAGCTTGTACATCGCTATGGTGATAACATCATACCCTGTAGCAAGTACTGTTAATTGCTTACCTTTAGAGATTTTATTGGTCCCCAATTAATGTAAATCCGTTACAAATCGCCTTGTTTTCGGTAGGTGCGACACCTCATTTAATTGAAAATATTGTTCATGCTATTATGTGAATCTACTGTCAGAATGCAAGCAATGCCGCCTGTCTTTTTAAAGAATTGCACGCGATCATCCGATATGAAGTCTGCTACATGTAATATATGTGAAAAGAACCTTACTTACGGGAGGGCTACATCCATGTAAAAGTAAGTAAAACCTATATAAAGTATACGTAAATGAAGGCAAATAACAAATATTTTATATTAAAAAAGATGACCACGATGAGAACAATTAGTCAGTCTTAATTCACCAATGTCTGAATCACTTCCGGTGTAAACGAAAGTAGAATTAATGCAGATCGCTGCTAATGGTATGATAAATTCATAAGAGTTTGAGTAGATTTGTTGATCATTTGATGACCGAATATTTGAATATTCGTTCGGAAGATTGACCGAATATTCGAATACCAAAATTGCTATTCGTTGCCATCCCTATTTTCTTTCCCATATGACAGAGTTCTTAATGAGTTCACCCCTCTGGAGCAATGTCTCCTGTAGTTCACCCCTCTGGAGCAACATCTTCTGTAGTTCACCCCTCAAGAGCATCAAGCTCTGTAGTTCACCCCTCTGGAGCAAATTCTTCTGTAGTTCACCCCTCCATAGCAACAAGCTCTGTAGTTCACCTTTCTGGAGCAAGGTCTTCTGTAGTTCACCCCTCCAGAACATCAATCTTTGTAGTTCACCCCTCCATAGCATCAATCTCTATAGTTCACCCCTCCATAGCAACAAGCTCGGTAGTTTGCCCCTCCATAGCAACAATCTCTGTAGTTCACCCCTCCAGAGCATCAGTCTCTGTAGTTCACCCCTCCATAGCAACAAGCTCTGTAGTTCACCCCTCCATAGCAACAATCTCTGTAGTTCACCCCTCCAGAGCATCAGTCTCTGTAGTTCACCCCTCCATAGCAACAAGCTCTCTAGTTCACCCCTCCATAGCAACAAGCTCTGTATTTGCCCCTCTGAAGCAACAAGCTCTATATTTGTCCCTCTGAAGCAACAAGCTCTATATTTGCCCCTCTGAAGCAACAAGCTCTGTATTTGTCCCTCTGAAGCAACAAACTCTGTACTTGTCCCTCTGAAGCAACAAGCTCTATATTTGTCCCTCTGAAGCAACAAGCTCTGTATTTGCCCCTCTGAAGCAACAAGCTCAGTATTTGCCCCTCTGAAGCAACAAGCTCTATATTTGTCCCTCTGAAGCAACAAGCTCTGTATTTGCCCCTCTGAAGCAACAAGCTTTGTATTTGCCCCTCTGAAGCAACAAGCTCAGTATTTGCCCCTCTGAAGCAACAAGCTCTATATTTGTCCCTCTGAAGCAACAAGCTCAGTATTTGTCCCTCTGAAGCAACAAGCTCTGTATTTGCCCCTCTGAAGCAACAAGCTCTGTATTTGTCCCTCTGAAGCAACAAGCTCTATATTTGCCCCTCTGAAGCAACAAGCTCTATATTTGTCCCTCTGAAGCAACAAACTCTGTATTTGTCCCTCTGAAGCAACAAGCTCTATATTTGCCCCTCTAAAGCAACAAGCTCTATATTTGTCCCTTTGAAGCAACAAGCTCTATATTTGTCCCTCTGAAGCAACAAGCTCTGTATTTGTCCCTCTGAAGCAACAAACTCTGTATTTGTCCCTCTGAAGCAACAAGCTCTATATTTGCCCCTCTGAAGCAACAAGCTATGTATTAGCCCCTCTGAAGCAACAAGCTCTGTATTTGTCCCTCTGAAGCAACAAGCTCTGTATTTGCCCCTCTGAAGCAACAAGCTCTATATTTGCCCCTCTGAAGCAACAAGCTCTATATTTGCCCCTTTGTAGCAACAAGCTATGTATTTCCCCCTCTGAAGCAACAAGCTCTGTATTTATCCATCTGTAGCAACAAGCTCTGTATTTGCCCCTCTTAAGCAACAAGCTCTGTATTTATTCATCTGTATCAACAAGCTCTGTATTTGCCCCACTGAAGCAGCAAGCTCTATATTTGCCCCTTTGTAGCAACAAGCTCTGTATTTGTCCCTCTGAAGCAACATGCTCTGTATTTGCCCCTCTGAAGCAACAAGCTCTGTATTTGTCCCTCTGAAGCAACATGCTCTGTATTTGTCCCTCTGAAGCAACAAGCACTGTTTTTGGCCCTCTGAAGCAACAAAAACTCTTGATTTGCTCCCCTGAAGCAACAAGCTCTATATTTGCCCCTCTAAAGCAACAAGCTCAGTATTTGCCCCTCTGAAGCAACAAGCTCTGTACTTGTCCCTCTGAAGCAACAAGCTATATATTAGCCCCTCTGAAGCAACAAGCTCTGTATTTGTCCCTCTGAAGCAACAAGCTCTGTATTTGCCCCTCTGAAGCAACAAGCTCTATATTTGCCCCTCTGAAGCAACAAGCCCTATATTTGCCCCTTTGTAGCAACAAGCTCTGTATTTCCCCCTCTGAAGCAACAAGCTCTGTATTTATCCATCTGTAGCAACAAGCTCTGTATTTGCCCCTCTTAAGCAACAAGCTCTGTATTTCTTCATCTGTATCAACAAGCTCTGTATTTGCCCCACTGAAGCAGCAAGCTCTATATTTGCCCCTTTGTAGCCACAAGCTCTGTATTTCCCCCTCTGAAGCAACAAGCTCTGTATTTATCCATCTGTAGCAACAAGCTCTGTATTTGCCCCTCTTAAGCAACAAGCTCTGTATTTATTAATCTGTATCAACAAGCTCTGTATTTGCCCCACTGAAGCAGCAAGCTCTATATTTGCCCCTTTGTAGCAACAAGCTCTGTATTTCCCCCTCTGAAGCAACAAGCTCTGTATTTATCCATCTGTAGCAACAAGCTCTGTATTTGCCCCTCTGAAGCAACAAGCTCTGTATTTATCCATCTGTAGCAACAAGCTCTGTATTTGCCCCACTGAAGCAGCAAGCTCTATATTTGTCCATCTGTAGCAACAAGCTCTGTATTTGCCCCACTGTAGCAACAAGCTCTGTATTTGCCCCACTGTAGCAACAAGCTCTGTATTTGCCCCTCTGGAGCAGCAAGTTCTGTATTTGCCCCTCTGAAGCAACAAGCTCTATATTTGCCCCTCTAAAGCAACAAGCTCTGTATTTCCCCCTCTGAAGCAACAAGCTCTGTATTTATCCATCTGAAGCAACAAGCTCTGTATTTGCCCTCTTAAGCAACAAGCTATGTATTTATTCATCTGTAGCAACAAGCTCTGTATTTGCCCCACTGAAGCAGCAAGCTCTATATTTGCCCCTCTGAAGCAACAAGCTCTGTATTTATCAATCTGTAGCAACAAGCTCGGCATTTGTCCCTTTTGAGCAACAAGCTCTGTATTTGCCCCTCTGAAGCAACAAGCTCTGTATTTGTCCCTCTGAAGCAAAAAGCTCTATATCTGCCCCTCTGAAGCAACAAGCTCTGTATTTGCCCCTCTGGAGCAACAAGCTCTGTATTTGCCACTCTGAAGCAACAAGCTCTGTATTAGCCCCTCTGGAGCAGCAAGCTCTGTTTTTGCCCCCTCAGAAGCAACAAGCTCTGTATTTGCCCCTCTGGAGCAACAGGCTGTGTAATTGCCCCTCTGAAGCAACAAGCTCTGTATTTGTCCCTCTGAAGCAACAAGCTCTGTATTTGCCCCTCAGAAGCAACAAGCTCTGTATTTGTCCCTCTGGAGCAACAAGCTCTGTATTTGCCCCTCAGAAGTAACAAGCTCTGTATTTGCCCCTCTGGAGCAACAAGCTCTGTGTTTGCCCCTCTGAAGCAACAAGCTCTGTATTTGCCCCTCTGAAGCAACAAGCTCTGTGTTTGCCCCTCTGAAGCAACAAGCTCTGTATTTGCCCCTCTGAAGCAACAAGCTCTGTATTTGCCCCTCAGAAGCAACAAGCTCTGTATTTGCCCCTCTGAAGCAACAAGCTCTGTATTTGCCCCTCTGGAGCAACAAGCTCTGTATTTGCCCCTCTGAAGCAACAAGCTCTGTATTTGTCCCTCTGAAGCAGCAAGCTCTGTATTTGCCCCTCTGAAGCAACAAGCTCTACATTTGTCCCTCTGGAGCAGCAAGCTCTGTATTTGCCCCTCTGAAGCAACAAGCTCTACATTTGTCCCTCTGGAGCAACAAGCTCTGTATTTGCCCCTCTGGAGCAACAAGCTCTACATTTGTCCCTCTGAAGCAACAAGCTCTGTATTTGCCCCTCTGAAGCAACAAGCTCTGTATTTGCCCCTCTGGAGCAACAAGCTCTATATTTGTCCCTCTGAAGCAACAAGCTCTGTATTTGTCCGTCTGAAGCAACAAGCTCTATATTTGTCCCTCTGAAGCAACAAGCTCTATATTTGTCCCTCTGAAGCAACAAGCTCTGTATTTGCCCCTCTGGAGCAACAAGCTCTATATTTGTCCCTCTAAAGCAACAAGCTCTGTATTTGCCCTTCTGCAACAAGCTCTATAGTTGTCCCTCTGAAGCAGCAAGCTCTATATTTGTCCCTCTGAAGCAACAAGCTCTGTATTTGTCCCTCTGAAGCAACAAGCTCTGTATTTGCCCCTCTGGAGCAACAAGCTCTATATTTGTCCCTCTGAAGCAACAAGCTCTGTATTTGCCCCTCTGGAGCAACAAGCTCTATATTTGTCCCTCTGAAGCAACAAGCTCTGTATTTGCCCCTCTGAGCAACAAGCTCTGTATTTGCCCCTCTGGAGCAACAAGCTCTTATTTGCCCTGAAGCACAAGCTCTGTATTTGCCCTCTGAAGCACAAGCTCTAATTTGTCCTCTGAGCAACGCTCTGTATTTGTCCCTCTGAAGCAACAAGCTCTATATTTGTCCCTCTGAAGCAACAAGCTCTATATTTGTCCCTCTGAAGCAACAAGCTCTGTATTTGCCCCTCTGGAGCAACAAGCTCTATATTTGTCCCTCTAAAGCAACAAGCTCTGTATTTGCCCTTCTGCAACAAGCTCTATAGTTGTCCCTCTGAAGCAACAAGCACTATATTTGTCCCTCTGAAGCAACAAGCTCTGTATTTGTCCCTCTGAAGCAACAAGCTCTGTATTTGCCCCTCTGGAGCAACAAGCTCTATATTTGCCCCTCTAAAGCAACAAGCTCTGTATTTGCCCCTCTGAAGCAACAAGCTCTATATTTGCCCCTCTGAAGCAACAAGCTCTATATTTGCCCCTCTGAAGCAACAAGCTCTGTATTTGTCCCTCTGAAGCAACAAGCTCTATATTTGCCCCTCTGAAGTAACAAGCTCTGTATTTGCCCCTCTGAAGCAACAAGCTCTATATTTGCCCCTCTAAAGCAACAAGCTCTGTATTTGCCCCTCTAAAGCAACAAGCTCTATATTTGTCCCTCTGAAGCAGCAAGCTCTGTAATTATCCCTCTTGAGTACAAGCTCTATATTTGCCACCTGTGAAACCACAAGCTAGATGTTTTGCCCCTCTGAAGCAACAAGCTCTGTATTTGCCTCTCTGTTGCAACAAACTCCTTAATTTGTCCCTCCAGAGCACGGACCTTTGTACAAGAAACACATAATTCCAGTCTTCCCTGTTTGCTTTAGAGAGGTTGTACTGTATTCATAATGTGACAATATTCATAGAATAAATATAAAGCCTACAGTTTGTTGTCACACATAAGAGTCAAAACCTGTGATGTAGACCACCCTAGAGAACACCTGGTCATAACCACTTCTTGTTTCATTTAACAACTGCACTAATGGCACTCACTTAGTCTTTATAAACAGGGTTTACAGTATACATGTTTGTAGTAAAATCATTCATATTTGTAGGGGACTAACTTTCTTGGATTGATCCAACAAGAAAATCCATAAAAAACAGTCCTCTATGAATATACATTTATATTTATGTTTAAAAGTTGAAATTAGATGAAATTAATATCTTTGACCAAAACCACTTTTTGCCCACAAAATGGAATGATTTTACAGTATTTGTGTTTTGTAGGTTGAACATATTCAGTGTGTTGCCTTCAATATTTGGGAAAAAAGCAAGGGAGTTTAACGAGAGGGTGAGTTCTTAACATTGATAGATTTAATGTTATTTTTTAGGTGAGTTTTTCTGATCGCTCAATGTCCGTCGTCTGTCTGTCAACATTTAGCTTGTGTATGCGATAGAGGCTGTATTTTTCAACTGATCTTCATGAAAATTGGTCAGAATGATAACCTTGATGAAATCTAGGCCGAGTTTGAAAGTGGGTCATCTGGGGTCAAAAACTAGGTCACTAGGTCAAATCAAAGAAAAACCTTGTGTATGCGAAAGAGGCTGTATTTTTCAATTAATCTTCATGAATTTTGGTCAGAATGATAACCTTGATGAAACCTAGGCCGAGTTCGAAAATGGGTTATCTGGGGTCAAAAACTAGGTCACTAGGTCAAATCAAAGAAAAACCTTGTGTATGCGATAGAGACTGTTTTTTTCAAATGATCTTTATGAAATTTGGTCAGAATAATTACCTTGATGAAATCTAGGCCGAGTTTGAAAGTGGGTCATCTGGGTTCAAAAACTAGGTCACTAGGTCAAATCAAAGTAAAACCTTGTGTATGCGATAGAGGCTGTATTTTTCAATTAATCTTCATGAATTTTGGTCAGAATGATTACCTTGATGAAATCAAGGCCGAGTTCAAAAATGGGTCATTTGGGATCAAAAACTAGGTCACTAGGTCAAATCAAAGAATAACCTTGTGTATGCGATAGAGGCTGTATTTTTCAATTAATCTTCGTGAATTTTGGTCAGAATGATTACCTTGATGAAATTTAGGCTGATATGGAAAATGGGTCATCTGGGGTCAAAAACTAGGTCACTAGGTCAAATCAAAGAAAAACCTTGTGTATGCGATAGAGGCTGTATTTTTCCATTAATCTTCATGAATTTTGGTCAGAATGATAACCTTGATGACATCTAGGCCGAGTACGAAAACGGGTCATCTGGGGTCAAAAACTAGGTCACTAGGTCAAATCAAAGAAAAACCTTGTGTATGCGATAGAGGCTGTATTTTTCAATTAATCTTCATGAATTTTGGTCAGAATGATTGCCTTGATGAAATCTAGGTCAAATTCGAATATGGGTCCTCTGGGTTCAAAAAGTAGGTCACTAGGTCAAATCAAAAGAAAAGCTTGTATATGCGATAGAGGCTGTATTTTTCAATTGATCTTCTTGAAATTAAGTCCAAAATGATAACCTTAATGAAATCTAGGCCGAGTTTGAAAATGGATCATCTTGGGTCAAAAAGTAGGTCACTAGGTCAAATGAAAGAAAAACCTTGTGTATGCGATAGAGGCTGTATTTTTCAATTGATCTTCATGAAATTTGGTCAGAATGATAGTCTTGATGAAATCTAGGTCAAGTTCGAATATGGGTCTCGTGCTCAGGGGTCAGAAATTAGGTCACAGGTCTAATCAAAGAAAATACTTTTTTATACTCTAGACTTTTGCTCCAGTTTTAATGATAATTGGTCAGAATATTTATTTCCATGAAATCACTAGGTCAAACATGTTTACAACACTGTTATGGTGTGTTTCTCAGGTGAGCGACCTAGGGTCATCTTGGCCCTCTTGTTTTACTTTTTGCCAGAGTTTATATATTTACGATCCAAGTGTTTCTTTTGATGAATCAGTATATATTGATCATAATATCAATATATGATGAATTACGTGGACTCCCTGTCTTAGTCATATGATAGATGTGAAAAATGGTTTTAGTAGCTTCCTTGCAAGGCACTCAGTTTTAGGATAGTTCTAGAACTGGTTAGCCCAGTATGAGTATAATGTGACATGCTGGGGTATCATGTCAGATGTCTGTGGCCTGATACTGCAGTGAGACAACTCTATAAAGTTGGGCATTGTGCTCACTGCTGCAACCAAAATTGATTGAAAAATTGTTGAAAAAGATGTACACACCCAGTGTAATCCTGAAATTCATACAATATTGAAATAGGGCCTGCAATCCATATAAACACCCAGTGTAATCCTGAAATCCATACAATATTGAAATAGGGCCTGCAATCCATATACACACCCAGTGTAATCCTGAAATCCATACAATATTGAAATAGGGCCTGCAACCCATATTAACACCCAGTGTAATCCTGAAATTCATACAATATTGAAATAGGGCCTGCAATCCGGGCCTGCAATCCATATAAACACCCAGTGTAATCCTGAAATCCATACAATATTGAAATAGGGCCTGCAACCCATATAAACTCCCAGCATAATCCTGAAATCCATACAATATTGAAATAGGGCCTGCAACCCATATAAACTCCCAGCATAATCCTGAAATTCATACAATATTGAAATAGGGCCTGCAATCCATATACACACCCAGTGTAATCCTGAAATTCATACAATAGTGAAATAGGGTCTGCAACCCATTTACACATCCAGTGTAATTATGAAATCCATACAATAGTGAAATAGGGCCTGCAACCCATATACACACCCAGCATAATCCTGAAATTCATACAATATTGAAGTAGGGCCTGCAACCCATATAAACACCCAGCATAATCCTGAAATTCATACAATATCAGTGATTTTTTTACTTTTTTTGGCAACAGCCCATGCCTTTTCAATTGGGAATTTTTAGCGCGATAAACTTCAAAATTGGGAAAAATTAACAAACCTAAATTAATAAAGAAATCATTTTGAAAAGTTTTATTTTAAGGTAAATTTATTTCATTCAGATATGCACTGAGGTTGAACAGACAGGTTATTTTCACAGGATCTGATGGCTCAGATAGCTTAGGGTCACCATGAGCTTCTTTTGACTTCTGAGGGTCATTTTGTGGGGACTCAGATTTCTTAGACAGATCACTTTGCTTTTCTGACGTTTGATTTAAATTTAATTTCTCTTTAACTTTACCAAAAGATGTTCGAATGTCCAGAGTACCGATGGCGTGTTTAAGTTTTATTTTCTTATGATAATATTTGGAATTATGCAACATTTTTCGATAATTTAGGTAATTTTCTAACAATTTTTTTATGCCCCCAAAGGGAGGCATATAGTTTTTGAACCATCTGTCTGTCTGTAGGTCTGTCCGCAATTTTCGTGTCCGGTCCATATCTTTGTCATCGATGGATGGATTTTCAAATAACTTAGCATGAATGTGTACCACAGTAAGACGACGTGCAGTGCGCAAGAATTATGCCCCAAAGGTAAGGTCATATTTGACGTTTTAGGTTGTGCAATTTTGCGTGTCCGGTCCATATCTTTGTCATCGATGGATGGATTTTCAAATAACTTAGCATGAATGTGTACCACAGTAAGACGACGTGCAGTGCGCAAGACCCAGGTCCGTAGCTCAAAGGTCAAGGTCACATTTAGACGTTAAAGGATAGTGCATTGATGGGCGTGTCCGGTCCATATCTTTGTCATCGATGGATGGATTTTCAAATAACTTGGCATGAATGTGTACAACAGTAAGACGACGTGCAGTGCGCAAGACCCAGGTCCGTAGCTCAAAGGTCAAGGTCACACTTAGACGTTAAAGGATAGTGCATTGATGGGTGTGTCCGGTCCATATCTTTGTCATCGATGGATGGATTTTCAAATAACTTGGCATGAATGTGTACCACAGTAAGGTGACGTGCAGTGTGCAAGACCCAGGTCCGTAGCTCAAAGGTCAAGGTCACACTTAGATGTTAAAGGATAGTGCATTGATGGGCGTGTCCGGTCCATATCTTTGTCATCGATGGATGGATTTTCAAATAACTTGGCATGAATGTGTACCACAATAAGACGACATGTCACACGCAAGACCCAGGTCCGTAGCTCAAAGGTCAAGGTCACACTTAGACGTTAAAGATCATTTTTCATGATAGTGCATTGATGGGCATGTCCGGTCCATATCTTTGTCATTCACGCATGGATTTTAAAATAACTATGCATGAATGTGTGACACACTAAGACGATGTGTCACGTGCAAGACCCAGCTCCTTAGGGCAAAGGTCCTAAACTCTAACATCGGCCATAACTATTCATTCAAAGTGCCATCGGGGGCATGTGTCATCCTACGGAGACAGCTCTTGTTTCTGACTCATTTTGACGCATGAAAAAGCGTTAGCGACCGTGATGAAAGTCATACTAAATGCCGTACTATGCCGTGACCCATTTTATGTAAACAACGCGCTTCGAGTTGGCAACAATATTCTGCGAATAAACCATAATAAGAGTCGGATTTTTTATGATTATTTGCATCGTTTTAGTTCAACTTTCACAAGAAATCAATCTAATTGGGAAAAATCATCTCGTTTTGGGGAATTTTTAAGCATTTTTTGGGAATTTTGACCATTTTTGTCAATTGGGAAGACGCCGAATTTCGGAGTCAAATCGGCGCAAAAAAAATCACTGAATATTGATATAGGGCCTGCAACCCATTTACACATCCAGTGTAATTATGAAATCCATACAGTAGTGAAATAGGGCCTGCAACCCATATACACACACAGCATAATCCTGAAATTCATACAATATTGAAATAGGGTCTGCAACCCATATAAACACCCAGCATAATCCTGAAATTCATACAGTATTGAAATAGGGCCTGCAACCCATTTACATACCCAGTGTAATTATGAAATCCATACAATAGTGAAATAGGGCCTGTGATCCACAGATACACCAAGACTAATAGTGTAATCCTGAAATTTACAGTGTAATAAAATAAGGCCTGCAACCCATTTACACACCCAGTGTAATTATGAAATCCATACAATAGTGAAAAAGGGCCTGTGATCCACAGATACACCAAGACTAATAGTGTAATCCTGAAATTTACACTGTAATAAAATAGGGCATGTGACCCAAATGAAAGTTGGTCCTTTAGTGTTTTTTCTGCATATCCAAGGGTTAACTTGATTTAAAATTTAAATGGAGCAGTACAAAAAATTGTTGTATATTTCAGGTGAAGAAAGAGAAAATACCTGGTAATATGACTGGTGATGGCATGCAAAATGGGGGAACTCTAATTGTTGGGCAAGGTATGGTGGAGTTTTTGTTTTACTCACTAGGTTGAACACCACTAATTGCAGGCCTTATTTATTTCCATAGAAACAACACTTCAGAAGCAGCTCTGCAATCAGTTTTCTGGAATATCAATGTTTGGCAGCCAAATGCCTTTCAAAAATAAAAAAGAACTTACGTTAGCTTTATTGTTTTGTCACAGGGTGTAATGATACACTTCTCTGGCATAGGTTCGTTATTCTTGTTTATTTACAATCCATATTTAATTGGCCACAGCATCTGTATAAATTATTTCAATGGAAATTGAAATAAAGTAACCGAAGTTGAAGTCTTTCTCTTCTTAGACTATATGTCTTACTCGTAAGAGTGGACTAGAGAAAGTGCCGGGTTGGAAAGGAGATGCGTGCGCAGAAAAGACTGTTATTCAAAAAGAGCCAATATATTTCTTTCTCTCATTCTTACTCCCATACAAAAACATGAAACGGACAAAACAATTAGACATGTACAATACAATAGACTGACAAGTGTTCACCAACTATACTGCTTCAGTGCACTTTGGCAATTTCCGCCACTGGCGTACTTTGACGAGTATCACGGATTCAATACCAGAAGTCAAACCGTATGAATAAAACCATACAAATCCGATTATGACGCATGCACGAAGGTTAAGTGTTGAAATGTGGAAGGCCGCATCAGACATTACAATTAAACCTTACTAAATGTTCGACCTGTGACAGTTAGAAAGTTATGGCTCTTTATTTGTCAAATGTTGTGATGTTTTGGCAACTTCTCTTACACCATTGGACTGATTTCTACCAAACCAGGAGTTATCAGTGCCGAGCTGTAAGTTATACAATACATGTCATGTAATTAGCATGTTCTGGTTTAGTGAGTTTCAGCAGAGTTATGGCCCTTGATTTGTCATATTTTACAAAGAAGATTTGAATAAACAGTAGTTTGACTCAACTCTGTATAAAAAAAATAAAAAATTAGGACAAGATGAACAAGATCTAGTGTAGCTAGTGTATAGATAAAGGTGAAAAATCAGGTCTGGCATTTTATTGTGATATTTTAAGATATTACATTAATATTATTTAAAAAAAAAATATGTATAAAAATACAGTTTGCTAAAAAGAAGTTACGGCATTGTTGTTCCCTGTACAAAATCTTACCCTCTCTATTTTTGACATGTAGGTGAACTAATTGCGGCAGCTAAATGATAAACACTCCTTTCAGACGTTAAATACATGCAAAGCATATTTTACTGCCTTTCAGATTGATTTTACTGTTTTAAAAGCAATTTGTCACGATTTCTTGACTTTTTATTAGATATTAAATTTTGCTAAGATTTCTTGGCAGTTATAGTGCTTTATTCTCTATATATTTAAGGATGAAGGATACCTTTTTACCAGGGTAGATTCAAATTTATTGAATTGTAGCAATTTATAATACTTCGTGAATTACCGGCAAATGTTTTTGTAACTAAAATTTCATGTTTGTGTCTGTGTCCCTTCAAGTAAAAAAAAACAACAACCCACAAGTTTGAAGTACATGACCCTTTAAAGGTAATTCATATTGAAAGAAAAAAGAAAATAAATGTACATATATTTATCACTTTTCAGCCTCTTATTTGTAGAACTCTGTATTGTTGATAAATTTTTTAGTATGCATTAGCTTTCTAATATAAGGTTAAAATGTACATGTATATGTCTCAGGACTTGTGTTTCCATGGTAATGCAGATCCTCTCATTTTAAAGCAGCAACTTTGTATGATAATGGGGGTTTTCAAAGGCTTCAGTGCTATTTTCTGAATGACTTAAAAGAAATATTAGGGATGATATATGAGCAGAATATCAAACACTTAACATTGCATCCTATCTTGTCTTAAATTGATAAATAAACATGGCAACAGGGATATTTAAGATATCTTATATCTCACATTTTTATGCCCCCTGAATATTTTTTGGGGGTACTGAGTTGCCCTTATCCGTCAGTCTGTCTGTCCAAGCAAACGGGTATCAAGAGCAATAGGTAGTGGTAAATTTTGTTCATTCAGCATGTGAAGTTGTGCACCTAGTGTTTTAAAAGGGATTTCACACAGCCACACCAGAGTTATGGCCCTTGACTTAGTAAAAAAGAGCCTAAAAGTTTGTGTCGCCTGCATCTCAATAACTATTCGACCCGAGATTACGAAACATTATAGGAACATTATTTAGCATATAAGATTGTGCACCTGAGGTTTTGTTTGAGATTTCAGTTAGTCAGACTAGAGTTGTGGCCCTTGACTTAGTAAAAAATATGCATAGAATGGCATATAAGTTTGTGTCACCAGCATCTCAAAAGTATTTGACTAAGAGTCATTTCACTCTGCCAGACTAGAGTTTTGGCCTTTGACTTAGTCAAAAATATGCATAAAAGGTCATAAAAGATTGTTTTGAATGTATCTTAAAACATATTTGACCTAGGGTCGTGAAACATAATAGTAATTTTATTCAGCCTGTGAAGTTGTGCACCAGGCATTTTCTTTTGTATCTTGTAGTCAGATCAAAGTTATGGCCCTTGATTTAGTAAGAAATATGCATAAAGGGCATAAAAGTTTGTATCTTATGTATCGCAAAAAGTATTCAACCTAGAGTCATAAAACATTATTGTTATATAGCGTGCACAATTATGCACATGGTGTTCTGTGTGGTATTTCACTCGGCAAGATCAGAGTTATGGTCCTTGACTTAGTCAGAAATTCACATAAAGTGCTTGAAAGTTTGGCTTGCATTTGTCTTCAAAAATACTTGGTTTAGATTTATGAACCCATGTACAGTGGCAGGAAGTGGGGGCACAATTGTCCTATGGACACGGTCTAGTTTATTAACCAAATTACATTGCAGTGTGAAAAACACAGTAAGTTTAAATTATATATAAGTTAAATATATGTTGAATATGCCAGTATCTGGGGAAAATGATGAACTAGCAGTATATGATAAGTGTGCTGATATCTGGGGAAAATGATGAACTAGCAATATATGATAAGTGTGCCGATATCTGGGGAAAATGATGAACTAGCAGTATATGATAAGTGTGCCGATATCTGGGGAAAATGATGAACTTGCAGTATGTGATAAGTGTTTCAATAACTGGGGGAAGATGATGAACTAGCAGTATGTTACAAGACTTAGTGTGCCGATATCTGGGGAAAATGATGAGCTTGCGGTATATAACGAAGTGTGCAGATATCTGGGGAAAATGGTGAACTAGTAGTATGTGATAAGTGTGCTGATATCTGGGGAAAATGATGAATTAGCAGTATGTGATATGTGTGCTGATATCTGGGGAAAATGATGAACTAGCAGTATATGATAAGTGTGCTGATATCTGGGGGAAATGATGAACTAGCAGTATGTGATATGTGTGTCGGTAAGTGGGGAAAATGATGAACTAGCAGTATATGATAAGTGTGCCGATATCTGGGGAAAATGATGAACTTGCAGTATGTGATAAGTGTTTCAATAACTGGGGGAAAATGATGAACTAGCAGTATGTTACAAGACTTAGTGTGCCGATATCTGGGGAAAATGATGAGCTTGCGGTATGTAAAGAAGTGTGCAGATATCTGGGGAAAATGATGAACTAGTAGTATGTGATAAGTGTGCTGATATCTGGGGAAAATGATGAACTAGCAGTATGTGATATGTGTGCTGATATCTGGGGAAAATGAGGAACTATCGGTATATGATAACTGTGTCAGGAACTAGCAGTATGTGATATGTGTGTCGGTAACTGGGGAAAATGATGAATTAGCAGTATGTGAAAAGTGTGCCAATATCTTGGGAAAATGATGAACTAGCAGTATGTGACAAGTGTGCCGATATCTTGGGAAAATGATGAACTAGCAGTATGTGACAAGTGTGCCGATATCTTGGGAAAATGATGAACTAGCAGTATGTGACAAGTGTGCCAATATCTTGGGAAAATGATGAACTTGCAGAATGTGATGTGTGTCAGTAACTGGGGGAAATGATGAACTAGCTGTATGTGACAAGACTCAGTGTGCCGATATCTGGGGAAAATGATAAGCTTCCGGCATGTGACAAGTGTGCCGATATCTGGGGAAAATGATGAACTATCAGTATGTGACAAATGTGACGATATCTGGGGAAAATGATGAACTAGCAGTATGTGACAAGTGTGCCGATATCTGTGGAAAATGATGAGCTAGCAGTATGTGGTATGTGTGTCAATAACTGGGGAAAATGATGAACTATATGTGCCAATATCTTGGGAAAATGATGAACTAGCAGTATGTGACAAGTGTGCCGATATCTCAGGAAAATGATGAACTATCAGTATGTGACATGTGTGCCGATATCTGGGGAAAATGATGAACAAGCAGTATGTTTCAAGTGTGCCAATATCTGGGGAATGATAAGCTGTCAGTTTGCAATGACTTATGTTTATATCTGGGGAAAATGACGAGCTAGCAGAATGTGAGTGTGCCAATATCTGGGGAAAATGATGAACTATCAGTATGTGATAAGTGTGCGGATATATGGGGAAAATGATGAACTAGCAGTATGTTACAAGTGTGCCAATATCTGGGGAAAAAGATGAGCTTGCGGTATGTTACAAGTGTGCCGATATCTGGGGAAAATGATGAACTAGCAGTATGTTACAAGTATGCCAATATCTGGGGAAAATGATGAACTAGCAGTATGTTACAAGTGTGCCGATATCTGGGGAAAATGATAAGCTGTCTGTTTGCATGTTTATATCTGGGGAAAATGATGAGCTAGCAGTATGTGACAAATGTGTTAATAACCGGGAGTGGGGAAAATGACGAACTGGCAGTATATTAATGTGCAAATATCTAGGGGGGAAATGATGAACTGGCAGTATATTAATGTGCCAATATCTGGGGGGAAAATGATGAACTGGCAGTATATTAATATGCCAATATCTTGGGGGAAAATGATGAACTGGCAGTATATTAATGTGCCACTATATGGGGGGAAAATGATGAACTGGCAGTATGTGACAAGTGTGTCGATATCTGTGGAAAATGATGAGCTAGCAGTATGTGGTGTGTGTGTCAATAACTGGGGAAAATGATGAACTATCAATATATGAGAGGACTAATATCTGAAGAAAATGATGAGCTAGTAGTATGTGACAAGTGTGCCAATATCTGGAGAAAATGACGAGCTAGCAGACTGTGAGTGTGCCAATATCTGGGGAAAATGACGAGCTAGCAGACTGTGAGTGTGCAAATATCTGGGGAAAATGACGAGCTAGCAGAATGTGAGTGTGCCAATATCTGGGGAAAATGATGAACTAGCAGAATATGAGTGTGCCAGTGTCTAGGGAAAATGACGAGCTAGCAGAATGTGAGTGTGCCAATCTCTGGGGAAAAAGATGAGCTTGCAGTATGTGACAAGTGTGCCAATATCTGGGAAAAATGATGAACTAGCAGTATGTGAGTGTGCCAATATCTGGGGAAAAAGATGAACTATCAGTATGTTTCAAGTGTGCCAATATCTGGGGAAAATGATAAACTAGCGGTATGTGACAAGTGTGCCAATATCTGGGGAATATGATGAACTAGCGGTATGTGACAAGTGTGCCAATATCTGGGGAAAATGATGAACTATCAGTATGTTACAAGTGTGCGGATATCTGGGGAAAATGATGAACTAGCAGTATGTGACAAGTGTGCCAATATCTGGGGAAAATGATGAACTAGCAGTATGTGACAAGTGTGCCGATATCTGGGGAAAATGATGAACTATCAGAATGTGACATGTGTGCCGATATCTGGGGAAAATGATGAACAAGCAGTATGTTTCAAGTGTGCCAATATCTGGGGAATGATAAGCTGTCAGTTTGCAATGACTTATGTTTATATCTGGGGAAAATGACGAGCTAGCAGAATGTGAGTGTGCCAATATCTGGGGAAAATGATGAACTATCAGTATGTGATAAGTGTGTGGATATATGGGGAAAATGATGAACTAGCAGTATGTTACAAGTGTGCCAATATCTGGGGGAAAAGATGAGCTTGCGGTATGTTACAAGTGTGCCAATATCTGGGGAAAATGATGAACTAGCAGTATGTTACAAGTATGCCAATATCTGGGGAAAATGATGAACAAGCAGTATGTTACAGGTGTGCCGATATCTGGGGAAAATGATAAGCTGTCTGTTTGCATGTTTATATCTGGGGAAAATGATGAGCTAGCAGTATGTGACAAATGTGTTAATAACCGGGAGTGGGGAAAATGATGAACTGGCAGTATATTAATGTGCCAATATCTGGGGGGAAAATGATGAACTGGCAGTTTATTAATGTGCCAATATCTGGGGGGAAAATGATGAACTGGCAGTATATTAATGTGCCAGTATCTTGGGGGAAAATGATGAACGGGCAGTATATTAATGTGCCAATATCTGGGGGGAAAATGATGAACTGGCAGTATATTAATGTGCCACTATCTGGGGGGAAAATTGATGAACTGGCAGTATATTAATGTGCAAATATCTGGGGGAAAATTGATGAACTGGCAGTATATTAATATGCCAATATCTGGGGGGGGGGGGGAGGAAATGATGAACTAGCAGTATATGAATGTGCCAATATCAGGGGGTGGGGGGGATGTGGATAGCAGTATATGAATGTGCCAATATAGGGGTGGGGGGAATGAAGAGCTAGCATTTTGTGATGAGTGTCCCAATTGGCGGAATTGGATGAGTAGCAGTTTGCAATGACTGCACCACTTCCTGGGGAAAACGATGAACTATCATGATTATATTATAATGTATATGCCTGCAATCGGGGAAAATGATAAATTAGCAACATCCAAGAGAAAAAAAGATTCAAATATAACTTTGGATATAACTTACATTGAGCTAGTTGATTGAATATAAAGAAATGCTGTTTTTATTTTCTTGAAAAGTTGATAAACTTGATATGGGAATTTTAGCACTTAAATAGAATTTATGGGATTAGATTCTGGGAAAAATTGTGTGTTTAAGCAGTATGAATTTTGTTCAGGGTGAGCTGTTGGTGTATTGGAAGGATGGTCTATCATCTATTGTCCTGCAACCATCGTTCTACATCATCATTTTTACTGTAAGCATCTTCTTCTCTGAAACTACTGATCAGGAATATATCAAACTTGGTATGCAGTATCCTTGCATTGACCCCTCTCAAGTTTTCACATGGTTCTGCTTTGGTTCTGGACTGCCAGAGCTAAACATAGAAAAAGATATCAACTTCTCTTAAATCACTAGATGAATTTAGTCTGTAGCATTTTTAGCTCACCTGAACATTTCTGATCGCTCGATGTCCGGCGTCTGTCTGTTGTCTGTCGTCCGTCAAGATTTAGCTTGTGTATGCGATAAAGGCTGTATTTTTCAACTGATCTTCATGAATTTTGGTCAGAATGATTACCTTGATGAAATCTAGGCCGAGTTCGAAAATGGGTCATCTGGGTCAGAAACTAGGTCACTAGGTCAAATCAAGGAAAAACCTTGTGTATGCAATAGAGGCTGTATTTTTTAAGTGATATTCATGAAATTTTGTCAGACTGATAACCTTGATGAAATCTAGCCCAAGTTCGAAAATGGGTCACCCGGGTCAAAAACTAGATCACTAGGTCAAATCAAGGAAAAACCTTGTGTATGCGATAGAGGCTGTATTTTTCATTTTATCTTCATGAATTTTGGTCAGAATGATTGCCTTGATGAAATCTAGGTCAAGTTCAAATATGGGTCATCTTGGGTCAAAAACTAGGTCACTAGGTCAAATCAAAGAAAAACCTTGTGTATGCAGTAGGGGCTACATTCTACACCGGATCTTCATGAAATTTGATCAGAATATTTGTTTGGATGAAATCAAGGTTGAGTTTGAATATGGGTCATCTAGGGTCAAAAACTAGGTCACCCGGTCAAATTAAAGAAAAACCTTGTGTAGGCAATAGGGGCTGCATTTTACACTGGATATTCATAAAATTTAGTCAGAATGATTGCCTTGATGAAATCTAAGCCAAGTTCAAATATGGGTCATCTGGGAAACATGTTTACACTGTTATGATGTGTTTCTCAGGTGAGCGACCTACGGTCATCTTGGCCCTCTTGTTGTATAACCCTTTCTTCATGACTGCCATATAAAAAAAGCTTTTAAACAACTTCTTTTCATGAACTGCTGGATGGATCATTACAAAACTTGGCCTGTAGTATCCTTGCAGATTTGTCCAAATAGTTCTGCTTTCAAGACGCTTTTCTAAGGGGCCGTCAGAACTAAAAATAGAAAAATCTTTAAACAACATCTTCTCATAAATTTCCTGGTGATCTTCACTAAATGTGGTATCTAGCTTGTGTTTGTGTAAATATAAAGTTTAGAAAATTTGGAATGGAAAAAAACACCATAAATCGTTAGGTCCAGTACAAAAGGACATCTTATAAATAACCTGTAACAGAAAAATCTGAATCTTTGGTCTAATAGAATGCAGCATTTTTGACCTACATTACATATTTCTATTTAAATCTTAATTTGTATTTTGTACTTTGATTACTTCTCTGTACTTCAAACCGCCTCGGTAGCCTAGTGGTAGAGCGTCCGCTTCGAGTGCGGGAGGTCGTGGATTCGATCCCCAGTCGCATCATACCAAAGACGTAAAAAAAATGGTACTAGCAGCTTCCTCGCTTGGCGCTCAGCATTAAGGGGTTAGTGCTAGGACTGGTCAGCCCGGTGTCAGTATAATGTGACTGGGTGGGGTATCATGCCACGTGTCTATGGCGTGATATTCCGGTGAGGCAGCACTATAAAGTTGGGCATTGTGCTCACTGCTACAAGTAGACACCGTCGTTTATATGACTGAAAAATTGTTGAAAAAGACGTTAAACCGGACACACACACACACACACACACTTCTCTGTGCTTCAATGACTGCTTGTAGAAGTTAACCCAGAAACAAGACAAATAATTAAAGACAGGTAAAATGATGTTTGATATAGTGCTACAGAAACTGTTTTATTAAAGCTACTCGCCCACAGTTTGAGTGAAATTTTTCAACAAGCTCATTTCCACCAAGTTTGGCAAAGAGTGTATATATGACACCAGGGTTTTTTTTTACGACTGGGGGAAGAGGCCCCAGCCTGTCACTGGGGGAAGAAAATAGCGCGCGACGAGCAGTTTTGGGGAATTTTTTCACTCAGGGGGGAATTTACAATTATGCATAACAAACACTTTAAACTATGTTTTTATTACATATTCTTGCAACTTTTAGCAACTATACACACTGTCACTTAGCAATAGATGGACTTGCACTAATGTTCACTTATCATTGTAACAAGGTGGGTGGGGAGAGTTGAAATGCTCAAATCATTGAATATTTAAAGGTCACATGCTTTTATTCACAAAAAATGCTTTAAAATAAGAGTTGCTTTTGCAAGAGTCATCATATTATTATTAAATGCATACTTTTGTTGGCTTTTTATTTCAATTGTACTAGAAAATCTTGTAAGAAAGAACAAAAAAGTCCGAAAATCACGATTGCAAAAACGTGTGACAAATATGAAAAAACGAAAGCAAACATTAAAAATTCTTGATAAAATACCCGTTTTAAATTTCATCTTTTCACCAGAACTATTCCATACTTATAATATCTGATTACTTAAAACATTTATATTTTATTTTGCTCTAGCAAAATACCTCGGCAAAGATAATAAATTTGCGTAACGGCCGACCGGCTTATTTAATCGAATCAAGCACGTAAAATAATTACTTTAAATTAACAACACATATTACACAATACAGCATAAGCTGTTACCGCTAATTAACAAGAGGTACAAACACAATAATCTGACGCTGCATTGTTTATCAATCATCTATATTACATACTGATGATAACCACGTGTCAGTCGGCGCGTGGCGTGATTGACATCTGTCAGTAGCTAATTAACATACGACGCTCCGCCTACTGTCATACTTACGCTGGTGTCGACAAACAGTATGAAGTTCACTGGGATTTTGATTGACAAGGGGCAGAGCTTTCGAACTCGTTACGCATCAAAGAGTATAACCGCGAGACAAGCAGACGCCCACGGCATATTATGTGCGGGTCAGATACGAGTTTTTATCGATTTTCGCTGGTCAAAACCGGAACCTCGGGTCCACTGAACGCTCTTCAAACATTTTTCTACTATTTCTAAAGGTTTCCACACCCATTGAAAATTGTGAAAGACCGTCTGCAATTGTGAACGGGTCCGATATTCGGTCGGGAAAATCGCTGGGAGTAATCTCCATTGCTTTGTTTACGATTTTGGAGGGGGGAATTTCGGACGTAGGGGAATTTCGACTGCGGTAGGGGAAATCCTTGGCTGTGGGGGAAATCCTCGGCTGGGGGACGAGGCCGATATTCGGCCTCTGCTATAGAATAAAAAAAACCCTGGACACTGAAAAATGATAAAGTCGGTGAAAATAAAAATTAGATGTTGGTAAAAATGCAAGAAGAATGTAAATTTTCTGGATTGTTTCAAAAGTGTTGCAACAGTTTACTTCCTTCTGCTCAATATTTTTAACCAGGTTTTCATAGAAAACCAGTTATTAGATTGGGGTATGTCGTCGGGTGGGCGGGCGTCAAACCTACTTTCCGCACAATAACTTCAGTTTGGAACAAGCTATAGATACCAAACTTGGCCTGTAGATAGATGGTAAGGAGACGAAGGTTGGGATTGCATTTGGGGTCATTTGGGTCAAGGTCGCTGTTGCTAAAAATAGAAAAATTGGTTTCCGCACAATAACTTTAGTTTGCATTGATGTATTGAAATTAAACTTGGCTTATAGTTAGCTTATAGAAAAACCAAGGTTGTATATGGGGTCATTAGGGTCAAGTTCAAGGTCAGGATAACTTATTTATTGGGCCAAAACAGTGGGACGGAAGGGGGTCGGTTCAAATCTTACTGAGATCCAAAAAAATGTTTTTCTTTTTTTAGCTCGACTATTCAAAGAATAGTCTAGCTATTCTACTCACCCTGGCGTCGTCGTTGGCGTCACACCTTGGTTAAGTTTTTGCATGCAAGTACATACAGCCATCAATTTGAAACTTATTTTTTCTTTTTCTAGGTCAATTACCAACCTCTCTGGGTCAGGTCCCATAACTCTGACATGTATTTTGAGCAAATTATGCCCCCTTTTGGACTTAGAAAATTTTGGTTAAAGTTTTACATGCAAGTTACTATCTCCAAAACTAATGCAGATATTGACTTGAAACTTCACATGTGTCTTCGGGGTTATAAAACTAGTTGATAGCAGCAAGTCCCATAACTCTGACTTTCATTTTGGCCAAATTATGCCCCCTTTTGGACTTAGAAAATTCTGGTTAAAGTTTTGCTTGCAAGTACATACAGCTATTTCTAAAAGGCATATAGATTTGAAACTTATTTTTTCTTTTTCTAGATCAATTACCAACCTCATTGGGTCAAGACCAATAACTCTGACATGTATTTTGAGCAAATTATGCCCCCTTTTAGACTTAGAAAATTTTGGTTAAAGTTTTACATGCAAGTTACTATCTCCAAAACTAATGCAGATATTGACTTGAAACTTCACATGTGTCTTCGGGGTTATAAAACTAGTTGATAGCAGCAAGTCCCATAACTCTGACTTTCATTTTGGCCAAATTATGCCCCCTTTTGGACTTAGAAAATTCTGGTTAAAGTTTTGCTTGCAAGTACATACAGCTATTTCTAAAAGGCATATAGATTTGAAACTTATTTTTTCTTTTTCTAGATCAATTACCAACCTCATTGGGTCAAGACCAATAACTCTGACATGTATTTTGAGCAAATTATGCCCCCTTTTAGACTTAGAAAATTTTGGTTAAAGTTTTACATGCAAGTTACTATCTCCAAAACAAATGCAGATATTGATTTGAAACTTCATATGTGTCTTCGGGGTTATAAATCTAGTTGATAGCAGCAAGTCCCATAACTCTGACCTTCATTTTGGCCAAATTATGCCCCCATTTGGACTTAGAAAATTCTGGTTAAAGTTTTGCGTGCAAGTACATACAGCTATTTCTAAAAGGCATATAGATTTGAAACTTATTTTTTCTTTTTCTAGATCAATTACCAACCTCACTGGGTCAAGTCACATAACTCTGACATGTTTTTTGAGCAAATTATGCCCCCTTCTAGACTTAGAAAATTTTGGTTAAAGTTTTACATGCAAGTTATTATCTCCAAAACTAATGCAGATATTGATTTGAAACTTCACATGTGTCTTCGGGGTTATAAAACTAGTTGATAGCAGCAAGTTCCATAACTCTGACCTTCATTTTGGCCAAATTATGTCCCCTTTTGGACTTAGCAAATTCTGGTTAAAGTTTTGCGTGCAAGTACATACAGCTATTACTAAAAGGCATATAGATTTGAAACTTTTTTTTTCTTTTTCTAGATCAATTACTAACCTCACTGGGTCAAGTCCCATAACTCTGGCATGTATTTTGGGCAAATTATGCCCCCTTTTGGACTTTGAAAATTCTGGTTAAAGTTTTACATGCAAGTTTCTATCTCCAAAACTAATGCAGATATTGAATTGAAACTTCACATGTGCCTTCGGGGTTATAAAACTAGTTGATAGAAGCAAGTCCCATAACTGATATGCATTTTGGTCAAATTATTTCCCCTTTTGAACTTAAACTCTTTTGATATTTAACCTTTTTGGGTAATATTTTCCTGCTTCTGGGACAATATTTCGAATAGTCGAGCTTGGCTGTCTTACGGACAGCTCTTGTTCTTTTTTTTTTGTGATAAAAAGGTCAGTTTGGTCAAGGTCACAGTTACTAGAAATAGGTTTTTTTCTGTAAAAGTAGATTTTTTTCTCCGTGTGATCATCAAAAAGGTGGTTTCCGCTTTATAATTTTAGTTTGGACTTACTTACTGCCACCAAACTTAGTGTATAGCAAGCTTATCTGAAAAATTAGCTTTGAGTGAAATTTAGGGTCACTGTTACTAAAAATAGAAAAATGGCTACCACTCAATATCTTTAGTTTGGGTACACTTAATTTGTCAGTATACTTGTGTGTAGATAGCTTTTATCAAACACAAAAGGTTGGGAATGTATTTGAGGTCACTTGAATCAGGGTCAAGGTCAATGTAGCTAAAAATAGAAATTTGGGGTCATATTTGAAATAAATAATAGATTTTTTGTGCTGTGGAATGGAAAGGTGTCGGTTCAAATCTCACCGAGATCCAAAAAAAATTTTCCGCATTTTTTTTCGGTGACAAAAAGGTCATTTTAATGCCATTGGGTAACTAAAAATAGAAAAATATGGTCAAAGTTATAATACAAAAATATATGTAAAATAGAATATGTCCATTTTTTTAAAGAACCTGTTGGCGTAATGGAGTTGAAAACCTGGTTTTTGTGTAAGTTCCATGTTTCTTATTGGTTATTTGTAAGAATATCTGGCAAAAATCTTATGTCAGTAAGTTTGTGCCACTAGTCACTTTCAGAGTACTCCCTTTTTATGGATTTTTGAGAGAAATTATTTTTTCACCTAAAATGTTTGGGTTAGTCCCTTTAAAGGGATATTTAGAAATAGATCCATAATTTATGTGTTCTATTTCTTGCACTGTGAGTTCAAGGAAACCTTTTAACAAATTCTGTTGTGACTGGTAGCAGTATGTGGAATTATGTGACATATTGTCAGATGAAAATGAAATATTATGTACATTTTAGCAGAAAGAAAATTTTTACCGTTCCATGTTGATCAGAAATTACGAAAAATCTTACACACTGTAAAATCATTTAATTTCGTGGGCATGAAATTTTGTGGTTTTGGTCAAAACAGCAAATTCATGGGGATATGAATTTGTGGATTTCAACTTTTTAACATAAAATGAATGGGAATTTTAATTGTTCGTTGGGATTAAATTTCGTGGATTGACTCAACCACGAAATCCACGAAAATTAGTCCCCCACGAATATTAATGATTTCACAGTATGCCATTTCGAGGGTTCAATGCAATAAGGGCGTATCTACATATAATAACTATATGTAGATACGCCCTTATTGCGTTGAACCCTCGATTTGATAAATACAAAACAAGAAGAAAATTATATGTATGCCGCTTAATAAATAAAAAAAATTGAAAAAAAATCTTACCTAATTTATTTTTATTATCATATAAATGGTCCATTTAACCCTCTACCAGGACTGTTCAATAATTCTGATTCATCAAAACACATGGCAGCCAGATGTGGTCACTTTTCCCTATTATGTATGTAGTGTAGACTAAAGTTTTCTTGTATGAAGCTGATTTCTTCATTTTTAGCTCGACTATTCGAAGAATAGGGGAGCTATCCTACTCGCCCCGGCGTTAGCGTGAGCCTGAGCTTTAGCGTGAGCGTCACACAAATGTTAAAGTTTGCGTACCACCCCAAATATTTTCAAAGTCCATTGAGATATTGCTTTCATATTTTGCATACTTGTTTACCATCATGACCCCAGTCTGTAAACAGGAGCAGACAACTCTATCAAGCATTTTGACTGAATTATGGCTACTTTTCGAATTAGAATATGCTTATTGCAATGTTAAAGTTTGCGTACCACCCCAAATATTTTCCAAGTCCATTGAGATATTGCTTTCATATTTTGCATACTTGTTTACCATCATGACCCCAGTCTGTAAACAGGAGCAGACAACTCTGTCAAGCATTTTGACTGAATTATGGCCCCTTTCGACTTAGAATATGCTTATTGTAATGTTGAAGTTTTACTCATAGCTTATATTATACTATCAAATCACTGAGAATAGTCGAGCGCGCTGTGAACTGACAGCTCTTGTTAAGAATAATTTCACATAAACAGTCTTTTTTGCACCTTTACCAAGATTGATCAAATTATTACGATTCATAAAAAAAAGACATGGCCACCAGAGGGTATGCTCACCTTTCCCTATATGTATATACTGGAAACTTTAATAGGGGATATTACATGAGTGTGTTTTCTGCAGAGCCTCGCATTTTATCATTTTATTAGCTCGACTATTCATAGAATAGTAGAGCTATTGGACTCGCCCATGCGTCGGCGTCCGCGTCTGCGTCCGCATCGGCGTCCGCGTCCTGATTTGGTTAAGTTTTTGTATGTAAGCTGGTATCTCAGCAACCACTTGTTGGAATGGATTGAATCTTCACACACTTATTCACTGTGATAAACTGACCTACATTGCACAGGTTCCATAACTCTATTTTACTTTTTTACAAAATTATGCCCCTTTTTCGACATAGAAATTTTTGGTTAAGGTTTTGTATGTAAGCTGGTATCTCAGTAACCACTTGTGGGAATGGATTGAAACTTCACACACTTATTTACTGTGATAAACTGACTTACATTGCACAGGTTCCATAACTCTATTTTGCTTTTTTACAAAATTATGCCCCTTTTTCGACTCAGAACTTTTTGGTTAAGGTTTTGTATGTAAGCTGGTATCTCAGAACTCTCTAATTGGAATGGATTGAAACTTCACACACTTATTTACTGTCATGATCTGACATGCACAAAGCAGGTCCCATAACCTTATTTTGCTTTTTTTCAAAATTATGCCCCTTTTTCGACTTAGAAACTTTTGGTTAAGGTTTTGTATGTAAGCTGGTATCTCAGTACCCACTAACGGGAATGGATTGAAACTTCACACACTTGTCCACTGTCATGAGCTGATAAGCACTATGCAGGTTCCATAACCCTATTTTGCTTTTTTACTAAATTATGTCCCTTTTTCGACTTCCTTATTCATTCAGTTGACAAGGCTGTTGAATAGTCGAGCGTTGCTGTCCTCCGACAGCTCTTGTTTAATTTAACTTGTTTAATAAATTCAGTTTCAAAAGACCCAAACATAATATTCTTATTATCACTTGTAAGCATTTCTAGTTGAAACATCAAAATGTTTTCATTCTTTACCTTTTATAGACCAATGTAGATTTGACCAACATCAAAGGTTTATTACACGTGTATTACCAGAATTATGTAGTAGCTTTATTTATTCATACAACGTCAAACATGTGATAAAAAACCTTCTTGTATGAAACTGCTGGCCCAATTTTGAAATAATTCCACGCAAATGTTTCTTCTGTAACCGTCTACCAAAATTGTCCAAATTGTTCTGATTCATAAAAAACATGGCCACCAGAGTGTGTGGTCACTTTTCATATATATATATATATATGTACTTGAATTGTGACATCTTATGATGTAATTATACTTGTATTATACATTTACTGAATGTTTTGCTAGCTAGCTAGCCATTTTATAAGTGTTTTATTACATGATGTCAGAAATTGTTTTTTTTAGCTCACCTGAACCAAAGGTTCAGATGGGGTGGATGGTCCGGCGTCCATCGTCCACACTTTTACTTAAACAGCTTCTCCTCTGAAACTACTGGTCAGAATAACACCAGATTTGGTCTGTATCATCCTGGTGAGGTCCTCTATCAAGTTTGTTCAAATTGGGGCATTTGGAGCGAGCTAAAAATAGATAAACCTTTTAAACGACTTCTTACCATGCACCGCTTGATGGATCTTCATTAAATTTGGTCTGTGGAATCATTATATGGTCTTCTCTAAAGTTTGTTCAAATGGGGGCACTTGGCCTCTCTTAGGGGTCTTTAGAGCTAAAAATAGAAATACTTTTAAAAGTCTTTTTTAATTTAAAACGTTTTAAATTTTTCTTTAATTCTTTTTTAAATTTAATTATTTGTCACAAGCAAGATCTAATTACGTCAAAGTTGGCCTCAGGTGAGCAACTTAGGCCCATTTGGGCCTCTGGTATTACATGATGTCAGAAATTGGTTGTCACAATTTAAACTTTTGATTTATTAGTCCAGTAAACATGTGTTGAATATAGAGAAGTCAATAAACACAAATTGTGGATTGGCAATTTATTTAAGGTGTCATGTAATAACAGATAATAGTGTTCTATAACCCTTGTAAGATAAGATATGGAAAGCTATTTTAAAGATCATACAGTTGTTATATTGTTGGAAATCATTACGTTATACATCCTAAAACGAACACTTGAGAGTCAGTTTTCCAAAAATTTATTTTTAGAAGCTAATATGTAATCTGAATTGTATTTTCATTTTAGGTGGGAAAGTTCTACTCAGCTTCCGCCAAGAGAATGCTCCTGATCATGTGGAGAACGAGGATGTACTAAAAGCACTTGGCCTACCTGTTGATACGGGAACCAGTGGAGATACCAGCGAGGGAACCAGTGGAGGGGCGGAGGGTGGTGGAGAAAAGCCATCTAATATTGTGTGTGAGGAGGATGTCTGTAAAAAAGTTTAATTATCTCAATTAATTAGTACTACTTTATTGTTTTAGGTCATTCTTAGGGTCTGTATCTTTAATGTTAGGTATTAATTTAAATAAATTGCCTTGTTGCTAAAGTTTCAGTAGTGCAATAAAAATCTTGTTGAAAGTCTGACCTCCTTTTTGAAGTTGATTAAAAAACTACATTTTACAAATTGGTATTTTCATTCTAGAAATGACAGAAATTCATGTATGGGGTCTTGGATAAATTTAACTTGTATGATAGGAATATAATTTTGGGTTACAGATATTGGAATTAATCATGAAAACTTTTTTAAATAGGGAGACAGCATTGGTTCATTTTACAGGATAAGCACTAATGTAACTGCTTAACAGTTTATGCTCAAAAGCTTGCCATGTCGGTCTACTCTTCCTGTAAGGGGAAGTAACTGCATGTCGGTCTACTCTTCCTGTAAGGGGAAGTAACTGCATCAGTGTTTAGGGTTTTAAGAGAACATTTTTCAAAAAGTTTTTCCAGGAACAACAAGAAAATATTCAAGATCAAATTTACATTTTTTTAATATAATTTTGTATTTTTTGTGTGTGTGTAATCTGTTGTAATCTGTGGTAAATACAGGTGCTTTCATTGATTTTGCATTTGTATATTTTGTATTGCCATGGTGTGAGTTACAAACATTCAGATGCTGTACTTCATTAACTTGTCATTGTGCTGTGAGGCTCAGCTGTGATATTTTTGCCTGATTAGAAAAATAATGTAGAAATAATATATTCATTTGTGACATTCTGTATTCATTGTAAAATCAGAGCTTTTTTAAAATACATTGTCCTAGAGTTTTACCTTTTTTTGTACAAGTTTTTGTACTTTATGGTGATATAATTTGCACATTTTTTCGTATACCTGCATAAATGTATAAATGATGTTAGAAAATAAAGTCTGTATTTTTATCAGTCGAAATTACTAAAAAACAGCAAAAAGAAAAGGAAAGCAGATCTATAAATACAACAGTACTTTGAGTGGGACAATGAATATTGCCAAGATGTGGAGTGTGCTGTCAGCCAAGGCAGGACAGAGACTGACAGTATGTCACACAGAAGCTCGAGGTCAGGAATGCAGATTTTCTAGATCTTTAGTATGCCTGAGTTTGTGGGTGATTTTCAAAAGTTGAGATTATGGAAATTTTGGATCATATTTGTAAAGGCTGTAAGCTCCGTCAATACATAAAGGCCGGACAAGACCAAAAAATCTGTTCCCGACCTCGAGCTCCTGTGGTATTACTCAGAATATTGACAATGTAACTGTCCAACAAAAAGTAGTCCGTTTTATTTTACCAAAAAGAAAAAAAATAAGTCAAATGCGTTCAGATTATATAACTTTACACTCAGTTTTCTTACATATAAAAAACTTACAAATGATGGAAAACTCCCAGTGCCTATACCTACAAAAAACATAAAAATGTAAAAGAAATCTAAAAATCTCATAGAATTATTGAACTTTTTTAATATTGTGATGTCATGAGTTTGTGAGTGATATTTCTCAACATGTTTGATATTACCTGCATCAAACTGTTAGAATTTGGTAAAACCCTTTAAAATTACATGAAATAAAAAGACTTCTACTTGTTCTACATGTAAGATCAAAATATCTTTCACTCATGAACTCTGGTTCTCAAATTTTTATAATGGGCACTTATGAATGAAATTTTACATTTGGTGTTCAATCAATGAAGGATATTTTGACCAAAATCTAAAAAAAAAAAAAGTATTTTCTATGTTTAGTGTAATTTTGGTTTGTTTTTCTGTCTAATCAATACATTTTTGTAATGCTGCAGCCATTGCCCTGACCTGTTAATGAATCAATACACCTTTCTTGTTTATCGCGGCTTTATGCTTATTTTCAAACCACTTGAAATCTATGGCCCTGAAATAATTTGAGATTTCTAAAAATGTGCAATTATATGTGATATTTGCACATATTTTGCATAGTTAATAACACATGGATAATTCTCCTACATAAATATGAAATTCCATATGTCCCTGGGTAATTTTCTAAAAGCCATAGTTTTATTAATCACAAGTTAAAATTCCCAAGGGAACTGACTGTCAGAAAAGTTAGAACAATGCTTTCTGTAGTGTTTTGGGTGATGTGTAGTTTTTGTGGACTTTAGTTGAGCAAATTCATATGAAAATGTCACCCCTGATCAGTCTGTAGATGCTTTTTGCTTTCCGTGATAGTCGGAAGCGCTTTTGAGAAATACTTTTATTTGTATTATTGCTATAATTATATTATAACTATATATTTTTACTACCTCCGTAACCATGTTGAATAATTTTCACAGACTTTTGATCTTGGCTCAGAAATGTGCTTTATGATGTCAGGTTTTGTAACCATTTATGGTAAAACCTGACTGATGTACCATTAAATATTGGTTGCCGTTGGAGACAATTTCATTTTTCTGTTTTAAATTGTTCATGTAGTGTTCAAAATATCTTTATTACAGATTGAAAATAAAGTTGACATTTTATGCAGTGTTATATTTCCTGATTCTACTGCCTCTGTTGCCACGGTTATTGTCGATTTCTCAGAAAGAGCCGCATTCTTCTACAGTAATGTTAAAAATCTGCAAAAAATCTTGCATAAAAGAGCCTGCCCACTTAAGTCAATAGGGTAAGCACAGATCTAATGATCAAGGGGTCGTGAGTTTGTTCCTTAGATGAAGCCTATGTTCTCCATGACAATTTGATAAAAGACATTGTGCCTCAAATCATTCGTCTTCCACCTCTCATATGGAGAAGTTGGCAGTTACTTGCGTAGAACAGGTTTTTACTGGTAGAGGATCCAGGAACACTGGTTAGGTTTACTGCCCACCATTACATAACTGAAATACTGTTGAAAAATGGCGTTAAACCCAAAACAAACTAACTTATATAAATTGAGCCCTCTTCCAATGGGGGCAATTAAGCCCACTTCAAATGGGAGCACTTGGGCCCTCTTCAAATGGGGGCAATTAGGTCCCTTCAAATGGCAGCAGTTGAGCCCTCTTCAAATGGGGGCAATTAAGCCCACTTCAAATGGGAGCACTTGGGCCCTCTTCAAATGGGGGCAATTAGGTCCCTTCAAATGGGGGTAATTGGATCCTCTTCAAATGGGGGCAATTAAGCCCACTTCAAATGGGGGCAATTGGGTCCCTTCAGATGGGGGCAGTTAAGCCCACTTCAAATGGGAGCACTTGGGCTCCTCTTCAAATGGGGGGCAATTGGGTCCTCTTCAAATGGGGACAATTAAGCCCACTTCAAATGGGGGCAATTGGGTCCCTTCAAATGGGGGCAATTAAGCCCACTTCAAATGGGGGCACTTGGGCCCTTTTAGGGGGCTGTTAGAGCTAAAGATAGAAATACATGTAAACAACTTCTCATGAACTGCTTGGGCCCTCTTCAAATGGGGGCACTTGGGCCCTTTTAGGGGGCTGTTAGAGCTAAAGATAGAAATATATGTAAACTTCTCATGAACTGCTTGATGGATCTTCCAAGCGATAAGATGCCAGACTGCAAAACCAGGGGTCTCGAGTTTGAGCCCCTGATTCAAACTAAAATTAGGAGACTATTAATTAATTGCTATTTGTTTATCCCCATCCCCTTTCTTTTTGTGCCTCTTAAATTTTATTTGTAAGTTTAAGATGGGCTCTGTATTTGCATATCATTCCAGTACAGTTGTAACCATATGTAAACAATTCAGCTGTAAAAGATGCCAAATATTAACCCTTACCCCGCTAGATTTCTTTAACGAACTTGTCCATCTTTCAGTTTCGACAGTAACATTAACTGTTGAAAGGGGTGCTCCCCAAAATGATACTGACTGAATGGCGAACAGTGCAGATCATGATCAGACTGCACTCATGTGCAGGCTGATCATGATCTACACTGGTCGCAAAGGCAGAACCAATTTGTCGAGCATTGCAAGGGTTAACCATACTAGTACCCATTCCTTTCCAGCAAAAGTAAGCACAACAAAATAAACAAGAGGACCATGATGGTCCTGAATCGCTCACCTGTCTCCACATGACCCAGTTTTGAACCGAGTATGACGTCGTTTTTAGCTCACATCTCACAAAGTGACAAGGTGAGCTTTTGTGATCGTGCAGTGTCTGTCGTCCCTCCATCCGTGCGTAAACTTTTGCTTGTGACCACTCTAGAGGTCACATTTTTCATGGGATCTTTATGAAAGTTGGTCTGAATGTTCATCTTGATGATATCTAGGTCAAGTTCGAAATTGGGTCACGTGCGGTCCAAAACTAGGTCAGTAGGTCTAAAAATAGAAAAACCTTGTGACCTCTCTAGAGGCCATACTTTTCAATGGATCTTCATGAAAGTTAGTCAGAATGTTCATCTTGATGATATGTAGGTCAAGTTTGAAACTGGGTCACGTGTGGTCCAAAACTAGGTCAGTAGGTCAAATAATAGAAAAACCTTGTGACCTCTCTAGAGGCCATATTTTTCATGGGATCTGTATGAAAGTTGGTCTGAAAGTTCATCTTGATGATATCTAGATCAAGTTCGAAACTGGGTCAACTGCAGTCAAAAACTAGGTCAGTAGGTCTAAAAATAGAAAAACCTTGTGACCTCTCTAGAGGCCATACTTATGAGTGCATCTTCATGAAGATTGGTCAGAATGTTCAACTTGATGATATCTAGCTCAAGTTCGAAACTGGATCATGTGCCATCAATATCTAGGTCAGTAGGTCAAATAATAAAAAAACCTTGTGACCTCTCTAGAGGCCATATATTTCATGGGATCTGTATGAAAGTTGGTCTGAATGTTCATCTTGATGATATCAAGGTCAAGTTCGAAACTGGGTCAACTGCGGTCAAAAACTAGATAAGTAGGTCTAAAAATAGAAAAACCTTGTGACCTCTCTAGAGGCCATACTTGTGAATGGATCTTCATGAAAATTGGTCAGAATGTTCAGCTTGATGATATCTAGGTCTTGTTCGAAACTGGGTCATCTGCCTTCAATATCTAGGTCAGTAGGTCAAATAATAAAAAAACCTTGTGACCTCTCTAGAGGCCATATATTTCATGGGATCTGTATGAAAGTTGGTCTGAATGTTCATCTTGATGATATCTAGGTCAAGTTCGAAACTGGGTCAACTGCGGTCAAAAACTAGTCAGTAGGTCTAAAAATAGAAAAACCTTGTGACCTCTCTGTAGGCCATACTTTTGAATGGATCTTCATGAAAATTGGTCAGAATGTTCACCTTGATGATATCTAGATCAAGTTCGAAACTGGGTTACGTGCCGTCAATAACTAGGTCAGTAGGTCAAACAATAAAAAACGTTGTGACCTCTCTAGAGGCCATATTTTTTAATGGATCTTCATGAAAATTGGTCAGAATTTTTATCTTGATGATATCTAGGTCAGGTTTAAAACTGGATCACATGAGGTCAAAAACTAGGTCAGTAAGAGAAAAAACAACGTCATACTCAGTTCAATTTCAAAACTGGGTCATGTTGGGACAGGTGAGCGATTCAGGACCATAAGGGTCCTCTTGTTTCTATTATTTGACATAGTGACCTAGTTTTTGAGCTCATGTGATCCAGTTTTGAACTTGACCTAGATATCATCAAGATAAAAATTCTGACCAATTTTCATGAATATCCATTGAAAAATATGGCCTCTAGAGAGGTCACAAGGTTTTTCTATTATTTGACCTAATGACCTTATTTTTGAAGGCACGTGACCCAGTTTTGAACTTGGTCTAGATATCATCAAGGTGAACATTCTCACCAATATTCATGAAGATTTCATGAAAAGTATGGCCTCTAGAGAGGTCACAAGGTTTTTCTATTTTTATACCTACTGACCTAGTTTTGGACCGCACGTGACCCAGTTTCGAACTTGACCTAGATATCATCAAGATGAACATTCTGACCAATTTTCATGCAGATCCATTGAAAAATATGGCCTCTAGAGAGGTCAAAAGGTTTTTCTATTTTTAGACCTACTGACCTAGTTTTTGATCGCAGTTGACCCAGTTTCGGACCTGACCTAGATATCATTAAGATGAACATTCAGACCAAATTTCATACAGATCCCATGAAAAATATGGCTTCTAGAGAGGTCACAGGTTTTTTTTATTGTTTGACCTACTGACCTAGTTTTTGAAGGCACATGACCCAGTTTCGAACTTGACCTAGATATCATCAAGGTGAACAGTCTGACCAATTTTCATGAAGATCCATTGAAAAGTCTGGTCTTTAGAGAGGTCACAAGGTTTTTCTATTTTTAGACCTACTGACCTAGTTTTTGACCGCAGTTGACCCAGTTTCGAACTTGACCTTGATATCATCAAGGTGAACATTCAGACCGACTTTCATACTAGTCTGCCAATATATTGAGAAAATGTGACTTCTGATATCATTTTTTGATAATGCTCGGATATTAGTATAATAGTGTTCCTTAGGATCGAACATGAAATTTAAAAGGGGCTGTCGCCTTCTATGGTTCCTAATTACAGTACAATGGGATCAAAGGTCAGATAAGTGCATTTACAAATAAACTATGCCGCTATGCATTCGTTTTATTTTCATATACCATCTAAATTGGTTTAAATATTGTGTCTTAACGCCCTTTAGTATTTTGTAAATAAGAGTCTTATTTACAAAATACAGTCTTAGACTGACGAAAATATATAAAAAAATATATATAATATATAGAATAATATATATCTGGGAAAAGTGGCATATGATGGCAAAATGTGTTTTACTTGACATGTTTGCTAATCTTTATATGCGGATGAACTGGAGAAATATTTTTGGAACTGTCGTATCCAAGGTTTATTTCAATGTAATTTCAAGGTCACAGATATGTCAAGGTCAAAACTGAACTTCAAAAAAATGACTTCTATGTTACTTAAGGTAGCAAAACAGTGCGTAATAAAATACTGAACAACTTTTCTAACTCCACACTTGTTTTATTCCCTTCATCGTCAAATTTTGACAGACTTGAACGAATGTTTTATACATATAAATGTATAAAATTCTCATGTAAATATTTAATATCAATTTACTGTCATGTATACAAACAAGCATTTTTAGCTCAATCAGTAGGGCGCAGATCTAATTAAGGATCGCGGGGTCGTGAGTTGGCAGTTACTTGCAGGGCAAAGGCTACTACTTTTAGCGACTCCAGAACACTGATTAGGTTAATTGATCGCCGTTAAATGACTGAAATACTGTTGAAAGTAACATATATAATGTTATATGGAATGTTTCTCCAGCCCCTAAAGAAATGATTTCAAATCTGGTGATGGTTCATTACATCATATATATTTATGCTAATTTGTCCATGCAGTGATGGTTAAATACGGCCATTTTAGAAGAATAACTGAAATACTGGTCACAACATAGTGTACACAGTACATATACGGTATTAAACTTAACAGATCTGTAGGATTTCAACTAGTTAATATATACACTATTCCTTTGATTTGCTGTAATATAGTTCTATTTTTTTTTACTGTCGGTCAGACATTTATCGTCATATTTTATGTATTTGCAATTAAGTAGCACATTTCAAGAACTAGATTTTCTCTCACTGAAGCTCTTAATGCGATATTTGCATCATTTTATTCTGAAAATTCAGCACGCTATTTCTGTTTCGATTCTTTTTATCTTTGGCTTTGCTTCTACACTCTTACTTCCTGTTCAAAACAAAAGTTGAAAACGAATCAGATTGTAACAATTTACAGATCTGACACTTGGTTTCAGACAGGATGTCCTTGATAACATTGTGAAAACAAAGCTTGTGTCTTGACACTGAAACATTAGTCATTCAGACGTTTTACCAATAAAAATGTAAAAATAAAGGTATAAAAACATCAGAAGGTTGATTAAGAAACCTTTTATAATAGTAAAATTGAGGCTCATTCAGTGAAATATTGAAGTTATACCCTCCGATATTTTCATGATTACTGACTGATGATGGTTCACCTAATCAAAATGATGAAATATGGTGGTTCGATAGTTACCAAGAGATATACAATGCGTAAAAATAACTTCCTGCAGGATGAGAAGAGCATGAAGAAGAAACTTGAAATTCAAAACGATGGGTTTATAATAAACAAATAATCCCGATTGAATATGTAAGGCTAAGACGTATAGCTTGCAAAGAGTATGGGGTTTATTCATTTTTTCATTTAAGGGTAAGAAGTTATTTCTATATAAGGGTAGTTCATTCTAGCATTCCGCACTGAATCTAATTGACAATATATTTATTTTTACACGTTTAAGGCTACAATAGCGTAAGCTCACATTTGTTTATTTTATAACATCAGTAGATTCCTTTGTGATACATTGGTAAGTTTGCTCCACACGGTTCGATTACCAACCAATCACTCGGAAATCTAAAGGTGTTGTAACAGGAAAACAAACATGCTTTGCTCCTATATTCACAGTCATAAAGATCATACTAATAACATTCGATATACTATCAAATTCACTGACAATTATCAAGCCTTTTTGAAGTTATGACATCTATTGAACAAACATAAACAAATAATTACAAAATTGTAGATATTGGAAACACTTGAAGAGCGGTTACCAGTTCTTATAATAGACTAATGTTAATGTGCAAAGAAATATTTTTTACCTGATTCAAAAATATAAGAAGTACCATTTTCATACTAATGGAATGAAAAAAAAAATTAAACACACAAAAAACATAACATTTGCGGTTATCTAATATTTATATTTAGACTTTGATACATAGGTAGTATTTCTAAACGCCCACACATTCATGAAATTGCTACAGCACAAGCTAAACCACTGGAAAAGATCTTTGCTTGACAGCATAGATCATTTTAGATAATGCTTGCGAGAATTTGCACATCTCACAAACAGACATAATGAAACCGAGTTTGCTATTTTTACGTCCTTGAGTTCTATGCTTCCGAGGGAAACTTTAGATCTGTCAACAGTTAGTACAGTCAAAATATGTTTGCTAGATATGGACGGGACAAACAAAATGTGTTCGAGATATTAGAAGTACAAGCAAACGTGAAATATACATTATATAGACCTGACGCTGAGTCCGAGCCAAAATTAGTTATTGGATAATCCGAATTCGAGCAAACGAAGTTTAACTGTACTAGTCTTTACAAAATACGCGCCATAGATTTCTTTCTACCTGTACTGTTCATACAGACAATCATACAGGTAACCAACCAGCCTTTGTGGAAATTGTTAGTCTGAAAACGGAAGTTTTAGAAACACAGGAAAGATAACTTCCATAAATGAAAAAAATATCTGAACGTACGAAAAGTTAAGCTTATTCTATAGAAATAACATTAGTCGTTTTGAATTTTGCCAGTCTCAAATGCAAAATATCTATTTGAATAACTTATTTTACTTCTCAGATTCATAATTATCACCAAAGAATTACAAGTATGTATTAGAATGTAGCAAAAATGGCGAAAATCTAAAGTTTATAACAAAATGCACTTATTGACCTTTGACCTTGTGCTGTGACCTTGCTATGACCCTTAGAAGCGACAGCCCCCCTGAAAAGTTTCCATTTTTAGCTCACCTGTCACAAAGTGACAAGGTGAGCTTTTGTGATCGCGCGGCGTCCGTCGTCCGTGCGTGCGTGCGTGCGTCCGTAAACTTTTGCTTGTGACCACTCTAGAGGTCACATTTTTCATGGGATCTTTATGAAAGTTGGTCAGAATGTTCACCTTGATGATATCTAGGTCAAGTTCGAAACTGGGTCACGTGCCATCAAAAACTAGGTCAGTAGGTCTAAAAATAGAAAAACCTTGTGACCTCTCTAGAGGCCATATATTTTAAAGATCTTCATGAAAATTGGTCAGAATGTTCACCTTGATGATATCTAGGTCAAGTACGAAACTGGGTCACGTGGGGTCAAAAACTAGGTCAGTAGGTCTAAAAATAGAAAAACTTTGTGACCTCTCTAGAGGCCATATTTTTCATGAGATCTTCATGAATATTGGTCAGAATGTTCACCTTGATGATATCTAGGTCAAGTTCGAAACTGGGTCACGTGGGGGTAAAAACTAGGTCAGTAGATCTAAAAATAGAAAAACCTTGTGACCTCTCTAGAGGCCATATTTTTCATGAGATCTTCATTAATGTTGGTCAGAATGTTCACCTTGATGATATCTAGGTCAAGTTCGATACTTGGTCATGTGGGATCAAAAACTAGGTCAGTAGGTCTAAAAATAGAAAAACCTTGTGACCTCTCTAGAGGCCATATTTCTCAATGGATCTTCATGAAAATTGGTCAAAATGTTCACCTTGATGATATCTAGGTCAAGTTCGAAACTGGGTCACGTGCGGTCAAAAACTAGGTCAGTAGGTCTTAAAATAGAAAAACCGTGTGACCTCTCTAGAGGCCATATTTTTCAATGGATCTTCATGAAAATTAGTCAGAATGTTTACCTTGATGATATCTTGATCAAATTCGAAACTGGGTCACGTGGGGTTGAAAACAGGTCAGTAGATCTAAAAATAAAAAAACCTTGTGACCTCTCTAGAGGCCATATTTTTCATGAGATCTTCATGAATATTGGTCAGAATGTTCACCTTGATGATATCTAGGTCAGGTTCGAAACTGGGTCACGTGGGGTCAAAAACTAGGTCAGTAGGTCTAAAAATAGAAAAACTTTGTGACATCTCTAGAGGCCATATTTCTCAATGGATCTTCATGAAAATTGGTGAGAATGTTCAGCTTGATGATATATAGGTCAGGTTCGTAACTGGGTCATGTGCGGTTAAAAACTAGGTCAGTAGGTCGAAAAATAGAAAAACCTTGTGACCTCTCTAGAGGCCATATTTTTCACGAGATCTTCATGAAAATTGGTGAGAATGTTCACCTTGATGATATCTAGGTCAGATTTAAAAATGGGTCACGTGCCTTCAAAAACTAGGTCATAAGGTCAAATAATAGAAAAACCTTGTGACCTCTCTAGAGGCCATATTTTTCAATGGATCTTCATGAAAATTGGTCAGAATTTTTTATCTTGATGATATCTAGGTCACATGTGCTCAAAAACTAGGTCACTATGTCAAATAATAGAAATAACGACGTCATACTCAGTTCAACACTGGGTCATGTGGGGATAGGTGAGTGATTCAGGACCATCATGGTCCTCTTGTTTCTATTATTTGACATAGTGACATAGTTTTTGAGCTCATGTGACCCAGTTACAGATATCATCAAAATAAAAATTCTGACCAATTTTCATGAAGATCCATTGAAAAATATGGCCTCTAGAGAGGTCACAAGGTTTTTTATTATTTGACCAACTGACCTATTTATTGAAGGCATGTGAACCAGTTTCGAACTTGACCTAGATATCATCAAGGTGTACATTCGGACCAATTTTCATGAAGATCCATTCAAAAGTATGGCTTCTAGAGAGGTCACAAATGTTTTTCTATTTTTAGACCTACTGACCTAGTTTTTCACCGCACGTGACCCAATTTCGAACTTGACCTAGATATTATCAAGTTGAATATTCAGACCAACTTTCATACATATCGCATGAAAAATATGGCCTCTAGAGAGGTCACAAGGTTTTTTTATTATTTGACCTACTGACCTAGTTACTGAAGACACGTGACCCAGTTTCAAACTTGACCTAGATATTATCAAGGTGAACATTCAGACCAATTTTCATGAAGATCCATTCGAAACTATGGCCTCTAGAGAGGTCACAAGGTTTTTCTATTTTTAGACCTACTGACCTAGTTTTTGACCACAGCTGACCCAGTTTCAGACTTGACCTAGATATCATCAAGATGAATATTCAGACCAATATTCATACAGATCCCATGAAAAATATGGCCTCTAGAGAGGTCACAAGGTTTTTTTTAGCTCACCTGTCACAAAGCGACAAGGTGAGCTTTTGTGATCGCGAGGCGTCCGTCATCCGTGCGTGCGTGCGTCCGTGCGTCCGTCCGTAAACTTTTGCTTGTTACCACTCTAGAGGTCACATTTTTCATGGGATCTTTATGAAAGTTGGTCAGAATGTTCACCTTGATGATATCTAGGTCAAGTTTGAAACTGGGTCACATGCCATTAAAAACTAGGTCAGTAGGTCTAAAAATAGAAAAACCTTGTGACCTCTCTAGAGGCCATATATTTCACAAGATCTTCATGAAAATTGGTCAGAATGTTCACCTTGATGATATCTAGGTCAAGTTTGAAACTGGGTCACGTGGAGTCAAAAACTAGGTCAGTAGGTCTAAAAAAAGAAGAAAATGTGAACTTTCTAGAGGCCATATTTTTCATGAGATCTTCATGAATATTGGTCAGAATGTTCACCTTGATGATATCTAGGTCAAGTTCGAAACTGGGTCACGTGGGGTAAAAAACTAGGTCATTAGGTCTAAAAATAGAAAAACCTTTTGACCTCTCTAGAGGCCATATTTCTCAATGGATCTTCATGAAAATTGGTCAGAATTTTCAGCTTGATGATATCTAGGTCAAGTTCGAAACTGGGTCACGTGGGGGTAAAAACTAGGTCAGTAGATCTAAAAATAGAAAAACCTTGTGACCTCTCTAGAGGCCATATTTTTGATGAGATCTTCATAAATATTGGTCAGAATGTTCACCTTGATGATATCTAGGTCAAGTTAGATACTGGGTCATGTTGGATCAAAAACTAGGTCAGTAGGTCTAAAAATAGAAAAACCTTGTTACCTCTCTAGAGGCCATATTTCTCAATGGATCTTCATGAAAATTGGTCAGAATGTTCACCTTGATGATATCTAGGTCAAGTTTGAAACTGGGTCACGTGCGGTCAAAAACTATGTCAGTAGGTCTAAAAATAGAAAAACCTTGTGACCTCTCTAGAGGCCATAATTTTCAATGGATCTTCAGGAAAATTGGTCAGAATGTTAACCTTGATGATATCTAGATCAAGTTCGAAACTGGGTCACTTGGGGTTAAAAACTAGGTCAGTAGATCTAAAAATAGAAAAACCTTGTGACCTCTCTAGAGGCCATATTTTTCATGAGATCTTCATGAATATTGGTCAGAATGTTCAACTTGATGATATTTAGGTCAGGTTCGAAACTGGGTCACGTTGGGTCAAAAAGTAGGTCAGTAGGTCTAAAAATAGAAAAACCTTGTGACCTCTCTAGAGGCCATATTTCTCAATGGATCTTCATGAAAACTGGTGAGAATGTTCAGCTTGATGATATCTAGGTCAGTTTCGTAACTGGGTCATGTGCGGTCAAAAACTAGGTCAGTAGGTCGAAAAATAGAAAAACCTTGTGACCTCTCTAGAAGCCATATTTTTCACGAGATCTTCATGAAAATTGATGAGAATGTTCACCTTGATGATATCTAGGTCAAGTTTAAAAGTGGGTCACGTGCCTTCAAAAACTAGGTCATTAGGTCAAATAATAGAAAAACCTTGTGACCTCTCTAGAGGCCATATTTTTCAATGGATCTTAATGAAAATTGGTCAGAATTTTTTATCTTGATGATATCTAGGTCACATGTGCTCAAAAACTAGGTCACTATGTCAAATAATAGAAATAACGATGTCATACTCAGTTCAACACTGGGTCATGTGGGGATAGGTGAGCGATTCAGGACCATCATGGTCCTCTTGTTTATTAAGTTAACAATGAATATGGCTGTCGGGCATTAACAAAAAATGCCATCAAAGGCAATTTCTAGGCTCTTTTTTGGATATATAGGCAGACTATACAGATCCCTTGAAAAATATGGTCTCTAGAGAGGTCACAAGGTTTTTCTGTTTTTAGCTCTTCTGTCACAAAGTGACAAGGTGAGCTTTTGTGATCGCGTGGCGTCCGTCGTCTGTGCGTGCATGCGTGCGTAAACTTTTGCTTGTGACCACTCTAGAGGTCACATTTTTCATGGGATCTTTATGAAAGTTGGTCAGAATGTTCATCTTGATGATATCTAGGTCAAGTTCGAAACTGGGTCATGTGCGGTCAAAAACAAGGTCATTAGGTCTAACAAGAGATCACAGAGTGATCTTGGCGCCCACCAATGTGCCATTTTTGAGTATTCCAAATTTCAAGACTTACTGACTACCTCAAGGTCAAATTTCATTTCTGTACACAACACTGTGCATGTGGTCCAAATTCGAAAGCTGTAGCTTGAGAAATGTGAAAGTAGGTCACTAGGTCAATGTCAAGGTCAAAGTTTATTTCGGTAAACAATCCTATGCATGTGGTCTAAATTTGAAGCCTGTAGCTACAGAAATGTGAAAGTAGGTCACTAGGTCAATGTAAAGGTCAAAGTTCATTACGGTATACAAACCTATGCATGTGGTCCAAATTTGAAGGCTATAGCTTGAGAAATGTAAAAGTAGGTCACTAGGTCAAAATCAAGGTCAAATTTTATTTCGGAATACAAAACTATGCATGTGGTCCAAATTTGAAGCCTGTACCTTAAAAATGTGAAAGCAGGTCACTAGGTCAATGTAAAGGTCAAAGTTCATTTCGGTACATAAAACTATGCATGTGGTCCAAATTTGAAGGCTGTAGCTTGAGAAATGTAAAAGTAGGTCACTAGGTCAAAATCATGGTCAAATTTTATTTTGGAATACAAAACTATGCATGTGGTCCAAATTTGAAGCCTGTACCTTAAAAATGTGAAAGTAGGTCACTAGGTCAATGTGAAGGTCAAGGTTTTTTTCGGTACACAAAACTATGCATGTGGTCCAAATTTGAAGGCTGTAGCTTGAGAAATGTGAAAGTAGGTCACTAGGTCAAAATCAATGTTAAATTTCATTTTGAAACACGGAACTATGCATATGGTCCAAATTTGAAGCCTGTACCTTCAAAAATGTGAAAGTAGGTCACTAGGTCAAAATCAAGGTCAAAGTTTTTTCCAGTGCACAAAACTATGCATGTGGTCCAAATTTGAAGGCTGTAGCTTGAGAAATGTGAAAGTAGGTCACTAGGTCAAAATCAAGGTCAACTCATGTCAAGGTTCATCTTGCCACTCAAAAATATACATGTGGTCCAAATTTGAAGGCTGTAGCTACAGAAATGTGAAAGTAGGTCACTAGGTCAAAATCAAGGTCAACTCATGTCAAGGGTCATCTTGCCACTCAAAAATATACATGTGGTCCAAATTTGAATGTTGTAGTTATTGACAAGAACATTTTAAAAGCTTTTCCCTATATAAGTCTATATGAACCATGTGACCCCTGGGGCGGGGCCATTTTTGACCCTAGGGCGATAATTTGAACAAACTTGGTAGAGAACCACTAGATGATGCTACATTACAAGTATCAAAGCCTTAGGCTTTGTGGTTTGGACAAGAAGATTTTCAAAGTTTTTCCTTATATAAGGCTATGTTAATCATATGACCCCTAGGGCGGGGCCATATTTGACCCTAGGGGTATAATATGAATAATCTTAGTTGAAGACCACTAGATGATGTCACATACAAAATATCAAAGCCCTAGGCCTTGTGGTTTTGGACAAGGGGTTATTCAAAGTTTTTCCCTATATAAGTCATTATAAACTATGTGACCCCCAGGGCGGGGCCATATTTGACCCCAGAGAAATAATTTGTATCATCTTGGTAGAGGACCACTAGATAATGCTTCAAACCAAATATCAAAGCCCTAGGCTTTGTGGTTTTGGATAAGAAGGTTTTCAAAGTTTTTCCCTATATAAATCTATGTAAAATATAGAAATAAACAAAGGGCCATAACTCACTCATAAATTGTTGAACCAGTCTGATTTTCAGGGGGACACAACTAGGGTACCAATACATCATTCTGACAAAGTTTGGTCAAAATCCCCCCAGTAGTTTCTGAGGAGATGCGATAACGAGAAATTGTTAACGGACGGACGGACGGAATGACGGACGGACGGACCACGGACGCAGAGTGATTTTAATAACCCACCATCTGATGATGGTGGGCTAAAAATAGAAAAACCTTGTGACCTCTCTAGAGGCCATATTTTTCATGAGATCTTCATGAAAATTGGTCAGAATGTTCACCTTGATGATATCTAAGTCAAGTTCGAAACTGGGTCACGTGGGGTCAAAAACTAGGTCAGTAGGTCTAAATATAGAAAAACCTTGTGACCTCTCTAGAGGCCATATTTCTCAATGGATCTTCATGAAAATTGGTCAGAATGTTCACCTTGATGATATCTAGGTTAAGTTCGAAACTGGGTCAAGTGGGGTCAAAAACTAGGTCAGTAGATCTAAAAATAGAAAAACCTTGTGACCTCTCTAGAGGCCATATTTTTCATGAGATGTTCATGAAAATTAGTCAGAATGTTCACCTTGATGATATCTAGGTCGAGTTTGAAACTGGGTCTCGTGGGATCAAAGACTAGGTCAGTAGGTCTAAAAATAGAAAAACCTTGTGACCTCTCTAGAGGCCATATTTTTCAATGGATCTTCATGAAAATTGGTCAGAATGTTCACCTTGATGATATCTAGGTCCAATTCATAACTGGGTCAGGTGCGGTCAAAAACTAGGTCAGTAGATGGAAAAATAGAAAAACCTTGTGACCTCTCTAGAGGCCATATTTTTCACGAGATCTTCATGAAAATTGGTGAGAATGTTCACCTTGATGATATCTAGGTCAAGTTTAAAAGTGGGTCACGTGCCTTCAAAAACTAGGTCATTAGGTCAAATAATAGAAAAACCTTGTGGCCTCTCTAGAGGTCATATTTTTCAATGGATCTTCATGAAAATTGGTTAAAATTTTTTATCTTGATGATATCTAGGTCACTTGTGCTCAAAAACTAGGTCACTTTGTCAAATAATAGAAATAACGAGGTCATTCTCAGTTCAACACTGGGTCATGTGGGGATAGGTGAGCGATTCAGGACCATCATGGTCCTCTTGTTAGACCTACTGACCTAGTTTTTGACCGCATGTGACCCAGTTTTGAACTTGACCTAGATATCATCAACTTGAACATTCTGACCAACTTTCATAAAGATCCCATGAAAAATGTGACCTCTGGAGTGGTCGCAAGCAAAAGTTATGGACGCACGGACGGACGACGGACGCCACGCGATCACAAAAGCTCACCTTGTCACTTTATGACATTTGAGCTAAAAAGGGGAAAACCACAGTTCGCCCAACACGACATAAACGAAAATGTTGCAGGCATAGTTTGATTGAGCCTGTTCATGGATGGTAGTGGAAACAGCTTGTCACCCATCAACTAGGATTGCAGGTGTAGATGCGTTTCTCAGTCCGTATATTAAGTTTATTGTAAATAAGACTGATCAACACATAGAAGGGAATGATGGTCTACTGATGAAGGTGTCAGCCACTCGACCAAAGAGTTCTGGGTCGAGCCCAACTTGGTTCACCAGCGTACCTTCTTATATTACACCAGGATTTTAATTTATATTTCCTAGAAGCGGACTAGAGTGTGGTTCAAATAAGTTTGAAGATTGCATCATGATAAGGCTAAAGTAAATTAGTAAAAGCCAAAACCCCATCTGTCGGCGAAGTAAACAATTATGACAAACAATAAACGGAAATTACAGGATATTATTGACTGACTGAAAGATTTTAAGTAAAATTGGTGAATCTTTGGGCAAGCGCCTTATGTGCTATACACTGCAGTGTTTTTATCGGAAAAAAATCTTGTGAAATGTCAGATGAAATTTTTTCAGTAGGATTTTCCTTGGTTTATTATGATTGTGTAACTGAGGAAAGTCTTGTTGAAACAGGACAACAACCAGAAAATCTTTGAAGCCTAAAGTAACAATAAAAAAAGTAATGTATTTTATTGTATCATTATAAAGAAGCAGTCACACAAGAAAAAAACATAAAGGTCAAGTAAATCAAATGCATGGTGCTTTTTTTACATCGGCATCTCTTTAAAGAATACTAGCGAAGGAAGTATTCCATACATACAATAGAATGGATAAAAATTATTGGTAGAGGAAGTGTGATAGACAGTACAGCAATAAGTGTGTGTCATACAGTGTCAACCAATTGGTTTTATTGCTATCATAGACCCTGATCATACTGCTGCGACAGCTTAGTGTGGAAGCACCTGCTTTGTGTGCAAAGGTTGTGGGTTTGCTCAGTGGCCTAGACATACCAGACATAAATAAGAGTGCCAGACTATCACAAAATATGCCTGTCATCGAACTTGGCCTAATTCAAGGGACATAATCCAAGAGTGCCTGGGGCGATTTGGCTGGTTATCGAACTTGGCTGAGATATTATGCCCACAAACATTGTCAGCAAGTTTGGTGAAGCTCTGATGAAAACTGTTCGACTTAGAGAGCAGACATGCTTTGGAAGCCGACTGCCTGCCGCTGCCACGGGTTTTCATATAATACGCCCCGCAAATCAGAGACAGGCATATAAAAATGGTAATAGTAGCACCTTCATTTGGTGCTTAGCATTATGGGGATTGTACTAGGACTGGGCATCCCAGTGTCAGTATAATGTAACTGTATGGGGTATCATGTCACATGTCTGTGGCATGATACTCCAGTGAGGCAGCACTATAAAGCTTGGAACTGTGCTCACTGCTTCAAGTAGACTGTCATTTATATGACTGATAAAGTCAAACCCGAAAACATACACACACTTGGACCCTGATCATCTATGTTGAGGTATTATAGTGATCATTTCAATTTGGCTCTCTTTGACGTTCAATAACATTTTTCAGAAACTTAATGTTACCAGAAATATGACACTAACCTGATGGCAATGTGTTTGGAAGTACTGCTTACTGATTTTGGATAGTTTACAATCAGTTTTAAGCTCATTAATAAGCCACGCCATGGGAAAACCAACATAGTGGCTTTGCGACCAGCATGGATCCAGACCAGCCTGCGCATCCGCGCAGTCTGGTCAGGATCCATGCTGTTCGCTTTCAAAGCCTATAGCAATTAGAGAAACTGTTAGCGAACAGCATGGATCCTGACCAGACTGCGCGGATGCGCAGGCTGGTCTGGATCCATGCTGATCACAAAGCCACTACGTTGGTTTTCCCATGGCATGGCTCATTTTGATACGAGACATTGACAGGAAACAGATTATATACTTCACTCAATTTAATCATTCTTAAGTCATTCATACATGCTTTAGGGGGAAGAATTGTTTCATATTGAGGATGACTGGAGTATACTTCAGTGATGCTGTCAGTGTTATTTTTTAAGCTGCTTAGTATATATATATATATTGGTTCAAACTCTTGTTTTAGTTTTTGGTCCGAACCCATTGCCAGCGTTGACCATGGAACTACAGCCAGAGAATTGCAAATCCGTTTTAGTTTACGCCAGTTTTGGTTGGTTATGTGGTGCCTGCTAGTAACTGAGAATTACTGAGAGTGCATACAGCAAGAGATGGTGTTAAAAACGATATTGCACAAGTACTATGGAAATATCTTTATAAAGTTGCTTCAGTTAAACTTAGCCTTGCCTAGGTTGTACATATCCTTGCCTAAGTTGTACAAGCCTTGCCTAAGTTGTACATAGCCTTGCCTAAGTTTACATGGCCTTGCCTAAGTTGTACCAAGCCTTGCCTAAACTGTACCGAGCCTTTCCTAAGTTGTACCGAGCCTTTCCTAAGTTGTACCGAGCCTTGCCTAAGTTGTACATAGCCTTGCCTAAGTTGTATAGAGCCTCACTCTGCTTCATTTCAGCTACAGTGTTTTCCTTTAATCCAGGACTTGTTTCTGATTGTTGTGGTTGACTGTAAATGACGGAGGATACCACTTGTATGTCATTTAGTGCTATATTATCGTTGGTAAGAAAGTATAAGTGCAATGCAACATATCACTGCCTCTATTGGCTTTTTCTTTTTTCACGACTTGTTTGATATTGTTCCTTATTATTTCTTACAATCGAAGATTAATGAAGGATGCCAATCCTTTGTTATTTAGCCTGTTGTGTACTGTATCATAGTTGACAGGAAGGTAAAAGGTGACACTGTCTCTTTTAGCTACAATACTACACTTGGTTTGTGACTTGTTCAATATTTTTTGTATTAAATTTTAAATTTGCTCACATGTAAAGTGAAGGAAGATATAACAAGTTGGTCACTTGATCTCTCATTGAGTGCAATGTAAGAAAGTTAAAGTAAACTAGAGCTGCTTTTGAGAAAAGCGCAGGTCTCTCACAACTGCCTGATCATCTAGATTGGCATTTCTTCTCTGTTATGTATGAGTCAACCATGCACCAAGGCCTGTATCACATGCATCAGTATTTTCGGTAATTCAAGGGCCATAATTTCGTAGTGCCTGGGCTGATATTGCTAGTTATCGAACTTGGCCGAGGACTTATTGGGAAACACATTTTGTTCAAGTTTGGTGAAGATCGGATGGGAAATGTTGGACTTAGAATGCGGACAAGATTTGTGACAGATGGACACACAGACAGAAGTAAATCAATGTCTCCCACCCACAGTGGTGTGGGAGACATAAATACCACATCTGGAATCTTGGTTATTCTTTAGTAAGAATTCTTTGTCTAGATAATGCACCTGATCTTCTTTTTGTGCGCAGATTTCTTTGCCACGATCTAGTTGGTTACCTGGTTAGATTTTCTGGCTAACTGGTCATCTGGTTGGACTTAGAGTGGCCATAATAAACTTAAAACAAATGCATCTTTATACTTTTTCATATCAAAGTAGAGAATATCTTGTGTTTCAATCTAACCATCAGCATAATGAAATGAAATTAGGAATAATTTGCATGTCTTGTTGATAAGCTGTAGATAGAGGTATGGGTGCAAGTGAATTAGGTTCGGATAACTTGCCACAAAACCAGAGGTTGAGAGGAATGGAGGTAATAAATAAACTAAACAAAGTAATGCCTACATACTTTTATTTCATATCATTTTCTCATTGTCTAATTTGCAGAAAATAGAAAAAAATATTGTCCATATCACATGTTTCCATTTTGCATACGGAAATTTTCTTTAATTTCACTTTCTAGTAACAACATTGTTGTCAGTTTAAGATACTACAGAAATATTTAACTGAAATAAACAGTCTAGTCCATCTTTCTACCTGGCCTAACTATATTTGTCCTACCTAGCACACATGCACAATGCCTATCTTAAGACTAGGTCCAAGGGTATAACACTGATTGTGGCGACCAGTCGTGGAATGCGTCCTTGCCATTGGTCAACTGTGCTTAGAAACAGCCAATCAGTTGCCAGAGATTTTAGACTGGTTTGCTACACAAATTTTAGACAGGCTTACTACACAGACTTTAGACTGGTTTACTACTCAGATTTTAGACTGGTTTACTATACAGATTTGAGACTGGTTTACTACACAGATCTGAGACTGGTTTACTATACAGATTTGAGACTGGTATACTATTCAGTTTTGTAACATTGGACCATTGCTGAAATGACACCAGTATTCCAGTACAAACAGTTATTTCAACTTTGTCAAATGATGCCAATAGTTCATCTCTAATGAATACAGTACAATTCACTCTTCCTTAAATCAGCTTTTGTACATTTGAGCTTATATCATTTTACGCCATGTTTATCTCATTTTCTCGCAGATTTTAAGGCCGTTTATTTCGTTTAAGTGTTGTTTTTTTTTTCATAAGTATTTTGTTTCAAATGGTTTAGTAAGAGTATCAGCATGTTACAAGTCAACAGGTTGAATAAATAATTTTGAAAATTATTCGAATAAACTGTCTGCAAAATTACATGTCTGTTTAACAATATCAGACAAGTGTATAATATATTGTCAAAAGCAATGTTTGTACATACATCAAAAATATGCTGCAGTTATGCTTGGTAGGACAACTACAGTTTACACGTGTAATAATAGTTTGCACGTGTAACAAAAAACATTTAATTAAAAATATAGAGCATGTTTTAGTAACTTAATCTCCAAAACATGAGATTCATACTTTTGCCTGTTTTCAAAATATAAGATTTTCCGTCAAAATTAAATGTAAACAATTAACAGGATAATTATGAGATCTAGGTAGATATATATTACAACCGTTTTATCTTTCTTCTGCTACATAATTACCAAACCGTGCAATAGGCATTTTTATTTCTTAAAAAAGCGACAATTATTTGCAAGAGAAAAAAGCAATACAAAGGGACACTACTGTGTTAGAGAGTAAATTGTGAACAAAAAGCAGTTGTCTCCCTTAGAGGGCTGCTTTGACAACAATTCAATCAATTAAATACCTGTTAAGAATTCACTTAATTTATCTTTTAAGGAAAGTGTTAATGAAACAACTAAAACAGTTTTCAGTTCACCAAATTTAAACATGCATTCAACAGCATAAGGTTATCACAATTCTGCAAACTTCCCAAAACTACAAAAAAAAAAAACAACAAAATTGTTCCAGCTGTGATGAATACCCTCTAGAACAGTTAAGATTTCACCTCGTGTAATTTGGATTCACAGGTAAATACCAGAGACATCAAGCATATCCATAATGTTGCATTGAATATACAGAAAATTTATTTATTTTTCTCTTACCCCATTTTTTTTTGCTACCCCATTCAGTCCCAGTGTATGTGTGAGGATTATTGAAAAAGTTTAGATTCTCTTACTACAAAAATTTAGGTAATGTCTTATAATCTGGATACATACAACAATACAAAATTACTGTAACACCATTTTTGTTTCTCTTGCAAATTTTTGCCATGAAACATATATAGCAAAGCTCCACCAACTGAAAAATAATAAATGCGTCAAGTAACAACCAATCAGAAATGTGAATGCCATTTTCTTCAGAATCATTCAAAGTACAGTCTGTGCTAAGTTCTGAAAAAGTCATTTTTAACCTTTAGCTTGCTGGTGGCAAGTGATTTTGCCTTTGCAACCAGTGCAGACCAAGATCTCAGGCTGATATTGGTCTGCAATTGTTCGCTACTCCATCAGTAAATTTTCAATGAACACACCTTCATCTAATAAATGGACTATCCAAATTCAATGATAGACCAGTCTATTTTAGAAATATAGCAAGGTAAAGGTTAATAAAAGAAAAAACAACAGAAAGCAATCAAGAGTAAAGAAAAACATGATGTAGTAAATAAGTTTTGGTAAACAAATCGAGTAATATAAAAGTTCACGGACCTACAGATCGTTCAGGACAATATGTCAGATAAGCAGAAAGCTATAAACATGTTTATTATTGATAACTGATAAAGATGAACACATTATATCCTTGCTACTATAATCTGTCAGTAACTATAGTTCGATTTCGAGGTCAGCCATGTTTTTGTACTTTTGATAATGGAATGGTCCATTATTTAGGTAGTGTTACTAAGTACGATAGTGTTTCTTACCTAAATAAGGTAAGGTGAATCATGCTGATTTCCCTAATCGGCAGACAAGTCTATAAATTGACCTCTCAAACCTCAAAATCAAACTATATAATATAAACATCTTATTGAAAAGTACCGGTAGCTGGTTCACTCAATTTTAACAATAAACCTGTTTATATTGAACTGTTTAATTGACGCATTTTTACCAATGATTAGTACAAATCCAAGTAACATTTTTACTGCGTTTTAAACAGCATGAACACAATTCTAGGTTTTTCATTCAGCATTCAGTTCTCATAGCCATTCTGTTTGTATATATTTATGATTACAAGCCAATCTTACTGGCAAAAAACTTTCAATTTTGAACCTGTGACCTTATGTTTGTGAGGCTGCAATTTCATACATGTACCAGACTGAGCATGCCATGCAATAAGGTTCTCAGGACTTGGAACTTTATAATTTTCACATGACTTCTCAGGACTTGGAACTTTATAATTTTCACATGACTTCTCAGGACTTGGAACTTTATAATTTTCACATGATTTCAAAAAATCTACTTCTGAAGATATATAAATTGGCATATTAACCTTGTAACGAGCAATCGGATTAAAAGTTTTCTTTGAACAATTTTTTACCAGACTCTTGTTATACATGTTTAGGGTTACATATAAGTATCAATATTGAAATGGCAACTTTTATATTGTTATAAAAAAGCATTTAACAGTGAAAGTTCCATTTTGCAGCAATAAATTTAGAACATTTCACCTGTATGCAGTAATATTCAAAGTTATTATTTTAAGACATTTTCAGAAGGCTTAAATTTCAATGAAATATATATCGTGAAATTATGAAACTTAATAGATATTCAAATAAAAATATTGAGTTAATTAATATTAATATAATTTGCCATGGTTTTAGGGGGCCCAACTCTTAATCTGAAGGAGGTGGGTTCAAATTTTGACCATGGACTCAGAAATCTTTTTTTCCAATGTGAAAGTACTATTTCCAAGTCTAAAGATGAAATGACCACTGGTTCCAGGTCTCGGCATGGAAATACTTGTTCCAAGTTGATAAAACTGGGTTTGGGGACCAGTCTCAACATGCCACTTTGTCAGTGGTCAATTGAAAATTGTCTTCAAAAACAGCCAATCAGATGCCATAGTTTTGAGACTGGTCCCCAAAAGGTTTTATAACTTTGGATCATAGGGAGCTTGACCCCGTGTTCACAAAACATTTAGTCTCAGTGGAGTCTGCATTTATATCTAAATAGCATGTTTAAAACTAAATTTAAAGTTAAGAACTATTTTTAAATGCCTATTCAGTATTGATGGTCAGTCTCAGTTGGAATTTAAACTTACAGTTTTAGTAAAGTTTATATTAAAATTTCAGACTCAAACTCAGCTGAGACCGAAACATGTTTTGTGAACAAGGGGCCAGGTGTCCAGATAACAGAAGTGGTGTGATCTTTCTCTACACACAATTTATCGGTAAAAGTTATACAGGAAATTATTTATTACACTTTACAGCCATAAATTAATGAATTAAGTTTGATATTGAAATTTACAATATATGGACTGAAAACTTTGTAGATGCTTATAAGGTTAGGTGGTTAGATCTCTTCAATTTTTATCTTTATTTATTCTAAATTTCACTTCTCATTAGCTTCTGACATAAAATACCTGTTGCAAATTTTCAATACAGATATTTCTCAATTTCAATCAAGTACTTTGCACGTATCTGGTGTGCCTGCAGAAATAGTCGTATTGTGCAGTCTGATGCATCTACGTGAATCGCACAATGCAACAGTCAATATTTTTTTGCTATCTACTGTCAGTCATTTCAGAATACGATCAGGTACAATCAATTCAAGACTTTTCATTTGACAATTCTAACAGGTGTTATTTTTATGCAGGCACTGAACAGATTCTACTTTGTGATCAATAAGTTAGAAAACCCCATGAGAGATTCATTTGTAATCAGATAGGCATATAAGATTTTAAATGAGCAATTACTAAGCATATTCCATTTTTCTTCTTTCAAATAAAATATTTTAATATGAAATATTTATTGCAGAAAAAAAAGACAAGCATTCAAAAGTGAATTGCAGTATCATTTTCCCTACAGCTGATCTCTTTTTGCAATAAAATGATATCAGAGATTACAACCTCCAGATATACTGTGAAGTCATTAATATTCGTTGGGGACTAATTTTTGTGGATTTCGTGGTTGAGTCAATCCATGAAATTTAATCCCAACGTCAAGTAAAATTCCCATTCATTTTATGTTCAAAAGTTGAAATCCATGAATTCATGTCCCCACAAAATTGCCGTTTTGACCAAAACCACGAAATTTCATGCCCACGAAATTAAATGATTTTACAGTATATGTATCGTATATTATATAAAAAAGATTACATTGAGTATTATAGAGAATGATGTTTCCCTATACTGGTAATGGCCACATAACGCTACAATTTCATTTATTTTACTGTGTGTGTAAGCTATCAAAGCAGAATTTTTGCATGGTATTCATATAATTTAGGGAGACACATTCAAAAATCACTTAAAAATCCAAACTTTGAAGTTTAAACCTAAAGATATTTATCAGAAAAATTTTAGCAGAAAGATATTTTGTACTTACAGATTGACTAGAAATATGCACACTAGTACTGAAACTGCAACCTCCCTTATATTACAAAAAGTGCATATTGCAAACATGTTGCAAACAGGATGCAGTTCATCTCTTACCCTGCTGAATTTCTATCATGAACTTGTCCATCTTCCATCCATGCAGTCTGATCTTGATCTGCACTGGTCGCAAATGCAGAATCACTTGCTGCCAGCAAGCTAAGGGTTAATGATGCTGGTGTATTACTATGTTCAAATCATCAGTATTTGGTGTTTGTACATGATTCTTTCATGTTAATCATATATTTTTAACAATTTTTTGAAAAATCAATGAGAATGAATTTGTAATAGGAATTCTAACTGATCAATCAGAAAGCTGCTGCCATTTTCTAATTAGGTTAAACAAAGATTTTTTTTTACATCATTTTCATAATTCATAGTGACATTACAATTAAATATAATGTAACTCAGAAATCCATCTTTTAACCACACATGTCATATAGAAAGCTAACATCTTCAAAACTTTAAAATTTGATATACAAATTATACTACCGTAGTTTAATACTTTGGTTTTAATTTTCACTTTTTAAATTTTAAACTGGCAGTCTATGATAAAGTAAAATGTAATGACGGCTCCGGTGCAATTAGATTCATTTTATACTGTGTTTAGTTTAAACTACTGTGAAATCATTAATATTCGTGGGGGACTAATTTTCATGGATTTCGTGGTTGAGTCAATCCACGAAATTTAATCCCAACGAACAAGTAAAATTCCCCTTAATTTTTTATCCCAACAAACAAGTAAAATTCCCCTTAATTTTATGTTCAAAAGTTGAAATCCACGAATTCATATCCCAACGAAATTGCCATTTTGACCAAACCCACGAAATTTCATACCCACGAAATTAAATGATTTTACAGTAATTGGTTTAAGCTCGATTGTGATGAAAGCTTCAAGCTTATTGGAACCACTCTCGAGTCCGTTTCCTGGAAAAAACAGTACTGGTGTCATATGAGAAGACGTGGGCGTGACCCTAGTGGGGCTCGAACCCAAGACCCCTGGATTGAGTGGCCAACACCTTATCCACTAAACCACAGCTCCCTTTATATCATGTTTCAGACATGCTGAAAGTAGGAATAGTATGTCTTGCTCATTGATATGTTCATCTTTTTTTAGACCAAACTAAATACATGAAACATCTGATGTAAACATAAAAGATGAATTGCTCTAATTGAGAAAAATGGTCATTTTAATGTATAAATATCCACCATGCATATGGAACAATCTCCACATACTGTGTTCATTGCTACAAGAGGCCCAGATCATATACTTAGTAGCAGTAGCTTACACCAAAGAAAAAAAAAAAGTGAAAAACAAAGTTATGACTAGACTTTAGAACAGCACAAAACTGGAAAAACAGCCAGACCTAGCAGAGAGTACCCTATTGAACATATCCTTCTAAACAAAATGGACAATGAAATATTTCAAAAGGAAGTATTTTATGTTACTAAACAGAAGTCAAAACAGCAAGCTAGCTGCCTTTGATTTCACAAATCATTTTCATTCCATGTTTTTCAGTGACCTTGACCTTTGATTCTGATTCTTACTGTTTTTTATTTCTAAGTTACCAATTAAAAGACCAAATGACTGATTCTGATTTATCAGACCACAATACAGATATCCTTCCTGCAGGATACACAGGCTGAGTTTTCAACAAGCATAATGAATAGCAAACTCTATACATTAATAATAAGTTAATAATAATTATCCGATTGAAAATTCCAACCCCATCCCCCAACCAAAAGAAAAAATCCACATGAAAGTCTACACATTTTAAACTTCAGATTTATGTTTTACATTTTTAATGTGAATGTCTAAACTGCATCAAAAGTGTAAAGTTAAGTTAAGATTTTCAACATTTTACTCACCTAAGAAATAAAAAATGAAATTGTGTACACCAAAGAAGTATAAAATACACAGAATGGCAACTGGCTGTAATCTCGCGTGAGCTCGTGTCAGAGCGTGATTCGGCGTTATCTTACTAAAAACAAACATCAGCGAGCATGGAGTTACAATTCGTACCTTTAAAACTACATTTAAAATACATGTTAGCTTCTAAAACAAAATTAGTTTAATGTGAAATGGTCCTAAGACACGAAGTACACGTTTTTATTTGCCATCGAAAGAAGCGTGGTCATACGGTGATAATTATTTTACTGATGAATAATTGCTTTCGCATACAAAATGGCACGTGGAGAAAACGCCACTTCCAGTAAACGAGATCTCGTTTTTTTGTCACGGGAGGTTGGCGAGATTTGCACTATATGCCTTTCAAATTGCCAATCTATTTATTTTTATAGCTCTTTGTGTACACATACAAGAAATAAAACCTCACTCTCTACGATAAACATAAAATACTTCCTTTAAGCAATGACATCAGAATCACAACAGTAAATGATTACAACAAAACAATATAATAAGTAATACATCAATTTTAGAGTCCTAAATGGCCAATTTGGACTAAATAAAAATAGATTACACTGAAGGTTGAGTATGTAGAGACCAAAATTATACAAACATTACTCAATATACAACTATCAAACATAATGACAAAGTATGTTTAAAAAATGATATGGCTAAAAAGGCAATAATTCAAGGTATTTAACGCAGCAATATCGTATCTTAATTGCCCAACAGTGTAAGATACTACACTGTTGAATTAAAACCTTAAAATATATAAATTAACTACTGACATAGTTTGGAAATGTTGATTAATCCATTTAAACATCGACACCATAGCTTTAAGCACTGTTTCTAAAACAAATTAACATTGCTATGTTCCCATACACAGCTTTAAAAGCAATATACACAATAACTTGACATCAACCAAATATACACCTTATGTATAATAGTATAAGGAAAAAAAATAGCACGTTAACACAAAACTAGCTTTGAGCTGAATTCAGTTTTATATTATATATTTATATATATATAATACATATATATGTTTAATTATATATCATACAAATAAAATGATGCAAGAATGTGAAATCTTGGAAATCACACAATCACATTAAGCTTTCTGTTAGTTCTTTCCTGCCAAAAGGCAACTTTGAAAAGATAGTTGCTTAGCAACATTTCTCTCAACAAATTTAATGTTGCTATGCAACAAGAAAAAATATTAAATGCATCATTTTTAGTATTTAAACATTTCATTACCAAGTAATACAATAAAAACAGTATGCAATCATACAAACAAGCCTATTACAAAATTAAATGACATGTTATATTCAATTCACAATAAAATGGAAAAGTGAAAAAAGATTTTAATGTAAATAATGAAATTCAGAATGTAAATAAGTGACAAAAATAGAAAGGAACTTTCATTTAACAATGAAAATATAATAAAATAGGTGTTAATAATTGTGAAGACAAATTTATTCAAACGTACTGGCCAAATGAATAATGTTGACAGATTTCCTCAATAAAGTGTGATATAAAAAACAAGCCCAATCATTCTTTTTTAGATAAGTTTGCAAAATTTTCCTAGTCTGGGCAGTCAGATTTTACCCTAATGAGTTACTTCCCTTCTCACTGTAATATATTTCATGTTTGTATCAGTCTTTTATGGTATTAATTACACTAAGCAAAGAAATACCAACACTCATTTGAAAGTGCCCACTTTCCCATAAAATCATGTATCACCCAGAACAGATCAGTTTATCAGTCAGCTAGAAGCTTATTAAGTGTGAACAAGGCAAGATCTCATTTTTTTCACGAGATTCATTAGATTTTGCTCCTTGTTCTTGCAGGGGTTTCTGACCTGATTTATTTCATAGATCTTTGTTTTAAACTATTTGGTTAATTGAATAACATATGACAAACATGCTTTATATTTGTGTTAAGTTACATTGGAATCTCTTTGATATTCACATTACAACCGAGACACAAAATATACTATATTATTCCTTTCCAATACACTTTTATTGCTGTAGCTAGCAACTCTTTCATACTTAACAGCTATGCTTAGAGCGAATCAAATGACATTTTGTTAAAGCAAATCTGATTGGATGATTGACAAATAACAAGTTTTTATATCCAATCTGATTGGATATTTTACATATGAGGAGTGTTTAGCAGCTTGGACTACATCTTTTAATGAGCAGGTTCAATTCTAAGCAGCACCTGATTTCCTGACAAACGTACAGTACGCAGAGTCTATCGTAAGCTGATACCCATTCCATCAGTATCAGCTAAGACTGGATATGAACTGGTGTGGGCCCAACTGGGAATGAAAATATCAAGCTGCTCCATTCATTCCCATGTTTGGATATTGTCATTCACTAACACTATATAGGAAACCTTTACCTTGTTAATATTACTTTAATGTGAAGTTTCATAAACTAATAAAAAATGCAATTCTGATTTGTCAATATCGTTTCAAAAGAGATTGAGATTCCACCCCCACTTGACCACCTCCCCTACATTCCATCCCCTCCCCAATCACCTCGCTGGCATTGCAACCGTTTAAGAGTCATCATCCAAGTGATAATTCTAATGTTAATTTGTAATTTCAAATACTTGAAGCTGGAACAACTTGACATTTCAACTTTTTAAAAATAAATTCAGCAAAAAATCAAGCACATTACAGTGGCTTTTTAACTGACTTGAATTTCCAGAAAGCTTCATGTTTTATATTTGAGGAAAAACTGTAATTTTAAAATCTTATAATTTCTCTCCTATTTTTCACACTAAATACATTTTCATTATAAAAACAATCGTTCAATATAATTCTTATACTAAATTAGAAGTTTTGTCAGATTCCACTCGCGATATTACACGGTTTTTGTTACAGCATCTGAGGATAGTTTATGTTCTGCTTTTCTTACAATTTCAAAGAAGTTTCCATACATGCCCAAATATGGTAATATTGCTCATTTTTATCAATGAGGCGCAGGTGCATTAGAAGCATGCATAACATGCATCTAATTGTCATATTGAACCTGGTGTGTGAGGCTATAAACAAGGTCTCCATTTTTTACCTTACAGAATTTATTCTGTGCAATTAAGTGTATTTTATGAGAATGAAAAGGACCAAAAAACACAAACTTCACTTGTTTTATTATCTTCATATGGAGGAAGAAAGATCATTTTGTTTTTGTTTCCATGGAAACGAGTATATGTAAATTAGTCACCCATTACAGGGATAGAATCTTAGGTCATACATTTCCTCAAAATTCAAGGCAGTAAATTTCTTATTGCAGAACAAGAACTTAAGAAATCCCATATAATGAATCTACTGGTAATCATTTAAAGTAAATTTGCCAACAATTTGGCATGAATAATTTCCAACTGGGAGTTAAAAAGTAACTGTATATAAATGTGAAAAACCCAACCACTATCGCACCTTGATCTGAATAATGTTTCTACATTAAGTTATAACAATTCAGCCAAAGGTCTTTAACCGAAAGCTTTTCTTGAATCGCATCTGAACAACAGTGTTTAACTTCCTCACATGAAAGCACTAGTATGAAATGAACATGTCTTGAGAGTGCTTATTTCGTGGAACCATCATGTATTTCTTGACTTGTGCAGATCTTGAGAATGAGTGTCGAAGATACTAGATACTTAAAAGGGTATTCTAGAAAATGAAAGAGAAGACAGGTAAACATTGTTTTAGAAATCAAATAAACTTTTCTCAGATACTCTGCCCATGTATGATACTTAATATCATTAGTAAATGTGCAAATGCTTTCCTACACACTTAATCCTTACCCTGCTAAACTTTTATAATAAACGTGTCCATCTTTATATTTGGACAGCACCATTAACTGTTAAAAGGTGTGCTTACCAAAAAGATACTGACTGAATGACGAACAGTGCAGATCATGATCAGACTGCACAGATGTGCAGGCTGATCTTGGTCTGCACTGGTCACAAAGGCAATAACACTTGCCACCAGCAGGCTAAGGGTTAATTTATGCCTGAAAGCTCAACGTTCATTACTTCCGTTCAAGTACAACTCAAAATAACATAGTATGAATCGTTATGAAAATGAATATGGCCAATTTTAATGTCTTTTATATTCATCGGATAACAAATATTGTCCCCTCCATGCAATATTGTAAAAGAGTTTCTTTATTTCAATGCAATTATTTTCTTTCTACACTGAGGTGATGAAATTATATTGAATGACTAATGACTTGATGAACACAACGAGATACTAGAGTTTTCCACCAATTACATTGGTTCCTGTACAATATGAAATAATAAGAAAAAAAGATGTGTTTTATAACACCATCTCAGAGGAATATCCTTAAGACTAAAGACACAACAAATTAACATATGGAGCACAATTAAGTCACAGGCACTCCTGCCATCCTCATAGGACAATTTCCACAAAAAATAGTCAATATAGCAAGACTTTTTTTGAAAAAAAAAAAGAAACAGAAAAAAAGGAAACAAAAACAATAAAACACCAATGAGATTCAATATTAAATATAAAAATGTCAAATCAATCGACATTTTGTTAAATCCAATCTGATTGGATGATTGACAAATAACAAGTTTTTTATATCCAATCTGATTGGATGTTTTACATATAACAAGTGATTTCATTGGATAATCTACATTAGTGCCCCACATTCCTCCACTTCATCAGCAGCAAAGCTAGTGTAGTGATCGATAGATGGCATGAAAACATGCTGTGGATTTGCTGGTTTTCGCTGTTTTCTTTGTCTAATTATATTTGGGTCCGATATATGATTTGAAGTGGGCGAATTCTTATCATCACTTCTATTTACAAATTCCATTTCAGTGTCTTGTACATTCTGTATTACATTACCATGTCCATTTTGTTTGGATGTTGAATGTTGACTGCTCATTTGCGATAAACTATTCCCACGATTGTAGTTTAGGTCATCTTGCATGCTTCCGCTCATATTTCCGTCAGCCATCATCATATTCTGCGTATGAATATCAGATTTTTCAGCGTATCCATTACTAGGACTGCTCAGCTCTATATCATTGCACATCCCCATCGGAATATTTCCGTTCCGACTCTGCATTCGGATCTCATCCGTTTCTTGATGAACATTGCCCATATTCATATTGTCATCTATTACCATGTCTTCATTTTGCTGCAACTTCTCCTCTGGTATTCCTCTATCTGTATTCATTCTTATATTACCTCTGTCCATCATATCAAAATCATTACGACTGGCTTTATTTACGTCAGATTTATGCAATCGGGCATTATAATCATTATCTACCCTTTCCGCTCCATGCTCCACAATGTCCATACCCACTTTCTGACTATGACCTCCGTCACTACTACTACCACTTCCTAACATCATTTTATTTTCTTGAGCCATGATTCCGCTACAATTATTCCTCGAATCTGTTCTTGGAATCTGAGCGGGCATTATACGGCCACTATTCAAATTCATATCGATGCTATTTCTTCCACCCATTCCAATCATATCATTGTCCTGTGAACCAAGCATGCCATTTCTTTGGTTTGACCGTAAATGATTATCTTGGTTATGATTCATTTCGTTAGCACGATTCATAATGATATCAGAATTAGCGGAACTATTTCTTGCGTTAATATTTTGATCCATATTAAGACTACTTCGACGCATTTCCAACGACATCTGAGTATCCATCCCCATTCCCAAGTTTTCGTTGACGCGATCTGACCTGTTGTAGTTAGGACTGCTTAGATTATTTCTGCTTCCCATATCATTACGACTTCGGAGCCGCAAGTCATCATGGCGATTCTGAGCATAACTGTCCATTCCATTTATGTTCATGCCATTATAATTACGACTATTATCGTACCTATCTCTTGGAGGGAAATCTACCATGTCATTTCGAGAATTAAAGAACATACTTCTATCATTCATATCAGGCAACATGTTACGACTGTCAAAGGACATGCCACCTTGGCGACCGCCATCTCGCCGATTCATTTGTAACATCTGATCTTGGAATCGTGACCTAAACTCTTGGAAATTTTCAGCCATTCTCTGAAATTTTTCACCACTTGGATCAAAGAATTTAGACTCCAAATCCTTAATATCAAAGGAACGTACAGCATCGTGGAATCTACTCGGAGAAAACGGCTCAAATGATCTGTCATTGAAACGGTTCATGTCTCGGAAATGGTTTTGGAGACCAAATCTTTGTTCAAACATACTGTCTATTTTATCATGCCCTCTATCGGGTAGGCGCTCTGATAAACTGCGCTGAAATATTTTACTGTCATGTGGCATATCATTATTCACGGAGTACTTCCCAGAATCTGAAAGTAGAAAAGTACAACCATAAGATCTTAGTAAAATGATATGGGTAAAAACATTGTTTTATAAAGTCATTAGGTACTTCTATACGTAATAGTTATAGTATGTGTGAGAGTGTGTTATGAGGATATATCAGAGCTAGGGGTACATCGAGGGTATTTTTCTAAAAAGAGCATTACATATTATAACTGTTTTATCGCATACTTTTATCATTAATATTTATATATTATTTTCATTTAAATTTGTTCATTATTATTTTTACTCTTTTGATTCCCTTTCTGCGCCTCACTGACTGAAACACTAAAACTTCTGTTTTAGAAAATGTGTTGCCCAGATAAAAGTATCCAACAGATTTCTGCACTGGTTTTAAATCTTTGCATTTCACTGGCCAAACATATTGTAAAACTTGTTGTTTTGTTTGTAAAAAAAAAATCAAATTGAGAAATCTCAGAATTTCATATATATTTCATGTATTTCTGAATTTGGCGATAACTATCGAGTTTTTGAAATATTCTAGTTTATTTATTCTTTTACTTTATAAATGTAGGTGTTTGTGATAATTCTTTCTCTGTGAACTGTAAATTGGAGCTAAAATCATCTTTTCTTTGAAAGGAAAAAATTATACTCCCGCGATAGGACCTCTATAGAGAAAAAGTGTTGCGTTATATATCGGAACAGTTTTACTGTGCTGATGTATATCGCAACACCTTTTTTTTCTAATGAAACTCTATAGAGATTTCTGTGTTGATATATATATCGTAACAGTTTTGTAAAATATCAGCACAGATTTTGTAGTATTAATGTGTGTTACCATGTTTAACATACTGCAAAGATCAAAGGAAAACTGCCGCACTATGCGATAAGAGTAATATACACAATGGTATAATATTCTGCAATTTTAAAAGGACAAAATTACCTCTTCTGGCAATATTGCTGTTTAAATTTAATAAACCTTCTTATTGCATACTCTGTAATGATGCTGGAAATGCAATAACAGCACTTCAAATTCAAAATGATAAACATTTATTTCACACTCTTAATGTTTTTTTCAATCTCCTGTGACTGAAAACAATTTAAGATTCATAATTATCATGTATTTGCCTACCTCCCCTAAAGTGAACTTTCATTTTAGTATGTCAAAATGACAGGGTGGTTATGTATAGTGGCAGACAAATTGACATTACTTTTATGCATACTGTGGCAGTCAAAAAATTAGTTTTTATGTATATCAGCAAAGAAAATGACATTGTTTTCATGCATATTGGCTGTCAAAAAAAGAGTTTTTATGTGTATCGGCAGGGAAAATGACATTGTTTTCATGCATATTGGTGGTCAAAAGTTTTTATGTATATCGGCAGAGAAAATGACATTCTTTTCATGCAGACTGGCTGTCAAAAAAAGAGTTTTTATGTATATCGGCAGATAAAATGATATTGTTTTTATGCATATTGGCTGTCAAAAATGAGTTTTTATGAAAATTGACGACTGAAAATGTCACTGTTTCATTGCAAAATGGAGAGGACAAAAAGCACAATCATTGTTATCAGACTGATTTTATGCCTGTTGGCTGTCAAAATGTCACTGCTTTATGCAAAATGGCAGGCAAAAATTCTTTTTTTTTATGCATATCTGATTGCAGCCAATAAAAATATATAATTATTAAAATATATATGCCTCACATTCATTATCATCTACAATAAATGAACGTAAGTTTAAAGTTCAGTTTCATTTAGTTTGAATGACATCTTTTAGTTAATCAAACAAGCGTTTCCATTTGTACACAAACCATACATTGTCTGATTTTTTTTACACTTTGAAAAGTTTCCGGAAAAAGGTAAATTTGTCTCATTCATCGAGCAGTCATATATTTCCAATTACCATATTTAAATTGCTAAATAAAAAAATCTTTTTGTTTGAAAATTGCCATATTTAAAAAGCAAATACATGTATGTTAAAACCTTCAGATTGTGCAACAGCGAAACTAGACACTGCAACTCATGTTACATAATAAAATTTTAATGAAAATCAATTTTAATATCACTTCGTATTTCATAAAAGTACAAAACATTACATAAAAGGAATATTTATTCAATCTCTCATGGGCGTAAAGTCAGAGTCACTTTAACTGAAAGTGTCTCCTGTGAGTAGGAATATGACATACAGAGTCGTATATTGAATTTTTCTTACGAAAAGCTCTTTATTTAATTTTTTCTTTAGACGGACGTGGATGTGGATAAAAGGTATGTCACATGACAAAGCCTCCATAATTTTTGTAATAACAATCTACTGAAATATATCAAAACAGCAGTTCTAACACAACTCAATTTGTTTTCCTTTTAAACACAAACAACTATACAAATGTAATATTATTATGCGATAAAATCACAATAAAATATGAAACAGCTGGCACCCTGAAAAGGAAAGCAACACAAAACTGGAAATGAAGTTGTTAAAAGTTAAAAGTAATCCCTGATGATGTGTAGGAAATGAAATATTGTATAAGTTGGAAAGTTTGTGACATGGAAATGCTAGCGAATTTCACAAATTCAAGAATTTTGCAAAAATATCTGCCAGAGTAAACTTCTATGTTCGTTAAGACATGGCATTATAGTCAATTTAACATTGACAAACTAAGCTTTTGCACTTCAGTTTTTGGCGATTCACGAATATTTTTGCTCACCAAACGTCCAGAAATGGCAATTAGCTATTTTTTGTATAAATATTTCATTATTCATACTGCACCCTAAAAATATAATTCCTGAATTCCTAACCATGATTTCATTCAACGATATTGCTTCAGTGAAACAACACCCACTCCAGCACTCGGCATTCACTTAAAAAATCATGTTGTCTTTTGACTTTTTCCTTAAATTTTGCTTGTCTGGATACAATGAGACCGTGGGATAACTCTTGCATTTTTTCTTAGCCTCTTACTACAGTCTCATATTGTAAAAAATTGCTTGAGGTCCAAATATTTAAAATCAGTCTAGCAAAAATATGCCAAATTGTCTTTGTATATTCTGAAGTTTTAAAAAATCTAGGTTAAATTAAACTTTACATTGCAGAAAAAAATTTATCTGAATGTACAGAACTACCTGAAAGTGCCCAAACATTGTTCAGTTTTTGCCTTCAATAAATAAACAGACTTAATTGTTTTGAAAAATCATGGCACTACTTAGTTTAGATTTTAACAATAAAGAAAAACTTCCCCTGAGCAGACACCTGGTGACTGGTAAGGTGAGTTGTATGGAGGCAAGGATGTGTTGGTTGTATGGAGGCAAGAATATGTGTTAGTTGTATGGAGGCAAGGACGTGTTAGTTGTATGGAGGCAAGGATGTGTTAGTTGTATGGAGGTAAGGATGTGTCAGCTGTATGGAGGCAAGGATGTGTCAGTTGTATGGAGGCAAGAATGTGTTAGTTGTATGGAAGCAAGGATGTGTTAGTTGTATGGAGGCAAGAAGTGTTAGCTGTATGGAGGCAAGAATGTGTTAGTTGTATGGAGGCAATGTGTTAGTTTTGTGAAGGCAAGAATGTGTTAGTTTTGTGGAGGCAATAATACGTTAGTTTTGTGGATGCATGAATGTGTTAGTGTTGTGGAGGCAAGAATATGTTAGTTTTGTGGCAGCAAGAATATGTTAGTTTTATTCTGGCAATAATGTGTTAGTTTTGTGGAGGCAAGAATGTTTTAGTGTTGTGGAGGCAAGAATGTGTTTGTTTTGTGGAGTTGGAAGAACACCATTAGGAAGGCAAGAATGTGTTAGTGTTCTGGAGGCAGGAATGTGTTAGTTTTGTGGAGGCAAGAATATGTTAGTTTTGTGGAGACAAGAATGTGTTTAAGTGTTGTGGAGTTGGAAGAACACCACTAGGAAGGTAAGGATGTGTCAGCTGTATGGAGGCAAGAATGTGTTAGTTGTATGGAGGCAAGGATGTGTTAGTTGTATGGAGGCAAGAAGTGTTAGCTGTATGGAGGCAAGAATGTGTTAGTTGTATGGAGGCAATAATGTGTTAGTTTTGTGAAGGCAAGAATGTGTTAGTTTTGTGGGGATACGTTAGTTTTGTGGAGGCAAGAATGTGTCAGTTGTATGGAGGCAAGAATGTGTTAGTTGTATTGAGGCAAGGATGTGTTAGTTGTATGGAGGCAAGAACGTGTTAGTTGTATGGAGGCAAGAATGGAGGCAAGAATGTGTTAGTTGTATGGAGGCAAGAATGTGTTAGTTGTATGGAGGCAAGAATGTGTCAGTTGTATGGAGGCAAGGATGTGTCAGTTGTATGGAGACAAGAATGTGTTAGTTGTATGGAGGCAAGGATGTGTTAGTTGTATGGCGGCAAGAAGTGTTAGCTGTATGGAGGCAAGAATGTGTTAGTTGTATGGAGGCAATAATGTGTTAGTTTTGTGGAGGCAAGAATGTGTTAGTTGTATGGAGGCAAGAATGTGTTAGTTGTATGGAGGCAAGGATGTGTCAGTTGTATGGAGGCAAGAATGTGTTAGTTGTATGGAGGCAAGGATGTGTTAGTTGTATGGAGGCAAGAAGTGCTAGCTGTATGGAGGCAAAAATGTGTAGTTGTATGGAGGCAAGAATGTGTTAAGTTTTGTGAAGGCAAGAATGTGTTAGTTTTATGGAGGCAATAATACGTTAGTTTTGTGGCGGTTAGAATGTGTTAGTTTTGTGGAGGCAAGAATGTGTTAGTTTTGTGGAGGCAAGAATATGTTAGTTTTGTGGAGGCAAGAATGTGTTAGTTTTGTGGAGGCAAGAATGTGTTAGTTTTGTGGAGGCAAGAATATGTTAGTTTGGTGGAGGCAAAAATGTGTTAGTGTTGTGGAGGCAAGAAAGTGTAAGTGTTGTGGAGGCAAGAATGTGTTAGTGTTGTGGATGCAAGAATGTGTTAGTGTTGTGGAGGCAAGAATATGTTAGTTTTGTGGCAGCAAGAATGTGTTAGTGTTGTGGTGGCAAGAATGTGTTAGTGTTGTGGAGGCAAGAATGTGTTAGTGTTGTGGAGGCAAGAATGTGTTAGTGTTGTGGAGGCAAGAATGTGTTAGTGTTGTGGAGGCAAGAATGTGTTAGTGTTGTAGGGGCAAGAATGTGTTAGTTTTGTGGAGGCAAGAATGTGTTAGTGTTGTGGAGGCAAGAATGTGTTAGTATTGTGGAGGCAAGAATGTGTTAGTGTTGTTGAGGCAAGAATGTGTTAGTGTTGTGGAGGCAAGAATGTGTTAGTTTTGTGGAGGCAAGAATGTGTTAGTTTTGTGGAGGCAAGAATGTGTTAGTTTTATGGCGATTGAAGAACACTACTGTGAGGGCAAGAATGTGTAAGTTATATGGAGACTGTAGTAGCTGATTTACTAAGGATATTTTCTACTGGGAAATCAAATATCTAACATAGCAGGGAGGTGTTCTCTCTACAGGAGTTCAGCTATATTCTAACATAGCAAGGAGGTGTTCTCTCTACAGAAGTTCAGCTATATTCTAACATAGCAGGGAGGTGTTCTCTCTACAGGAGTTCAGCTATATTCTAACATAGCAAGGAGGTGTTCTCTCTACAGGAGTTCAGCTATATTCTAACATAGCAAGGAGGTGTTCTCTCTACAGGAGTTCAGCTATATTCTAACATAGCAAAGAGGTGTTCTCTCTACAGGAGTTCAGCTATATTCTAACATAGCAGGGAGGTGTTCTCTCTACAGAAGTTCAGCTATATTCTAACATAGCAAGGAGGTGTTCTCTCTACAGGAGTTCAGCTATATTCTAACATAGCAGGGAGGTGTTCTCTCTACAGAAGTTCAGCTATATTCTAACATAGCAGGGAGGTGTTCTCTCTACAGACGTTCAGCTATATTCTAACATAGCAGGGAGGTGTTCTCTCTACAGACGTTCAGCTATATTCTAACATAGCAGGGAGGTGTTCTCTCTACAGACGTTCAGATATATAAAAAATCTTTAATGGCAACATAATCTATGAGAGTTAATACTTCATCTTCAGTAATATATTTGTACGGATTTGGCATATAAAATTCATATGATGACTGCTGGGGATTTGTTCTTGAAGATTTACATTAAACTTATGCCTTTAGATTACATTCAAGACAAATTTACGACATTTTCTTACAAACTGAAATATGTTTTTTGTACATTTAGAAGGCAGATTTCATAATTCCTATATCATCTGTTTTGCAAAATATTCCAAGACTATCTTATCTGATGTTAAGTGTACTATCCAGTGTATCCATCAACAAGATATTCTATTTATTTATTTATTCATTCATTTATTTATTTACTTATTTATTTATTTATTTATTCATGTAGTTATTTATAACACTCTTGAAGTTTACACTTTTTGTGTGTAAATGAATTTATTTATTTATTTATTTATTTATTTATTTATTCAGGTAGTTATTTATAACACTCTTGAAGTTTACACTTTTTGTGTGTGTGATGAATTTATTTATTTATTCATGTAGTTATTTATAACACTCTTGAAGTTAACACTTTGTGTGTGTGTGATGAATTTATTTATTTATCTATTCATTCATGTAGTTATTTATAACACTCTTGAAGTTTACACTTTTATGTGTGTGTGAGGAAGGGAAGTAATGCCATTTTCCCAACATAAGCTCTAAATCAAGTTGTCAATGATAACTGTTTCTTCTCTTTGTCAAGGATGTGCCACTAGATTAGTCTAGATTGAGTTTTTCACTAGATTAGTCTAGATTGAGGTTTTTACTAGATAAGTCTAGATTGAGGTTTTTACTAGATTAATCTAGATTGAGGTTTTTACTAGATTAGTCTAGATTGAGGTTTTTACTAGATTAGTCTAGACTGAGCTTTTACTAGGTTAGTCTAGATTGAGTTCTTTACTAGATTGAGTTTTTTTTACTAGATTAGTCTAGATTGAGTTTTTTACTAGATTAGTCTAGATTGAGGTTTTTACTAGATTAGTCTAGACTGAGCTTTTACTAGGTTAGTCTAGATTGAATTTTTTACTAGATTGGTCTAGACTGAGGTTTTTACTAGATTAGTCTAGATTGAGTTTTTTACTAGATTAGTCTAGACTGAGCTTTTACTAGGTTAGTCTAGATTAAGGTTTTTACTAGATTAGTCTAGATTGAGGTTTTTACTAGATTAATCTAGATTGAGGTTTTTACTAGATTAGTCTAGATTGAGGTTTTTATTAGATTAGTCTAGACTGAGCTTTTACTAGGTTAGTCTAGAATGAGTTTTTTTACTAGATTAGTCTAGATTGAGTTTTTTCTAGATTAGTCTAGATTGAGGTTTTTACTAGATTAGTCTAGATTGAGGTTTTTACTAGATTAGTCTAGATTGAGGATTTTACTGAATTAGTCTAGATTGAGGATTTTACTGAATTAGTCTAGATTGAGGTTTTTACTAGATATAGATTGAGGTTTTACTAGATTGTTTGGGGGTTTTTACTAGATTATTAGATGGGTTTTAGATAAGTTAGATTGAGGTTTTTTACTGATTAGTCTAGATTGAGGTTTTTACTAGATTAGGCTAGATTGAGGTTTTTTACTAGATTAGGCTAGATTGAGTTTTTTACTAGATTAGTCTAGATTGAGTTTTTTACTAGATTAGTCTAGATTGAGGGTTTTACTAGATTAGTCTAGATTGAGGTTTTTACTAGGTTAGTCTAGATTGAGTTCTTTACTAGATTGAGTTTTTTTACTAGATTAGTCTAGATTGAGTTTTTTACTAGATTAGTCTAGAATGAGTTTTTTACTAGATTAGTCTAGACTGAGCTTTTACTAGGTTAGTCTAGATTGAATTTTTTACTAGATTGGTCTAGACTGAGGTTTTTACTAGATTAGTCTAGATTGAGTTTTTTACTAGATTAGTCTAGACTGAGCTTTTACTAGGTTAGTCTAGATTAAGGTTTTTACTAGATTAATCTAGATTGAGGATTTTACTATATTAGTCTGGATTGAGTTTTTCAACTGGTAAGCACTCCTAACAATACTGCCAATTGTGAATGTTTGATGGGACAGTATTGGCAAGGTATGAAAGTGAATGGAGAATAGTTAGTTAACATAAGAATAAAATGTTCAAATCCCCCTACCAGAAATGTGCAGTTTGTTTTTACAAGCATGGACAACTGCAATATTAAAACAAGAGCCTTCCTTAAGACAGCCAATGCTCGACTATTCGAACTCTTGTCCCAGAAGCAGGAATATTACCCTAAATGTTAAAATATCTATAGAGTTTCAATCCAGTATCTGCATTAGCTTTGGAGATAGTAACTTACATGCAAACCTTTAACCAGAAGTTTTTAAGTTCAAAAGGGGACATAACTCTGCAAAATACATGTCAGAGTTATGGGACTTGATGCTATGACCTAGTTTTATTAACCAGGAAAAACGTGTGAAGTTTCAAATCATTAACCGGGAAAAACATGTGAAGTTTCAATTCAATATCTGCATTAGTTTTGAAGATAGTAACTTGCATGCAAAACATTAACCAGGATTTCCTTAGTCCAAAACAGGGTATAAATGATATGCACAACTTTTTATTGCCATAGCAACAACTTTTAAATCAACCATATATTTTTCTATATTATCGTCTTCCTATTCTGGTTTATTAAAACAAACTCCTATAATACTTTCAATTTCCGGATCCACTTTTTTGGTCATATTTTTTTAGGAACCCCATTTTTTGACACTGCAACCAAACAGGGACCTGTATTTTCTCTAAATGAGCTGCTATCTATAAGGGACAGGATGGGACCAGACACTGTTGAAAAGGATGACAGACCAAATGAAATATAATGCATACTCTTGCATATTCTGTATATCCCCATTTTTATATTTACAAAGTTTCACAAGAAATCTGTTGTACATGTATTACATGATCAATCTTTCTTCACTAACAGACTGGCAGTGTGTTTTACCTTCTGTGTGTTTGTATGGCTTCACTAACAGACTGGCAGTGTGTTTTACCTTCTGTGTGTTTGTATGTCTTCACTAACAGACTGGCAGTGTGTTTTACCTTCTGTGTGTTTGTATGCCTTCACTTACAGACGGGCAGTGTGTTTTACCTTCTGTGTGTTTGTATGGCTTCACTAACAGACAGGCAGTGTGTTTTACCTTCTGTGTGTTTGTATGGCTTCACTAACAGACTGGCAGTGTGTTTTACCTTCTGTGTGTTTGTATGGCTTCACTAACAGATGGGCAGTGTGTTTAACCTTTTGTGTGTTTGTATGCCTTCACTAACAGACAGGCAGTGTGTTTTACCTTCTGTGTGTTTGTATGCCTTCACTAACAGACAGGCAGTGTGTTTTACCTTTTGTGTGTTTGTATGCCTTCACTAACAGACAGGCAGTGTGTTTTACCTTCTGTGTGTTTGTATGCCTTCACTAACAGACAGGCAGTGTGTTTTACCTTCTGTGTGTTTGTATGGCTTCACTAACAGACTGGCAGTGTGTTTTACCTACCTTCTGTGTGTTTGTATGCCTTCACTAACACCTTCTGTGTGTTTGTATGCCTTCACTAACAGACTGGCAGTGTGTTTTACCTTCTGTGTGTTTGTATGCCTTCACTAACAGACTGGCAGTGTGTTTTACCTTCTGTGTGTTTGTATGCCTTTACTAACAGACGGGCAGTGTGTTTTACCTTCTGTGTGTTTGTATGCCTTCACTAACAGACTGGCAGTGTGTTTTACCTTCTTTGTGTTTGTATGCCTTCACTAACAGACGGGCAGTGTGTTTGTATGGCTTCACTAACAGACAGGCAGTGTGTTTTACCTTTTGTGTGTTTGTATGGCTTCACTAGCAGACGGGCAGTGTGTTTTACCTTTTGTGTGTTTGTATGGCTTCACTAACAGACGGGCAGTGTGTTTTACCTTTTGTGTGTTTGTATGGCTTCACTAACAGACGGGCAGTGTGTTTTACCTTCTGTGTGTTTGTATGAACAATGATGGTTTGCCCCATTTTCAGTCCCGTGATCACTATGACCTTGAACTTTGACACACTAACCCCAAAAAACAACAGGGTCATCAACTTCAAAAGCCCAATCATGCAATTAAGTTTGACGATAATGGGTCTACTGGTTCTCAAGTTATTGAATGGAAATTGTTTTCAAGGTTCAGGCTCCTGTGAATTGACCTTTAATTTACTGACCCAAAAAAAAAACAATAGGGGTCTTCTACTTCATTAAGCCTAATCATGCCATTAAGTTTGAAGGTCTTTGGTGAAGTGATTCTCAAGTTACTGAGCAGAAGTAGTTTTCAGTGTTCAAGTTCCTGTGTCCTTGACCTTTGTTCTACTGACCCTTAAAACAAAAGGGGTTAACTACTTAATAAGCTCAATCACACTATCAAGGTTCTGGGTCGTGTTTCTCAAGTTTCTGAGGGGAAACTGTTTTCAATATTCAGGTCCCTGTGACCTTGTCCTTTAACCTAGTGACCCCTGAAACAGTATAACAAGGAACATCTACTTATAAGCCCAATTATGCTACTAGGTTTGAAGGTTCTGGGTCAAGTAGTTCTCAAGTTATTCGGTGGAAACTACCATCAAGGTTCCTGTCCTTCTGACCTTGACTTTTGACTTACAGACTCCAAAAACAGTAGGGATCGTTTACTTCTTAAGCCCAATCATGCTTTGAAGTTTGAAGTTCTGGGTCAAGTGGTTCTCAAGTTACTGGGTGAAAATTGTTTTCATATACCTGCAGTATACCTGTGACATACTTTTTCTTTGAATCTAAATGTTAAAAAATGGGAGAAACTGCAAGGAATAATTTCTTAGAACAAACAAAATTTTGTACAATATATCTACCTAGACTGTATTTTCTTCCATCTGCTCCCATGGCATTTCGTTGATGAGAATTTACTGTGAGTTCTAATGGGCCACCAGGTGGCGTGAGAGGAGACTTCATTGAATGGTGCATCATGGGTAGGGAGTTGTGATGCGAGATCGTAACACCAGGTTGGGGGCTGCCCAACATCGGGTGACCTTGACCATCCATCAAGGGGAGATTACTCCTCTGCCCTCCAAGACCCAGAAGTTTTGAGTCAGGATGCATCTGAAATATACAGCATACAAACATGAGTGCCACTGTGCCAAAAGCAACGTTAGGGCTTTGCAACCAGCAAGTAATCAGGTAAGCGCACATCCATACTTTTGGTTTATGTATTTCAGCAATTATAGGCCACTGATAAGTAATTAGTATGGATCCAGATCAGACTGCATGGATGTGCAAACTGACCTGGATCCTCAATGGTTGCAAACTTCTAATATTTCACACAGCAGTGCTCATATATTTCTTTTAGTTAAAAACTAAAAAGAGACAGCAATGGAAATTTGACTGCAGAGACCAAGAATCGTCTTTTATGTAATACACATCTTCTAGCTGTGCTGAAACGAGTTTATCAAATAAAGGGAGACAAATCTCCTCAAAGATACCTGTCAAGGTAGACTTTACAGCACACAAACTACTACAGTCATGTAATCTATTTTATTTTAAAAACAACTTAAGAGAAAATAATTTTAATAATCGTAACCCACTTCTTTGTACAACATTTTGCAAACTGACTAAAACATTTTTTTCTTTTCATGTCACAGCATAGAACCGTATTTTATCCTAGATTTCACTTAAATTTTTTAAATATGTATAGAATTATTTTTGTGTTGTTTTGTTTTATGTTTTACATTCATGTTAAAGGCCTTTTTTTGTTTGTGCTGAATTCATAAATGTTTGTATTTTGTTTTGCAATGTATTCTGTACAGCACTTTTGAATGTGCACATGTGCATGAAAAATGTGATATATAAATGTGGTATAATAATGTATGTAATATGTATGTATGTATTGTTCTTTTTACCATTCTATATGTCTCTTATAATTCTAAAATTGAATGGCCATTTACTTATGTTTTTAATGCTTTGATTTATATTTGTATATATTTTGTAAATGGAAGGGACTGAAATAAATAAATAAATAAATAAATAAATAAATACATTATCATTACCACAATTATTTTTTGTGGTGGAGTGGGAAAGTACTGGTTATACACCTTGACACTTATTCAGGTGGAGTGGGGAAGCGGGTTACACCTTGACCCTTAGTTCAGGTGAGTGGGGAAGCAGGTTACACCTCGACCCTTGGTTCAGGTGAGTGGGGAAGCAGGTTACACCTTGACCCCTTGGTTCAGGTGAGTGGGGAAGCTGGTTACACCTCGACCCTTGGTTCAGGTGGAGTGGGGAAGCTGGTTAAACCTCGACCCTTGGTTCAGGTGGAGTGGGGATGCTGGTTACACCTCAACCCTTGATTTAGGTGGAGTGGGGAAGCTGGTTACACCTCGACCCTTGCTTCAGGTGGAGTGGGGAAGCAGGTTACACCTCGACCCTTGGTTCAGGTGGAGTGGGGAAGCTGGTTACACCTGGACCTTTGATTCAGGTGGAGTGGGGAAACTGGTTAAACCTTAACCCTTGGTTCAGGTGAGTGGGGAAGCTGGTTACACCTCGACCCTTGCTTCAGGTGGAGTGGGGAAGCAGGTTACACCTCGACCCTTGGTTCAGGTGGAGTGGGGAAGCTGGTTACACCTCGACCCTTGGTTCAGGTGGAGTGGGGAAGCTGGTTACACCTCGACCCTTGCTTCAGGTGGAGTGGGGAAGCAGGTTACACCTCGACCCTTGGTTCAGGTGGAGTGGGGAAGCTGGTTACACCTGGACCTTTGATTCAGGTGGAGTGGGGAAGCTGGTTACACCTCGACCCTTGGTTCAGGTGAGTGGGGAAGCTGGTTACACCTCGACCCTTGCTTCAGGTGGAGTGGGGAAGCAGGTTACACCTCGACCCTTGGTTCAGGTGGAGTGGGGAAGCTGGTTACACCTGGACCCTTGATTCAGGTGGAGTGGGGAAGCTGGTTAAACCTTAACCCTTGGTTCAGGTGAGTGGGGAAGCAGGTTACACCTCGACCCTTGATTCAGGTGGAGTGGGGAAGCTGGTTAAACCTTAACCCTTGGTTCAGGTGAGTGGGGAAGCAGGTTACACCTCGACCCTTGATTCAGGTGGAGTGGGGAAGCTGGTTAAACCTTAACCCTTGGTTCAGGTGAGTGGGGAAGCTGGTTACACCTCGACCCTTGCTTCAGGTGAGTGTGTCAGGTAATCCATATACAAATGCTAACTCAACAACAACAACAACAAATACTTTTATTAATGTCAGATTACATGCATGTAATAACATGACTCATTTTTTCCAATCTGCAGGGATTATGTTCAATATCTTGTTCTGTGAAGTGAAGCTCACTTTCATCTTGCCTTTTTGGTATAAGTTTCAATGATATTGTCAACTAATGATCAGAGGTAAATAGTCATAAAGCACGAGAAATTTGATAAATGCTTTGTAACAGTCTTAATTGTAGAATTTATTTTGACATTAGTGAAACTATATCTTCCCTTTTAATTTTTTTGTTTAGTTCTAAGAAGTAGCTAATAAATGAGTCACTTCAGCGTATAAGATACAAAGTATCAACAAGAGTGCCAGAATGTCACAATATACGCCCGTCATAGCTCCTGCCTGCCCGCCAGAGGCATTCCCATAATACGTCCCATTGTTCAAACAGGCATATAAAAAGAATGTTGTTAAAGAACTTGCAATACTTTTTTGTTATGTTTTTTACTATAAATATTTAAACCGTAATTAAAAAATCAGTTTTAAATGATAACAAAATTATATATGTATTCAGATTTGTACAAGTACAAAAAAAATTTAAAAGGGGAACTACGGACATGATACAATTTGTTGCACTGCATGAAAGACAATTTTATAATGTGACAACAGTTCCCTCAATGCAACAAAGTCGTAACTTATTATAAAATTATAAAAAGTTACGACTTTGTTGCACTGAGATGACAATTATTATTTAATTTATTTAATTTAATTTATTATTTAGTAACTGTGGGTAACTGTTCCTGCCCTTCAAGGTGTAATTAAGTGTAAGTAAGTAATTATTACTAATTATATTTGTGTCCTTAGGACGGACTGACAATCAAGGTACTGGACTTATAATAATGTATCTGTTCTCTGTGTAAGAAACAATAAAAAATGTATTAAATACTGGTAAAGTTCTAAGTGCTTTTGATTTTATTTTAAAAGTAGTTAAAGCAGCTCTCCAATATAGAGTATACTTTATCGCATGTTTGACCTCGTGGGTGTGAAAGAAAGCCCTTACATAAAATTGATAATAGTCTTAGTACTGTAATAAAGTTTTAACGTCAACTTTGTTTATAGAAAAGGAGATGTTGGTCAAATTGACTTGTTTTTAATAGTTATAGAAAGTAGAATTTTTGATGTCTTGGCAGGAAAAGCTCACACGATATAAAAACAGTATTACATTTGTGACTTTCTACATTGAATTTATTAAACTCATTTGCAGAGCCTAACATTTTATTATTTTATTCAACTCGTTTGCAGAGCCTAACATTTTATTATTTTATTCAACTGGTTTGCAGAGCCTAACATTTCATTATTTTATTCAACTCATTTGCAGAACCTAGCATTTTATTATTTTATTCAACTTGTTTAATATATTCAATATGAAAAAGACACTCGTGAAATACTATCTATTAATTACATGGTTAGACAAGCTCTACTTTCAATGTTGCACATGAATTTATACTGTCTGAGCCATAAAGGGAGGTAATAAAAAGTACAGATTTAACTTTACTTTCTACTGTATTAATCAAATACTTAAACCTGTGACAAAAATGGGAGAAAACATTACAAAATATATGAAATAACAAGAGATTAATGTATCAATATTCATGTTCAAAACAAAAAAATGTAGCAGCCATATTTTATGCAAAGGCATTATGCCCCTTTAAAAATCAATTTATACTGTCACTAAATAGTTCCAAAGTACAGCTGAAAAACAAGTTACAGATTTAAAAGTCTTGCAAAAAGGTTGTTGCTGGTCTTTGAAAATCTTGACTGTCAGTTTTGGTCACTTTTCAGATTTTGTAAAAAATTAAATTATTGATTTCTATTTTATGTGGTTTTCGGATGTGTTGATTATAAAAAACAATAAAATCTCAGATTACTTTCAAAAAGTTTATTTCACAGCTATTCAGTTGGTTGTTAGTTTCAGTATTTATGCAAATAAATAAATTTAAAGTACCACAGTTGAAAATTTTAATACAGAAATAATTTTTTTCACTCCAAAACTAATATACGTTGTACAAGGTTTTTTTTAAAGAACAGGTATGATACAAAATGTACCTCCATCACTGATGTAAGTTTGGTGTGAGGCTGTCAAGTAGTCTGATCAATGAAGCTTAAATGAACTCTAATTTAATTGAATACTCTATAATGATTAATTAGCAATTATAATCATTAATGTATTCAAAATTATTATCTAACCCCTCAACCCAAATTGAAGTACTTGAAATACTCGGGGTAATAGTAGAAGCAATGGATCAAAGTACTTGAAATACTAAATGTCAGATAAATAACTCGATCAATATTATTCAAAGTTATAGCTATATCACCTTATAATAAGTAGAAAATCCTCAATTAAAGACTAGTTAAATATTTCAAAGAGACATATAAAATGTCAAAATACCATCATCAGGTTTTCAATGAATGGTTTATTGTTTTATTTTTTGTTTTTAAATTACACTGAAACAATGTAAGTCTCATAATGGCAACTTTCTCCTTTTTATGGCAGAGAAAGACACAAGGTGGCTTCTGGGTAATATTTCAGACACTGAAGGGCTCCTGGGTAACTTTCTATGTTGGTGGATACTATCTTTTACAAAACAAGAGCTGTCTCCATAGGATGACACATGCCCCCGATGGCACTTTGAATGAATAGTTATGGCCAATGTTAGAGTTTAGGACCTTTGACCTACGTACCTGGGTCTTGCGCGCGACACGTCATCTTACTGTGGTACACATTCATGCCCAATAATTTTAAAATCCATGCATGAATGACAAAGATATGGACCGGACACGCCCATCAATGCACTATCATGAAATATGACCTTTAACGTCTGTGACCTTGACCTTTGAGCTACGGACCTGGGTCTTGCGCGCGACACATTGTCTTACTGTGGTACACATTCATGCCAAGTTATTTGAAAATCCATCCATGGATGACAAAGATATGGACCGGACACGAATGCACTATCACGAAAAATGACCTTTAACGTCTAAGTGTGACCTTGACCTTTGAGCTACGGACCTGGGTCTTGCGCGTGACACGTCGTCTTACTGTGGTACACATTCATGCCAAGTTATTTGAAAATCCATCCATGGATGACAAAGATATGGACTGGACACGAATGCACTATCATGAAAAATGACCTTTAACGTCTAAGTGTGACCTTGACCTTTGAGCTACAGACCTGGGTCTTGCGCGCGACACGTCGTCTTACTGTGGTACACATTCATGCCAAGTTATTTGAAAATCCATCCATCAATGACAAAGATATGGACCGGACATGAAAATTGCGGACAGACTGACAGACTGACAGACGGTTCAAAAACTATATGCCTCCCTTCGGGGGCATAAAGAAAAATACTTTCCCACTTTATGAAAGCAATAATTATTACAACACAGGACGTTAAAGAGAAATCTGTATAGATAAATAAAAGAAAAATATAAAGGGAGATCACCCATTTATATCTGATACTGTAAACTCATTTAATTTCATGGAAAAAAAAAAAATTCATAATTTTGCTCAAAACAGACATTTTATGGTGATATGAATGATTGAATTACTACATAGCAAGACGAAACAAACAGAAATTTTAATTATTTAATTATTCCCCGAGATTTCATTTTGTGGAGTAATGTTAAACCACAAAAAAACATGAAAATTAGCCCCCACCCCCATGATTATTTATGACTTAACAGGTAACACACAAAGCTACATGAAAATCACAGATCAGATATAATTAATACAATTATATTTTGAAAGTGATTTTGCTATGTTTTGATTTTAAATTTGTTACCTGAAGATTTATTTTTCTTAAGATTTTATTATTTTAAGACCAAATCACATTGAACTGAGTGGGGCAGTCATTAATGTCATTATGTGGAAAATGAGGGTGCTTGTCTGAATGTTGACATGAACAGAAATGTGATATAATTATATGATTTTGCTTAAAAAAATGTAACCTTCCCTTATTCAAATTTCATTAGAACTGAGACAGCATTGTTGTAGGAATCTAAGTATTTTTCTTTTTTTAAATCTGTTTTTTTTTTTTCAAAAACCTTTTCTATCAGTATTAGAAAGGAATTTGATTGTTGAATGAATTCATTTTTGAATAGCTTTTAAGTATGTAATTTCCTCCTTAATAAACATCAAAAACAATAACGAATTGTTTCATCAAAAGGTTTTTCCAAGAAAAAAAAATAAATCGTCACAAAGACTGTAAAAAGTTTCAACAATTAAAATATGTGTTGACGTGTGAAATAAAATCCTGATGACATCTATAAAAAGAATATAATGATGACATCTATAAAGAGAAAATCATTTTTGTGTGTTGTTAAACCTTCATGTTTGAATAAGATCATGTGCCATAATCTGAATTTAAATTATTAATGAGTACAAATATACCTTTCGTAGGTAGAACTTGGTCGCCCACTCTTTTTTTTTTGTCAATTTAATAAAATTTCTTTTATATTTAATTTTATATTTCCTCTCCTAATAAATTAAATTTAAATAATTATATCGAAAGTTTAAAAGGCAATGATATGACAGGCTTTTATACAAATTTTTGTTGTTGTTTTTTGAAAATATCTTGTACATTGTACATTGTTTTCAGGTGGAATAATTATATTATAACAGATCTAACTTTAAGATTTATATCAAGGATGTAAATAGGAAATTCTGTAAAATTTTTTGGTTAAAATTCACATTTCTAAGCATTTTTTTGCAACTTAAACTTTAAAATTTTAACCAAAAGTCAGTTTTTTCATTCAAACTAGCGCAATGACGTATCAGGTTTTTCTATACACGTTAGAAGATTAAAATGATTTAGAACTAGGAATTTATTTTAAACAAAATCTGTCTAAATATTTCTGTCAAAAAACTGTAAGCAACATTGGGCATTTTCAAAATTATTTTCAGATAATTGTTTCAACTGTGAAATTAAACCTGCATTTGCAGCAGTCTGGCTCCAACTCTGCTTTTAAGTATTGGCATTGCCTCGTGACAAATTAGTCTAAGACAACAAAAAAAACTGTAAATAAAACATGCAATTTACTGTATAACAAGAGCTGTTTGTAAAACATATATGCCCCGCTTAGCTCAGTAGGTAAGAGCATTGGTCTATGGATTGCGGGGTCGTGAGTTCGATCCTCGGGCGGGGCGTATGTTCTCCGTGACTATTTGATAAACGACATTGTGTCTGAAATCATTTGTCCTCCACCTCTGATTCATGTGGGGAAGTTGGCAGTTACTTGCGGAGAACAGGTTTGTACTAGTACAGAATCCAGGAACACTGGTTAGGTTAACTGCCCACTGTTACATGACTGAAATACTGTTGAAAAACGGCGTTAAACCCAAAACAAACAAACAAAATGCCCCCATTTCAGCCTGTTGGACGCCATTAGGCATGTGATTTTGTATACTGTGACTTTAACTTTGACCAAAACCAATAAAAAGTTATCTACTGACCACAGGTAACCATACAAGATTGACAGCTAAAGAATTCTTTCATTATGCAGCTGAAACTGTTCCAGCCAAGTGGTTACTGTAACCTTCACCTTTGACCTACTGACCTCCATAACAAATCTACTGACAACAGGTAACATGATCCTACAACGTGTAACAACTGTAGGCCAAAGTGTTCTGTAGTTACTGAACCTACATTATTTCTAAAATAATAAGGATTATCTACTGACCAAATGCTATCACCTTAAGACATTTGACCATTGTGGTTATTGTTCAGAAACCAAATGGCCTATTTACCATGGACCAGCAGAAAGATGTACACAATATTCTTCCTGTTCTTTTAAGGGGTTCATGATAAAATACTCTCCTTAATATACTAGCAATCAGTTTTATCTCATTTGCACAAATTGCTGCTGACAGGAAAATATAACCAGAATACAAAAGTGAAAAAGTTTACCCTTATAGTTACACTGAACCTGGTTGCACTCAATACTTAAGTATGTCACTATGACCTGATGAAAGTACAACCCATTTGATACATTTTAACTGAGGAAACAAATATACAATGTACATAAGGAAAAGGTTAATTGGTTTTTTGTTGATTACTTCAATTCTCCTAAATCCAGGCATTAAACCAAAGAATATTAAATGCGCAGTGGCTCCAACTTTGGTTTTCCGAGACGATTAGTACCGCCTCTGTGACATTGGTTCCATTAAATTTTCTTATGTCATGATGGTCTGTCAGAAGCAAGCAGGAATATAATATTGTATGCTGTGACCTGTCAGAAGCGTGCAGGAATGTAATTTTGTATGGTTTGACCTATCAGAAGCAAGCAGGAATATAATTTTGTATGCTGTAACCAGTCAGAAGCAAGCAGGAATGTAATTTTGTATGGTATGACCTGTCAGAAGCGAGCAGGAATGTAATTTTGTATGGTATGACCTGTCAGAAGCGAACAGGAATGTAATTTTGTATGCTTTGACCTGTCATAAGCAAACAGGAATGTAATTTTGTATGCTTTGAAGTCCTGACATTGGGTCCCTTTTCATTACTTGATCAGGAATGACTGGCAGCTTTTTGGTAGAAGTTTCAATATAACACTACGAAGAAAATTTTGTAAATGACAAAGTTGTTGAATTTATCATCAGTCAACGTTTGTAAAGTCCCCATTTTACAAACCCCTTTCTTGGCCTCACTTCATATGAGTTTGCTTACTAAATATAAATTTGAATTATGTAAAGTTTTCAGCAAATGTTAAGCTTTATTAATTATTTTGATACCGACCAATTTGATTACAATTTGCAGAAATAAAAAAGTTACAGGTAAAAAACCTCATTTTCTGTCCAGGTTTATCATCAGTACCAGTAGGCCATAAGTGTTCTTTACTGTGTGGAAACCACTTTTAGTCATGATGGCACTGTAACCTTGACCTTTGACCTACTGGTTCCAAATTGTGAGCAAGTAATCTTCTTTTTTCTTTGTTTATATTTTGCGATAATTAGCACCATCTTGGAAGTATCAATGTTGGCTCTTTCTTCAAGTCCCCTCCAAAAAGAGGTGGAGCCAGTGCTTACAGGCTTAACATACTTGAATATGATTAACAAGATGTTTGCTTTTATGCTTATTTATAGTCACGATCAGTAACCCATATGGGCAACTTATTCAGAAGATTATTCTAAACTTTACTGGGGAGGATCGTGCAAGATACAGAAAAAGCTCCAATTCCAGATGCATCCTGTTTTTCAGTGGGGAACAAACTCACAACCCCAGTGGTTTCAGAGTCAGCCAGTGTTACCACTGGACAGCTGCATCCGCTCTTAAGACTGACTTATAACTTTTGCCAACTGCTTTAAAAACTCTGATATAAGCATCTGAAATACAACTTCCCTTTGACAGAAATCACTATTTTGCTCATCTGGACTAACTTCCCTTTTACATGAATCATTAACTAACTTCCCTTTTACAAAAATCAATGTTAACTTCCCTTTTACAACAATCACTATTTTGCTTATCTGAAAAACTAAAAGCTATTGAACGGTATGAGTCAATTTCTTTTATTCTTAAATCAATTCCTTAAAAATCTTGTGATGTCAATGATAAACAAAATTCAGTCAAGCAATCTGTTGCCCTACAGCTGAACTATAAAAAGACAGCATTAAAACTAGAATTGTGTCTATACGACACAGATGCACTCACATACTGTGCCATCCTCTATATAGCAAAAACTATCAAAGGGCCATAACTGTGGTAAAAATAGTCACAGAAAAAATTCCTTCTTTTATTTTCATCTGCACATCAAGCTTGTTCATCTGTGAAAGCTTGAAGCAAATCTGGCTAATAGTGTGGGAGAAGTTGGGCGATTTTGGGACATACAGACGTACATGCATATGGACAGCAGCAATGCTATATATGTATGTGGGAGGCATAAAAAGTGAGGAAAAAAACCAACAATAATTTGACTCATTTATTGATACAGGTAAGTATGAAGTTACAGTTATTGAATTATCTCCCTTGCTAGTACCCTGTAAATTGATTTTTTAGAAATTGTGAAAAAAATCATATGTGAAATGGGCATGCATCTTGAAACCAAAAGTGTCTCTCATCAGGGACATGCATCTTGAAACTGACAGCAGCAGGGACATGCATCTTGAAACTGACAGCAGCAGAAGGGGTATGCATTTTAAAACAGACAGCAGCAGAAGGGGTATGCATCTTGAAACTGACAGCAGCATGGGCATGCATCTCAATACTGACAGCAGCAGGGGGTGGGCATGCATCTCAAAACTGACAGCCAAAGAAACATGCATCTTGAAACTGGACATCAGCAGAAGGGGTATGCATTCTGAAACTTACAGCAGCAGAAGGGGTATGCATTTTCAAACGGACAGCAGCAGGGGCATATATCTTGAAACTTACAGCAGCAGAAGGTACATGCATCTTGAAACTGACGGAGCATGCATATTGAAACCAATATTATCTCTCAGTAGGGGGTATGCATCTTGAAACTGACAGCAGTTCTCAGCAGGAGCATGCAACTTAAAACAAACAGTATCTCTCAGCAGGGGTTATGCATCTTGAAACTGACAGCAGTTCTCAGCAGGAGCATGCAACTTGAAACAAACAGTATCTCTAAGCAGGGGTTATGCATCTTGAAACTGACAGCAGTTCTCATCAGGAGCATGCAACTTGAAACAAACAGTATCTCTAAGCAGTGGGTATGCATCCTGAAACTGACAGCAGTTCTCATCAGGAGCATGCAACTTGAAACAAACAGTATCTCTAAGCAGTGGGTATGCATCTTGAAACTGACAGCAGTTCTCAGCAGGAGCATGCAACTTGAAACAAACAGTATCTCTCAGTAGGGGGTATGCATCTTGAAACTGACAGCAGTTCTCAGCAGGAGCATGCAACTTGAAACAAACAGTATCTCTCAGTAGGGGGTATGCATCTTGAAACTGACAGCAGTTCTCAGCAGGAGCTACAACTTGAAACAAACAGTATCTCTCAGTAGGAGGTATGCATCTTGAAACTGACAGCAGTTCTCAGCAGGAGCATGCAACTTGAAACAAACAGTATCTCTCAGTAGGAGGTATGCATCTTGAAACTGACAGCAGTTCTCAGCAGGAGCATGCAACTTGAAACAAACAGTATCTCTCAGTAGGGGGTATGCATCTTGAAAATGACAACAGTTTTCAGCAGGAGCATGCAACTTGAAACAAACAGTATCTCTCAGTAGGGGGTATGCATCTTGAAACTGACAGCAGTTCTCAGCAGGAGCATGCAACTTGAAACAAACAGTATCTCTAAGCAGGGGGTATGCTTTTTGAAACTGACAGCAGTTCTCAGCAGGAGCATGCAACTTGAAACAAACAGTATCTCTCAGCAGGGGTTATGCATCTTGAAACTGACAGCAGTTCTCAGCAGGAGCATGCAACTTGAAACAAACAGTTTCTCTCAACAGGGGGTATGCATCTTCAAACTGACAGCAGTTCTCAGCAGGAGCATACACCTTGAAACAAACAGTATCTCCCAGCTGGGGCATGCACTGACAGCAGCTCTTAGAAGGGATATGAATCACATGGATTGTCATAGCATGTCAGATACTGAGAACCTAAAATACATATTCACCATGCAAGTTTGTTGTATATATCAGCCAAATCCTGCTTCATGAAAGAATTTTTTATATTCAAAATGAGTTTTATACACTGGGGTATATATTGTACGTTTGTATAATAGTTTTAGACCTCTGTTATAAAGTTAGATGTACTGATAATTGAATTATGTACAGTCTCTTATAAATCATATTATATTAAATCTATATTTATGGTCCTTTCCATTGGTCTAGATGTAGTCACATGAACAATGATAAAAAGTCATACTGACTTGAAGGCGGGGCCAAAAACACATACTGACCGCCAGCTGTGACGTCATAACAGTTTGACGTCAAAACAATGCGACGTTATACATAATTTACGACGAAAAATGACCAAAGGCTGCAGATATTTGTATTTAATGTTTATACTTATGAGCAGGCTGGATTTAATAATAAAACAGTTGTTGCCTTTTAAGTTCCGTCGATATGTGGATTTATCAGCCTAAAAATGCGATATCAACCGAGGGCACAGCCCTCGGTTGATATCGCTTTATAAGGTCGATAAAACAGCCCGAGGTTGATATCGCTTTATAAGGTCGATAAAACAGCCCGAGATTGATATCGATAAGGTCAATAAAACAGCCCGAGATTGATATCGCTTTATAAGGTCGATAAAACAGCCCGAGGTTGATATCGCTTTATAATCGCTTTATAAGGTCGATAAAACAGCCCGAGGTTGATATCGCTTTATAAGGTCGATAAAACAGCCCGAGATTGATATCACTTTATAAGGTCGATAAAACAGCCAGAGACTGATATCGCTTTATAAGGTCGATAAAACAGCCCGAGGTTGATATCGCTTTATAAGGTAGATAAATCCACATATTGACCTCACCAAAAGGCAATAATTGTATATTATGATTGGTCGCATACATGTAACTGTGTTTTATATGTATATTTTATTGTACAGTGTAACTTCGGAAAACCGGACCTTCTGAATACCGAAAACCTTTGAAAACCGCACGAACCTCAAGGTCCCGATTTTTTCTGTTCTTATTTCTATATATTTTTAACTTCTGAAAACTGGAACTTCTGAATTCTGAAAACCGGACGTTTTTTGAAGGACATTTATATATTTCAACACTAAAATTGACTTCCAAAAACGGAGCAATAAAATTTTTGCTGGTTTAAAAGTGTCACCTTATAATCCAAAAACGCTGTCAACATGTTCTTTTGTTTACCTATCAGCGGCCCACGTTTATTTTGACACGTTAGATAATCACAATGATCATTTGATGCAAAAGTAAGGAAGTAATCAGTGATTACTTTCATTTGTATTCAATTTATGAAAACGTGATAAATTAAATATCTTAGTGTGAAAAACTTTTTTTAATGTTTGAACGAAAGTAAAGTAGGTGTTTTAGTTCATGTAGTTACATCGATTAAACTATGCAGTGTCAACATTAATGAAATGTTGACGAACTCCAAACTCCAAAGATAGTAAAATGTAAGTGGAAAATATTTGCGTAAATGCTATTATATAAGATATGTTGTTTCTTTTTACATCTGTTATTTGTGTATTTATTATCCTTAATGTTTGTAATTGATTAATTAATTAATTAATTAATTGACTAATTATTTACTTTTAATGAAATTGTAAAATTGAAAAGGATAAAAATCTCCAACACCCTATGTGTAAGAAAACATAACTCCTGTGCACCAAGTCTACATTGCTTACAAACTTTTAAACTTCTGAATTCCGGAAACTTCCAAAAACCGAACTTTTAGGCTGGTCCGGAGGTCGTTCGGTTTTCGGAAGTTACACTGTATATGTATTGCGAATGAGACTCAAATAAAACATTGAACTGAATTGGATCTTGAAACCGACAGCAGCTTACAGCAGTGGCTATGAGTTAAAATTGATGGTAATATGACAGTGAAGTATTTTGACTTTTTGTAACGGCAAAAAGAAATCTGATTTTACCCACTTTTAAAACTTTATAAAATAATAAAGACACAGAGATATAAGCTTGTCAAATATAAATCATAAAAAACGAACACTTCAGTACAATGCAGAGACAATGTTCTATGGAAAACAAATGAAAATTGCTTCAACCCATTTTTTCCCTATTTTATTAAGAAAAAAACTTGTCACCATTAACTATAAATCTACAATATAAAATGCAACAAAAGTGCAATGCACTTTTATAGTAACAATTAATTTCCGAATCATGACAGAAAAAAGAATTATGTTTTCATTTTTCATGTAGTGTTTTTTTTTGTTTTTTTTTCAATAATTGTCTGGATCGTTTTTTACTTTGAAGATTGATTTTTTACACAGTTTATCTTAAGATGACGTACTGGACCTGATGTTATAACATTTTAACCTGTCACACTAATCTACTTCTTAATGAGTTTGACATATGCAAGACAGGTTATGGTTCTTGACCTAACATGCAAGACAGGGTTATGGTTCTTGGTCTAAATTGCAAGACTGAGTTATGACTCTTGACCTAACACGCAAGACAGCTATGGTTCTTGGTCTAAATTGCAAGACTGAGTTATGACTCTTGACCTAACTTGCAAGACAAGAGTTATGATTCTTGACTTCACTTGCAGAACAGAATTAGAGTTCTTGGCCTTATTGCAAGACAGAAATATGTTTTTTGGCTGGCATGTGAATGGCACTAAGTAGCAGTTTGCCAGCTCAGTAATCTTTTTGAAAATGGCACGACACAGCAGTTTGCCAGAGCAAATGACATAGCTCAGTAATCTTCTTGAAAATGGCACAACACAGCCGTTTGCCAGAGCAAATGACATAGCTCGGTTATCTTCTTGAAAATGGCACGACACAGCCGTTTGCCAGAGCAAATGACATAGCTCAGTTATCTTCTTGAAAATGGCACGACACAGCCGTTTGCCAGAGCAAATGACATAGCTCAGTTATCTTGAAGATTGTTTGTTTGGGTTAAGAGCTGTTTTTCAACAGTATTTCAGCCATGTAATGATGCGCAGTCAACCTTACTAGTGTTTTTTTTATTCTGTACCAGTTCTGACCTGTTTTCAGCAAGTAACTGCCATTTTTTGTTTGCACATGACTCAGAGGTGGAGGCTGGCATGACTCTTGACACAGTGTCTATTAACAAAATGGTCATGGAGAACATACACCTTGCCCTAAGATCCAACTCACCAGCCTGTGATCCACTGATCTTGCTCTACCTATTGAGCTAGGCTGAAAGGCCTCTACTTGCAGTTGGCACTACACAGCAGTTTGCAAGAACAAATAACATTCACTAATTTTAAAATTTTCTTGAAAATGGCACTATGTATTTATAATCTTGAAGATGACACTTGCCAGAACAAATAACATATATTTCTAATCTTCTTAAAATTGGTGCTATGAAGCAGTTTGTAAGAACAAATAACATAGATTTGTAATGTTCTTGTAAATACCACTATGTATTGGTAATCTTAAAGAAGGTGGCCAGAACAAAAATAAAGCACACTTTTTATCTTCTTGAAAATGTCACTATATAGCAGTTTTTAACCCTTAGCCTGCTAAATTTCTATAATGAACGCATCCATCTTTCAATTTAGACAGTACCATTAACTGTTACAAGGGGTGCTTACCAAAAAAATTACTGACTGAATGGCGAACAGTGCAGATCAAGAAATACACTGGTCGCAAAGGCAGAACCAGTCGCATTTAGCATGATGAAGGGTTTTGAACAAATAACATATATCTGTAATGTTCTTGAAGATGTCACTACGTATCAGTGTGCCAGAACAAACATTATATAACTTTGTAATCTGCATGAAAATGACTGTCACATTGCAGTTTGCCAGAAAAACTAGAAGGTGTTTTTGTCACAAAAACATAATTATGTCTCCCCCCATTGTATACCTTAAGCTCTGGCGGCCATTTTGTGCAGTGAAGCGGAACGTGCCGGCAAAATGCACAACTTGGCTTGGTACTGATCACTCCTGTGAAGTTTCATTGAAATCTGTCCTGCAGTTTGACCTGTGAAAGCCAGACAAAATTTTTCTAATTTTATTAGCTCTCATGGCCATTTTGTGCAGGGAAGCAGAACTTGCCCGTGATATGCACTACTTGGCTTGGTACTGATCACTCCTGTGAAATTTCATTGAAATCTGTCCAGCAGTTTGACCTGTGAAAGCCGGACAAGATTTTTCTATTTTTAGCTCTGGTGGCCATTTTGTGCAGCGAAGTGGAACGTGCCGGCGACATGCACAACTAGGGTTGGTACTGATCACTCTGATCTGAGAAGTTTCGTCAAAATCCGGCCAGCAGTTTGACTTGTGAAAGCCAGACAAGCTTAATGCAGACAGACAGACAGACGGACGGCAAAGGCAAAACCAATATTGTCCCCCCCTCCCCCCATTTATGGGGGAGACATAAATATCATACATTTATAATCTTTTTGGAAGATGCCAATAATATGTAGTCACTTCTTGTTCATTCTCCATTTATGGTTCAATTCAAGATCAGAAACTGGGTTTAAAACTTGGAAGTAAATCTTTAATATTTAATACCTGCTGATGGATATTATCAGGTTACATTAAGTACAAAAAAGTCGCTCTGAAAATGTTTTCTGTTATCTTTTGATAAAAAATAAATAAGCTAAATATGCTACAGAACTTTTCTAGAAACACAGAGATAAAAATGCTTACAATATCAGTAGCTGTTTCTTCTTATTAATTAATGAGTAACTATTTATAGTCATGTAGCAGTTTTCCCACTTAAAAAGAGGAGTTATCACTAGCTATTTAAGCCTCGGTATTACAGCATCGCCTCCAAGATCAGACACAATGGTCCAGTGATAACAATGTCTGACTACCAAACCAGGGGTCGTGAGTTTGAGCGCCCGCTCCTCCAACTAAAAGTTACTAACATTGGGAAAAGAGTCCCCTGTGTGGGTTCTTTACACCTTGTAAGCTAAAAAAAAACAGGGAAGCTTCTGGAATTGGAGCGTCTTCTGTACCATGCACTATCCTCTCACTAACATATTACTAACAGTCTTCTGGAGGAGTTGCCCATATGGGTTACTTGTGGCAGCTATAAATAAGCTTACAAACAAACAAGAAACATTGCCTCATTATTTCAGGCATCAGTAGACACTAATGTGGAACCAGCGACCTTCCAGGAATTATTTTATGATATAAAATTTATTTTTGTTAATCTTTAGCCTGCTAAATTTCTAAAATGGACTGGTCCATTAATTCAATTTGGGCAATACCAAGGGGTGTTCACTGAAAATTTATTGACTGAATAGTGAACAGTGCACAGACTTGCAGGCTGAACTTGGTCTGCACTGCCATGGTTGCAACGACAGAATCACTTGCCCCTGGGAAGCAGCCTAAATGTCAATATCTTCCCACATTACAAACATATTTAGCACTGTTTAAGGATTCGCACAGGAAGAAAGAGTTATTTTAAATGAAAACTGCACAGCTTACAGGGCACTAGACAACTTTTGGGGACAGGTACCCATACCCTCAGGAAGGAGAATTTTTTGTCGTTTTAAGACAAAAATGGGAAGTTTTTTAGCTATATATATGTTACTACTTTTCACACTTATTAATACTGTTTTTTCAATCATTTCTAACTTATGTAACTATATTGCAGCAGTTACCTTCCTTAGAGGCACTATAATATAACTTGAAAGAGAGTTCATATCTAGTTGTGTCAAACAACCTATTTTCAGGTGAATTTTCTTCTGAGAAAGGGGAAAAAAACATATTATTTTATGAGGGGAATGGGGTTCATATTCGGCCCCAAAAATGGCCAAACGAGTGCCCTGGCTTATAAATAACAATTTACTAATGGATGCTTGAATTCTCGAATTTAAGCAAGACTAGGCCAATATGATTAAGTTTATAATAACCAAATTATTATATTATACCAAAGTTATGTAGTGCCCTTTTCATGATAAACATTCACTTACAGGGTGCCATTCAAACAGTACCAACCGACCATGAACAAAGAGAGAGAAAGCCTGTCTGGCTAACAACCTAGCTCTTTACGAATGGACAGTCTGGTTCTTTAACATGCCCGGTGTGTAGCACCAATATATGGAAAGCCATATTTCCTGGGAATTAGAACCAATACTAGTCTCTTATGTCGGAGAAACATCTCAGTAATTCCAATGCCAGGATGTAGTTGACCATGACATAATTCATTTGTTTATAATGTGACTGCCACATTTTTCTATGATTAAGGAAAAAAATGACTCTTTTGAATATTGGATTTTGTTGATTAATTGTAACCATTGCTGAAGGCTATATATGACAAAAAGACGTTGAATGTTGTGCTTGAAAGGGTCTTATAAGATCCAGGTCTTGAAAGGCTGTACCATATAATAATGATCATGGACATATGAGCTGCGCCATGATAAAACCAACATAGTGGCTTTGCGACCAGCGACCAGCATGCGCATCCACGCAGTCTGGTCAGGATCCATGCTGTTTCTTTAACAGTTTCTCTAATTGCAATAGACTTTGAAAGCGAACAGCATGGATCCTGATCAGCACTGCGCGGATGCGCAGGCTGGTCTGGATCCATGCTGGTCGCAAAGCCATTATGTTGGTTTTCTCATGGCGCGGCTCATTTTAAAATTTGTATTATGTTAATATGTATTAGATTTTTTTCCACTTATTTAAAAATGTAATGAATTTGTGAAAAAAAAAAATTATGCATATTCTGTTGTGTATAAAAATATTTCTGAAAATGTACATTCATGACTTCATGACAAGAAACATTTTATTTTCAACTTATTTCTGATATCTGTTTCAGTAAAAGTTTAGAAAAATTGGTCATCTTCTTAATCTTTCTAAAAGTTCAGAAAAAAACACCTTCTGAAACAATTTGAACTCATTAATGAATCTTTCAGAAACATTTCAGATAAAGTTCAGAAAAATCATCTTTTGAAACTGTCTGCATCCATTCTGATAAAATTCAGTACAAGTTTAGAAACATTCAGAAATGTTCAGAACATAAACTCCCTGTTCAGAAAGATTCTGACTGCTAAAAATTGCTCAGACAGGGTTCAGTCTGTGTTCAGAAATGTTCAGACATGTTTCAGAGATATTCAGACAAATAATTTCATGAGGGCTGGGGGACCACATTAAGAGGCCACACTTCTGGACAGTTCTGTGCTTTTATAAAATCACCATTTTCAGAGAAATGTTACGTATCCTATTTTTGATGCATTTGCAATAATGTTTGATGTTCTGAAATTTCGAATAATTTTTAAGATTAAACATCGTTTTTTAGAAATTTTGAAAATTGTTTATTTCTATTTCTTCACAAATGGAATTCTTTTTCAAGAGGGATAACTTCTTGAGAATATTTAATGTTTGGGACAGCACGGGACAATGCGTTTAAACATGTATTGGACCGAGATTTTTTGGTAAAGATGTTGTTAATTGACCAACAATTGTGAGACGTTCAATTTACGATTCATAGTATCTTTTTTTATGGAATAATCATGTCTATTTCATGAAAGTCATTATATTCATTTCTTAATGACAAACTGTAAAATATTTCATATTACTGACAAATAGAAAAATGAGTACTAAAACTGAAAAATATGTAAGTTTTACGTTGATTTACTTATTTTTTCTATTTGTCCGCCATACACATTTTTGACGGATTGCCAAGTTGTGAAAAACGACTATACAGAAAAATACACGGAAATAAGACGGCAAAGAAGTATATATCGACTATATTTTTCCACGTCTCACTAGTTTAATACAGTAAGTTCAAGGTTTCTGAATTCATTATGCATGCATGCATGTGCACTAGACAGTAAAAATATGTTACTGCAAAAAAAAAAAACATGCTATTGATCCGTCACATCTTATGCATAAAACATAAAGGGTATGCAACGGCTTGTAAACTTTTTTTTTTTATTTCCTGATGTTTATGCAGTAACCCAACAACACATGACAGAGCGATCTGTGATTCTACTTTAATTTTATGTTTTATTGCATGTATAAAATGTCTTCAATTTACTGGTTAACAAAGTATTTATTTTTAAAGCATGCACCACACTGAGTGGGTACTTGGCTTAGCAAGAGACATTATGAATGAAGTGTCTGCGAGTTCAATCCAGCAAATATTCTCGGTAGTGGGAGACAACATGTCAGATCATGCTGAGTCAGTGCTGGGTCACGGGTTTTAAACAAGTTTTTGGACCAGTATCTAGACCAGTCTATAAACTCCAGTATCTGGACCAGTCTAACAACTCTATTATCTGGACCATTCTAAAATCTCCGGTATCTGAACCAGTCTATAAACTCCAGTATCTGGACCAGTCTATTAACTCCAGTATCTGGACCAGTCTATAAACTCCAGTATCTGGACTAGTCTATAAACTCCAGTATCCGAACCAGTCTATAAAGATCAGTATCTGAACCAGTTTAAAAACAATATTATCTGGACCAGTCTATATCTGTTCTGTTGCTTCCAAGTTGAAGAAATGCTTAATTAAATACTTTTGAGTTTCAACCACACATACTGAATGCATATTCTTATATATTTCATTCAGAAGTGATAGCTTAATGATATTTATGATATTTATGTTGTGTAAACTTGTCACTATAATTATGTTAATATAGGTTTACATTACAATATAATAAAATAATTTGTAATTTGAAATTTGAATTTTATAAACTAAAGTATTTGGGCCAGTCTATAAACTCCAGTATCTGGACCAGTCTAACAACTCCATTATCTGGACCAGTGTATGAACTCCGTTATCTGGACCAGTGTATGAACTCCAGTATCTGGACCAGCCTATGAACTCCAGTATCTGGACCAGCCTATGAACTCCAGTATCTGGACCAGCCTATGAACTCCAGTATCTAGACCAGTCTAACAACTCCATTATCTGGACCAGTTTATGAACTCCATTATATGGACCAGTCTATGAACTCCAGTATCTGGACCAGTCTAACAACTCCATTATCTGGACCAGTCTATGAACTCCATTATCTGGACCAGTCTATAAACTCCAGTATCTGAACCAGTTTAACAACTCCAGTATCTGGACCAGTCTATAAACTCCAGTATCTGGACCAGTCTATAAACTCCAGTTTCTGGACCAGTCTATGAACTCTATTATCTGGACCAGTCTATTAACTCCAGTATCTGGACCAGTCTATAAACTCCAGTATCTGGACCAGTCTATGAACTCCAGTATCTGAACCAGTCTAACAACTCCAGTATCTGGCCCCGTGTTCACAAAACATTTTAAGTCTTAGCTGAGTTTGATTATGAAACTTAATATGTCATTTCTATCTAAATAGCATGTTTAAAACTGGATTTCAAGTTAATAACTATTTTCAAGTGGCTATTTAGTATTTATGATCAGTTTCAGTTGAAATTTAACCTTGAAGATTTCGTAAAATTGATATTTAAATTTCAAACTCAAACTCAGCTGAGATCAAAAAATGTTTAGTGAACATGGGGCCAGGACCAGTCTATGAACTCCAGTATCTGGACCAGTCTATAAACTCCAGTATCTGGACCAGTCTATGAACTCCAGTGTCTGGACCAGTCTATCAACTCCAGTATCTGGACCAGTCCTTGAACTCCAGTATCTGGACCAGTCTATGAACTCAGGTATCTGGAACAGTCTAACAACTCCAGTATCTGGACCAGTCTATGAACTCCAGTACCTGAACCAGTCTATGAACTCCAGTACCTGGACCAGTCTAACAACTCCATTATATGGACCAGTCTATGAACTCCAGTATCTGGACCAGTCTATAAACTCCAGTATCTGAACTAGTCTAAAAACTCCAGTATCTGGACCAGTCTATGAACTCCAGTATCTGGACCAGTCTATAAACTCCAGTATCTGTACCAGTCTATTAACTCCAGTATCTGGACCAGTCTATAAACTCCAGTATCTGGACCAGTCTATGAACTCGAGTATCTGGACAAGTCTATGAACTCCAGATTCTGGACCAGTATATTAACTCTAGTATCTGGACCAGTGTATGAACTCCAGCACCTGGGCCAGTCTATGAACTCCAGCATCTGGACCAGTCTATGAACTCCAGTATCTGGACCAGTCTAACAACTCCAGTATCTGGACCAGTCTATGAACTCCAGTATCTGGACCAGTCTATAAACTCCAGTATCTGGACCAGTCTATGAACTCCAATATCTGGACCAGTCTATGAACTCTAGCATCTGGACCAGTCTATGAACTCCAGTATCTGGACCAGTCTATGAACCTTAGCATCTGGACCAGTCTATGAACTCCAGCATCTGGGCCAGTCTATGAACTCCAGCATCTGGACCAGTCTATGAACTTCAGTATCTGGACCAGTCTATAAACTCCAGCATCTGGACCAGTCTATGAACTCCAGCATCTGGGCCAGTCTATGAACTCCAGCATCTGGACCAGTCTATGAAGTCCAGTATCTGGACCAGTCTATGAACTCCAGTATCTGGACCAGTATATTAACTCTAGTATCTGGACCAGTCTATGAACTCCAGCATCTGGGCCAGTCTATGAACTCCAGTATCTGAACCAGTCTAACAACTCCATTATCTGGACCAGTCTATAAACTCCAATATCTGGACCAGTCTATCAACTCCATTGCCAAAATTTTGAAATTTACGCGCATGAAACCAGTCTATGGACTCTAGTATCTGGACCAGTCTATGAACTCCAGCATCTGGGCCAGTCTATGAACTCCAGCATCTGGACCAGTCTATGAAGTCCAGTATCTGGACCAGTCTATGAACTCCAGTATCTGGACCAGTATATTAACTCTAGTATCTGGACCAGTCTATGAACTCCAGCATCTGGACCAGTCTATGAACTCCAGTATCTGGACCAGTCTAACAACTCCAGTATCTGGACCAGTCTATGAACTCCAGTATCTGGACCAGTCTATAAAGTCCAATATCTGGACCAGTCTATGAACTCCAATATCTGGACCAGTCTATGAACTCTAGCATCTGGACCAGTCTATGAACTCCAGTATCTGGACCAGTCTATGAACTCTAGTATCTGGACCAGTCTATGAACTCCAGCATCTGGGCCAGTCTATGAACTCCAGCATCTGGACCAGTCTATGAACTTCAGTATCTGGACCAGTCTATAAACTCCAGCATCTGGACCAGTCTATGGACTCTAGTATCTGGACCAGTCTATGAACTCCAGCATCTGGGCCAGTCTATGAACTCCAGCATCTGGACCAGTCTATGAAGTCCAGTATCTGGACCAGTCTATGAACTCCAGTATCTGGACCAGTCTATGAACTCTAGTATCTGGACCAGTCTATGAACTCCAGCATCTGGGCCAGTCTATGAACTCCAGTATCTAAACCAGTCTAACAACTCCATTATCTGGACCAGTCTATAAACTCCAATATCTGGACCAGTCTATCAACTCCATTGCCAAAATTTTGAAATTTACGCGCATGAAATCATAATTATGATTTTACAGTAATTGAAAAAAAAAATATGTAAAAAAACAGAGGTAGATGTATATAACCGAAGAGTTGTTTCAGTCACTGTATAAGATATTTTCATTAGGGAAACTACTTTTCACCAAGTGTTGCTGATCAACTATGTAATGGGCTTTCTAAGAATTTAAATACAAAATTTAATTGAAGTTTGCATTTTTTTGCATATAAAATTTGCATAGAGGAAAGTATGGAAAGCTTTTTGTACCTTCATTTGCATAATAGAAAGTATTTTAAGAGTATATTGCACAGCAAAATTTGCCTTTGACTTGAAAACTTCCTTTATTTTATACAAACAGTCATGTTAATTTTATGTCCTAAAGGGAGAATTTATTTTCCAAATGGAGAAATTTCATGTATATATATCAGCAACAAGATATATTCAAGGCAGGTTACTGAGTAGTACATTCATTTTAAAGCAGCATTATGCACATCTTAGTGCACATAGTGTGTTTTTGGTGAATGTTTTATAAAAGCAATTTTCGGTTGCTGTGCATTTTAATGTGTTAAATTAACAAAGTATTTGAAGTTGATGCTTTAAAAATAAAGAAATCAGACTAATAAAATAGTAGTTCTTTTCTTCAATCTTCTACACAGTGATCTCCCTTACCAGTAGGTAGAGATTTCTGAAGTTGAAGGGAAGCATCTTTTGCATGCAGTTTGCATTTTCTTAAAAAGACTGCGCCAGTCAAAATAATAAAAGTCACATTTGGAAAGTTATTATTTTGCACTGGTAACAGGAATTAAGAGTTTTGTATATCGCCCGGTTAAAAGCTATAATTTCCTTCACCCTTTTTATACACTTTTTATTATTTACACACTTACACACACACACACACCTATTTCAGCTGGAGTTTTACTTGAAAAATGTGCATAATTCCACTTTAAATATCCGAAACTGCTGTTAATGCATGTTTTAAACAGAAGATATTGGCGGTTTTCAAAATAATGAGGTCTTTTCTTTTCTCTCCTTACTTTTATTTAGCTCGATCAGTTTTAGAAAGTGTTTTTGGGCCAATTTATACCCAAGTTTAAAAGTTATATTAAAATATATAGCTAAATTTGTCCACTATGCACAAAAAAAAAAAAAAAATGACATTTTCACATGAAGGCTTGTTTTCAACTGTACATTTTTTTTTCAAACCAAGTTTTATTGTTATTGTAACTAAAATAACCTCTGCCAATTTTAAGCAAAGTACTTTTTCATAAACTGCATCTTACTCTTAATTACCAGTATTTCACACCACCTGATGGAACCCCCTTTACGAAAAATAGCAAAAAAAAAAACAAACAGTTTAATTTAAATGTTGAACTCTACTATTTTATAACTGCATTACCTTTTTCAATGTCCTTTGTTTTCTAAGACCTTCAACCTTTAAGTTGTGAAGACAAAATCAATTTTTTTCATTTAATACATGACTTTCTCAAAATCTAGATTCATGTCTATAGACCCAACAATGTCCCCTATGCTTAGCCTTACATTTGAGAAAGAAAAACTTCAAATAACACCACCCAATCATAGAAAGAAAGAGTTGCTTCACATGTATAATACTCTCCAAAACAAGTGTCAGTATACTGATATATAAAGAGGCCACACTTTAGGACAGTTCCCCACCTTCAAAAACTCACCAATGTCAAAGAACAGTGTTACAAATCTTTGTTTTGATGCATTTACAATAATGTCCCAGTGCTGAACTTTCAAATAACTAAGTGGAACGTAGTTTTCAGCAATTGCTTATCTTCATTTTATTACAAATAGCATTCATTTTTAAAGGGAGACAACTTTTTGAGAATATTTCAAGTATCCATCGTACAGGCCAGTACAGTAGAAATTTGAATGATCTTGGTAGAAGGTCACATATATTGCACAAGGACAATTTGTATGAAATTATTTTAAAATTGGGCCAGCAGTTTCACAAAAAAGATTTTAAAGTTTCCACTATATACTTAAAGGGAAAGTGACCATGCCCTCTGGCGGCTATGTTTTTAAATGAATCGGAATAATTTTAACACTCTTGGCAGAGGGTCACAAAAAGACCATTTGTGTAAAATTATCTTAAAATCGGGCCAGCAGTTTCAAATAAGAGGATTTTTAAAGTTTCCACTATATACATATAGGGAAAAGTGACCACACCACCTAGCGGGCATGTTTTTTGATGAACCAAAATATTCTAAACAATCTTGGTAGAAGGTGACATAACACCATTTGTGTGAAATTATTTTAAAATCAGACCAGTGGTTCAGGAAAAGATGTTATTTGACAATTTTCCAATGTGCAACCAAGCAGAACCGTTTGAAGAACTTTGGTAGAGGACCTGACTCAAGAAACATTAGGTCCAAGTTTCATCAAATCCATGGTTTTGGAGGAGATGTCCTTTAAAGAAATTGTTGACGACGGATGGACAGACGGACACATGCACAATGGACGACAGACTCAGCATGATCACAATAGCTCACCATGAGCACTTCATGCTTAAGTGACTCTCAAGTTATCTGACTTGGGGCTGCCAACCCATGTGACTTTTGGATACCATATACATGTAGAAAATGTCCCGATTCATGTAACATTTTGCCTATATTTTCCTTGGCAGACTTGTATAAAATAAAGAACATTGAAGACAGCAAATTGAGTGCTTTCTTCCATACAGAACAATTCTGCAAGTTCTCTGTACTTTTCTCAAACACTTTGCCCAACTGCGAATATGTGTACGTTATCTACAAAAAGCATTTGGGCAAAGTGTTTGGGAAAAGCACTGAGAACTGATGGTAAAGCATAAATTTTATTTATTTCTATATTATACCAGACAAATGTCACTAGTTATCCATAGGAAAATATGGTAACCAACCACAAAATTCCAGGAAAATTAAATAAACGCATTTTGCAGCGTAGAAAAGAGAAGGAAAAGTAGAAGCGAGAGTAGAAGCTTGAACAAAAACTGTTTTGCAATTTATATTAAACGCAGCCTCTGAAACCTTTCAGTATTTCCAATAAGCTGTATATATTATATGCCTGCAGGGAAACTGCATTTTTCTCTTCATAAATCAAAACTGCATGCACAATGCAGGAGTATTGTATATACATCTGAAATTAAATTTGCAGAATTCTCATTTTCACAAAACAAAACTTTTGAATCTTTCTAACTCTGCATTTGATCTGCAGCAATATCTAATATTACCTGAAGTAAACTTTGTAGCAGAAGATAATACAAAACCTGCTTTATTTGTTAGCTAAAAGGAATGAGTTTATTCTTTTGAAGGTCAGGTTCTTCTTTTCCCTCAGTTTTCTGGTAAAGGCAACTTAATATTAAGGAGACATAACTTCTTTGAAACTGCTGAAATTTGATTTTTACAGTGGTTTACCTTTTATCAAAGATGAGCATATAAAAAGGAGTACAGGTTGTAAACTACTAAATACATACAGGTTGCAGGGTACTAAATATCTAAATATCACTAACTCAGTCACATGAAGAAATGATTTCTGACTGATCCTAGGTAACAGATTTTTGAGCGAAGTATCAAAGATTTCAGAAGAATTCTATGATATTTGCCATCATCGAAAATGAAATTTAATAATGTTGGCATTTCACAAAATTGATATGTCTGTTCATTTGATAATATAGTGATATTCTGCATGAAATAAACAACTTTCATCATTGAACAGGTTAGGTTAATAGCAAAATAAATAGAATGTCATTTTTTTTCATAAATGTCTGAGACATTATGCATCATGTTTTGTTCTGTCATGGACTTCCTGTCTACAGTGTGACAGACATATAAGAAGAAAGTGTTTGTTTAGAATTATGGGTAATTTATCATTCGCTTTATTAAGAATTTGTCTATGAAACATGACAAAGACATAAAATGTACTATCAGGAGAACATTTCCGTTTAATACCAACAGGTTCAGAAGGCTCGACAATTTTTTTGTAAGCAAGTCGACCTGTAGGACAAGCTGCCTAGAATTTTCACACATCCTGCTACAGTAAGTACGTGTCCTACCATTCTTTACAGTAAGTATGTGTCCAACCATTCCCTACAGTAAGTACGTGTCCTACCATTCTTTACAGTAAGTACGTGTCCTACCATTCCCATTTTTGTAAGTACGTGTCCAACCATGCCCTAAGAATACGTGTCACTACCATTCCCTACAGTAAGTACGTGTCCTACCATTCTTTACAGTAAGTACGTGTCCACCATTCCCTACAGTAAGTACGTGTCCTACCATTCTTTACAGTAAGTACGTGTCCTACCATTCCCTATAGTAAGTACGTGTCCAACCATTCCCTACAGTAAGTACGTGTCCTACCATTCCCTACAGTAAGTACGTGTCCTACCATTCCCTACAGTAAGTACGTGTCCTACCATTCTTTACAGTAAGTATGTGTCCTACCATTCCCTATAGTAAGTACGTGTCCAACCATTCCCTACAGTAAGTACGTGTCTTACCATTCCCTAAAGTAAGTACGTGTCCAACCATTCCCTACAGTAAGTACGTGTCCTACCATTCCCTACAGTAAGTACGTGTCCTACCATTCCCTATAGTAAGTACGTGTCCAACCATTCCCTACAGTAAGTACGTGTCATTACCATTCCCTACAGTAAGTACGTGTCCTACCATTCCCTACAGTAAGTACGTGTCCTACCATTCCCTTCAGTAAGTACGTGTCATTACCATTCCCTACAGTAAGTACGTGTCATTACCATTCTCTACAGTAAGTACGTGTCCTACCATTCCCTACAGTAAGTACGTGTCATTACCATTCCCTACAGTAAGAACGTGTCCTACCATTCCCTACAGTAAGTACGTGTCATTACCATTCCCTGCAGTAAGTACGTGTCTTACCATTCCCTATAGTAACATGTCTTACCATTCCCTACAGTAAGTACGTGTCTTACCATTCCCTATAGTAACATGTCCTACCATTCCCTACAGTAAGTACGTGTCATTACCATTCCCAACAGTAAGAACGTGTTCTACCATTCCCTATAGTAAGTACGTGTCATTACCATTCCCTGCAGTAAGTACGTGTCTTACCATTCCCTATAGTAACATGTCTTACCATTCCCTACAGTAAGTACGTGTCTTACCATTCCCTATAGTAACATGTCCTACCATTCCCTACAGTAAGTACGTGTCATTACCATTCCCAACAGTAAGAACGTGTTCTACCATTCCCTACAGTAAGTATGTGTCATTACCATTCCCTACAGTAAGTACGTGTCCTACCATTCCCTACAGTAAGTACGTGTCCTACCATTCCCTATAGTAAGTACGTGTCCTACCATTCCCTACAGTAAGTACGTGTCCTACCATTCCCTACAGTAAGTACGTGTCCTACCATTCTTTACAGTAAGTACGTGTCCTACCATTCCCTATAGTAAGTACGTGTCCTACCATTCCCTACAGTAAGTACGTGTCCTACCATTCTTTACAGTAAGTACGTGTCCTACCATTCCCTATAGTAAGTACGTGTCCAACCATTCCCTACAGTAAGTACGTGTCCTACCATTCCCTACAGTAAGTACGTGTCCTACCATTCTTTACAGTAAGTATGTGTCCTACCATTCCCTATAGTAAGTACGTGTCCAACCATTCCCTACAGTAAGTACGTGTCTTACCATTCCCTAAAGTAAGTACGTGTCCAACCATTCCCTACAGTAAGTACGTGTCCTACCATTCCCTACAGTAAGTACGTGTCCTACCATTCCCTATAGTAAGTACGTGTCCAACCATTCCCTACAGTAAGTACGTGTCATTACCATTCCCTACAGTAAGTACGTGTCCTACCATTCCCTACAGTAAGTACGTGTCCTACCATTCCTTTCAGTAAGTACGTGTCATTACCATTCCCTACAGTAAGTACGTGTCATTACCATTCTCTACAGTAAGTACGTGTCCTACCATTCCCTACAGTAAGTACGTGTCATTACCATTCCCTACAGTAAGAACGTGTCCTACCATTCCCTACAGTAAGTACGTGTCATTACCATTCCCTGCAGTAAGTACGTGTCTTACCATTCCCTATAGTAACATGTCTTACCATTCCCTACAGTAAGTACGTGTCTTACCATTCCCTATAGTAACATGTCCTACCATTCCCTACAGTAAGTACGTGTCATTACCATTCCCAACAGTAAGAACGTGTTCTACCATTCCCTACAGTAAGAACGTGTCATTACCATTCCCTGCAGTAAGTACGTGTCTTACCATTCCCTATAGTAACATGTCTTACCATTCCCTACAGTAAGTACGTGTCTTACCATTCCCTATAGTAACATGTCTTACCATTCCCTACAGTAAGTATGTGTTTTACCATTCCCTAAAATAAGTATGTGTCTTACCATTCCCTACAGTAAGTACGTGTCTTACCATTGCCTAAAGTAAGTATGTGTCTTACCATTCCATACAGTAAGTACGGGTCTTACCATTCCCTGCAGTAAGTACGTGTCTTACCATTCCCTATAGAAACATGTCTTACCATTCCCTACAGTAAGTACATGTCTTACCATTCCCTACAGTAAGTACGTGTCCTACCATTCCCCGCAGTAAGTACGTGTCCTACCATTCCCTACAGTAAGTACGTGTCATTACCATTCCCTACAGTAAGTACGTGTCCTACCATTCCCTGAAGTAAGTATGTGTTATTACCATTCCCTACAGTAAGTATGTGTCATTACCATTCCCTACAGTAAGTACGTGTCCTACCATTCCCCGCAGTAAGTACGTGTCCTACCATTCCATACAGTAAGTTTGTGTCGTTACCATTCCCTACAGTAAGTACGTGTCCTACCATTCCCTGAAGTAAGTACGTGTCATTACCATTCCCTACATTAAGTACGTGTCATTACCATTCCCTACAGTAAGTACGTGTCCTACCATTCCCCGCAGTAAGTACGTGTCCTACCATTCCATACAGTAAGTACGTGTCGTTACCATTCCCTACAGTAAGTACGTGTCCTACCATTCCCTGAAGTAAGTACGTGTCATTACCATTCCCTACAGTAAGTACGTGTCATTACCATTCCCTACAGTAAGTACGTGTCATTACCATTCCCTACAGTAAGTACGTGTCCTACTATTCCCCGCAGTAAGTATGTGTCCTACCATTCCCTACAGTAAGTACGTGTCATTACCATTCCCTACAGTAAGTACGTGTCCTACCATTCGCATATCGCAAGATACAGTGAATTTCGATATATCACTACACCCTTAATTTTCACTGGAGGTATTTTTAACTTGATTTTTCTATCCTGGTTGCCCAACAAAGATGGAGTTATTCTAGTTTTATTCAAGTATAAATCTTACCCTAAAGAATTATGTGAAATATAAGTCCAGTTCAACTTCGTGTTAATGGCCGCCTTTCATAAACCGTCACATGCCATTAATGGTCACTTTGAATTCCCTCCAACAAATGTCATTAAATGTCCACCTGCTTTATGCTGTCAGTGGCCAATGTTTTTCATTCTCAAATGCATCTTCATCTTTGATGGTCACACTACACCTATTTTCTACTCAGTCCTAGACTCGTCATCAAAACTATGGAAACAATCTGACTTTTTTGTTTTTGTCAATTTTAACCCTTACCCTGCTAAATTTCTATGATGAACTTGTCCATCTTTCAATTTGGACAATACCATAAACTGTGAAAAGGGGTGCTTATCAACAAGATACTGACTGAATGGTGAACAGTGCAAATCTTGATCAAACTGCACATCCGTGCTAAACTGGTCACAAAGGCAGAACCTTTCAGTTCAAATCTTAATCATTTCATCCAGAATGCATAGAATTTTGGTGAGTTAGCTTTCAAAATAGTTGAAGTACTTAAATTTTTATCCAGTTAAACCCAAATCCTGTATTTTTCCCTTGTTAACATAGTTTTCGCCAATGTTTTGTTTATGTCGTCTGTCATAAATAGGCCCAATTCGGATGAACGATGATATCGCAATGCCCCGATTCCCTTTAATTTCTGCCTTGGTACCATAATTTCCGAAACGGACTGGATTTAGTGGTCACATACAAAGGTTCAATGGTCAGGGTTCTGAGAAGGGACAGCTCTCTCAGGTGTACACACTGTCAAAATGAGTAAATTGTTAAGTACTGGGTGTGGAACATTTCGCATAATTTTACCAATATCATTATAATTAAACTGTTATTTTTACAAACAGACACAGAAGTCCTTAGTGTATCGGAAATAAACAAATATCGTGGTATGTAACCTAACAATAATTCAAAAACTACAACAACAACATCTTTAACGCGAAAATAACAAGGACATACAAAATCAAAATGGAAGAAAGTGTACATGTTGACACGTGATTGTCGGGAGTATTTAAATTATATTTTGTGTCAAAACTTGTACGTTTTGGTAGATAATGAATTATTTTATATTATTTATTAAACAAAATAACTGTTATATTTTTATTTGCCTGCTTACTGTGTTTAGTGTCACTAGTACCGCGAGAATATAGGGGAACAGGCTAATACCAGAGAATATTATTCATACATTGGCCACATTTTATATGTATGATACCTTCCACAGAAACTGTTTGTGTTCCTGAAAAAATATCACTACCTGCGTTAAGTGGTCACCTGTCTTAAGCAGATCTTTTCTCCAGACTGGCTGCTTAACAACAGTATGACTGTACTGTGTAATATTTATCAAAGTGTTATGCATTTACAACTCGATAATTAAACAAAATTCATTAGAAATGCAAGTTTGTAAAATCTATTATCAATACTCCCTTTGCCTATCTTGGTTGCACAATGGAAAAATTCTGAAGCTAAAAGCAAAATGCCTTTTGGTTCTGATTGTCTTTCAAATGGAAACGTAAATCTAGAAAATTTAATGATTGAAACTGGAAGAAATCCTCAGCTTTTTAAATACTTCCATATTAATTGGGCGGAGGCTGGGTCATTAAAACATTTTATAAAATAGAGAAAATATAAATGAGCCGTGCCATAGGAAAACTAACATAGTGGCTTTGCGACCAGCATGGATCCAGACCAGCCTGCGCATACGTGCAGTCTGGTCAGGATCCATGCTGTTCGCTAACAGTATCTCTAATACCAATAGGCTTTGAAAGCGCAGTCTGGTCAGGATCCATGCTGTTCGCTAACAGTATCTCTAATACCAATAGGCTTTGAAAGCAAACAGCATGGATCCTGACCAGACTGCACGGATGCACTGGCTTTTCTGGATCCATGCTGGTCGCAAACCCACTATGTTGGTTTTCTCATGGCACGGCTCAAATATCTTATAATGATCGACCTACATATCTCTTATAGAATACAGGAAAAGTAAAAAAACATCCAGAAATGTGATTAAAGGTCCATAATGCCTTTGTTTAAATTGTGGCTGCCACATTTTTTGTTATGAACATAATATTTATTATTTTCTTGTTAATTCCCATTTTCAATAATTGTTTTTCTGTAACATTTGTCATAGCGTTTGAATATTTGATGAACATAGTAGAAAGTATTGTTGAATCCAATGTTTTGATTACCTCCCTTTACGGTTCTGTCCGTATATGTTCATGTGTAATATTGAAGTGTTTTTATAACCATTTCAGTATGCATATTCTCTGTTTGAACGACTGCTTTATCTGATTTTTAAAACATAAAATTACAAGCCGTATGGAACTTTAAGTGTGACTGACCACTTTTAAAGATAATGCTATAATACTAATACCGCAGATTATGGAGTTCTTTTAGACACATTCCCTTATTACAAGTAATTAATTATATATAATGCATAGCATTATGCAAAGTCTGAAAACATCTTGTCTAACTATTAATACTTTTTAAAACATCTGACATGATACATTCTGCCTTTGTGACCAGTATAGATCATGAGCAGTCTGTACATCCATGCAGTCTGATCAAGATCTATACTGTTCAGCATTCAGTCAGTATCCTTTTGGTATGCACCCCTTTTTAACAGTTAATGGTACTGTCCAAATTCAAAGATGGACAAGTTCATTATAGAAACTTAGTAGAGTAAGGATTAATACTTTTTAAAATGATTGACAATTCGAAGGATAACGCTGATACATGAAGTTAGCCATCAGTGTTCATAGGAATTCACATCCTCGCTTGTTAAACCATACATTCTAAACCAAATAAAAGCTTAACCCTTACCCTGCTGTATTTCTATAATGGACTGGTCCATCTTTCAATTTGGACCATACCATTTATTATTCAAAGGGGTTTGCACTGAAAATTTACTGACTGAATAGCGAACAGTGCAGACCATGATCAGACTGCACGGATGTGCAGGCTGATCTTGGTCTGCACTGGTCGCAAAGGCAGAATCATCTGCCGCCAGCAGGCTAAGGGTTAAGCAATGACTGAAATTTTATTTACATGGGAAGGTTTTTTAATCAAGACAACTCTGCACAAACCTGGCTTTTTTCATCCTGAAATCTGTGACACTTTGCTCAGAAATCCTATACCAAGGCTCATCAGAAATTATTTCTTTGTGAGACCGACATCTCCAAGCTCGATTAAGGCTGCACAGGACTATCTTAAAATGACTAAAGTTGTACACTACAGAAATTAACTACTACAGATTGACTAAAACTAAATGTCATTTAGGTTGACCTGGGCCCTGGTTCATAAATGCTCAAAGTCTAAATCTTAAGACTTTAATTCACTTTGTAACGGCTAAGTTCATTCAATTTGCAATAATTTTGCTTACAATGAATTCTGTTACTATTAATTAGCTACCGAAAGCACATTCCTGTACAGTTTCATTACATTTTGTACTAATGTAACAAAGATAGTTTAGTTTATACTAATTTGTTTTAGCTCAATTGTGATGAAAGCTTCAAGCTTATTGGAACCACTCTTGAGTCTGCTTCCTGGAAAAACCAGTACTGGTGTCATATGAGAAGTCATGGTCCTGACCCCAGTGGGGCTCAAACCCACGACCCCTGGATTGAGTGGCCGACACCTTATCCACTAGACCACCGCTCCCCCTAACAAAGATACACGGCTAAGTGACGTTTTAGCCTTTTACAAAGTCTTAAAAGTTCAGAGATCTCTGCGCAGATTTCTGCATTTCAATTAATTTGCAAACACCTTCCCACTTTGCTATACTTTATTTTGCATAAATAGCAAAGAAACTAAATATCTTTTTGTTTTTGATTTGAAATAGTATCTTATGCATGCAATAAATCTTAAACTGCATTTTGCCTCAGGAGGTAATGATAATATAAAGTTTTATTTTCTTAGAAAACCTGCCTTTCTATTCTGTCAACTGCCACATTGATCTCTCCACAGCAGAATATTTAAAACATGACACCTGTATCTGTATAACAGGTACATAAAGAAATATCTTTTTATAATAATATGTTCATAATTATTATAGAAACATGCATGTGCACTAAATCAGTGGCAATTACAAGAATCCTTATATAGACACCGTAGGCACAGGCGCAACGATAATACATTAAAAAATGCCAAAAATTCAATACAATTTAAGGGTAAAGTAGGCGGAGACTTTATCCAGCAAAAAGAACTCAGAGGCCTAGCTGCAAATACATCCATGTATACATGTTATTTTTAAAAAAAAGTTCTATTAAGGTAGTTCTGCACCTACGGATCAAAATTTTTTCTGCAATGTAGAATTTGATTAAACCCTGATTTTTCAAAACCTCAGAATATACTTAGAAAAATTCAGCAAATAAAAAAGATTTTGCTAGCCTGATTTGAAAAATTAGGACCTCATGCAAGCTTTTATAATAGGAGTCTATGGGAAAATCACAATTTTCATAACATTTTTGCAAACAGAATTATATTATATTATACCAGATTTATTTAGCGCCCGTTTATTTCTACAATGTAGACTTTAATGAAACTTCTCATAGTAAAAAATAAACATAATGGCCTATAATATAATATGTTTTCCAGATAAATGACGTTACGCCATTAATTCTGGTTATTAAACGTGCAGAACTACCTTAAGTAAAATGAACAAGTTGAAAATTTTGCCCAAACTGTGAACAAGTACCTTAAAACTGTAGGAATTTAGCTGTATATTTATTATATAGACATAAAATAAATTTTATGACGTTTGATATTTTATATACTTGTTATCTGTTTTTAAAATTTTGTTGTAATGTCTGGAGGCAGCCTCCTGGTTAATAGATTAATGTATATAGCAATAAGAGTGAAATTTTAAAAATGATTTTTCTCCTTTTGTTTCCTTAAACAAAAGCTCAGACATCTCTTTGTAATTGCTCTATGAGCAAGGTGTGTCATATAATATCAGCATCAATGCTGGAGCAATTAAAATGGTTTTTGCTGGAAACTGAGCTTTGAAGAAAGCACAATTTTCACTATATATGTACACAAAGCGATCAAATAATGACACTTGTTTTCTAATCATGACATAAAATAGACTGATACTGAGACTTCTCTGACATACCATTTTCTGAAACTAAGGTTTCAAAGCAGCGGAATTTTTTCCCTTTAATCACACGTAGCTTCGCTATTTCGCATTCATTTTAATATATACCTTGGAGGCAACAGTTTAATAAATACATGAGAAGTGTGCAATGCAAGCCAGAAAAATACTGAAGCTAAATCTTAATGTGAATTTTATCAAAGTGACGGCAAAATAATTTCTCGAACATATATTTCAGCTAGAGGAAGAAAATCGTAATATTTTAAATATCACTTTCTTTGAGAACTATTGGTTTTGAATGAAAACAAAGAAGTTATAAAACAAGAGGGTCATGACGGCCCTGTATCACTCATCTGACCTTCCTAATGTAGTTGACCTAAGTATCAAATAAGACCTAGTAACAATCAGGAGGAATGGTTTACCAGGTTTTTCTAAGCTTTGATTGAGTGACCTACTTTCTGGCCATAGATGACCGGCTGACATAGACTTTATAAGACAAACATTCTGACAATGTTTCATGGAAGTTAGGAATTAGATGTGGCCTCTAGTACCTAAAAAAATCATCACTGCAATCTCGACCTCAGACCTACTGATCCCTAGAACAATAGGTATCCTCTACAGGCAATCATCTTTTGAAGTTGACGCCTATTGGCCAAAGTGTTCTTCAATTATGGATTGGAAACAACATTTTCAATCTAAAAGTCATTGTGACCTTAACCTTTGACTTACTGACCCCTAAAACAATGACCACAGACAGTCGTCCTATAAAGTTTCACACATGCAGGCCTAAGCATTCTTTAAACAATGTCTTTGAACTATTTCTGAATATAAATAAATAATAGAGATGCTTTTGAGAAAAGCGCATGTCTCCCACAACTACCTAATCATCTAAATAGTAAGGCAGTCTTTATATACTGTTTACTTAATCAACATGTGCATGCGCTTTCTTGACATCAAAAGGATGCCTATACTAGTAGCCCCGGTTTAGGGGTAAAACTGTGCAAGAAATCTGAGTGTTTTTGGTAAATCAAGGGCCATAATTCCTAAGTGCCTAGGCCGATTTGGCTAGTTGTTGAACTTGGCCGAGCACTTATTGGCAGACACATTTTGTTGAAGTTTGGTGAAGATCGGATGAGAAATTTTTGATTTAGAGTGCGGACAAGCTTTGTGACAGACAGACAGACAGACAGACTGGAGTAAATCAATAATAATAAATCACTGTGTGGTGGGAGACATAATAGTATAGGCGACGGTTTAGGGGTAAAACTGCGCAAGAAATCTGAGTATTTTTGGTAAATCAAGGGCCATAATTCCTAAGTGCCTAGGCCGATTCGGCTACTTATCGAACGTGGTTATCGAACTTGGCCAATCACTTATTGGCAGACACATTTTGTTGAAGTTTGGTGAAGATCGGATGAGAAATGTTCGATTTAGAGTGCGGACAAGCTTTGTGGTGGGAGACATAATTACTGATTTTCAGCCTTAATGCCAGTTGTGCCAGTTAGGTTTGTTTTTTGCTAACTGAATTAAAAATAGAACCTGTTTTTTTGTTACTGCTGTTCATTTTCAAAAACATAAAATGCTTTCTTTCATTCTTTAGCACAACTAAGTGTGATGTGAAGATATACAAACAAAGGTAACTGCTACAATTTTCCAACAAAAAACAGAATAAAATTTCAAGAATTTCTATAGAAAAAAAAGCGAACTTGATTATTCTATCACTGGAATTTAATCAAAATGTAAGAAAATGAATATTGGATGCAGGTCATAGATCTAAAACAATATGTGCATGTTTCTGACTTTTACCACATAGCATGATATGTCAGGTGTTTAGGACATGGTGACACGGTATGTTAGGTGTTTAGGACATGGTGACACGGTATGTAAGGTGTTTAGGACATGGTGACAAGGTATGTCAAGTGTTTAGGACATGGTGACACGGTATGTCAGGTGTTTAGGACATGGTGACACAGTATGTCAGTTGTTTAGGACATAGTGACACGGTATGTCAGGTGTTTAGGACATGGTGACATGGTATGTCAGGTGTTTAGGAAGAAAACATCATGATGACATGTTATGACAGGTGTTTAGGAAGAAAACATCATGGTGACACATTATGACAGGTGTTTAGGAATAAAACATCATGGTGACAAGGTATGTCAGGTGTTTAGGAAGAAAACATCATGGTGACACACTATGACTGGTGTTTAGGAAGAAAACATCATGGAGACAAGGTATGTCAAGTGTTTAGGACATGATGACACAGTATGTCAGATTTTTAGGAAGAAAACATAATGGTGACACATTATGACTGGTGTTTAGGAAGAAAACATCATGGAGACAAGGTATCTCAAGTGTTTAGGAAATGATGACACAGTATGTCAGGTTTTTAGTTAGAAAACATCATGGTGACACACGATCCAGGTGTTTAGGTAGAAAAATCATGGTGACACAGTTTGCCAGGTGTTTAGGACAAAAATTTAATGGAGACACACTATGACGGGTGTTTAGGAAGAAAACATCATGGTGACACATTATGTCAGGTTTTTATGCAGAAAACATCATGGTGACATGTTATGACAGGTGTTTAGGAAGAAAACATCATGGAGACAAGGTATGTCAGGTGTTTAGGACATGATGACAAAGTATGACAGGTTTTTAGTTAGAAAACATCATGGTGACACAGGATCCAGGTGTTTAGGAAGAAAAATCATGGTGACACATTATGACTGGTGTTTAGAAAGAAAACATCATGGTGACATGTTATGCCAGGTGTTTAGGAAGAAAACGTCATGGTGACACATTATGTAAGGTGTTTAGGAAGAAAACTTCAAGGTGTCATGGTATGTCAGGTGTTCAGAAACAAAACACCATAGTGACATGGTTTGTCAAGTGTTTAGGAAGGAAACGTCATGGTGATATACCAGGTGTGCTGTGTTGCAGTCAGGGGAAGGGGGCCATGGAGGGAAGTGGGTGGGTGGACACAAAATGTTACACTTCTGTTAGTAAAATGAGCATAATAACTGGTACAGAGTACAAAATAAATATCACTTTTTTGGTAAATGTTTTGTCCAGTTTCAAATTACAATGATTGAGTGACTTTCAAGCCACCACAGCATAGGCATAGCCAGGATTTTCTGAAAGAGGGTGCATATACGAGCAGTGAAAGGGCAAGTAAGGGTTACCTTCCTGCAGGGGTAATCACATAATCATGAAAATTTTCAAATATTTCTCATGTTTGTGTGATAAATCTCACAAACATTAGAAGCAAAGAGAGCAGAAAAATTTGACTAAATTGACTGGTATCTCAATTGTAGGTTATCAAAAGTGTATGCTCGCTACATTTGAGGGAGAAGGGAGGGAAGGGGTCACACAGGCTACTTTCCATCCCCTTGGATCCTCCTTTGTCTTCTACATTTTTGTATGCACTCAATTTGCAAACTTCTACCTAAGTAAAAATATCAGTGGTCCTTGTACTGTAATAACTGTTTTTCATGCAGCCTATTTGCATATGCAACAACTCACATCTCATTTGCAAGTTGGCGAGCAAGCAAGGTGAACAAATTACAGAAAACATGATAGCATGAAAGGTATGTTAATGGAATAAAGGGGCAACTGATTCAAGCTGTCTGCAACCTTATCCTTCCAGCAATAGTGGTCTTCTCACTTAGCTGAAAAAGTACAACTAAACCCATTTACCTTGCTAAGATGTGACTTGAGACTTTTTTCACTCGCGTAACCACGGTCACAGAAAGGGCACATGCACTGTTTCTGTCCAAACGTGCTTTTATCATGTTGACGCATGTGGTGCTGCAAGTTCGACATTTGAGCAAAGGCTTTATCACAACCATCTAAAGGACATCGGTATGGCTTCTCCCCTGCAATATACAAACAAAGAAAGACATAATATAGAGAATACAAAGAGGACATTGTTATGTCTTCTATCTCTGAATATATAAACGCAGTAAGACATATGTATATATAAACGCAGTAAGACATATGTATATATAAACGCAGTAAGACATATGCATATATAAACGCAGTAAGACATATGTATATATAAACGCAGTAAGACATATGTATATATAAACGCAGTAAGGCATATGTATATATAGACGCAGTAAGACATATGTATATATAAACGCAGTAAGGCATACAGAGGACATTGTTATGGCTTCATAAACCCAATCATGCTACCAATTTGAAGCTTCTGGGCTAAGTGGTTCTCAAGTTATTGAGCAGAAACCATAATTTTTTTTCAAGGTTCTGGCCCTTGTGACCTTGACCTATAAACCCCAAAAACAATAAAGGTCATCTACTTCAAAAGCCCAATTATGACAGTAAGTTTGAAGGTTCTGGGTCAAGTGGTTTTTAATGTTATTGAGCAGAAACCGTTTTCAAAATTCATGCCCCTGTGACTTTGACCTTTGACTTACTGCACCCAAAACAAAATGGCCATCTACTTCATAAGTCTCATCATGTAACAGAATCTGAAAGTTCTGGGACAGATGGTTCTCAAGTTATTGAGCAGACACTGTTTTCAAGGTTCACTCTGGCCCCCGTGTCCTTTGACTTACTGACCCCAAAACAATAGTGGTCATCTACTTCAAAAGCCCAATCATGCTACCACATTTGAAGGTTCTGGGTCAAGTGGTTCTCAAGTTCTTAAGAGGAAACCATTTTCAAGGTTCAGGTCCCTGTGACCTTGATATTTGACCTATTGACCCAAAAAACAATAAATTCAATCTGCTACATAAGTTCAATGATGCTAGTTTGAAGGTTCTGGTTCAAGTGGTTATAAAGTCAATGAGCAGAAACTGTTTTCACACTTCAAGCCCCTGTGACCTTGACCTTTGACATACTGCACCCAAACAAAAATGGCCATCTACTACATAAGTCCCATCATGTAACGGTCTTTGAAGGTTCTGGGACAGAGGATTCTCAAGTTATTGAGTGGACACCATTTCCAAGGTTCAGGCCCTAGCATCCTTTGACTTACTGACCCCAAAACCATAGTGGGCATCTACTCGTACGCTGAATATGCTACCAAGTTTGAAGGTTCTGGGTCAAGTGGTTCTCAAGTTATTGAACAGAAATTATTTGCGATGTTCAGGTCTCTGTGACCTTGATCTTTCACCAACTGACCCCAAAACAAAAGGAATAATCTACATTTTATGGCCAATCATGCTACCAAATTTGGAGGTTCTGGGTCTAGTGGTTCTCAGCTTATTGAGCAGAAAATGTTTCAAGGTTGAGGCCCCTGAGACTTTGATCTTTGATTTTCTGACCCAATCATGCTATCAAGTTTGAAGGTTCTGGGTCAAGTGGTTCTTGAGATATTGAGTGGAAACAGTATTCAAGATTCAGGCCCCTGTGACCTTGACTTTTGACCTATTGACTCCAAAACAATTTGGGGAAATCTACTTCATAAGCCCTGTTGGGCCCTATTTGGCCAAGTGGTTCTCAAGTGTTTGGAAGGAAACCCTTCGTCCGACTGACCAACACTGGTGCAAGGCAATACAAGTCTGCTTCTTTGAAATGGGGCATAATTACTTCTGCTGATTTTTAAGCTTTCCTCAAACAAGGGTACAAGGGCAAACTAATCACAAACTGGAGATTATACATAGAGAAGATATCTAAGACTTCAACTTAAAAGATTAACTAGAATTGTGTCAATAGGACACTGATGTCCCCACATACTGCACCCTCCTCTAAATAACAAAGTTGTTATTAAGAAAGCGCCATAATTCTAGAAAAAATACCCATAGAAAAAAGTCTATTATTTATGGTCATCTTCACATGAAGGTCCTTCAACTTTCAAGCATATCCTTTCAATAGGGTTTTCAGAATTCAACAGGACACACAAGATTTTTCTCTATATTAAATATAGCAAACTAAACTATCAAAGGGCCATAACAGCGGTAAAAATAGTCACAGAAACAGAAAAAAATCCTTCCTTTATGGTCATCTGCACATCAAGGTTGTTCATCTACGAAAGTTTGAAGCAAATCCGGTTAATGGGGGGAGGTGGGGTGGGGTAGAGGCATAGGGCCATAATTAAAAAATTGCATGTTTACGGTAATGCGACCCAAGGTTTTTTGTGTGGGTAGGGAATATTTTTTTTGCATATAGTCAAATAGGAGAAAAAACAATTTTCATCTGACTGGCTAGAAGAAAAAGTTTGGTCGCAGCAATTTTTATGGGTAGGCCGTGTTACCGCAAACAAATGTTTTTTTAATGAAGCCTAAAAAGGAACGGATGAAGCCATACATTGACTTTGTTTTGCCAGACATCTGGGATGAAAAATGTCAATCCCTGTTCCATGTTTTGCACTATTATTTTGGATCATATTTAAAAGTATTAAAGACAAGGAAGCCCTTCTGAAATCATGATTTTTCATCTTAAAAATGAGAATTACTTTTGTGTTAATTACTTTTGTGTCTATCAACTGGTATAAAAAACTATATTCCTGCCCATCCTGACAAGTCTATATTAGGATAGGACTTCTTCTTGGAAACAATGAAAGAGACCGAAGCTTTGGAATACCCTGAAAGATTATTTACCACGCTTTTTGGCTTTCTGTGCAACTTATTGACAAGCTCAGTAGCAAGCTGGGAATAAGCTACTGAAATCCATACTTTGTATCAAACATGTTTAATATTTCTATGGTACATTTATGTTACATATTACATCATGGATTTTGTGTACTAGTCATTAGAAAGTAAATTCAAATCTCATTAAATGGGATAGACCTTTTCAAAGTTACTTTTCTTTCCAGAAATCTGGTAATAATTTCAGTATTTATGCATACTATGCCTGTAGGGAATCATTCTATAGCTACATTACTGATGTCTGTCTCAAAAAATGTGATAGCTATGTCTGTTCATTGCTACAATAGTGACCTGTTTACACAAATCATGTTTTTGCTACAATATCGATGTCTGTTTACACAAATCATGTTATTATAGCTCCAATACCAATGTCTGTCTACATAAATCATGTCATAGATCCAATACTAATGTCTGTTTACACAAATCATGTCATAGCTACAATACCAATGTATGTCTACATAAATCATGTCACAGCTCCAATACTGCTGTCTGCCTACACAAATCATGTCATAGCTCCAATACTGATGTCTGCCTACACAAATCATGTCAAAACAATAATACTGATGTCTATCTACACAAGTCATGTCATAGCAACAATACTGATATCTGCAAAATCATGTCATGGCTAAACCATGTCATAGCTGCAACGTATTATACAAATAAACAAGTTTGGACGGCAATGTCTGAACACTGATGGTTGTCTGTGTACACAAATAACTGCATGGCTTCAGTACAGTTTTTCCACATAATTCAGTCTATATCAGAAATACTGATGGCTACCTACCTAAGACTTGAAAAAAAAAATGAAAAAAAAAAAAAAAACATCTTTTTTACAGGTCGTTGACAACCTTGTTTTAAATTTACATTCAAATAATGTACTGGAAAAAAAATCTACATGTCACAGATTGATCATGTAAAATCAATTGATATACACAAATACTGTAGCAGAATGTCTATGCTGTATTTTTCTTTTTTATGGAACAAGCCTAGCAGCACTGCACAAATGACAGTTGTTCAATAAGTTTGCTTTTAAACAAAAAAACTACAGAAATGTTATTTTTTTACTGACCTACATTTTAAGACATGGAAATAGTCCCAGACATTGTTCTTAATGTCTGACATTGCAAAAAAAAGTTTCCCCAATGCTGGAATCAGACACTGCGGAATTTAAGAAAGTGCCAAATTCTGCATCTTCCTGCACATATTGATTTTAAATAATTCCACTGTCTCAAACTCTAGAATGGTTTCCTAATGATTTTTTTATATCTTAGACTGGTTCCATTAAAAAATTTTTTAATTATTACAGTCTGGAGGAGCTAGACTGTGCATTAATATCGCATATAAAAACACTTAAGGAGACTGGGTGCAGGAGATGTAGGATTGTCACCATACTTAATTCTTAATAAGAGAGAAACACGTGCAGCACGTAATATTTCAATAACATTTTTATATTAATCTAAGCTACTTTCACATTGCCACATCATTTCAAAAGTAACATGCCCATATGCAAATTAAAGATAGTGGAGCCGAAAAAAAAAATGAAAAGATATACAACTGGACCAAACCTAACCTTCCTAACAGCCATCCTATACAACTTGCATGTATCAATTAACCCTTATCATGCTGGACACGATTGATTCTGCCTTTGCGACCAGTGTAGATCATGGTCAGCCTGCACATTCTGTAAAGTCTGATCATAATCTGCACTGTTTGCTATTCAGCCAGTATCTTTTTGGTAAGCATCCCTTTTAACAGTTAATGGTACTGTCCAATTGAAAGATGGACAAGTTCATTATAGAAAGCAGGGTAAGGGCTAAAGTAATATTTCGATGATAAAACAAGCTGAATTATTAACAAAAAGTGTGCCTGGGAGTTTCGATTATAATATCTGTTTAACACCAATTCTCAGCAGAATTAATATTATGAATGGTCAATAACCCTACCTGGTATTCTTTGATTCCACACCAGAACTAAACATTCTCTCCACAAGTACCTGGCAACCCTCTCACATGTATTGCAGGTAGATGACAAATATCTTTGATTAAACTGGCAACGAGAATCACTATCTTCCCAAGAAACTGAACTCAAAACCCTTAAGCTTTTGTCCCTTTTCTCATACATACTAATCATACCTTCCTCACTGAAGAGCTTCACTGTGCCCAGAGGTGGAATGGACTGGTACCCGGCATATTACGGCTGACCAGTTTTCACCTTTGTAACAGTCTCGAATTTTGAGCAGGGTATTTTACAAAGGCCAGGACTGTGACTGGTCCCTTATATTTTACGTGGGAGTAATAATACTAGTGTGACAGCCTACCCTACCTTTGAATGTTCAGCTGAACTCGACTAAAATCTATTTTGATAGATACCTATAATCAATGTACAATATATTTCTATCCTGTAAAAGACTGTGTATAACCAGCTGAAAAAAACAGTAACCTTTATATTTGAGTTGCACTTGTAAAATGATAGGCTTTTGTATAAGTATGCTAATGATATGATAATACTTTTATATTTGAATATATTAAAAAGAAACATTTGAAAGTCAGGATGAAATGCAAAATGAACTTTCTAGTAAAAACATTGAAAAGAATTGCATGAAACCCAAATAAGGTTCTTTGTATGTGTTTTCTAAAATCAGTTTAAATGCTTCAGTTTTATAAAGGGAGGTAACTTAGTGTAGACAGAATAAAGAAATGAAACAATACCCTTACGAAAATGAAATATGGAAACAAGCTGGCATTAAGCTGCAAGGTAACTGTCAATGATCTGGCAACAGTCTGTCAAAAAAAAAAGGTAACTGGAAATAATCTGACTCCTATATGGGAACAAACTTCCAAGAAAAAAAGTTTAGCTGAAAATAATATGGACACTATTTCCATATTATTTCCAGTTTCTGGGAATAATCTGCAAACTATATGACAATAAACTGGCTCATAACATCAGCATGTAAACACACTGACAATATTGTCAGCTTGTTTCCAGCATCTGGAAGAAATCTGGCAGGAAAATGGCAAGAAACTGGAAATAAAAAACATAATTTCTATAATCGAATTGAATGAGTACTGAGATACCAGCTTGCATACAAAAACTTAAGCAAAAAATGCTATGTGGAAAAAGGTGCTTAATTTTGGAAAAAAGTATAGTTATGGGACCTGCTTAGTACATGTCAGGTCATGACATTGAACAAGTGTGTAATTAGTTTCAATCTATAATTTTGTAAAAAAAAAAAACAAAAACAAAAAAAACAAAAAAAAACATAGGGGCATGTCCAATAACTTCTATTCTTTGAATAATCGAGATAAAAATTACATAAGTGACAATATTGTATGGATTTTCTGTTTGTCTGACAGTACATTGGATATAAATTTACTCAGAGCAGATTCTGACAATGCACTGGCTACACAATGGCAATACACTGGCAATATACCCATCTTAGCAATTTTCACAGCAAAACAGATATTACAAGACACCTTATCAAATTGGCCGAGTGTTGCATTTTTCCCTCCAAAACTATTTTCAGGTTTCAATAGTTTTCCAGCACTGATGGGCACATTGTAAAGGTACTTTTTCATCATTTTACAGTTACTTGTTTTCATTGTAACACAGATTCTGTCCGCAACAAGTATTTTTGCTAAACAGATGCAGAAATTTTAAAAGTCATGTATTTTCGCTACCCTGTAAAATTAAACTTGCAGATTTACCATAATCTTTGTCAAATTTCCTTTGGTTTCAGTATTATATTATTGATAACTGAAATATTGCAAATCTTAATTGGTATTAAAATTGAGTCACAAGCAAATGAAGGTTTTAAGTCACATTAAAATTCATATTAAACATTAATAAGGATAAATAGAAAAAAAATATATACTGACACTAAACTGGAAACAAACTTCCCATACACTGACAATGCTATGACAATACAATGGTAATAAAGACAATTTTCCTAGGGGGAAATAAAAAAAATTAGTAACACTGAGTAGTAAGCGATATATTGGGATACTAGTCCATCTTTAGCTCAGTAGGCAGAGCGTCGATCTACGGATCATGGGGTCGCGAGTTCGATCTTAGGACGGGGCTTATGTTCTCGGTGACTATTTGATAAATGACATTGTGTCTGAAATCATTAGTCATCCACCTCTGATTCATGTGGGGAAGTTGGCAGTTTCTTACAGAGAACAGGTTTATACTGGTACAGAATTCAGGAACACTGGAAGGAATTTAGTTAAAACTTTAAATAATGATAGTTTGCTAAAGTGTTTCTCTTGTCCATGTAAGAGAGCCTGGCACGTTGTGACTGACTATACACTGACAATACAATGACAACACACTGGCAATATGCCAGTGTGTTGTCAGAAAAATATTTCCAGTTGACTGGCTGTGCACTGACAATACAAGGACAACAGACTGGAAAGTCCAAAAAGCCGCTTGTTGTCAGTTGTGTATCCAGTGTGTTGCCAGATTGACATTGCATACCAGTTTGTTGCCAGATTGTTGTCAGTGTTTATTTCCAGATACATCTATAATAATTTAGCTCCTTCAAATAGTTTTATATGAAAACTCAATGAAATTTTGTTAAAACGTCATTACAAACATCACTGACAACAAACTGTATATAAACTGACAGCAGACTGGAATTTAAATTTTACAGCTGGTTTTCAGGTCTGGAAATCAGCTGACAAGCACATGGACACATGATGGTTATTCAATGGCAACACACTGGATCAGTTTATTGTCAGCTCTGGAAATAGGCTGGCAAGTAACTGGATTTTAGAGTATTATTGACTGGAAACACACTGGACATAAACTGACCACACACTGACAATAGGGAAGGTTTTTCATAAGGGTATAATAAAAAAAGTACAGAAAGTAGTCCGGGGGTTTGGGGGAAAATATAGGGCAGATTCAGCATACAGACAGAGATAAAATGGTGACCATTGACAGAAATACAATATTATAAATCCTTTCAGTGAAACAATTATTTCCTAAAATATTTCTGGTCACTTTCTATTTTATATTTTGATAATGTTTGTTTCTTTTTGTGGGTCATACTGACACCTCAGATGCTTTGATGCTTTACACTGTTGTTCGGAAGGACACCCTTAAGTTGGTAGTTAATTGGATTAACTTTTATCACTAAAGATTTTTTTTTTTTTTTTTTTAAATGGTGTTTTCTAACCTTAGTTATCTCACAGAGCATGTGCTCACATCATAAAAAGATATATAAACATTGTTAAAATGACAAGTATTCCTTTAATTAGTTATTCCAGAACAACTGTTCTAATGGTGACAAAACACCTCTTCATGTAGTGAGTTCAATCTTAGATTAAACCCAGCATCTAGCTCAATGTTAAGATTAAACCCAGCATCTAGCTCAATGTTAAGATTAAATCCTGATTCAATGCTAGAAAAAAACACTGTCTAAATGCTAGATAAAACTCTGACAAAATACTACATTAAACAATGACTAAATCCTAGATTAAACACTTGACCAAATATACCAAATGCTAGTATAAACACTGCATGACTAAATCAAAATGCTAGATTAAACTGTGACTAAGCACTAGGTTAAAACCAGTGTTAGATTACACCCTGAGCCAATGCAGGATAAAATGCTTGACTAAATGATAGATTAAACACTGACTCAGTGCTAGATGAAACCCTGACTCAATGCTAGATTAAACACCGACTAAATGATAGATTAAACACTGACTAAATGATAGATTAAACACTGACTTAAATGCTAGATGAAACCCTGACTCAGTGCTATATGAAACCCTGACTCAATGATAGATTAAATCCTGACTTATTTCTAGATTGAACACTGACTTAAATGCTAGATGAAACCCTGACTCAGTGCTAGATTAAATCCTGACTTATTTCTAGATTAAACACTGACTAAATGCTAGATTAAACCCTGACTAAATGCTAGATTAAACACTGACTCAGTGCTAGATTAAACAATGACTAATTGCTAGATTAAACACTGACTAAATGCTAGATTAAACCCTGACTAAATGCTAGATTTAACACTGACTCAGTGCTAGATTAAACAATAACTAATTGCTAGATTAAACACTGACTAAATGCTAGATTAAACCCTGACTAAATGCTAGATTAAACCCTGACTTATTGCTAGATTAAACACTGACTAAATGGTAGATTAAAAACTGACTTAATGCTAGATTAAACACTGACTAAATGGTAGATTAAAAACTGACTTAATGCTAGATTAAACACTGACTTAATGCTAGATTAAACACTGACTAAATGCTAGATTAAACACTGACTAAATGCTAGATTAAACACTGACTTAATGCTAGATTAAACACTGACTTATTGCTAGATTAAACACTGAATAAATGCTAAATTAAACACTGAATAAATGCTAGATTAAACCCTGACTCAATGCTAGATTAAGCACTGAATAAATGCTAGATTAAACACCAACTTATTGCTAGATTAAAGCCTGACCCAATGCTATATCAAATCCTAAATAAATGCTGGATTAAATACTGACTTATTGCAAAATTAAACACTGACCTTGACTCAATGCTATATTAAACCTTGACTCAATGCTATATCAACCCTAGACTCAGTGATATACTAAAGCTTGACTCAATGCTATATTAGACCTTCACTCAAGTGCTATATTAAACCTTGACTCAATGCTATATCAAACCTAGACTCAGTGCTATACTAAACCTTGACTCAATGCTATATTAGACCTTCACTCAGTGCTATATTAAACCTTGACTCAATGCTATATTAGAATTTGACTCAATGCTATATTAAACCTTGACTCCATCCTATATTAAATCTTGGCTCAATGCTATATTAAACCTTGACTAAGTGCTAGACTAAACCTTGACTCCATGCTACATTAAACCTTGACTCAATGCTATATTAATCCTTGACCCAGTGCTTGATTACACCTTGACTCAGTGCTATATTAAACCTTGACTCAATGCCATATTGAACCATGACTCAGTGCTATATTAAACCTTGACTCAATGCTATATTAAACCTTGACTCAATGCTATATCAAACCTAGACCCAGTGCTATATCAAACCTAGACTCAGTGATATACTTAACCTTGACTCAATGCTATAATAGACCTTAACTCAGCACTGTATTAAACTTTGACTCAATGCTATATAAACCTTGACTCCATGCTGTATTAAACCTTGACTCAGTGCTATATTAAACCTTGACTCAATGCTATACCAAACCTAGACTCAGTGATATACTAAACCTTGACTTAATGCTATATTAAACCTTGACTCAGAGCTATATTAGACCTTGACTCAGTGCTATATTAAACCTTGACTCAATGCTATATTAAACCTTGACTCAGCGTTATATTAAACCTTGACTCAATGCTATATTAAACCTTGACTCAGTGCTATATTAAACCTTAACTCAGCGCTATATTAAACCGTGACTCAATGCTATATTAAACCTTGACTCAGCGTTATATTAAACCTTGACTCAGGGCTATATTAAACCTTGACTCAGCGTTATATTAGACCTTAACTCGGCGCTATATTAAACCTTGACTCAGTGCTATATTAAACCTTGACTCAATGCTATATTAAACCTTGACTCAGTGTTATATTAAACCTTGACTCATTGCTATATTAGATCTTGACTCACTGCTATGTTAAACCTTAACTCAGTGCTATATTAAACCTTGACTCAATGCTATATTAAACCTTGACTCAATGCTATATCAAACATAGACTTAGTGCTATACTAAACCTTGACTCAATGCTATATTAAACCTTGACTCAATGCTATATTAAACCTTGACTCAATGCTATATCAAACCTTGACTCAATGCTATATTAAGCCTTGACTATTGCTATATTAGATCTTGACTCACTGCTATATTAAACCTTAACTCAGTGCTATATTAAACCTTGACTCAATGCTATATTAAACCTTGACTCAATGCTATATCAAACATAGACTTAGTGCTATACTAAACCTAGACTCAATGCTATATTAAACCTTGACTCAATGCTATATTAAACCTTGACTCAATGCTATATCAAACATAGACTTAGTGCTTATAAACCTATACTAATGCTATATTTAACCTTGACTCAATGCTATATTAAACCTTGACTCAATGCTATATCAAACCTTGACTCAATGCTATATTAAGCCTTGACTAAGTGCTTGATTAAACCTTGACTCAATGCTATATTAAACCTTGTCTCAATGCTATATTAACATCTGGCTTGATCTTTTATAGATATGTAGACTGTATGCACATTTAAATATAACTTAATACTAAAATCATGACTAAATTGGATGCTATCTGCCTAGATAATAAATTCAAGCCTGGTTTAAACCCCTTATGGAAGTCTGACTGGTAGCTAAATTAAAATCTGGATGCTAAACTAAACCAGTAAAACCCAGACTGGGTGCTAAATGGTGTATTGTCTCGCAGGTTAGCAATCCGATTTAATTTCATGGTGCTAAATGATTATGTCCAGGTGTTTACTTCTTTTACTTGTGTCCTTACTAAGTGTACAGAGACTGGAAAGCTGTCACTAGAATGGTAATATTTTGGAAAATTCCCAGAAGCTGAAAAAAACTAAACAATATACTATAATAACTACAGTCATTTTTCCCCATTTTACACCAGCTACAATCCAGCTATTGAATAATCTATTATACTGTACAAATTGTCTCGGCACAGAAAAAAAGTCCTAAAAATATATACATTTTCTACTTTAAGGTCAGTTACATAACTGCATTAAAAAAAGTCTTGTCATCAAGTGATCAATACTTAAAAAATGTCTGCTCAGGAGCCATTTATAGAGAATTGCAAAGATAAGTCTGTCTGCTTTGCTAACATAAAAACTGCAAGGTTTTTTTTAAAACCCAATCAATACAACCTTCTGCAGCAAGATGTAAGTCAATGCATTGATAAAAATAGACTTTTGTATGCAGCAGACGGGAGTTTATGTGCAGGAATTCGCATCAGCCGATAAAAAAAATTCAGTTAAGAAATGTTAGGTTATTTTTTGTAAGATTGTTTTGGTTGATTATTTAATCATTTATGTTTTTAGTATTTTTCTCTCTGCCACTCTTATCCTTATAATCTGAATTCCCAAATCCTAATTAAATTTGCACTCCCTTAAACCACTGTCCCCATTCCCCCTCCTCCCCCCCCTCCCCTCTCAACCTCCCAATAATATAAACGCTACATAACTCTGTATAACTTTTTGATTGTCTGGGAATCACTGTAGACTAGCATTATAATCATTTTACTGTCTACCAGTTGAATTATTAAATTAGAATGTCCTTTAACTTTATGTAGACTTAAATTAGTAAATAATTCTCCTACTTTAAATATGATTGCCCTTTCTTTCTATCACTAAAATACTAGCTGCCTATACCATTTATCAACCCAGAACTGTGATGTATGAAACTCCATAGCTGCCTATACCATTAACCAACACAGAACTGTGATGTATGAAACTCCATAGCTGCCTATACCATTTATCAACCCAGAACTGTGATGTATGAAACTCCATAGCTGCCTATACCATTAACCAACACAGAACTGTGATATACATGAAACTCCATAGCTGCCTATACCATTAGCCAACCCAGAACTGTGATGTATGGAACTCCATAGCTGCCTATACCATTTATCAACTAAAACACTGTGATGTATGGAACATCATAGCTGCCTATACCATTTACCAACCCAGAACTGTGAGGTATGGAACTCCATAGCTGCCTATACCATTTATAAACTAAAAACACTGTGATGTATGGAACATCATAGCTGCCTATAGAATTTACCAACCAAGAACTGTGATGTACGAAACACCATAGCTGGCATATCCTTTATCAGCCTAGAACTGTAATACAGTGTAACTTCCGAAAACCGAACATCCTCAGGACCAGTCTAAAAGTTCGATATTTGGAAATTTCCGGAATTCAGAAGTTTGGAAGTTTGCAGGCAAAGTGGACATTATGCACTAGAGTTATGTTTTCTTACACGTTGGATGAAGGAGATTATTATCATTTTTAATTGTACAAATTTGTATAAAATGATTCATTAATTGATTTAATAATTATTAAATTTATATGTTACAAACATTGAGGATAATCAATTACGTAAAATAAATTTTCTTTTTTATATAAAACAATAGTAGCATTTACTCACACATTTTCCACTTATATTTTACCATCTTTGAAGTCCCGAGTTCATCAATATTCAATTGATGTTGTTAAAGCCTAGTTGAATCGATGTAACTAAATCACGTCTACATCAATATTTCTTTCATTCAAACATTACAAAAGTTTTCCACATGTAAGATATTTAATAAATCACTTTTTATATATTGAAAACAAATTAAAGTAATCGCTGATTAATTCTTTCCTTTTGCATCAAATGATCATTGTGATTAAAATGTGTATCAAAACAAACGCGCGCCGCTAATAGATAAACAAAAGAACATGTTGACAATCTGCCACAGGCGTTTTTGGATAAAAACATGTTAAAGACAGACCGGCAAGTATTTTGCTGTTCGGTTTTCGAAAGTCAGTTTTAGTGTTAAAATATAAACAATCTTTCAAAAATCGTTTGGTTTTCAGAATTTGGAAGTTCCGGTTTTCAGAAGTTAAAAATATATAGAAATAAGAAGGAAAAAAAGGGGACTTTGAGTTCCGTTCGGTTTTCAAAGGTTTCCGGTTTTTAGAAGGTCCGGTTTTCAGAAGTTACACTGTATATAAAACTCCATAGCTACCTTTACCATTTATCAGCCCAGAACTGTGATGTATGTATCTCCATAGCTACAGTTACCATTATCCAACCCAAAACCGTGATGTATGAAACTCCATAGCCACCTGTACCATTTATCAACCATGACTGTGATGTATGGAACTCCATAGCTGCCTTTACCATTTTCCAACCCAGAACTGTGATGTATGAATCTCCATAGCTGCCTTTACCATTTACCAACCAAGGACTGTGATGTATGAAACTCCATAGCTGCCTTTACCATTTACCAACCCAAAACTGTGATGTATGAAACGCCATAGCTGCCTTTACCATTTACCAGCCCAAAACTGTGATGTATGAAACTCCATAGCTGCCTTTACCATTATCCAACCCAAAACCGTGACGTATGAAACTCCATAGCTGCCTTTACCATTATCCAACCCAAAACTGTGACGTATGAAACTCCATAGCTGCCTTTACCATTATCCAACCCAAAACCGTGACATATGAAACTCCATAGTTGCCTTTACCATTATCCAACCCAAAACTGAGATCTATGAAACTCAATAGCTGCTTTTACCATTATCCAACCCAAAACTGTGATGTATGAAACTCCATAGCTGCCTTTACCATTATCCAACCCAAAACTGTGATGTATGAAACTCCATAGCTGCCTATACCATTCATCAACCAGGACTGTGATGTATGAAACTCCATAGCTGACTTTACCATTTACCAACCCAGAACTGTGAAATATGACTCTATAGCTGCCTTTACCATTTACCAGCCCAAAACTGTGATGTATGAAACTCCATAGCTGCCTTTACCATTTACCAACCCAGAACTGTGATGTATGAAACTCCATAGCTGCCTTTACCATTTACCAACCCAAAACTGTGATGTATGAAACTCCACAGCTGCCTTTACCATTTACCAACCCAGAACTGTGATGTATAAAGCTCCATAGCTGACTATACCATAGCTCCATTGCTGATTAGTTTACCATTATACACCTCCCAATAAGTGTCAGACATCAATAAGTGCCATGAATATTTCAAAATCATACATTAATCCAAAATAAATGTTAACAAACTGAAATCTCTTTCAGATTAAAGTGAGTTTTTGCATTGATTTCCTACCAGAACTATAACAAAATACTCATGGGACAGAAATTTCTATCCCATCAATCTCTGGTATATGTATATTTATATACAGAACATATTTAATGGTACCTTGGTGTATATTTATTGCAATAAAAAAAAACCTTAAAATTTAATTAAACATATCTTGTTATTTATGAACATGGGGGTCATTATCCCTTAAGGAAATACCAGTTTTTTAATTTGCTACATTTTCAGGTCAAAACTGAACAAGATTTATGTTTGAATGTATAATTATGTACCCATTTCCAACCTTTATGCATTTTAATTTCGTTAAAATGATAGATTGAAGCCCTCATTTTGCAGAGAAAAGGCAGAAATATAAGTTCTGCTATATGGTATATAACGGCAATTTACTTAATATGTTTTAAAAGTTACATAAAAGTTACATGTGAAATTCTTCTCAAAGCAGGGTGTGGGGACACTTTGGTGGAACCTTAGTTGCCTGATTTTCTAATATCATCAAATGTAGGACTGGGACAATTACTTGGTTAATCGGATCCTATTTGATTACTAGGTGAAACCTGAGTTTCAATTTTGCAAAACCGCTAATCGCTCTCAAACAATAAACATCATGAATTGTACTTTATTTTTATACATTTCTTTGACTAGCACATAGAACCGCAGTATATTTCCGCTAAAACACATTGAACATAGTCAATAGTATCGGATTTGCCTGTCGTGATTTGTGTAAAATGAAATACACCAAAATATGACTTAATCATTATCTCATTGTTTGCAAAGGATACAGTTCGTAAGTTCCTAATGTAATCAGCTGCTGGAAGTACCTTGATACCGTCGTCAGGAAAGCAAACAGCATTTTCAATATGGCGGCCGATTAACCAGTTCGGTTCGATTTCATACAAAAGATTAACCGGTTTCAAAATTTTGAAATCGTCCCAGCCCTAATCAAATGCCAGGTGCAAGATGCTCCTCCAAGAAGGGGGTAGGGGCACTTATGTTGAACCATACCAAGCGGCATGGGTTTCTCACACAAAATGCTATACCAACTGTTATTATTTATATGATAAGAAGGTAGAAAATGGTCATGTGCATTTGAATACTTCGAAAATGAAAACCTAGGAAAGAGTATCAGTGATACGTCATCATTCTCTTAATCTTTAACCTGATTCTCACTTTGCAACCAGTGCAGATCATGATCAGCCTGCACTTCTGTGCAGTCTGATCATGACCTGCACTGTTTGCCATTCAGTCAGTACCTTTTAGGTATACATCCCTTTTAATAATTAATGGTACTGTCCAAATTGAAAGATGGACAAGTTCATAATAGAAATTTAGCAGGGCAAGGGTTAATCATAAAACACTTTGGATGACTGAATAAATCAATTACTAGCACTGGATGTCTGCTGAATAAAGTCGCAATTAAATAACGTAAAACAACTTTTGAGCCCCTTCAGTCTCAAACTCACCAGGAGAGACATAATTTGTTGGAGTTATTAGTAGTTAGAGCCAATTTGAACAATATACATTATACAGGTATTTTGCAAGGTACTGACAATGAGTTCAAGGGAAGTGTAGTGTTTAGTCCGAGTTTTAGAGAACAAAGTTCAACTGTATATGATAATTATACCTTGAAGTACGGTTCAACCTGTTGTAAGTGGCCAGTCAAGGGACGCAGCTAAAATGGCAGCTGACCATTTAACATGAGTGGTCAGCATTGTAAGTATATTCTTTTCCACATCCTTCTGCTTATATCTTACAAATTACTTCCGAGTATCTCTTCAGTACTCGGGTTAATTTTAGTACCTATACAAAACTTGTTATTTTTGAGTATGTATACAATACTACAGTTATTTTCGAGTACCTAAACAAACGAATGCTACAGTCATTTTTGAGAACCTAAAACAATGCTACAGTTATTTTTGAGAACCTAAAACAATGCTACAGTTTTTTTGGGGTATGTATATACAATACTGAAGTTATTTTTGAGTACTTTAAACAATATGAACATTATTTTTTAGTACCTACAATATTAAAGTCATTTCTAAGAAACTATAAACAAATTACTATATATACCATTATTTTTTAGTATAACCTATATACAATACTACAATATTCTCGACGTATCAATACCATAATATTTTTGAGTACCTATATATACATTCAAAATCACTTTTAAGTACTAACATAACGCGAGTATAAACAAGAGCTCGTCGAACACGAAATGCCCCCCTTGATGCATTTAGTAATTGCACAAGGAACAGAAATTATATGCTTACTGTAAACAAAAGTACTACCATTCTGGTTTAATCTGACCTTGACCTTTAACCTATTAACCTAACACGAGATTACAGATTGATCTTGGCGCCATCCACTGAGCCATTTTTGAATGTTCCAAATTTCAAGACTAGCTCAAGGTCAAAATCAAAGTCAAATTTCATTTAGGTACACAACAATGTGTATGTGGTCCAAATTTGAAAGCGGTGGCTTGAGAAATGTGAAAGCAGGTCACTAGATCAATTTCAAGGTAAAGTTCATTTCGGTAAACAGAACTATGCATGTGCTTCAAATCTGGAGGCTGTAGCTTGAGAAATGTGAAATTAGGTAATTGATAAAAATCAATGTAAAATTTCAATTCAGAACACAAAAATATGCAAGCAGTCCAAATTTGAAGCCTGTACGTTCAAAAATGTGAAAGTAGGTCACTAGGTCAATCTTAAGATCAAAGTTCATTTCGGTACACAAAACTATGCATGTGGTTCAAATTTGAAGGCTGTAGCTTGAGAAATGTGAAAGTAGGTCACTAGGTCAAAATCAAGGTCAAATTTTATTTCGGAACACAAAACTATGCAAGGGGTCAAAATTTGAAGCCTGTACCTTCAGAAATGTGAAAGTAGGTCACTAGGTCAATCTCAAGATCAAAGTTCATTTCAGTACACAAAAGTAAGCTTGTGGTTCAAATTTGAAGGCTGTAGTTTGAGAAATGTGAAACTAGGTCACTAGGTCAAAATCAAGGTCAAATTTTCTTTTGGAACAAAAAACTATGCATGTGGTCCAAATTTGAAAACTGTACCTTCAAAAATGTGAAAGTAGGTCACTAGGTCAATAACAAGGTCAAAGTTTTTTTCAGTACACAAGCCTATGTATGTGGTGCAAATTTGAAGGCTGTGTAGGTACAGAAATGTGAAAGTAGGTCACTAGGTCAAGATCAAGGTCAACTCTTGTCAAGGTTCATCTTGCCACTCAAAACTATACATGTGGTCCAAATTTGAATGATGTAAGTTATGGACATGAAGATTCTAAGTTTTTCCCTATATAAGTTTATACGAACCATTTGACCTCTGAGGCAAGGCCATATTTGACCCGAGAGGGATAACTTGAACAAACTTGGTAGAGAACCACTAAATGATGCTACATTACAAAAAACCAAAGCCATAGACTTTGCGGTTTGGACAAGAAGATTTTCAAAGTTTTTCCCTATATAAGTTTATGTAAACCATGTGACCCCCAGGGCGGAGCCATATTTGACCCTAGGGGAATAATTTGAATAATCTTAGTAGAGGATCACTAGATGATGTCATATACAAAATATCAAAGCCCTACGCCCTGTGGTTTTGGACAAGAGGTTTTTCAAATTTTTTCCTATATAAGTCTACATAAACCATGTGACCCTACGGGTGGGGCCATATTTGACCCCAGGGAAATAATCTGAACAATCTTGGTAGAGGACCACTAGATTTTGCTACATACCAAATATCAAAGCCCTAGGCCCTATGGTTTTGGACAAGAAGATCAGAAACCATTTAACTGTTCCTGGCCAATGTGACCTTGACCTTTGACCTAATGACCTCAAAATCAACAGGGGTCATCTGCTGGTCATGGCCAACCTAACTATCAATTTTCCTGGCACTAAGCCCAAGCGTTCTTGAGTTATTGCCTGGAAACCATTTTACTGTTCCTGGTCACTGTGACCTTGACCTTTGACATACTGACCTCAAAATCAATAGGGGTCACCTGCTGGTCATGACAAACCTCCCTATCAACTTTCGTGACCCTAGGCCTAAGCGTTCTTGAGTTATCATCCAGAAACTGTTTTACTGTTCAGGGTCACTTTGACCTTGACCTTTGACATACTGACCTCAAAATCAATAGGGGTCACCTGCTGGTCATGACCAACCTCCCTATCAACTTTCTTGACCCTAGGCCTAAGCGTTCTTGAGTTATCATCCGGAAACTGTTTTACTGTTCAGGGTCATTGTGACCTTGACCTTTAACATACTGACCTCAAAATCAATAGGGGTCATCTGCTGGTCATTACCAACCTCTCTATCAACTTTCATGATCCTAGCCCCAAGTGTTCTTGAGTTATCATCTGGAAACCGTTTTACTGTTCAGGGTCACTGTGACCTTGACCTTTAACATACTGACCTCAAAATCAATAGGGGTCATCTGCTGGTCATTATCAACCTCCCTATCAACTTTCATGATCCTAAGCCCAAGTGTTCTCGAGTTATCATCCGGAAACCGTTTTACTGTTCAGGGTCACTGTGACCTTGACCTTCGACATACTGACCTCAAAATCAATAGGGGTCATCTGCTGGTCATTACCAACCTCTCTATCAACTTTCATGATCCTAGGCCCAAGTGTTCTTGAGTTATCATCTGGAAACCGTTTTACTGTTCAGGGTCACTGTGACCTCAGGGTCACTGTGACCTTGACCTTTAACATACTGACCTCAAAATCAATAGGGGTCATCTGCTGGTCATTACCAACCTCCCTATCAACTTTCATGATCCTAGGCCCAAGTGTTCTTGAGTTATCATCCGGAAACCGTTTTACTGTTCAGGGTCACTGTGACCTTGACCTTCGACATACAGAGCTCAAAATCAATAGGGGTCATCTGCAGGTGATGACCAACCTCCCTATCAACTTTCATGATCCTAGGCCCAAGCGTTCTTGAGTTATCATCCGGAAACGGATAGGTCTACATTCCGACCGACCGACAGACCGACATCTGCAAAACAATATACCCCTCCTTTTTCAAAGGGGGGCATAAAAATAAAAACTTACACAAAGCTATATTTACTCAACAAAAAAACTTTTTTCTCATACTAATACATTGAATTGAAAAATAAGATTATTTCATAAATGCCTAATATGATATTTTAAGGCTACTGTATAGGTATCTAAAGACTATTTTTTCAGTCCTGTATAAAGAAGGTAGATTTTTTACTGCTATGAAAAATGTGATTGTTGCTCAACAGAATTTGTTCCTTTGCCCATACTCCTGCCTGCCCACGCCCCAACCCCATACGCACACAGCCCCCACCCCATACACACACAGCCCCCACCCAATACACACACAGCCCCACCCCAAACACACAGCCCCACCCCATACACACACAGTCCCCACCCCATACACACATAGCCCCCACCCCATACACACATCTCTTCTAGACATTACTTGGTATGTATCTATATATACATATTAGGTTTCTACATAAACTTTTTTTAACGCCAAGCCTTAATTGATGATGTAAAAAAGTCATGAGCCATCACCACCATTTTCCAGACATGATAGCTTCATACCAGACCATGAATGATATTTATTTCATGCATAATTTAAAAACTTGCCCATAGGATACAGACTGTCTAAGATGCATTTTAAATGCAATAAAATCTCCAAATGACAGTTGCAATGCATATTTATACCAACATTTACATTTTATCTTACCTTGCCGCATAAAAAAATTATGCGTGCATTCACTCGTAAGAAATGAGATACAAAAAGGTGTGCAGGTAAATGCCCATTCTTTTTAACAGTAATATAAACTGTACAACTTTTGCACAAGTTATAAAACCAGCCTATCAACCGAGCATAAAAATATCGTAAATGTTACTTTGAAAAGGAAATAGGGGCAAAGAAAAAGACATATTAATACACAAAAAATATAAATTAGGTGCAAGATATGTAAAAAAATAAACTTTATAGGTGAAAAGTAATGCATTGATTGTTCCATTCTGAGGGCAAAAAAAAAACGCAAGCCGAAAAAAGCAATTGCGCCCTGCGGCTGTTACGAAACATTATATCTGAACAGATTGCTACATGTATACATTGCAATATGCAGGTGTGAATTTTTTTCTCATATGTTAACAGATATAATTATTTTACCACATTTTACATCAAATATTACATCTTTCGACTTCAGAGTATAGAAACTATTTGATCTTAATAAATAGTGGTCTGGTGCGTGGTCTAGTGGTTAAACACGCTTGACTGTCAATCTAGAGGCCCGGAGTTCAAATCCCAGTCCAGGCACTGAAAATTTCTGAGATGTTTTTGAGTGTCTCCCTGATGACCTTACTAAGAGGTCAGTAACTTAAGAGGCCTGTACTGGTTCTTCTATGGAAAGACTGCTTCGCGAATATCAGTGCTATAGTGACTGGGCACATTAACAACCAGATTGTCTATTCGTAAAAAGCTAGGCTAAGTTAGCCGGACAGCGGCCTGTATCTGAAGGATTTCTCTTTCTCTCTGTCGTGGGGGCTTTATCTCACTCTGTCGCTCTGGTCAGATTGCTTTGTGTCTGTACTTTTAAGTAGAGGATGAATTTCGCACCCTGAGTGGCTGCCTCCGCACTATGTAATGCGCCTTTGAACGTGTTTATCATAAAAAGGGTGCTGAGATTTAATATAGATCAATTTATCTCCTGATTACACTCACTTATACTGAAAATATTGATCTTGCTAATGGTAAATATCCTGCATTTTTTAATTGGAAGTATACAATTTACATCAATGGGTCCTGCAGCTGTTGTTTTATTTGGTGTCCATATTTGGAAAAGTGCAATTATTTTTCTATTTTATCCAATCTTACTCTCACTTATTTAACAGCATGTATAATAGATGTTAAATGCACTTCATTTATATTACTCTTCAAAAGAATACCAGGAAATGCATTTTAATTAATAAGCCAGACATTTTTTACAAATACCTGCCAGACAGTTTGTAGTCTTAATTAGTAACAGCTTTCATATATTATAACATACTGCTTTTTAACCGGAACTATTTTGTTACTGAAACATGCATCCTGTACTGTGTGTAATTTGACTTGATCTTACTTAACTCAAAATTTATTCTGCATCATAAAATTCCATATAGAGTTCTGTTCACTGTGACAGCTTGTAGAATTTTTTAACTCTTAACGTGCTACACAGTATAGTATTCTGGCCTATAATATACTGTACTATTTCAAATGTATTAATATAAAAACTACTCTTTTTTTTTTACAAACGACCGGCTTGAAACAAAAGAACTCAAGAAAGAATGAAATGTCAAAACCACAAACTGATACATTAGCCTTATATGGTAATCAGTGCTTGACAATAAATAACTGTATCATGGTATGTCTGACTGATTAAGAATTTAACCTTAAACACCTCATTTATTTAAATGTTCGGGAAAAAAATCTGCCCCAAATTTAATTTGTCTTATACTCCCTTTAAATTTTATTTCATTCATACAGATCTAGTCCATAACAATGACCTTTGACCTTGAATATCAAATTTGCCCTTCATTCCATTTTGATGAATTTCTTATTGCTGTCATATATTGTTTGACATATATACATTTACTGACAATCAAATAGTTACTGTAATTAAACAGTGAAAAAACTGGTAGATGTAAACTTTACCCTACCCCCTAATATTTTTACAAGTGAGTTTTACCTCCCCTATCACAAACATAAGTGAACAAAATTTAGATAGGCATGGCTTTGACACTTAAGAAATGGGTTTTCATGGAGGATATGAAATATTGTTTCCAAAAATGTATAAACTTTTTTTGGCCTCAATTGTTGCAATAAAAGGCCGTGAGCTCTCAGACCATGTACTGAATGAATAGCAAACAGTCCAGACCATGATCTTGGTCTGCACTGGTCGCAAAGGCAGAATCACTTGCCGCCAGCAAGCTAAAGGTTAAAAATTTCATCTTCAGAAATATCTGAGGACTGCTGCACTAATGGGCTACTATTTTCTACACACTAATATGATACAATAAAATGATGCTGACTAAAAGAAATCACTACATTGATGTTGCTGACTCAAAAATTCAACTGTTTACCTACAAAATTTATCTCATATGAGAATTATTTTACTATTATACACGATAGTACTGTAAATCAGTGTTTTCTAAAGACCAGCTGCTTCATTGTTCCTATTTAGCCACAGGACTTGTCTGCATGAGACTCAGACACTGACTTGCAATTAATGTCTGATGACATTGTAGAGTTATTTTATGTCTAGCCTATTACTTATATACTGTTCATCATAGTACAATTTATATACTGTTCATCATAGTATTAGCAATTAGGAGTGACCTGTCGCTTTTATTTTTAGATTTGGATTTTCCAGACTGTTCCATTTATTAAATAAGGGTTTGAAAGATATTTGTCTTATTTAAAACTGTAAATATATTTTGAATACTAGGCGGATTGAAATTGCGTTGATAGCTCATTTGGTAGAATTGAAGCATCTTGATAATGATTTAACTTTTTGCGATTAAGAGGCTGTGGGTTCGAATCCCACAAAGGGCGATTGTTTTATGACTGAATTTGTTTTATTTATATTTTGCATATTTTTTTAAATTTCATTTTATTTCATCATTTCAATTTCAGTTCTTATTTCATTCATACAATTTCAATACATTCATAACATTTCAAACACACGCGCCCAATGGAGCATCCTCACACTCGCTGACGGCGTCGGTTTCCTCCAAATCAGTGCCATCAGCTAATTGAATGACAAAATTGTCAAGAGCTATGTCAACCATGTTGAATAATTCACAATCAAAAAGATATTTGAAAAACCTATGTTGTATGCAAAATATAAAATGAAAATAAATAAATTAAAATGAAAAAAAAAAATTGATCACCGTTGGAATTCGAACTCACAAAAGTTAGATTCAAGAGCCGTCACGCTTACCACGGCACCACGGCGTCTAATTGTCCAAACGGCAGTCATTTAAATATTTATTATAAAATAAGTTACAAAAAGGTAGGGTACCCCTTTACTGAAGTGGTTTATTCTAGTAACCTTTCAAATCTATTAATAAAAGCGACAGGTCACTCCTAAATGCTAGTACAATACACTCAAGGACTTTAAAAACGCTCCCATGTAAACGTTTAGAAAATTTAGTCCAAGAATATTTTATGAAATATGCCTAATAAATAGGGTATAAAGGTGGTAATTTGTCTGTGCTAAACAAAGCATGACTACTTCTCATATTCAAGTAAGTTTCATTTGGATAAACTGAGATTGGGTTTTGTAGTCGCATATCAATACTGAATATCCACAGTTAAGATAAACACACTGGCCAGTTTGTTTTAATGATAAAAGAATAAAATGTTTTTTTTACGTTGCAACACGCCGACATAGGTGACATTTACCTTAAGTCTGCTGCCGGCAAGTGATTCTGCCTTTGCGACCATTGCAGACCACGATGAGCCAGCTCGGAAGTGCAGGCTGATCATGGTGTGCACTGTTTGCTATTCAGTCAGTAAATTTTCAGTGAACATCCCTTATAATATATCTAAATAATAAGTGGTATTGCCCACATTGAATGACTGACCAGTCCATTTTAGGAATTAAGCAGGCAAAAGGTTATTGTAATTTAAAACATTCACATGGTGATTTCAAATGTGGAACCCTAGAGCTGCAGCCAGTCCAGTATAATTTTGGTGACTTTCCAATACTGATATAACTGGTTGGTACTTGAAATTTATGCTTTATATAGCATTTTAAAACAACATTTTGGGAAACACCAACTTTTGAGTGGAATAAAAACAGTGATTTTTTTTGCCATTTTGGGAAAAGGTCCGGTACCGGTTGAATTGGGAAAAACGATGGCGTTTTTAACCCAAATTGGGAATTTTAGCAGAGTTTTTGCTCGAACTGGGATTTTTTTTGTAACAAGTCAATAACATCATTTAGAACACTTCTTCCTTTAATTCCATGTAAATATTATCCAATAAACATAATGAATGGTTGAATGATTCATAGTGAAATGTCTTTTTTTCATATTCTTGAAAATGTCAACTTTGTTGGCTGTCTGAGCCCCTGTAAGAGGGGTCTGACCCTCTATGCAGAGTAACATAAGTTTTGAAACTCAAGAGTCATTGACTCTTCAATCTAAATTTTCAAGGGTCAAAATCAGGTTTTCAAGAGTCACTGTTCAACTTTTCTGGGGTCAACCTATACTGATATTCATACAACTTCCATAACTTTTATCTTAAACAAGTACATTGTCATCACAATTTTTTTAATCAATTTATAGTTTAGTTGTCTAAAAGTGGGTGAGGTTTGGTGCCTTTGCATGATTTTATTCTCGAAAAATGCTTCAAAATAAGAGCTGCTGTTGTAACAGTGATCATATTTTTCTTACATGCAGACTTTTCATTGGCTTTTATTTAGATTGTACATGTACTAGAAAAATCTTGTAAGAAATGATAGAAATGTCCGAAAATTACGGTCGCGAAAACGGGTGACAAATATGTAAAACTAAATTAAACATTTAAAATTCTTGATAAAATACCTATTTCAAATTTTTAGTTTTTTTTTTTTCACCATACCTATTCAATACCTATAATTTCTACTTATTTACACCAAACAATGATAATAAATTTGCTATAGACCGTAACGGTTGACCGGCTTATGTAATCTTATCGAGGACACAAAATAATGATTTTAATTATCCAATTTGTTGTTATTTTCAGTGGGCAAGACATATTACAATACAACACAAGCTGTATACCCCTGATTAACAAGTGGTACAAACACGATACTGTAAGGCTGCATTGTTGATCAATTAACTTTTACACATCGATCAATAGACATCTTTGATAATGATATGGCATTGTGCTAACTACAAACCGCGAGATGATCATGTTTCAGTTGGCGCGTGGCCTGACTGACATCTGTCAGTAGCTAATTAACATACGACGCTCCGCCTACTGCCATACTTCTGCTTTTGCCGGCGAACAGTATTGAAATTCTCTGGGATTTTGATTGACAAGGGGCAGAACTTTCGAACTTGGACGCATCAAAGAAAAATTTCCGCGAGTCAAGCTGACGCACGAGGCATATTATTTGTGGGTCAAATGCGAGCTTTTCTCGATTTTTCATGATCTCGGGTCAACCGAATGCCCTGCAGTCACTATCTGGTAAACCGGGTTGTCTTTTTTACGGAAATACGTGGGCGGGGTTTATTCTTTTACGTTCTTGGCTTCGGGCTTTTTGTCAATTTATACGATATAATCAGCTTGTCTTGGTCATTTTGGGAATTTTTGGATGAGAATTGGGAAAAAAGATACATTTTTTCAATTGGAAAAAGGTCCGTTTACCGGACCTTTATAAAGAAGGAAAAAAATCGCTGAAAAAGTAATACTGATTTTCATAAAAAGATCTTTAATTTAATAAATGTCCTGAAAACTTTGATAACAAAGGCTGTCACAGGAGACAGCGCGCTAGACTATTTCGATGCCGGATAGTGAAACTGGGCACATCTGAGGAAACTGGAGCTATCACTGGAGTGTTTAATGACTCCAATGGTGGGTGAAGATATTGCACAATAGCTTGAGTCTGTGTCAAAATTATTAAGTAATAAGAGAGGTAGAGATTAAGTGTATCAAAACACTATATAAGTACAATTCTAAGCAAAAAGGGGGCATAACTCATAAAATATTGGTGCAAGAGTTATGCACCTTGTGTCATATGATGTGGGTGATGATGTGGAACAACTACTTCAAGTTTGAATCAAATGCATTTCATAATAACTGAGATATAGTGAAAATACATCAATATTAACCTTAAATTCCAAGTAAAAGGGGGCATAATTCATGAGGTAGGATAGCTCTCCATGTACTTCGTATAGTCGAGCTAAACAAGGAGCTGCGTTCATTACCGTTTCATGCCCCCGGTGGCATCTTTGTCGATACAAAAGCAACCCAAGTCCAAAACGAGGTCAAGGTCAAACTGAGGTCAGGTGATGTTTGAAGATGAGGAATGGTCACAGGTTACATCTGTATTAGTATCAATTCATTCTTGTAAACGGTATTGATGCTAGACGAAACGGTCCCATTTGGTTAACCAAGAGATGGCCCATATAAAGCAACCTAAGTCCAAAATGAGGTCAAGATCAAGGTCAAACTGAGGTCAGGTGATGTTTGAAGATGAGGACTGGTCACAGGTTACATCTGTATTAGTATCAATTCATTCTTGTAAGCAGTATTGATGCTAGACGAAACGGTCCTATTTGGTTTACCAAGAGATGGCCCAGCAACCTAAGTCCAAAATGAGGTCAAGGTCAAACTGAGGTTAGGTGATGTTTGAAGATGAGGAATGGTCACAGGTTACATCTATATTAGTATCAATTCATTCTTGTAAGCAGTATTGATGCTAGACGAAATGGTCCCATTTGGTTAACCAAGAGATGGCCCAGCAACCTAAGTCCAAAATGAGGTCAAGGTCAAGGTCAAACTGAGGTCAGGTGATGTCTGAAGATGAGGAATGGTCACAGGTTACATCTGCATTAGTATCAAGTCATTCTAGTAAGGGGTATTGAGGCAAGACGAAACAGTCCCATTTGGTTAAAGCTACAGTCACACATACGGATATGTCCGTGCGTTGAGGTACGGTGTGGATAAGATTAGTCTGTGGGTGTATAACTATGGAGCAGTAAGTCTTAGTACGGAAAAAATGGCGAGAAACAGGAAACAAATAAAACAATACAGGACGCGAATAAGTACGGATAGGTATGACGTACTACGTTGAATTACCTTTTACTGCGCCTTGCAACTCGGATAACAACGTTCGGCTACGGCGAGGTACGTAACAGCGCGGATAATTACGTTTAAGTACGTTTAACTACGGATGAATAAGTTTCAGCCAAGTTGGACTAAAGTCACGCTCAAATGGCTACGGTTCGCTCAAACTTTTGTGCATGTTCAAAAGTTGGAGAAACTTGCAAGTTTGGAATAAGTTTTGAATATGTTTTGACCATGTTTTGGTACGGATTAGTATGAAAGACTACTCTGAGGTACGGCTCAGGTACGGATCGATACGGATTACTACGTTTCTGTCCGTAGCTAGACGTAGCTCTCCGCGCCTTATGTGTGACTGGGGTATAACCAAGAGATGGCCCATATAAAGCAACCTAAGTCCAAAATGAGGTCAAGGTCAAGGTCAAACTGAGGTCAGGTGATGTCTGAAGATGAGGAATGGTCACAGTACATCTGCATTAGTATCAAGTCATTCTAGTAAGGGGTATTGATGCTAGACGAAACGGTCCCATTTGATTAACCTCAAACGGACAGGCAAACGAAAGAACGAACGAATGGACAGGACAATCACTATATGCCTCCCGCATCAGCAGATGCCGGGGGCATAAAAAACTTTAACCAAGGTGGGGACGCGGAAGGACACCGACGCTGGGTTGAGTAGGATAGCTCTCCAAATACTTTGTATAGTCGAGCTAAAAATGTTGTTCACGAGTTTGTAACCGATTTTTACATGAAAGAACATCATTTTAATCTATATAAATGTGTGCTGTGAATTACCTATAACCGAGTTACAGCGCAAGCTACATGACATTGTGTACAGTGACATCAGTCATGCTTCAAGTATCATAAAAGTAAGCATCATATTGGATCAGATTTAATGCAAAATGATAAATGAACATAAAAATATTTGAATGTTGCAAGAATGAACTAATTGCCATAAAATTATATGGATGAGGTGGTTAAGTCCTCTAATGTATATAGCCTCTAATCCATGACAGTTAACTATATACAAATAAACAGTCATGGATAAGTGACTTTATATTTGTCTATGTTTAGCTGTCCTGGATTAGACACAACTTATTTTTCTATGTGAAGCTGTCATGGATTAGAGACAACTTATTTGTCTACATTTAGCTGTATTTGCTTATGTTCAGATGTCATGGATTAGGGACTATATATATGTCATGGATTAGAGACTACTTATTTGTCTATGTTTAAATAAAGTTGCAATGGTCTATATTAAAATTGATTTTAATGTTTTTAGTATCATTTTGAAGCTAAAACACTGAATTAGTTAAATATGTACACATGACTATATTACTGAACGGACAGACTTCCTACAGAATTGGCTGAGCTGAACTTTGGGCAATCGTAAGAGGATCATTTTTTGAACTACGTGCTAATCAAACCCAAAGGCGTGAAAAAATCTAATAAATGTGACAAGTAAGGGGAGCTATTGTTTATCCAGTATTTCTGAATCAGAATCTCCATAGGAAGTGACATGTACAAGTGACAAATGGTTTACCTAAAAAAAAAAAAAATTCCTAACTACCGACCTATATTTTTTTAAGCCCGTGACCAGAAACAAGACTTTTTTTTAGGCCTTAGTGACTATTCATTTGTCTGTGTTTAGCTGCCACTGATTATATATACTAAAAAAATCAGCAATGAATTTGAAACAACATGATTTTATTTGAAATTACCTTGTCTGAAATGAATCGCTACAATATGATGATGTAACAGAACAGCAAAATATATTAATAATTGTACATTATAACAAAATCTGTGAAAATATCCTTTGGAAGCACAGAATGCAACCTGAAGCAATAAAAAAGCAGACTGACAGTTTGTTTGAGTCTTTTTATGAAGTTACGAAATGTGCCACACCCATCAATCCCCCTAGCACTGGCTTAAGCGAAATTCTATTACAGTAGAAATGATTATACTCAATGATCCCAAAGAACCAGAAAGTATAACAACATGTAGTCCAAGTATGGGGAAACCTTGCATTGCTGCCAGACAGCACTTAAAAGGCTGCTGTTTGTGATAGTTGATAAAATAACTAGAAATGTGTCCATGGGACGCCGATGCCCCCACTACATGACAAAGGACTAAGATCAACTTTGGGAAAACAATACGCACGACAAAACATTAAGATGACAATTTTTTCCTAGGTCAGGGGCCATAACCCCTACAATACTGAATGAATCCCGACGCAAAACCCAAGGTGCATAACTGCACATGCTGACCAACATTCATGTAAACATTGGTGACTCTAGGTCACATACTTTTGGAGCTACACGCAACACAACATTCTCGGAAGGACGGATGGATGGAAAAGGGCAAATCTATATGCTCCCCCCTCCCTCCCAAAGTGGGGGCATAAAAAAAATATCGTTTGGAAGAATAGAATGCAACCAAGCAACATAATAGCAGACTTCTGTTCAAACATAGTCAATTAACCTGTGTGTAATATGAACCTGAAAACTAGACAAACAAGCTTACACACCCTTTGCATTCAGTGAACCTTTTGACAATCAAGGTGGAGGTCTAATGATTCCAGATTGCCTTATCAAGAATATTAGTCTTGTCATGTGATCAAACCTTTTGGTTAACAGTCTAATGCTAAACTCAGCTGACTTGGCAGAGTGACATAACTCAGTAATACAAACTTCAAAGATTCAACATTAATTTATTTTCACAACTAGAATGTGTCTGTAGGACACAGGGTGTGCCCCCCCACCCCCACTGGTACATTTGTCACAAATAAGGGGAAATAATTCAAATGTTTGCAGTCTTAATGTGATATAGCCTAAACAAACATTTTATGAAAAGGATTCATTATCCTAAGCTATATACTTTTTGAGCTATGAGCATCACTAACAAAAAATCCACTATTTTGGCTATTTCACGGGCCACAACTCTGTAATAAGTGCTAAGATTCTCAAGAAGAATGCCAAGAGTGCAAGGTAACATTATGATAAAGACTCTAGCAAGGTTTCGTGAATTTACATCAAATACTTTTTCAGCTTAGGCACATAATTAGGTGAAAATGTGCATTTTTTTGACTTCAGGGGCCATAACTTTAAAAATAGGGAAAGGAGCCTGCCAAAAAATAAGAGGTGTGCAAGTTTATATCATGATAAAGACTCATGCAAGTGTTCATCCATTTATATCATATACTTTTTGAGCTTGGTGCATCACAAGGTGAAAAAGTGCATTTTTGACTATTTCAGAGGCCATAACTCTGAAAATACGGGACGGAGGCAGACAAAATATAGGAGGTGCGCAAGTTCATATCATGATAAAGACTCATGCAAGGTTTAATCAATTTATATTAAATACTATTTGTGTTAGGCGCATCACAAGGTGAAAATGTGCATTTTTTACTATTTCAGGGGCCATAACTCTTGATATAGGGGGCTGACCCAGATGAAAATAGGAGGTGTGCAAGTTCATATCATGATAAAGACTCATGCAAGGTTCAATCAATTTATATTAAACACTTTTTGAGTTAGGCGCGTCACAAGGTGAAAATGTGCACTTTTTACTATTTCAGGGGCCATTACTCTGGATATAGGGGGCTGACCTAGATGAACAAGGCAGTCTGAAAGACAGCTGAATCCCCTGCCACTGGTATGGAAAGTGAAAGGGTAAACCTTTGACCTTGAGCTGTGACCTTGACCTTGAACTGACATGGCTGACCCATGAATTCTGCACATCTTCTAGATGAGGTGATCATTTGACCCAAGTTTCATGAAAATCCTAAAAGGGGTTAAGGAGATACAGAGCTCAAACCTTTGACCTTGAGTTGTGACTTAGACCTTGAGTTGAAATGGCTGACTCATAAGTTCTTGATGAAGTGATCATTTGACCCAAGTTTGATGTAAATCCTTCAAGGGGTTTAGGAGATACAGAATGAATACAAAATGGAAGACTCAAACCTTTGACTCTATGTTGTGACCTTGACCTTGAGCCGGCATGGCTGATTCATCAATTCTGCACATCGTCTTGATGAGGTGATCATTTGACCCAAGTTTGATGAAAATCCTTTAAGGGGTTTAGGAGATACAGAGCGGACACAAAATGTTATGGAAGGACGGACGGAGACCATTCCTATAACCCCCAACCACTTGTGGCGGGAGATTAAAAATAGGAGTTGCACAAGTTCATATCATGATAAAGACTCATGCAAGGTTTAATAAATTTATATTAAATACTTTTTGAGTTAGGCGCGTCACAAGGTGAAAATGTGCATTTTTGACTATTTCAGAGGCCATTACTCTGAAAAAAGTGGGCAGACCCTGATGAAAAATAGGGGGTACGCCAAGTTCATATCATGATTAAGACTCATGCAAGGTTTCATGAATCTATATCAAATACTTTTTGAGCTAGGTGTGTCACAAGGTGAAAATGTGCATTTTTGACTATTTCAGGGGTCATAACTCTGGAAATAGGGGGCGAAGCCAGACAAAAAATAGGAGGTGCGCAAGTTCATATCATGATAAAGACTCATGCAAGGTTTCTTCAATTTATATCAAATACTTTTTGAGCTAGACGCATCACGAACTTCGTACAGACGCACAGACAAGACCAAATCTATATGCCCCCACCACTCATGAGGGGGCACAATAAAAATTCATCAAACAGAATCTTAACTAAATCTAGCTGACAGAGTATTTTTATTTTATAGTAACCTCAAGTCTATCTAGCTATCTCTTTCTCCCATCTCTTTGTTTTTACATATAAAAATTTATGTTTATATGTAGAAGAAATGCTAGACAAGTCAAGTCAAGTCAAGTCAATATTTATTTATTGTCAGTAGACAATATAACATTATAAACATAGCTATGTATAGCTTTTGACCAACATAGACAAGCATAATTACGCTTTATTACTATATTACATTGTCAACTTCCTAGTTAAGTCTGGGTATTTCGGTTTCTTTCCATAAATAAATCAAATTATTAAAACAAGATAAAACCCTGTGGTATTTGACTTATACTGACAAAAAAAAATTGTTTGACAGATGTACTTGTTTCTTGGGAGAAATTTGAAAATAATAAACTCACTTAATATTAAAAAGAAGTTCAATAATTTATGTCCCAAAAAAATCTTTTAGTTAACTAAAGAAATACCCGGTTACGCTATAGGTGGAGCAGATAAATGAGTGGGCTGGGCAGACAGCCATCAGGTGTGTTTGGGGCAGACAGGTGTGGATGAGGAATACTTGTGTAAGTGGGTTGGGGAGACGTGTGCACATTATTTATCAGATACTGACCAATGAGATAAATGTATATATCCATGAAGCTTCTTTTTAAGTTAATTAATCAAAATTCTAACATGATCTGCAGCAATTGCTATATAAACATATAGCGAAATTGCCTATACATGAATCTACGATAAAATATGGTTTGCTGTTACATTTCACCCCCCTACGATTGTGACCTTAGAGGTTCTACTTCTTTTCCATTACATACGAATTATTTCAGAGCCAAACGGTTGAAAACAACATTTCAAAAACATAATAATTATGATAAAAAGTCATACTGATTTATGTGTAGGACCGTAAAACACATTTTGATCTCTACGAGCGAATTCAATTTGCTCAATTATGATTAAGCGATGACATCATGAATGTATGACATAAAGTATGATGTCATAAATATGTGACGTCATATAAAAGTTAAGCTTGTAATCAACTAACCTATTTTGATTATTCTGTTCATAAACAATTTGCGAGCTTATAAATACTTCTCAAAATTCTAATAAAAAGGGAACAAATATCTGTATGTTCTGTTGGCTATGCAACACTTTCTAACCATGGGGGTAATTTGTAACTGCATATATGATCCGAATGAAGCATTACGCTGAAAATGTAGTACTGTAAAATGCGAATTATTTGCGTTGTTAGAATCGAAATAATAAATATGTTCCAATTATTTTATCAGTTAATAAAATATGAGCAGTCGTTCGGATGCGAATAATTAAACCACTCGTGCTGTGCACTCGTGACTTAATTACTACACATCCAAACTCCTGCCCATATTTTATTAACTGATAAAATATAGGAACAGATTTATTATTTCTTAATTCAACTCAACTGGTTTCCTTTGACAATAGGTGGTAAAGATTTATAGAACAGAAAGAGAAGATGTTTAAATCATTTCTATTACTTGCTCTGGAAGCGCTTTTGTGCATGCAGTGAAACCTAATTTATGAAAGGCCAATGAGATGGTCCTACATTTCACAACTGCAAGTTTGATGAAGATCCATTAAGCAGTTGGTTTTAGTATGGTTTTAGTATCATTTCTGATATAGGTAGTCAAAATCTGCTAAATAAATTAAGTTTTCTAGTGGTTATCAATTGTGCAGACTCTCCTAGCTTGTTACATAGAACTAACAAATTTTTACCTATTTCTTGTCTGAAAAACACCTGTTGCAGAAAAAAGCTGAGGAAATTTGGATGAACAATTGTCTACAGCAGTCAATCAATGATCAGTGGCAATGTAGTTATTTCCTGTTTAATACACTTACATATAATGATTCTTTATAAATATATTCTCTTATATATTGCAGAAGTTTTAGAAAAAGTATAGGATTTTCATTTTTTGTAAAAAAAATGAAGGTTTTTTTTTTTTTATAAAAATATAGGATTTCATATTAAACTTGAGAAGCTTTTTTTTTTTTTTAAATATCAAAAATGTAAGATTTTGATCATATAAATTATGGGAGGATTTTTCTAAAGAAAAAAAATGTCCTAAAAACTGGATGACTTTTTTCCTCCCCCCCCCCCCCCCCCCCCCCTCCCCACCCTAAAAATGTAGGAGTTTTTTTTATCTTTTAATAACTGCATGATTTTCAAAATGTAGAATTTCTAAAAAAAAAAACAAGAGGACCATGATGGTCCTGAATTGCTCACCTATCCCCACATGACCCAGTGTTGAACTGAGTATGACGTCGTTATTTCTATTATTTGACATACTGACCCAGTTTTTGAGCACATGTGACCTAGATATCATCAAGATAAAAAAATTTTCATGAAGATCCATTGAAAAATATGACCTCTAGAGAGGTCACAAGGTTTTTCTATTATTTGACCTAATGACCTAGTTTTTGAAGGCACATGACCCACTTTTGAACTTGACCTAGATATCATCAAGGTGAACATTCTCACCAATTTTCATGCAGATCTCATGAAAAATATGGCCTCTAGAGAGATCACAAGGTTTTTTTATTTTTTAACTGAAACGGAAACTGAAACTGGTTTATTTGCTTGAACGCCTATTTCTACATTTAAAACATATTCAATGGCGTTTTACAATACAAGTTGAAATAAAATATTAAATATAAAATATTTTAAATAAGATTAATTAAAACGAATCAAAATAGCAATTATTAATTTAAAGTCAATGATAATACTATATTTTAAAATATTACTAACATACAATTATCACAGACAAACATTAAATTTCTATCACTGTCACCAGCATCATTGTTTAAAACTCAGTCAAAACTTAGAATAATGCAAAGTAGTCTCTGAAGAAATGCGTTTTCAACCTTTTCCTAAAGCAGTCAATTGAAGAACTTTGTCTGATGTTCAACGGCAAATTGTTCCACAACTTTGGCCCTATAGTACTAAAGCTTCTATCACTAAAAGTTTTTCGCTTGTTGAAAGGGACAATGTAACAGTCAACTGATGACTCCGAGGATCTGAGGGAGCGCTGGGGGATTTTCGGTGTTAAGAGTTCAATCAAATATGCAGGCGCATTTCCAACATGGCAATTGAACATGTACGTCAAGATCTTAAAGTTTATTCTGGCTTTGATCGGCAGCCAGTGCAAATCGTAGAGTGCCTGCTTAGAACTGTCTCTTCTTCTACGATTCAGAACTAACTTCGCACACATATTTTGAATGCGTTGCAGTTTTGCGATGTCACAATCAGAAATACCGTATAAAATAACATTACAGTAGTCTAAATGCGAAATAACCAGCGATAGCACTAAGGTTTCAGTTGCATCCTGAGTCAAATATTTGCGAATGTTTTTGATTCGGAAAAAATTCAACATTGCCGTTCTACACTTTATTTTTATATGCTCTTTGAAAGTTAAAGTTTCGTCCAAATAGGCCCCCAAATATCTGATGTTACTCTGTCTCTTGATTTTATCACCACAAATATCTATCTCGTGAATGTTTAACTTATTCAACTGAGGGGCACTTCCAAAGGCAATATGTTCAGTTTTTGAGGAATTCATTTTTGAGTCGGCTAAAGGCTGAAAGCCTTTTGACGAGTCCTTGCTATCCAAAGATTCTCTAAATGGACCGAATAACATGTGAAGGGATGTAGTTCCATTAGATTTCTCAAATTTCAAACAGTTCACTGCATGAATGAAGTTAAGTTGTGTCAATTCCCTTTGCTATGACCAATATACGATGTAATCTGTCATATTTATGACTTGTAATTGTGCAATTCTCGAATGTAACTCATTAAGCAAAAATGTGCATTTTAAGAATTGCGCAGGCTTACAAAGCTTGGGTAACATCCAGCGAAAGACAAAAAATAGTTCCAGCAGGGCTCCAGATAAGATGCGTATTAGCGTAAATTACGTATAGAAATAATGCAAATACGCATGTCTAATAATTTCTAAGCGTATAAAAACGTATATAAAATTACAGAAACGCACACAATGCTTTTTTAAAAACAAAATCTGAATCGTCTGGATGCGTTAGGTAACATAGCCGATCAGCCTTAATTCTCCCACATTGAACGTAAACACGCATCGTATGATTTCTATAAACTTTGCGTGGGTTGAATTTTGCAGTCAGTAAACGGATAAATTATCGGAAGAAGAAGCTCTTACTGGTTTGTTTAGTTACTATTGATATTAAAAATGATTTTAATTCTTATTTTTCGAGAAATAAACAAATCGGCGAAACATTAAATTGTATTTTCTTGTAGTTTTTGAAATCGAAAGTAGATCGTCTATGTTTGGCAACCCGAAACAACTTTTTTATGAAAAGATTTAAAAAAGAGGTAATTTAACCGTAAACTTCAATGTCAGATACTGCCAATTGCTGCTAAATGTCTTCGTATCATCACAATTTGTAAAATATATTGTTCAAACTTGAGAAAAGTGTAATCGTATCCGGATATAATATTTTGGGTAAATATCGAGCTGTGTTATGAAATTTTAAGAAAAAAACTAAAAACAAACTGAAACTGGTAGACTATACTGTCAGTACATCAATCATTAGCCGACTCAGGCCATTCAGGCCTTTGATTAGTTTGTTACTGTTCATCCACTCATTTGAATCTGTAGCAAACTCCTCTAGTTCACCAATGGATTTAGCCTCGATGGATGGTTCGGGCTTAAAACGTGTGCTTGCGGTGTGGTCGTCGGCAAAGCCAAAGACGGAAATGGACGGGGGAACAATGTCAAAAATCGTTCCTGCGTACGTGAGATAGAGCCACGGTCCTAAACAGCTTCCCTGGGGGACACTACACGTAAGCTCACGTGCTGATGACACTGTTTGATTCACACTCACGCGGCAGCTCCGTGGCCTCAGATATGAGTTCAACCAGTCCAATGCAACACCAGAGACACCATACTGACATTTCAAAACGTCCAAAAGAATATCGTGATCTACCGTATCAAAAGCTGCACTAAGGTCTAATGCTATCAATGCAGTCACTTCTTGATGTTCCATAGCGTCCAAGATGTCATTGATAAGTCTCAATAAAGCCGATTCGCACGAATGATGTTGCCTGTATGCGGACTGATTTTTCGGAAGGAGATTATGTTCATTTACATGTTTATTAAGTAAGTACAGTGCTGCTTTCTCTATCAATTTGGACAAGAATGATAAGTTGCTCACTGGCCTATAGTTTGAGAATATAAGTTCGAGACCAGCTTTCTTTAACCTACTGACCTAGTTTTTGACCGCACAGGACCAAGTTTCAAACTTGACCTAGATATCATCAAGCTAAACTGGCTCACCAATTTCATGAAGATACATTGAAAAATATGGCCTCTAGAGAGGTCACAAGGTTTTTCTATTTTTAAACCTACTGACCTAGTTATTGACCGCACGTGACCCAGTTTCGAACTTGATCTAGATATCATCAAGGTGAACATTCTGACTAATTTTCATAAAGATCCCATGAAAAATATGGCCTCTATAGAGGTCACAAAGTTTTTCTATTTTCAGACTTACTGACCTAGTTTTTGACCGCATGTGACCCAGTTTCAAAACTGACCTAGATATCATCAAGGTGAACATTCTGACTAATTTTCATGAAGATCCACTGAGAAATATGTACTCTAGAGAGGTCACAAGGTTTTTCTATTTTTAGGTTTACTGACCAAGTTTTTGACCGCACGTGACCCAGTTTCCAACTTGAGCTAGATATCACCAAGATGAACATTCTGACCAACTTTCATAAAGATCCCATGAAAAATGTGACCTCTAGAGTGGTCACAAGCAAAAGTTTACGCACGCACGCACGCACGACGGACGCCACGCGATCACAAAAGATCAAAAAAAGCTAAAAAAACTTGATGATTTCTAAACAGTGGCAGTGAGCCTGCTATTTCGAGATTTAAGGAAAGATACTTTGCATTAACACGAGCATGTACTATAATATCAAGTTTCTCTTTAGATGACAATATAATTATGTATCTTTAAATAGAATTGTATGCTGTTTCTTTTTTTTCAGAAAAGAGAAAAAAAAATACTTTTTAATACAGCACCACAAGAAATGAAAGTTTTGTGTTCACTGCAGCTCTGAGAGTATGATACCTATATAGCCAACAATATTAAGTGATAAAATATTTTTTGGAAGATGTACATACCTTTAAAGCCCAATGGTTCTGAAAATCTGGTATTACGGTGAATTTCTCACATAAGGAAGATGGGCTTGTTTAATTTTAATTACTTTGCTTTGATAAATAAAAAATTCACTATTACTTAAATTTTCACCTTGACATATGAGAAGTGTACGGTGGCATATTCATCACATGCGCATGTGTTAGCTATCAGGTTCGCATATGAAATATTTTATTTATCACGTGCGCACGTGATAGCTATCACATTCACATATGAAATATTTCATTTATCACGTGCGCACGTGTTAATTAACACGTTCATACGTGTTAGCTAACACGTACACACATGATAAATAAAGTATTTCCTATGTCCCCTCTATGCCACCGTAGAAGTGAAATTTTAAACTTGTCACATTTTTTTTCAACAGGAAAAAAAAAATACCACTAGTGTTTTCTTAACTTATTTTTTTTTCAATATGTTAAAAATATGTAGCAGCTGTCCAGATAGAGAACATGTATAATTACATATTTAGACAAGCACTATTTTCAAAGTTACATGTGAACTTATATTGTCTGAGCCATAAAGGGAGGTAATAAAAAAGCATGGATTAAATAACACTATCATGATGCAAGCTAAATAATTGTAAAAGAACAAACAAAAGTCCATTCCTCTGCTGACAATAAGAAAACTATTCACAGCTATTGGAACAATTACGTTTCACAACAGTATTAGGGAATTGATCCTACCGAAGAGATGAAAATCGGGATCCATCCCTCTATGGTAACATGCGATATACCGAATGAGATGTATACTATTGAATAAAAAAATGTGTCCTTCCGGCACGTGCACAGAGCGCCTGACTTCAGAATTTTTGGAAGTACAAATATGGGCAGTGTTGTTTTTATTCCAAAATCTAACTTTAATTTGATACGGAATCGATGCTGTCATTAGACAGTTCTTTTCAAATCTTATGTGATCATCATGAGTTGAAGTTGGATCAACTCCTGATTGGGGCAGTGCCTTATTTCATATTATCAATATAATATAACCACATCAAAACTAAGAATTTCACTTAAATTACTATAAACCTTGCCAGGTTCAGCCAATATTTATCTCATCTATCATAAATTTTTTTTCAGCAATTCATGACAAGGTAGATCTCGCTGTGTTGTAAATTTGTAGTTTCATTGTATTTTAGTATATATTAGATTTAAGTTTAAAATACAACCATTTAACATTGACACTATGTTTACTAACAGAATAATGGTAGATAAAACGGAGTGTAACACAGATACATGTACAATCAAAAGTTTCAAGCCGTTTTTTGCAATACTTTGCCTTTAGCCTGAACAAGTGATTCTGCCTTTGCAATCAGTGCAGACCAAGATCAGCACTGTTCGCTATTCAGTCAGTAAATTTTCGGTGAATACCAATTGAATATTTAGCAGTACTGCCCAAATTTAATGGTCTATTAGCAGGGTAAAGATTAATTTGCATTTATTAGGGAGATATAGTTCTGTTCAGACCCTATGTTTTGTTGACAGGAGATAACTCCTGAGGCTATTTAAATTTTGTATAATTATGTCCCTTTTCATCTCAAATCTGATTGATTATCAGAGCCAAGAAAGACTAGTCAGAATAAGTAATATAAAGCTTTACTCCTGGGTTCACTGAGCAATTAATCTTGTCACCTGCCATCTCAAAACCTTAGAGAACTTCAGCATTTTGCTGATCCCCTTGTGAAATGAAGCAATCGGTGTTTTACAGAGATAAAGGTGAAAATGTTACTTATTTACAAAGTTAAAATATTAAAACAATGGGAAACTACGTTACCTGTATGTATTCTGTGATGTTGTTGAAGGTGAGACAACTGTTTAAATGCCCTCTCACAGTACAGGCAGTGGTACTTCCGGAGCCCCGAGTGTACCAGATTATGTTGGTTCAGCTGCTGGCGACTTCGGAACCCTTTGTAACAATGTGGACAAACATGTCGCCGATCTTTGTCCATGATAAGATGTTCTGGAATCACCGTATTTCCAGGACCATTCATTGGATGTGGTCCATGATTTCCTGGTCCGCCCATTGAATTTGGTCCACTGTGTGGCGGAAGAGTCTGTTTTAATTCAAGACTAGTATTATAGCTGTTGGCCAGGGACAGATTTTGTCCTCCGTGTCTTGGTGAGTTACCAGATTGCTGGTTCTTCTCGATGGAATCCCAGTTGATTTGCTGAGCATTTCCGGCTGAGCTAGGTCCGGAACTTGGGGATTTTGAATTTGTGTTCTGATGACCTTGACCATCATGGCCATTTTTGTGATGTGGGGGTGGGGACATGAATGGATGTCCCTGGGGCCCGTTTGGCGGGAGTGGCGGCAGCTGATCACCGTCTCCCATCCGGTCTCTGTTGTTTGACGACAGTAGCCAATATGTGAGAAAGAATTTAAAATTCTCATACCAAGGATCGACTCCCATACCTGGCGGCCGATACATAATTCACAAAAGACAACACACACCTTTACTTGTTGGTTTCAATATAGTGTTCACTTTTGTATGTGTTTAATAAAAAAACTGTTAACATCACGCACTTTACATGTTGCATTCTTTGAAAAGTCCTTCTATTAACAGAACGCATTTAGAAACTGTTTAAATGCAAAAAGTTCATTTTTGAAAACAGAAGTTTTGGTTTTTCTCCCTTTACATCAGAAGCTAGAGTATGTACGAGCTGTAAAATTTCTGAAAACCTTTTATTTTTTCAGCAACATGAAATCCTGTACTTTTGCATATGATATATGTTAACTATTTTGTCAATTTTAACACTCGGTAGAAGTTGCAAAATTTGCTCTCAACCTGCGTTTTCCCATCAATTTAACACAAATGATCACTCTCCGGAGTATTACATTATCTGTCTGAAATTTTCCTCCTTTTTTGTTTAAATACTCGCTAAGACCTGTAAAATTTAATGACAGTCTTTTCTCACTACCTTTTCCTTTTCAAAAATGACAATTATAGAATTATTTATTTTTTCATAAAATCTGCATGCTATTTCCATGGCAACAGAATGTACGGTGATATTTTTTTAATGAAGTTTTACTGCTTTGGTATCTGCAGCACTGCAATAATTTTTATTTTTTCATCAATATGTTCACTCCATTTGTCACAAATGTCATGCAAGTTATAATTTCTATTATGCACGTGAATTTTAATTCTATTCCCTACTGTTGCAACATTTATTTTTACCTGTAGTTTTTGTCATTTGTCACAGGTAAACGCACATATCAACACAAATTTTGTTCTTTTTACTGATGCTGCTTTTCTGCAATAATCAACATTTAAAGTGACTGAATTTCATCTTTTGCTATTTGATCTGTCTTCTCCAGGTTCCAATAGCATTCTGCAAAATATAAAAAAAACAGTATAAATTATTTATGGCACTGCAGTGTATAAACTAAGGAAAATTATGGGTGTGGCATACAGTTTGATCCTTGTTTTCAACAAAAACAGAGTCAAATTTATTAAGACTTTGCTCACAGCTATAGTAGCAAATGTTTTTCATTGTATGATTTGCAATTAACTGTAAACCTCAGATTTCTGGATGCCAGACATCATCATTTCAAAAGACACTTAAATTTTACATAAATTAGATGGAACACACAATTTTTTAAATATCAACATCATTTTATTTTTTCTGTTTTTTTTTTGCAGAATGTTTGAACAGATCGGATTTCTCTGCACAAAAACATACACTAGACAAATAAGTCTGTATTAACTGGAACCTCCCTATAGATTGTTATGTCGCATACAACTCAAGTTCAGAAAGAATGCACTGTATATTGTTACTTCGCAGACACTGTGTCAGAGCTGCAGATATGTTAATCACGAAACTCAGTCAGAAGATTGCACTGTATATTGTTACTTGCAGACAACTGATCAGAATGATGATGTATATTGTTACTTCGCAGACAACCTGTGTTCAAGAAGGCTGCACTGTATATTGTTACATCACAGACAACTCAAGTTCAGAAAGAATGCACTGTATATTGTTACATTGCAGACAACCGAGTTCAGAATGGCTGCACTGTATATTGTTACTCGCAACCTGTGTTCAGAAGCTCACTGTATATGTTACATCACAGACAATCAGTCAGAAGAATGCACTGTATATTGTTACATTGCGCAACAGAGTCAGAAAGCTGCACGATATTGTATCGAGAACTGGTTAAGAAGGCTGCACTGTATATTGTTACATCACAGACAACTCAAGTTCAGAAAGAATGCACTGTATATTGTTACATTGCAGACAACCTGAGTTCAGAAAGGCTGCACTGTATATTGTTACTTCGCAGACAACCTGTGTTCAAGAAGGCTGCACTGTATATTGTTACATCACAGACAACTCAAGTTCAGAAAGAATGCACTGTATATTGTTACTTCGACAGACAACCTGTGTTCAATAAGGCTGCACTGTTATTGTTACTTTCACAGACAACTCAAGTTCAGAAAATGCACTGTATATTGTTACATTGCAGACAACTTAAGTTCAGAAAAGCTGCACTGTATATTGTTACTTCGCAGACAACCTGTGTTCAAGAAGGCTGCACTGTATATTGTTACATTGCAGACAACCTGAGTTCAGGAAGGTTGCACTGTATATTGTTACATCGCAGACAACCTGTTTTCAAGAAGGCTGCATTGTATATTGTTACATTGTGGACAACCTAAGTTCAAGAAGGCTGCACTGGTTATTGTTACATTGCAGACAATTTGAGTTCAAAAGGCTGCACTGTATATTGTTACAACCCGAGTTCAAGAAGGCTGCACTGTATATTGTTACATCACAGGTTACCAAAGTCCAGGATGGTATCTGCTTGTTTATTATTACATCACACAACTCTATATTCAAAAGTGCATAGTCTAACCTTCTTATACACTTACGAGGAGTGTTCGAAAAATATTGTGTATTGTGGTAATACGCCATTTCCACGAGGAATTTCACGTCGATGTTTATACAGCTAATTACCCCTGTTCAGTATCTACACAATGGTATATACATGTTTCCATTCAATAACCGTTTTACCGAGTTGTTGTTATTTCAATTTGGACAGTTGTTAACCACTGTAGCAAAAATGGCTGTAAAACAAATACTGAAGAAATTAGGTCATATATAAAAGTTCGCAGTGAACTCGGTTGTTCTTTGAAAAAGCTTTTTGCCGAAATAACCCATGTTTATGGGACTAGTAAGGTGTCTTATGAGATGATTCCCAGGTGGAAAAAGCAATCTGATTGTGGTGTAGAGTCTGTTGAAAATGCCCCACAAATCAGATCGGCCAAAGACAGCAACATGTGACCAAAATTGAAAATCACAGAAATTCTTCAAAATGATGCTCGATATACTGTATGCAATATTGCACGCATTGTTGGCATTTCACTATCAACAAATTTAGAAATATTTCTGCTAGGTGGTTTCCCCATCTTTTGACTGACAACCAAAAAAGGCTACGTGCTGAAACTGCCACTGCCAACAGATTGCTAAAAATATTCCCAAAATATGACAAGAAGGTTTTTGCAAATGTTGTTACATGTGATGAACCCTGGGTGCATTATTTTGAACCTGTCAGAAAGGTTGGGAACAAAATATGGGCCACCAAACCTGGCCAAAGGCCAAATATTGCAAAACGCACTTTGCGTGCAAAGAATTTTAGTTTTGTATGCCATATTCTTCTCCAGTACAGATTCCAGTAAAACGAGCTTGTCGAACACGAAATGCCCCCCTTGATACATTCAGTAGTTGTACAAGGAACAGAAATTATACGCTCACTGTAAACAAAGGTTCTACTGTTCTGGTTCAATATGACCTTGACCTTACACCTATTGACCTCAAAATCAACAGGGGTCATCTGCTGGTCATGATCAACCTCCCTGTTAAGTTTCATGATCCTAGGCCAAAGCATTCTCAAGGTATAGTCCGGAAAGAGCTTAACTGTTCCAGGTCAATGTGACCTTGACCTTTGGCCTACTGACTTCAAAATCTATAGGGGTCATCTACTGGTCATGACCAATCTCCCTATCAACTTTCATGATCTTAGGCCCAAGCATTCTCAAGTAATTGCCTGGAAATGGTTTAAATGTTCCGGGTAACTGTAACCATGACCTTTTACCTACTGACCTCAAAATCAATAGGGGTCATCTGCTGGTCATGATGAACTTCTCTATCATCTTTTATGACCCTTGGCCCAAGCATTCTGAAGTTATCGTCCAGAAACTGTTTAACAGTTTCTGGCCAATGTGACCTTGAACTTTCACTTAATGACCTAAAAATCAATAGGGGTCATCTGCTGGTCATGATCAATCTCCTATTAATTTTCCTGATCCTAGACCCAAGCCGTCTTATCGCCCAGAAACCATTTTACTGTTCCTGGTCACTGTGACCTTGACCTTTGACCTACTGATCTCAAAATTAATAGGGGTCATCTGCAGGTGATGACCAACCTCCCTATCACCTTTCATGATCCTAGGCCTAAGCAATCTTGAGTTATCATCCGGAAACTGTTTAACTGTTCAGGGTCACTGTGACCTTGATCTTTGACATACTGACCTCAAAATCAATACGGGTCATCTGCTGGTCATGACCAACATCCCTATCAACTTTCATGACTCTAGGCCCAAGCGTTCTTGAGTTATTATCCGGAAACCATTTAATCGTTCAGGGTCACTGTGACCTTGACCTTTGACATACCGACCTCAAAATTGATAGGGGTCATCTGCTGGACATGATCAACCTCCCTATCAACATTCATGATCCTAGGCCCAAGCATTCTTGAGTTATCATCCGGAAACCGTTTAACTGTTCAGGGTCACTGTGACCTTGACCTTTGACATACAGATCTCAAAATTAATAGGGGTCATCTGCTGGTGATGACCAACCTTCCTATCAACTTTCATGACCCTAGGCCCAAGCGTTCTTGAGTTATCATCTGAAAACGGATTGGTCTACATTCCGACCAACCGACCGACCTCTGCAAAACAATATACCACTCCTCCTTCGAAGGGGGACATAAAAAGTGTAGAAGTGTGACTGGTTGGTACTTCCGTGAGGTTATCTTGAAAAAATTAAAGAAGTACTACAAGAAACGTTGCACAGTCTCAGGTTTCAAACATGTTTGACTGTTGCATGACAGTGCTCCAGCGCACACCTCTAGTACAGTAACACAGTTTTTGAAGTCGGAGAGAGTTGCTGTGCTACCACATCCACCTTATTCCCCCAGATCTGGTGCCATGCGACTTCTTTCTATTTTCAAAACTGAAAAACTTCCTTTCTGGTCATAGATATCGATCACGACCAGCTCTCGTTTCTGGTGTCCAGCAGTACCTCCATAGTATACCAAAATCAGCCTACCATGACGTTTTCCGGAAATGGATCCATAGACTAAAGGTATGCATTTCTCACCATGGGGAATATTTTGAGGGTAAGAAATGACAACATGCGCGTTTCCATCAGTTTTCAAGGTTTCAGACCACAATTATTACACAATACTTTTCGAACACTCCGCGTATCTTGTACACATGCTTAATAAAAACTTGCATGAATTGCCAACTGAGCCAATCAAAATCTGCTACTTTAATGATACATGGAATCTGCTACTTTTCTCTAAGATCCAAGGAATACACAGATTCGATCTTTTTTCCATTTATATTTTCTCCTATATTTTAATTCTAGTGTATCCTATTTCAAATCCTTTTAGTGAAAAAAAATTCTCCAGAATAGACTGGTTTTTGACTCCTATGAATACAAAAATAATAGTTTACAATGATTTTTTAGTACCAGTCTAGTATAGTGGATGCAACTTGACCCCGATGGTTGACCTTTGTATTATAATACATAATGAGGCACAACCTATTATTGAAAAGGAGTGCATTGTATACAAACTTACTGCATATAAATATACATGGATACCCGAAGCGCCCCTTATTCATACTAATGAAATGATCGATATGAATAATCAGCCTAAGGTCAACCAACGCGGTCAAGCTGCGACTACTATAGCTAGTTTAGGTACACCCCTAATAGAATTCGAACAGTGGATGGGGTGCTTATTTCTGCATTTAACAAAAACAAAAAATTTTATTGTAAGGCAATATTACCTGGATGATGTCCAAGTTGTTTGTGTATTGACAGACTTCCATTTTATACTCTGAATTATCATGATTAAAAATATCATCAAAACCATCCAGTTTTTCTTTTTCTTTAAAAAATATCAGTCACTAACATACATATTAGATATCTTTACCTTTATTTGATCATTTATTTACTTAATATAGTCTACACAACCACAACCCTTTTCTCTGACACAACGATACTTTCAAAGGTTTCAAAAAATATGTTCTCAATTTAAAAAAATTTCACATAGTTAAAATTCCTTTTGCATTACATGTGAAGTTTTTAATTTTTCATTTATTCCTTCTTAAAATAATATAAATATTTAAGCAAAACTAGTTACATATTAAAAAACAAGAGGACCATGATGGTCCTGAATCGCTCACCTCTTCCCACATGACCCAGTTTTGAGTATGACGTCGTTTTTTCTATTATTTGACATAGTGACCTAGTTTTTGAGCTCATGTGACCCAGTTTTGAACTTGACCTAGATATTATCAAGATAAAAATTCTGACCAATTTTCATGAAGATCCATTGAAAAATATGGTCTCTAGAGAGGTCACAAGGTTTTTCTATTATTTGACCTATTGACCTAGTTTTCAAAGGTATGTGACCCAGTTTTGAATTTTAACTAGATATCATCAAGGTGAACATTCTCACTAACTTTCATGAAGATCTCATGAAAAATATGGCCTCTCAAGAGGTCACAAGGTTTTTCTATTTTTATACCTACTGGCCTAGTTTTTGACCGCACGTGACCCAGTTTCAAAACTGACCAAGATATCATCAAGATGAACATTCAGATCAATTTTCATGAAGATCCATTGAAAAATATGGCCTCTAGAGAGGTCAAAAGATTTTAATAATTTTAGACCTACTGACCTAGTTTTTGACTGCAGTTGACCCAGTTTCAAACTTGACCTAGATATCATCAAGATGAACATTCAGGCCAACTTTCATACAGATCCCATGAAAAGTATGGCCTCTAGAGAGGTCACAAGGTTTTTTTATCATTTGACCTACTGACCTAGTTTTTTAAGGCACGTAACCCAGTTTCAAACTTGACCTGGATATCATCAAGGTGAACATTCTGACCAATTTTTATGGAGATCAATTCACAAGTATGGCCTCTAGAGAGGTCACAAGGTTTTTCTATTTTTAGACCTACTGACCTAGTTTTTGATGGCACGTGACCCAGTTTCAAACTTGATCTGGATATCATCAAGATGAACATTCAGACCAACTTTCATACAAATCCCATGAAAGATATGGCCTTTAGAGAGGTCACAAGGTTTTTCTATTATTTGACCTACTGACCTAGTTTTTGATGGCACGTGATCCACTTTCAGACTTGACCTAGATATCATCAAGGTGAACATTCAGACCAATTTTCATACAGATCCCATGAAAAATATGGCCTCTAGAGAGGTCACAAAGTTTTTCTATTATTTGACCTATTGACCTAGTTTTTGATGGCATGTGACCCACTTTCGAACTTGACCTAGATATCATCAAGGTGAACATTCTCACCAATTTTCATGAAGATCTCTTGAAATATATGGCCTCTAGAGAGGTCACAAGGTTTTTCTATTTTTAGACCTACTGACCTAGTTTTTGACCACACGTGACCCAGTTTCGAACTTGACCTAGATATCATCAATATGAACATTCAGACCAACTTTCATACAGATCCCATGAAAAATATGGCCTTTAGAGAGGTCACAAGGTTTTTCTATTATTTGACCTACTGACCTAGTTTTTGATGGCACGTGACCCAGTTTCAAACTTGACCTAGATATCATCAAAGTGAACATTCTGACTAATTTTCATGAAGATCTTATGAAATATATGGCCTCTAGAGAGGTCACAAGGTTTTTCTATTTTTAGACCTACTGACCTAGTTTTTGATGGTATGTGACCCAGTTTTGAACTTGATATAGATATCATCAAGGTGAACATTCTGACCAATTTTCATGAAGATCTTGTGAAATATATGGCCTCTAGAGAGGTCACAAGGTTTTTCTATTTTTAGACTTACTGACATAGTTTCTGAAGGCACGTGACCCAGTTTCGAACTTGACCTAGATATCATCAAGGTGAACATTCTGACCAACTTTCATAAAGATCCCATGAAAAATGTGACCTCTAGAGTGGTCACAAGCAAAAGTTTACGGACGCACGCACGCACGGACGGACGACGGACACCGCGCGATCACAAAAGCTCACCTTGTCACTTTGTGACAGGTGAGCTAAAAAACTGTCACTTGCACATGAAAACAAGCTATATTTGTTTTAGGTTGAACGCCGTTTTTCAACAGTATTTCAGTTATGTAACAGCTGGCAGTTAACCTAACCAGTGTTCCTGGATTCTGTACCAGCTAGCTAGTACAAATCTGTTCTCCGCAAGTAACTGCCAACTTCTCCACTTGAATCAGAGGTGGAGGACTAATGATATCAGACACAATGTCTTTTATCAAATCGTCACAGAGAACATACGCCCGGCCCTGGATCGAACTCACGACCCTGTGATCCGTAGATCTGCACTCTCCCTATTGAGCTAAGCGGGCGGGCAAAAAGCAGCTTTAAGTAAATATATGATTAAAACTAAAACCAGCTTTGTAGCAAAATACTAACTGGAGAATACCTTTTAGTTTTTATATAATTATACACTATACTTGAACACTGTCTGAATTTTTTAAAATATAATGCCATTTATGTTAGACTTTTTTTTGGAAAGATATGTTATAAAAAACACCTCTACACTGCAAGTAGTTTTTAAATTTCTTTGATATATTTGCAACCAGCAATTACCTCCCTTTTGGGAGACATGAAAACTGTCTAGACAAATATACATTCTAGGGTAATAATGATAATATGAGCCGTGCCATGTGAAAACCAACATAGTGGCTTTGCGACCAGCATGGATCCAGACCAGCCTGCGCCTATGCGCAGTCTGGTCAGGATCCATGCTGTTCGCTTTCAAAGCCTAATGGAATTAGAGAAACTAATAGCGAACAGCATGGATCCTGACCAGACTGCGCGGATGCGCAGGCTGGTCTGGATCCATGCTGGTCGCAAACCCACTATGTTGGTTTTCTCATGGCACGGCTCATATATTATATTTCTTTCATCAATACTTTGATACTTGTGAATGTCATTTTTCAGTTCATACTGTACTACTGATGTTGGTTCCTAGACAGGCCCTTGATCTTACGTTCATGGAATTGCATTTTTTTCGTTATATCTTGTGCATATTGTAAAAGATTATTAATCTATACTTTAAAGATAGATGAAATATATTGGAATATCTTGGAATCTTATAGATAAAAGTACTGTGCCGGAAGATGGGAGGTGTTCTTGCTTAAAGAGTCTATAGATGTACAGTGTGCATCTTTCACTGAAATAGCTTACTTTTAATATCTAAACTTAAATAAAACATGTTTTAATTTCAATTCAAATCATTATTCTCATTATTCAAATAATTTTAATTACTTGTGTGCTGTTTTTAGAAAATATTGCCAAAAGTCTCACCACATCCCTGATCGTTTCCCCTGAATGCAGAAAGTTTTGGTTATACAGAATATCAAGGCAGGGGAAGGGCCAATAAAAAGGTATAAACTATAAAGCAGTTGAATGATGAATTTACTTCAGCAATATTAGAACAAACAAAATTTTTTTATCAAAACATACTAAAAAAAATCTTCAGAAATCCCAATGTATTTAAACCGTAACAAATTATAAATACTGGAAATAAAAAAAAGAGTTCTCAAAACTGTGCAAGTTTGTTAAAATTATACTGTCACAGTTAAGATAAAAGATATTTTATATTTTCATATCCATAATAATACATTTTGTGGCTCTCCAATACCGAAATGGGGGCATCATTTATGTATTATTTGGCATAGTATATATTTAGATATGAAAGTCGTTTGTGTGAGAACTCATCTTATTTTGTTAGAATTTAATCATATCATTATTTTCTTATGAGCCTCAAATATATTGCTAAATAATCACCTCATTGATCTGTATATATGTCATAGGGTAACATTATAATATATATAAATAAAATGAATAAAGTGGTTGTTGTTTTTCATTACATATATTCCTTTATATCATGAAATGACAACTTTAAGATATTTAGTTCATCATACAGTATTTCCTTTACTTCCCATTAGCCTATATATCAACCTTACAATAGTCATGTTATTCTTTTATATTCCTATTATATTCCCCTCTACTTATCCATGTTAACCGCGCACCTATATGCCCTTATGAATCGATGATCTAGACCTGATCTAGAATCGTCCTCGAATTTCAGCGGGTACTTTATATATAAGCAATTACTGGTGTTGGAGACTAACCAGTGCAATGCCGTCATGGCCCCATGTTTGGCACCAAATATCACAGGGTGAGAAAAATGTGCAGCCAGACCGGGACTCGAACCCAGGGCCTCGAATACCGTTCCAATGCTCTACCGACCGAGCTACCCGTCTGCCTACACACTATCTCCCCGTTTTAATATTCAAGTCCTATACCATGACATATTCATGGAAAGGGTGAAATAAAAGTTTAAATAATAATGATAAAAAAATATAAATAAAATAAATTATTTATTCAAACTTTGAGGTCTTTAGTTATCATCGCAAGAGAAACTGAAAGTAAACTTCTTCCCCCATTGCGTACCTCACTTATAGATGAATGAGTGTTGGCTGGTTGTAACTGTGAAGTCAGTGCACATGTATCCGGTTTCGCACTGTACGTGGTATTACACACCCGGCAAATTTATGTTCTTCGGGAAAATAAAGCAGAAAAAGTAACAATTCTTTTTTATTATTTCACGAAAACTAAGTTATTCTCTACATAATTTGACACCAGGGGTTGTTCCCACTGCATGAAGCCGGATTTTTCCATGCGCCAAACATTATAAGCTCTTTTTTTTAAGACATATTTCTTGTTTCTATTGAAATAGTATATCATGATCATTATTATGCAAACAGCTATTCATGATAAACGCTGTTGCATAAAAAATGAGACAAAAATATGTAAAAAGAAAACATATTTGCATGATGTGACAGATTTTAACAGGTAATTTATGTGACTGTCTAGAACTTTTACTGAAGTAGCGCAGTAAAATAAAACGTTTTCCACAAAAACGTCTGTGAAAAATAAATGATTCAATTTTTTCCGGTTAAAGCATTTTTTTCTTCGCATGAGAATATTATTATCTGAATAAAATAAAATTGTCTGAAACTACAACCAACTCAGCAGAGTTTCATTAGTACAGTTGGTATAGTACATCAACAGACATCCCAACTCTCCCGATCCGATCGGGTTTCTCCCGATTCTGGCTGTAAAACCCGATCACCCCGATCAGAAGTCTCAAACTCCCGATTAAAAAAAACAACAACAAAAGCAACATAAACAACAATGAAAAAACAAAAATTATGAAATAATCCACTTCTTTGCGCCTATCTGATACTGTACGTATCACTACTGAGTCTGTAAACAACACCTTTCGGATATTTTCGCACCTTATTTTACCCGTGCTGATTATTGTTTATTACATGATTCAACAAAGCCAGGTGTTGATTAATGTGTCACAATTGAAATTAAAATCCAGACATTAGATATCTAATTAAATTCAATCAAATTTAGATTAGAAATTATACTGGCTTTACCTTTTTCTGTAACTTTTTGAAATCGAAAGTAGATGGTCGCCGAGTCAACCAGCTAGGTTTTAAAAAACATTTCTCTTAATATCATTTTGAGAAGAGGGAATGTCATGGTAAATTTTAATATCACTTACTATCAAATGCTGTTAAACTGTCTTTGCATCAAAACAATTTGTCAAACACATCCTTTTAACTGGAGATTTAGGCAAATCTACCAAAGTGTAACAATACTCGGACATTCAATTTTGGATAACAGGATTTTGATCAAAAAAAGTATTTAAGCGAGGGGTTTTATATACTGGTTGACAGGGATGAGAATCAAACAGTAATTCTATTGCTTGAACTTTTATTCTTTTAGCTATATACATTTTGTTTTTACAGTTCTAACAGCTGCACTGTTTGTCATGTAAAATTCACCTGGGGAGTCTTCTTTCCAACAAAAGAAATAAAAGTGCAGGTTTAATTCTCAGTGGTGTTTTGAATTTAGACATAGTGCTTAAAGTGCCATAACTATTTAATTTTGCACAGAAGGCTTCATGTATTATTGTTCCAAAACATTAAAAATGCATGAATAATAAGATATAGACAAGTGAATTTTTTAAGACTAGTGATTTTATAAGGGCAAATAAGTTTATATTATCATTAGATTTGTTAAAAGCCTCGTTATCATGAACATAATTACCGTGGTATAAAATCTCTCAGTTGGACACCTCAATCTCCCACTCTGGAAAGCAAAAACTCCAACTTAGCATTCAGAAAAAGTTGGGATGTCTGCATCAAACATCAGAAGTTCAAGGTCAAAGTTTTTAGACTGGTAGCGGAAAAACATCCCAAGAGCCGCTCTGGGCACTGTTTCAGATAAGGGGCAGGCACCTGGGTAGAACCAGATTGCTTCCATACATACACATAGTGTTGTTTTGAAACCACAGTTGCGAGGGCCAAGAGTTTCAGCATCAGCAACTTTGATCACTTTGCCACAGAGGCCCACTATTCTACATAGTATGGGGTAGTTGAAGTACAACATGATCCAAGACAAAATTGGTTGTTGTTCTTTCGTTTACTTGCCCTATACAATTTGGTATTATACTTCTTTTGAAAAAACAAACTCCTGTGGAACAAAATTTCACCTGAGAGGAGGAATCTAAACACTTTTCTTGAACCTTGACCCTTATCATACTGGACATGATTGAGTTTGCCTTTGCGACCACTGTAGATCATGATCAGCCTGCACACTGTGCAGTCTGATCAAGATTCAACATTGTTCGCCGTTAAGTCAGTATCTTTTTGGTATAAGCACCCGTTTAAACAGTTAATGGTACTGTCCAAATTGAAAGATAGACAAGTTCATTATAGAAATTTAGCAGGGTAAGGGTTAATGAAACATGTGTACTATTATGCTATTTTATCAGTTAATAAAAGGTTACCAAGTGCAGTCATTGACTGAAATTTTTGAATCGATATTGGCAAATACTGAAAATAAATCATTCTTCACTTACTAACTTTTATGCAAAATTAAATAGTTACATATACAAATATATTTAAATTTCGTCCATTGTGTACTTATTTTTTACATTGGAAACCGTAAGTGTTTGACATTCAACTGAACTACAGTACTTCAAGAACAAGTTTGCACAGTACAAGAAATAATAATGAAAAACAAAGTTGAGTAAGATTATATAAGTAATTAATCTTTTATTTTGAATGCATACATTATAAGCTCTACTTTCTTTATGCTTTTCACAAAGTATATCATATATAGTACAGTCCATATAAATCATTTCTTTGGCCGTTTTTTTTTATGCGTTCACGATTTAATATACAGTTTTTTATTAGGTGGCCAATCACATTTGAACAACATTTTATGACATTTTTCAGTTTTTATATATTCTGTTAGAGATTAATTTAAGAAACAAATAGACCAATAACATAGAGTAAGATCCCTATTAAAAATGTGTATTTTATTACTTTCTATGAAATTTTGTAATTACCTCCCTTTATTATGAAAATATCTTTAAAAAATGGTCTACTTCTTTTGTTTTCAATACAATTTCTAGTTTTACATTTGCATTTGATAAATATTTAGATATTTCAACTACCTTTTACCAAAAGGCAAGTTTTAAAAAAGATCTTGGTTGTGCAACCAAGACAGACAAAGGGAGGTAATAATTTCATAAACTTGCATTTCTAATTAATTTTCGCAAAAACATGTACTTGTCAATGCAAATCTATGTCAACTTTAATACAATAGTGCTTACTTTCATTTTATTCCTTTGGCAAAATATGTTTATCTAATATGCTTAAATAATACTATCTCCATTGGGCAACCAGGATTTACAAATACTTCCAGTGAAAATCTGATGAGAAATAAGAACTCGGTGAACACATGTCAAGTAAATTTAAATAATCAGCTGATCAAGTTTTGAACAAATTCATTAATTAACCAAAATCTGATTAACTATGCATCAATATTCTTAAATTCTGTATCAACAAAATTAATATTGAATTTAATTTCATATTAATCATACTTTGATCAGTCAGTTCAAGAACCTTAATAATATGTTATACAATGTATTTCCTTACAAAAACAGAAACTACTCACGGAATTTCCAAAAATTTTAAGGTTTAGGAGTATATCATCAAAACACAGAAATAGTTGATTAACGATCAACATCTTTACTAACAATCTATCGGACCATTACATGTTCTGCCCTACTGTCCAGTATGATATATATTTAAAATATTCTGACAAAGTTGTCCCCCTTTAAAAATGAATGCCATTTGTAAAGAAATGAAAATAAACAATTGCTGAAAACTATGTTTCACCTAGTTATGTGAAATTTCAGCACTGGAACATTATTGCAAATGCATCGAAACGAAGATAATGTAACAGTTCTTTGAAAATGGGGAGCTTTTAAAGGTGTTGAACTGACCAAAAGTATTGCCCCTTTATGCAGTCCTTTTCCGGAACTCAATGTACATATCAGTATACTGACAAGTGTTTTTTAGAGTAATATACATGTTTTATATGCTGTTTAAATTTCATGTGAAACAACCCTTTCTTTCTAAGATTTGGTGGTGTTTGTAATTTTTTTCACAAAATGTAAGGCTAAGCTAGTATTAAGCCACACTTTAATTTGTGCTCGTATTTCATATATTATAAAAACATAAAATACCTGAAACTAGTCAAGTAACATAATATGAGCCGTGCCATGGGAAAACCAACATAGTGGCTTTGCGACCCATGCATCCGCGCAGTCTGGTCAGGATCCATGCTGTTCGCTAACGGTTTCTCCAATCCCAATAGGCTTTAAAAGCGAACAGCATGGATCCATGCTGGTCGCAAAGCCACTATGTTGGTTTTCTCATGGCACGGCTCATATATCTAGTGCTGTAAGTCTTAAATTTTGCTGCAATTAGTCGTTTAATTGCAAAATTACAGAAAAATACCCAGGTATCAATAACTGGATGTATATGTCTAGTTCATATGCAAATTAATTTCCATTAATTTTTGTAATAGGCACACAATTACAACACAGAAGTGAAGAAGATAAAAAAAAAGGCATTTAAACCAAGATGAAAAATGTAATGTTTTTTATCAGTCCTATACTGAAATTCTGATTGCTATTCTGGCACAATGTAAACTCAGTGTATTTCTACATTTGGATTAGATGCAATAAAAACTGCATAGAGGTTGATTTAGCCTTGATTTTAATTAAATATTTACAATAAAATAAAACGCTTCAACATTTTTCCAGTAAGACTTGCTTTTATACCAGATATAAATGGATTTCTTCTTTCTTACAGTGTTGCTTTAAATAGTGCATCAAAACTAGAAGATGCTTTTGTAGAAAAGCTCATGTCTCCAGTAAAAGGCAATTTGTTTTGTTTGTTTTGGGTTTAACACCATTTTTCAAAAGTATTTCAATTCTGTAATGGCGTGTTCCTGGATTCATGGAGTGAAAATCAAAGAGACACTGATGGTTGGCTTAGTGACTGAAATGCAACAGGAATCATCTACTCAGACCCTAAAATCAATCGGGGGGTCATCATCTACTCTGTATGTCCACTCATCCTATGAAGTTTCAACATTCTGGGTAAAGTGGTTCTCAAGTTATTGTTCTTTATAACAACTGAAGCAGAACAATTATGTAACACAGTAAAAGATATCCAAAGCCCATCTTTAACTAAAAATATTTTATTTTCAGATATCTACAAAATGTACTTCAAATATACAAAATCCTTATCATCTGTATTTAACAATTAATTCAATACATAAACTAGAGCTGCTTTTGCGAAAAGCGCAATTGTCTCCCACAACTGCCTAATCATCTGAATAGTAGGTCTGTCTTTATATATACATATAGTGAGTCTAGATTGACTTGTATGAATGGTTCAGTAATTTTTGGTCGTGTCAGTCTCGATGGACTTGTATGAATGGTTCCGTAATTTCTGGTTGTGTTTTTGGCCAAGGGCCATAACTCCGAAGTGCCTGGGCCGATTTGGCTAGTTATCGAACCTTACCAAGGAGTTATTGGCAAGCACATTTTGTTCAAGTCTGGTGAAGATCGGATGAGAAATGTTCGACTTAGAGTGCAGACAAGCTTTGTGACAGACCGACACACAGACAGGAGTCAATCAATATGTCTCCCACACCACTGTGTGCACTGTGTGGTGGGAGACATAATTAATTATGTATTATGAGCTACATTCATAATTACATGCAGTAACTGTCATTTATCAAAAAAAAAAAAAAAAAGACCAGATTTTTATTGGAAGTACACATTTATACTATGTTTCACTACACATGCATACGTGTTTACTATTTTAAACCTAATACAAAGTAAAGTAGATATACATAAACATGCTAATTTTATGTTTACACAAGCTATATGTAGAAATTTTCATATCAAAACTGCTTTAATTTTTTGCAATTCTTCAACATTCATTAATTTTCTTATCCGTCAGACTTTTTTCCTTTCCATACAATGACAAGGAACTAAATGTATTTTGATTAAGTGAAAAACACACAGCTAATGATACACCTTATCTCCCATTTTGCCCTTTAGAGGATCCATAAATTGTCAATAGAGAAAATTTCAAACTTGTATATCATATAAAACAGCTAAGGGCCCGTTTCACTAACGTTCATACGTTCATCCTAAGTTCTTTCCTAAGTAAGAACTTTTAACCTTTACCCTGCTAAATTTCTAAAATGGACTGTTCCATCATTCAATTCGGGCAATACCATTTATTAGTCACAGGGGACTGTTCACTGCAAATTTACTGAATGAATAGCAAACAGTGCAGCTAGACAACGATAGATGCCCCATTTGAAAAAAATTGGGAAGAAAACTTTACGATGATGCTACAGACCAAGTTTGATGAAGATCCCTTAAGTGGTTCATGAGAAGAAGTTGTTTTAAGTTATTTCTATTCTTAGCTGAAATGGCTGCTACAAGTGGCCTAGTGACTCCATCTGAACTTGGTTGGGGGAACCTTATAAAGATGCTACAGACCATGTTTCAAGCAGTTCATGAGAAGAAATCACGTTAAGGGTTTTTTATTTTTAGCTCTAGCATCCGCTTAATGGGTTCAAGCAAAATCATTTGAACAAACTTGAGGGAGGACCTTGCCAGGATACTACAAACCAAGTGTGCTGTAATTCTGAAAAGTTTAGAGGAGAAGATTGGGTGATGGACGACCAACCACTGACAAGGGACACCAGGTGGGAGATGGACGACCAACCACTGACAAGGGACACCAGACTATCCACCTATATAAAGCACAACCTATTCAACCTTCTGTTCAGGTGAGCTAAAAAAAAAAAGGTAAAAAGAATAGTCCAGGATCATTTTTCTTAAACAATTTTATCACAGGTGTCTCCAGATTTCTTTCTCCATTCATTAATTACATGTACCTATATTTCCTTCTTTCATGGGGATGAGCATCAAGGTATGGTCATCAGTGACCTGGTCATCAGTGACCTGTATATATATCAAGGCAATTTCACATGTATTGCTGAATTGTATGCTACAACTGATTTTTACCCAGAAATTCTGATGTAAATTTGTTGTATATATGTGAAAGCCCATGCAGTAGCCCATTCAGAAACAACCAATTATTTAAGAAATTAAAGGCTTTGGTTTGGACTTGTTTCAATTTCTGTGTATAATGTGAGATGCCCTTTACTCTGCAATATTCAGTAATTACTGAGAAAATAAGAGTTTAAAGTGTACATCATGTCTTGATAAATGACTGTAATTAATAACTTTTGAAATTAACATAGTTTACAGATTTATAAACTGTCTCATGCAATACAAATTCAAATCTTGAACGGCATTGAACTTTTATCTTAAGATTTTTTTTGTAGAATGTACATATTTATGCAGTGACTTGATGTACATTATGCCCAAGATTCTTCAGTAAATGAATAAATTATCAATTTTATGTTTCCCAACTCTGCACAATAATAAACTTCTATTATAAAAGTTACTTTAAGAAATTAATATATCAACATTTATTGCTTCACTAAAACTGGATCTTAATTAATTCTTGAATTAAATTGTTTCACCTTTTATTAAAATTACTGCTGAAACATTCGCACCAAAAAAATAATTTATGTTATGTTTAACAAATAATCAAGGCCTCTGAGTGGTTTGTTGCCCGATTTATCACGGTTCAGAGTTCAGATGTCAAGAATTGAACCACGAGGGAACTGCACACTTGCCACAGGGAACTTCACACTTGCCACAGGGAACTTCTGTGACACTTAATTAAGGCTAAAGTCACATAGACACACTGGAGGAAGACCCAAGGTGCCCCTCCATGCACTACTTTATCACGGGCAGGTACCTGGGTAGAACCACTGACCTTCCGTAAGCCAGCTGAATGGCTTCCTCACATGAAAAAGTCAACACCCCGAGTGAACCTTGAACCCACAAAGATGAGGGGCAAGTGATTTGAAGTCAGCAACCTTAACCACTCGGCCAAGGAGGCCCCTTAGTCCCAGTTTCAGTTCATGATAAATTAATTTATACATCATGATCTTAATCATGAATAAATTAATGAGCAATTCATGAATAGCTTATAAATTTTCATTAATGAGGCGCCACAGAATAACTGTATTCTTTTGTATTTCCATCATGCTGATCATACATGATTTGCATGAAAAAATCGAAAAAGACAAGTTTCTAGTACTGTTACAAACTGACATTATGACAAATATTAGGCCAAAACAACTTGTTTATAATATCTAAACATTTTACTGCATTTATATGTGTCTTCGGGGTTATAAAACTAGTTGATAGCAGCAAGGCCCATAACTCTGATATGCATTTTGGTCAAATTGTGCCCTCTTCTGAACTTAAAACTCTTTTGATATTTAACATTTTGGGTAATATTTTCCTGCTTCTGGGACAATATTTCGAATAGTCGAGCTTGGCTGTCTTACGGACAGCTCTTGTTATAATTTGAAACCATCATTCTGTTGCTACGAGATCTAGATTATCTGTTTTCAAGGAAAAAGTAGTAACATACAAATAATATTGAAAAATATTCCGAGACTGTTTGCATGCCTTACATGTCAATTTCTTTATATTCTAATAAAACACGAGTTAATTTATAACAAATAGTTCCGTTTCACAAAAATTCTTCTTAAGTTCTTGCCCGAGCTCTGTCTAAAACAAGTTCAGATTTTATTACTATCTTGTCCAAATTGAACAGTCGTATAATTTTCTTGCAGCAGCAATATGAAATTGATAAGACTTTTGCTTTCTTTAATAAAATCTGTAAAAATATCCTTTGGAAGCATACAAATTGCAATCAAGAAAAAAAGAATAGAGATAATAGAAAGTGTAACATCTCCCACACCCCTAATCATTTCTATTACATAGATATTGACTGCAAAGGATCAGAAAATATAACAACACTGAATCCAAGTATAGTAGTCCCAACTTGACCGGGATGGTTAAGCTAATTATTCATATCGATTATTTCATTATAGAAATCAAGGGTGCTTAGGGTAGCCGTGTATATTTATATGGAATTAGTTAGTATACATTGCAGTATCAAAGTATATATACTTACATTTGATCAGTTAAAACTTTCCAATACGAGTACACTAATTTATATTTCCTTTTTCTCATGCAGCTCGTGTTTTACGTACACTCCTTTTCAATAATAGGTTATGCCTCATTATGTATTATAATGCAAAGGTCAACCATCGGGGTCAAGTTGCATCCAATATACACGATTAGATTCAGTAATAAGAGAGATAGAGTGAAAGTACAACAAAATGCAGATCTGAAATTCTAAGTAAAAAGGGGCATAATTCATGAATACACGACTGTATTGGTTCAAGAGCTATGTCCCTAGTAAGTCGTATGATGTGAATGATCATGAGGAACCATTATTCTAACCCTTACCCTGCTAAATTTCTATAATGAACTTGTCCATCTTTCAATTTGGACAGCACCATTAACTGTTAAAAGGGGTGCTTACCAAAAAGATATTGACTGAATGGTGAACAGTGATCATGATCTACACTGGTCGCAAAGGCAGAATCAGTCAGGTCCAGCATGATAAGGGCTAAGTTTCAATGAATCTATCAAGTAATGACAACAAAGATTAAGTGAAGGTGCATGAAAAGAGACACAGATCCAAGATCTTCACTGTTCACCTTCAGGCAGTATATCTTTCTGATAAGCACCCCTTTTAAAGGTGTACGCGAGAGTCTCTGTATATAAAGTGGGCGAAATCTCTACCAATAATAGAAATTCTTCAAACTTTGGATATTTAAGAAATAATAAGTTCCCAATCATAGTTTATCATAGCATAACCCGTGTTTTGAGTTCTTATGCGTAAAAATATATCACGAAGGCCATAGGCCTGAGTGATATATTGTTTCGCATAAAAATGAAAAACTCGGGTTATTCTACGATAAATCACACTTGGGAACTTGTTATTTCGATTCTAACATGACATACTAGTACCAACAGTGTTAGAAAAAATGGTACCGTATTTTGGTGTGTATAGGTCGCGGTAATGTATAGTTCGCATCTAATTTTTGCTCTGGAAATGGTCGGAAAATTTAAGTTCTAGCGTATTAGTCGCAGTTAAATTTCGGATTTTTTCCCCAGCAATATTTAATATTTACCGGCAAAAAAGTTATGGCGGCGGCCATATTGATGCCGCAGACTGAATTATTATCGAAACCTGATTGGTGGAAATCGGACAGTGTTATTTTCGATCCCAACCGTTTCGTACCAACAGTAGTATCGGTAACAGACTACATCAAAGAAAAGCGGCTTTTTGACACTAATTGGCAGCAGACGGTTTGCGTTTACATTCTGTAATTATGCAAGGTTAAATGTGAATTGTTTGCACAGCAATTATAACACCTTTCCGCGTCATGTAATTAACCGCGTTCTTTTGATTCTGAGATTAACAAAATATCTCTTTTTGGATTTTTTTTCTTTTATTTAAAAATCAAAAGTAAAAAAATATCTTTTAAGTTTTTTGATACGCTAAGAATTAGTATAAACAATGTTTGGAATGGATGACGGATCTGTCCGGATTTTATCCAACCCGGAGTACATGTCAATGGCGTCCAGTAAAACGAAAGTAGAAACAAACGTAATTGAAATTGCAAAAACATCTTTGAATTAAAGTAATTCGTAATTTTAATAGTCTGTATGGGTTATTTACGATATATTTTATTGAAAGTAACCGCTATTGGTTGAAACGCCGCCGATATTGATATTTTTTATCCATTTTGTTCGTTCGTAACAGATGCACGTAATTTTGCGAGAGCTGCGGTCAGAAAATTGGCCCGAAAAAAACTCTGCTGGCAATGTTCTGTCGTATAGGTCGCAGGAACTTTTTCAGGCAGCAAAATGGGTAGAAAAAGTGCGACCTATACACACCAAAATACGGTAACTACCTTTTACAACCGTGCTAGGCACCTGGATCAGATGACGTCACTGCACGCGCATGGGTTATCGCAAAATAACCGTTGACTGATGTTCTTCTATGTGTATATAGGTCATTTGCTGGTCGAGTTAGAAACTACGATAAATCACACTTGGGAACTTGTTATTTTGATTCTAACACGACATACTAGTATCAACAGCGTTAGAAGAAATTGTAACTACTTTTTACGACCGTGCTACGCACCTGGATCAGATGACATCAATGCATGCGCATGGGTTATCGCAAAATAACCATTGACTGATGTTCTTCTATGTGTATATAGGTTATTTGCTGGTCGTGTTAGAATGAAGGACAATCATCTAAGAAACAAAAATATGCAATAAAAGTCATAGGTCACTGGTACTGAAAAAGAGTTATCTGCCCTTGAAAACGGGAATCTTTTGCAATTATCTTTGTTCCCTAGATGATTGTCCTTCAATATCCAAGTTTGAAGAATTTCTATTACTGGGAAAAATTTTGCCCGACTCTAGCATACGCATTTTATAGATAATGGTACTGTCCAGATTGAAAGATGGAAAAGTTCATTATAGAAATTTAGCAGGGTAAGGGTTAACTTATTTCTGGTTACAAAAAATAAACCTACTGGAAAATACTTGTATACGTATTTATATAAACCGAATATGATAATATATTTAAGAAGTCGGTTGTCATTATGTTTTTTAAACAATATGAAAGCTTATTAATTTTAGAATCATTAAGCCGCATGGAGTGATCACGGAGACTTAGCTCATAATCAATTTATCGTACTGAATTTCTAAAAGGGAAGTGGCTACAGATCCGGAACATACTGCTATTCTACAGATCCTGTACGAAAACCAAAGTTTAAGTTTTCACTGATTTTTTTGTGTGTGATCTATCTTAATTTCTAGATGAGAAACAAATTTAAAAAATCTTTTATAATGATGGTGCCTGGAAAAGTTGTTTAATTAGTCTGATATGCAATTCATTATTTTTGTGAGTAGAATGTAAGAAGAATCTTTGGAAAATGCTATACCACAGAAATTGCTGGTGTCTGTTCAAGAGTATTTTTATCGTCCCATTATACCTCGAGGTGACTGACAATTCCCCTTTCAGGTATTATATTTTTTTCGCTTGTGATAAATCATATGATGTACAGCAGTACCCAACGACCTATTCATTAGAAATGAAAAGCATACATGTGCATTGAAAAAAAAATCTCTGAATTGCATAAATGCACCATTTTTTACATGCATTAAATAAATTATGCATACACACTTAAAACCATATCTGTGTTTGTCAAACTGTCTTCATGTTCTTTAACCTTGTTCTTTGATAAAATGTCCAATGAATATCATTACAGCCACAAATATGTAATACCAGGAAGCTGTAAGGGATAAAACATGCTGGTAGTTCTCATGGTCTGAGGGTTTCTTTGCACTACTCTGTTTTCGTTTTGTTCTGTTCAGCCAAGTCTACAGTTTTCTTTCTTAACAAAAGGAGAAATGAATTATTGCAACTCATATGCATACATAGATAGCTTTCAACTTACATTTCAAATTTCTGCAATCTGTCCTAAAACAAACATTGGGACAGAATTTATACAAACATTAAACAGGTTCTGCTCAGATCTTGTCTGAATGTTATGATCAAACTGTCATTAGCTTTGTGAAACAGTCTCCAGGTCCAATTAACTTCATGAAGGAATATGCCCATGGAAATCAATTAGGTCATCTTGGATTTCCCATTAACCCCCTGGGACTTTTACATAGGTGAATTTGGTGTAAAAATTGACCACTTATATACCTGCCAATGCATAGTTACCAGCATCAGCCATCTCCTTGCTGTTATACCAGTACAACCATTTGAAAACAATCCTTCATTATACCAGAAATATACCCAGTTGACATATAAAGAAATGCTGTTTAAACATATAAGCATGCCCAACAATAGTAATTTAAAACAAGAGGGCCATGAAGGCCTTGTATCGCTCACCTGACCTATCGACCTAAAGATCATCAAGATCAACATTTTGACCAAGTTTCATTAAGATATGGTCATAAATGTAGCCTCTTAAGTGTTAACTAGCTTTTCCTTTGATTTGACCTGATGACCTAGTTTTTGACCCCACATGACCCAGATTCAAATTTGACCTAAAGATCATCAAGATTAACATTCTGATTAAGTTTCATGAAGCTAGATGCAAACAAGCTTTTCCTTTGATTTGACCTAGTGACCTAGTTTTTGACCCAACCTGACCCAGATTTAAACTTGACCTATAGATCATCAAGATTAACATTCTGACCAAGTTTCATTAACATATGGTCATAAATGTGGCCAGTACAGTGTTAACAAGCTTTTCCTTTGATTTGACTTGGTGACCTACTTTTTGACCCCAGATGACCCAATATCAAAATTGTCCAAGATTTTATTGAGGGTAATATTCTGACCAAGTTTCATTAAGATTAGGCCAAAATTGTGACCTCTAGAGTGTTAACAAGCTTTTTCTTTGATTTAACCTGGTGTCCTAGTTTTTGACCCCACCTGACCCAGATTTGAAATTGACCTATGGATCATCAAGATTAACATTCTGACCAAGTTTCATTAAGACATGGTCATAAATGTGGCCTCTAGAGTGTTAACTGGCTTTTCATTTGATTGACCTAGTGACCTAGTTTTTGACCCTACATGACCCAGATTCAAACTGGACCTTGAGCTCATCAAGATTAACATTCTGACCAAGTTTCATGAAGATACAGTCATAAATCTGACCTCTACATTGTTAACAAGCTATTCCTTTGATTTGACCTGGTGACCTAGTTTTTGAACCCAGATGACCCAGTATCAAACTCGTCCAAGATTTTATTGAGGGTAACATTCTGACCAAGTTTCATTAAGATTGGGCCAAAACTGTGACCTCTAGAGTGTTAACAAGCTTTTCCTTTGATTTGACCTGGTGACCTAGTTTTTGAACCCAGATGACCCAATATCAAAATTGTCCAAGATTTTATTGAGGGTAACATTCTGACCAAGTTTCATTAAGATTAGGTCAAAATTGTGACCTCTAGAGTGTTAACAGTCAAACTGTTGACGATGGACAGACGATGACGGACACAGGGCGATCACAAAAGCTCACCTTGAGCTAAAAAAGCACAAACAGCCATAATTCATGGGTGTTAAAATTCTGCCAAACAATGAAAGAGGATGCCTATAAATGAATTCAACCATCCGAGGCAAGTCTCAATATGTTTACTTGTCTGTGTTCAGACCCTGTTTTGTTTACAGGAGATAACTCCTGAGGTTATTCAAATTTTGTATGATTATGTCCCTTTTCTTCTCAAAACACTGCATAATCAGAACCAAGAGAGATTGGTCAGAATATATAAGAGAAAAGATTATAAAAAAAATCAAAAAGATTATCTAGTCGGTAGCCTGGCAAACTATATGCTTACATCCAGGCATATATATACAAATATTGCTGAGGTCTAGTTTGATAATTGTAATAGTTCATGTACCCCTGCTAGCATTGATATATTGGACCAATATTGGCAAACTTATATCAGTCTTTGATATTAGTCTGAAATTCACCTTTTTCACTGTAAATTTTGATACATAATTTCTAGTTTTACACTTGCATTTGTTAGATATTAGGATATTTAAAAGGCATAAGTTTTAAAACTGTATGTAACTTAGGACTTTATTTCCAATGTCTTGGTTGTGCAAGTGAGATAAGCAAAGGGAGGTAATATTGAGTTTACAAACTTGTACTTCTAATGAATTTGGCTAAATATGTAATTGTCAATGCAAAACTTTTAACAAATGTAGTACATTTGTTCTATGCAAACATATTCATACGGTTCCTATATCAAAGCTGTACTTATGCTAAAATATTTAAAATTTCTCCAACGAAAATCTTTCATGTATTAAGCACTATGTGAACAGAAATAGATGTAAATTTTCAGGTATTAACATACCACAACACAGTCCAACTACCTGTATTTCAAAATGTTGTAGTTAACTTTAAATATCATTACATAATGCTAATTATAACATTTCTTATAATTAACCAAGAAAACAAAATATTGATAAGCTAATTTAAATATAATAATATTTCTATTAACCAAGAAAACAAGTATAAACCGAAATTTTCTGTCACGATAACCTAGATATAGATTGCAGGCAAAACTATTTCAATTGTACACAAAGTTAGAGGCATTCCTAACAGGATGACATGTGAGTTTCCCTCTATATAATTAATATGTTTTTCCAACTAAAATTTTAGGATATAATGGTGTAAGTTCTAGTATTTTTCACATTTAACTATATATATATACTTATTATTGAAAGTTTCCCCCAAAACTAACCAACTTCTACGCTAATGTTATTGTTATCAATAACTGTCTCCGACCTAACAAAGAGGCCAGTCCTGGTTATTCCTAGGAAAGATGGCTTGGCATACAGTCTAACCTGTCTTAAGCAGCCAGCCAGGGGAAACAGACAATTTGGCTGCTTAAGCCAGGTGACCGCTGATCGGAGGTGCAGCCAGTATATGTTTTTTTCAGACTTCTGACCGGTTTAGCCTTTAGGCCCATCTCTTTTTCGGTTTTCTATTATCATTTTACCAGGATACATTGACATGCATTTGCCTTCGTTATAGGAATGGTCTTCTTAGCAATCTAAAACTCCGGCGTGTTTTTTCTTTTTACAACAAAAGTTGTTACAGACTTCAAAACAAGTTTGTTTACAATTTTCGCCATTTTGGTAAAGGAAGCTACTCTTGCGCTTACTATCTACGCTAAAATCTAAGATTGCCGTTACGTTCCGTAAAAGATTGAGAGGTTTATATTTCTTTCAAACACAATAAATTTCATATAAATTTAACAATGTTTTGATGAAAGAAATATAAAATAAGAGCACTGCCTTGCGGGTGCTGACGCTCATCTGATTTTTTTGTATAACAGAAAAATTGTCCTACCCATGATTTTCTAAGTCCAAAAAGGGCCATAAATTGCCCATAATTCTTGCAAAAAGCAGGATGGAGTTATGTTTCTTGATGTACAGAGTCAGCTTATGATGGTGAACAACAGTTGCAAGTTTCAAAGCTATTGCTTTGACAGTTTAGGAGAAAAGTTTACCTAAACATAAAACTTAACCAATAAATCTGATATTTTCTATGTCCAAAAGGGGCCATAATTTAAAAAGCAGGACAGAGTTATGTTTCTTGCTGTACAGGGTCAGCTTATAATGGAGAACAAGTGTTGCAAGTTTTAAAGTAATAGCTTTGATAGTTTATGAGAAAAGCTGACCTAAACATAAAACTTAACCAAGAAATCTGATATTTTCTAAGTCCAAAAGGGGCCATAATTCTTGCAAAAAGCAGGACAGAGTTATGTTTCTTAATGTACAGGGTCAGCTTATGATTGTGAACAACTGTTGCAAGTTTCAAAGCAATTGCTTTGATAGTTAAGGAGAAGTTTACCTAAACATAAAACTTAACCAAGAAATCTGATATTTTCTAAGTTCAAAAGGGGCCATAACTCTTGCAAAAAGCAGGATGGAGTTATGTTTCTTGCTGTATAGGGTCAACTATTGATGGTGAACAAGTGTTCCAAGTTTCAAAGCAATACCTTTGATAGTTTAGGAGTAAAGTGATCGCAGTTAAAGCACTTGTCCTCTTGAGAGTTTTTCGTTTCTCTGGACTGTTCTTGTGAATTTTTCTTTAGTTCAAACCAGAGGATTATAATATCAGATCTTTAAACCAAAAAAAAAAATGTAAATTGTCTGAACTGAAATTCATTTGGAATCTTTTATTCGGGCAGACATTCTATTAAGAGAAGAAAATTACAGAGAAATGTCGTAAGAGCTAATCTGCGACAATGCAGGCTATTCCCTTTATAATGGCTGTGCACATTTTTTTTAGAATTTGTATCCAGTCAGTTTTGTCTGAAGAGCAGACTTATAAAAAAAAATGTTTTCATTAAACTTAGTTGATTTGTGACAAGTTTAACACCCTGTAGTATAAGACTAACTACAGACAAACGCCCCCCCCCCCCCCACCTCACTTATTACATACTCATTCATAAATTGCGTTAAGTTTCAATGGAACCTGAAATGTCAATATTTTTCCATATTGACCTTCATATTTCATATTGGGCTTAAAAGTTCTTTAATGACAATATTTTTTATTTTACTCTGGCTTAAGAACAAATTTATATCATTTTATGAAACAAGAGCACCGCCTTGCGGGTGCTGACGTTCATCTGATTTTTTTGTATAATAGAAATATTGTCCTACCCATGATTTTCTGAGTCTAAAAAGGGCCATCATTCTTGCAAAAAGCAGGATAGAGTTATCTTTCTTGATGTACAGTGTTCACTTATGATGGTGAAAAACTGTTGCAAGTTTTAAAGCAATAGGTTTGATAGTTTATGAGAAAAGCTGACTTAAACATAATACTCGACCAAGAAAACTGATTTTCTAAGTCCAAAAGGGGCAATAATTATTACAAAAAGCAGGATGGAGTTATGTTTCTTGCTGTACAGGGTCAGCTTATGATGGTGAACAAGTGTTGCAAGTTTTAAAGCAATAGCTTTGATAGTTTAGGAGAAAAGCTGACCTAAACATAAAACTTAACCAGGAAAACTGATTTTCTAAGTCCAAAAGGGGCAATAATTATTACAAAAAGCAGGATGGAGTTATGTTTCTTGATGTACAGAGTCAGCTTATGATGGTGAACAAGTGTTGCAAGTTTCAAAGCAATAGCTTTGATAGTTTTGGAGAAAAGTTGACCTAAACATAAAACTTAACCAAGAAATCTGATATTTTCTAAGTACAAAAGGGGCCATAAATCTTGCAAAAAGCAGGATGGAGTTATGTTTCTTGCTGTACAGGGTCAGCTTATGATGTTGAACAAGTGTTCCAAGTTTTAAAGCAATAGCTTTGATAGTTTAGGAGAAAAGCTGACCTAAACATAAAACTTAACCAGGCAACGCTGACGCAGACACCGACGCCGATCAAGTGATGATTTTTTTTTTTCAAAAAATCAGATGAGCTAATAATTGTAAGTAATCTGCAAAATACAGGTCAGAGTTATGGGACTTGATGCTATGACCTAGTTTTATAAACCTGAAGAAATGTGTGTAGTTTCAATTCAATATCTGCATTAGTTTTGGCGATAATTAAACTTGCATGCAAAACTTTGCAAAACTTTAACTAGATTTTCCATGTCCAAAAGGGGGCATAATTTGGCCAAAATACATGTCAGAGTTATGACCAAGGTGTGACACTGACGACGACGCCAGGGTAAGTAGAACAGCTCGAACCATTCTTCGAATAGTTGAACTAAAAAAAACTCCTAAAGATCATGTAACTACCACATCCTGTAGTTTAGTTAGCATCATAAAATGCTGGGTATAAGAACTGCCATCAGGAGTTTATTTTTACTAATGGTGGGGGGTGGGGAGGGGGTTGAATGCATTATATTTTGCAAAAGTAAGGTCTGGGTGACATGCACTGAGATCCCATTTTTCCCCTATTTTTTGTATTCAAATTTCTGTTTTCAAATTTGTTTTAAGTAAATACAAACTACAGATCTAACTTCTAATGAATGCATCACAAACTACAGATCTAACTTCTAACAAGCAAATTCGATGAATTGGTATCCCCCGCCGAAAGGGTTTGTGGTCAGGAATGGCAAAAAAATATATCCGGCAAAAAGTTAAGGATGTTACTAAGAAGCAAAAGAAGCAAATAATTTCATTTGTCAAAATCAATTTAACAGAAAATGAATGCTATTTTTTGGTTGGGGTAGGAGGGGCAGCGGGGGTGACTGGGTGAGGGTACAAAACATCGATTACTGTCATTGATCATCGATGTTGATTATGAATATTGAAATATGGATGGAAAATTAACAAGAGCACCACCTTGCGGGTGCTGACGCTCATCTGATTTTTTTTGTATAATAGAAATATTGTCCTACCCATGATTTTCTAAGTCTAAAAAGGGCCATCATTCTTGCAAAAAGCAGGATAGAGTTACGTTTCTTGATGTACAGTGTCCACTTATGATGGTGAAAAACTGTTGCATGTTTTAAAGCAATAGCTTTGATAGTTTATGAGAAAAGTTGACTTAAACATAACATTCAACCAAGAAAATGATTTTCTAAGTCCAAAAGGGGCAATAATTATTGCAAAAAGCAGGATAGAGTTATGTTGCTTGCTGTACAGGGTCAGCTTATGATGGTGAACAATTGTTGCAAGTTTCAAAGCAATAGCTTTGATAGTTTAAGAGAAAAAGTTGACCTAAACATAAAACTTAAGCAAGAAATCTGATATTTTTCTAAGTCCAAAAGGGGCCATAAATCTTGCAAAAAGCACGATGGAGTTATGTTTCTTGCTGTACACGGTCAGCTTATGATGGTGAACAAGTGTTGCAAGTATTAAAGCAATAGCTTTGATAGTTTAGGATAAAAGCTGACCTAAACATAAAACTTAACCAAGAAAACTGATTTTCTAAGTCCAAAAGGGGCAATAATTCTTGCAAAAAGCAAGATGGAGTTATGTTTCTTGATGTTCAGGGTCTGCTTATGATGGTGAACAAGTATTCCAAGTTTAAAAGCAACAGCTTTGATAGTTTAGGAGAAAAGTTGACCTAAACATAAAACTTAACCAAGAAATCTGATATTTTCTAAGTACAAAAGGGGCCATAAATCTTGCAAAAAGCAAGATGGAGTTATGTTTCTTGCTATACAGGGTCAGCTTATGATGGTGAACAAGTATTCCAAGTTTCAAAGCAATAGCTTTGATAGTTTAGGAGAAAAGCTGACCTAAACATAAAACTTAACCAGGCAACGCCGACGCAGACGCCGACAACCGCTCAAGTGATGACAATAACTCATCATTTTTTTTTCAAAAAATCAGATGAGCTAAAAATGAAAAAAAAATAAAAATGTGGGGGGGGGGGTGACTGGGTGGAGGAGTGAGGTGGGGGAACAGTACAACTTTGTATGTTGATAAATATTCATGAAAGTCTGAAAAAAATAATAATAAAAAGGAAAGAATTTTTTTGGGGGGGGGTGGGGGGGGGAGGTTGGTCGGGGGAGGGGGTGTGACGAAAGCAAGGTGGTGACCAGGTGTGGGTACACAACTTCACATGTTTATAATAAATGTTCACGGAAAAGAATGAAAGAAGTTTTATGAAATTCTACCAATTGGTTGGTTTGTTATGTACAAATCTGTAGATTTTCAAATAATTAAAGGGCAATAACTCTTAGGAAAATTGACCAATTGAAAAACAAAATGACATACATCATCAAAGTATGTTGATTCATATTTATTTCAAGTTTCATGAAATTCCACCTGCTAGTTACTGAGAAATGGCTGCGGACGGACATTTTTGGGCATTTTTCATTAAATCAAGGGCAATAACTCTAAGGGAAATCGACCAATCCAAAAAAAAACTTGACGGGCATCATCGCAGTATGTTGGTTCATGTTTATTTCAAGTTTCATGAAATTCTACCTGCTAGTTACTGAGAAATGGCTGCGGACGGACACACGCACGCACGCACGGATGCACAGACGTGACGGACGGACAACGCCATTTCAATATCCCCCTCCCGATTTCATCGGCGGGGGATAATGAATTCATTTTAACAATTATTTAAGTGCTACCATGCATAGTGCTGGTATTTTGCATAGTGCTGGTATTTACCTAAGACATAATTTTAACTTTTAAAAAGTCTTCTTTGTTTTTAATTGTGGGGTACCTTTATCAGGGGCAGAGCACTAATTAGAGAATATACAGTATGTAGGAGTGTATAATATCTGCAGAATATGGTCATTTGAAATATCTTAATTTGTGAAATAACAAGTCAGATGGATAAAATAAATTGAAATGAGTCCACTAGGCATGAGTGTCTGTCCATTATAATGTAGCTGTGACCTATAATTATGACATTTAATTATAGTCTTTACTATTAGATGTGAATGCATTCAATTCATTACAATTTTCAAAAGATTACCGTTTACTCTTAATTTCTTAAATATTAAATTATTATCAAAGTTATTTGCAAAGTTTAATAACATGCCGAATAAATGAGAATTACAAACTACTAGTAGTAATGCATTACTTGTTGAATAAGTGAGAATTACAAACTAGTAATGTCACTAATGTGTTACTTGTAGAGCAAACACTGCCATCGCCATCACCATAATAACCTACCGTATTTAAGCAACAAACTCTGATCAAATATCATGTGGGGTATTATACAGCAAAATATAGTACTATATTTAGTGCCAAGTTCAAAACACAGTTTGCATTTCTTTTTGGATAGACATGCGCAACTTTTATATTCCCACCAATTTGAGCTGATGCAAAATTGTAACTTTAATTATTATATTAAATAACTATAGTGAAATCATTCATTTCGTGAATTTCACAGTTGCGCAAATCTACAAAATCAGATGGAATGTCCATTAAGTTTATATATCCACGAATTAATATCTGGATAAAATAGCCGTTCTAGCCAAAACTATCAAACTTCATGCCCTTAAAATTGAATGATAGTATAGTATCCAGTGTTCAATTTACTTGTGGACAGGTCGAGGTCTGAGAAAAATCAGGCGGTATACCCACAGTCTCAGTGAAGACCAAGAATGATTGTAAGGAAAATTTGGTAAAATCATATAATGTTTTTTTTCCCGGTTACATTAACGAGAAACTGGTTAAAAAACCCTCTCTTAACATACAATGAAATAAATAAAACATACCCCAGATAGAATATTACATAACAAGCAAAATTAGAAGTTATATGTTTCATATTTCCAGATCTAAACCACGTAAGTATCCAAGTGACAGACTTAATCACTATCTTCCAGCATCCATGTGCTGCCCCATCCGCACATCGACCACCCATGAGGCATACAAAGTCATCTCCTTGTGGTTTTTAAATATAAAAAATTAGTAATAATGCACCACTGTTTTGGAAATGCAAAGTCACATTTAACAGACATTTTACCATTTAAAAAAACCCGGGAAAATTGGTTTGAAAGTCATATATTTAAAAGACGTTTAGTACTGTAATGGAAAAGTTTGAAACCTCTGTTGTGTAGGCAACATAAGAGTGTAGACTAGAAACACTGAAACTTTGATCTATTGTTACGCCTTTAATATATATATAAGCTGTAATACATCCATAGCCCATGTATGAGAACGCTGTCACGGTATAACCATACAGAAGACTGGTGCACTAGTTCGGGTGGCAGTGTTTATCCTTGTTTCTAATTACTATTGCCGACAGCCAGTAGTAAAAACCAATTTCTGCCAATGCTGAAAACTGTATACTGTAGTTTCAGACAACCTTCTGCGTATACTGAAAAAAACTTTTAGCAGTTTCTCACCTCTGTTTAATACAGAGATTTTTTCTCAAGATAATTGAAACTTATTGTACATGGATAGTCAGTCAGCTCTACACCCATGCTGACACACGCCCCCCTCTGCCCCAGCAGATCCCAGTAACATTTGACCATTTGTGAATAAAGAACAAAGATTCTCAGTAGTTAATACTATAAAAAATATAAAATATCACAGGTAGACAGGAACTCAATTACTTATTCACTTGGCCTTATTATGGCCATTCGTTATAGGTGAGAGAGAAATATCTGAGTGTGAATAGTTTAATTTGAAACAAAAGGTATATAAACAGTGTTTTTAAAACTTACAAAAATATTCTAACAGAACTGATGATCTCGTATTTTGTATTGATCAGTTTTAAAACTACCCTGAAATCCCAAGATTTTTACCTTACCTACATTTAGTAGTCCAGATTACTTACCGTCTATTCACTGTTTCACAATACACTTATCCTCCATTTAAACTGTCACACAGTTTCATTATACAAATTCTATATCATTTAAGTTGAACAGTTTTCACATTTTAATCCATGGAATGTTTAAAAAGTAAATTTAAGAATATAAAAATTCAGAAAATTTCATATATTTTTATCCGCGGTGACTATCGAATGAACCCCTCTGGCGTTCGGCATGCGATATGCATTTCCACTGCACATACAGTCACATCTATACTGCATCTTTGCATTGCCTCGAGTTTTAAGACCGAGAAATTATTTCCTTTCTAAAAATAGATGTATTACTTCACTGCAATGAAAAAAAACGCGTGAGCCAGACAGTTGAGGGAAAAATATGTAATGTTATAATATACATTTTCTGCATAATGCTGTGCATACGTCTGCAGTAAGATAAAAACCACTCTGCTGCAGTCGCGGGATTTTTCCAATAACTAGTTTTATATTCCCCACATGTAATCAAACTGGAGTGTATTTTTTTGAAATCATTAAAGGTAGAGGTTTAAACAACCTTTTCCTCAATGTCACACAACATTTTATTTTGCAACTGTTAAATTTTAGACAACTACATTTTCAATAAATTAGATAAAAAAAAATAAATAATAAGAAAATTATCAAAATTAATGGAAAAAACTGAAAGTGGCACACAGAAGCCAGAAAAAACGAGGACAAATTATTTGTCTATCCTGTCGCCAAATTTAGACACAACAAAGATTAATGATGTTATGGTAGTTGCAATAAAAAGTGACACTTAAAAAAAAAACCCATTTTCACTGCACCAAATGCAGCTAATAAAAATTCAGATCAAGGTTGTATATACCATACTAAAAGCATGCAGCATGATGTAATTTTTATTTTCATTGAAAAATATCAAAAGTAATGGGAAAGCCATCAATGATGGCCCAGACAGAAACAAAGCAGAAAAAAGCTATATATTCATGCTTGAACTGATCATTGAACTATTTATATATGTTATGAATATTTTTAGGCCAAACAAGTAAAACTGTCTAGACATGTGTTATAGACCTATTTATTGATCTTAAATTACAACTATAACTTAAAGGCCAGACAAAACATTGTTCACACCTTAAAATATTACTAAGGGCAAGAAAAAAACTTATTAGTTCTCAAGGAACATAACAGATAACAAGGCCAGAAAACAAATTATTAGTTGAAAGGTGCATGTTTATATTCTGTAGGCCATAAAGTATATGATTAGTTTTTCAAGTGCTCATAAAAACTGACAACTAGTTTTTCAAGTGCTATTTAGCTTCTGATAGCCATAAATACATATATTTCTTTTGTCCAGAATGTCAATGGGAATGGGGGATGGGGGATTTCCCCCTACTATAGTGGTCTGAGGCGCTGGCTTCTTGTCCTGTAACATATAAAATTCAAATTGAGAGGAAAACAAAATCCCCCTCTACTTTGAAGCTTCCACCTTCTACTTTAATAATTAATGAAACCCCTGACACAATGAAACTCATCAGTATTAGATTAGTTAAACAAATGTATGTAGCTTAAAACATGTTTACATTAAACAAACATGTGCAGCTGCAGGGATAATACACATACTGGCTTTATAGCTTTAAACAGAATAAAGCACAAACACAGTGCCGTATACCTTACACAGAATAAAACACAGTCAAATACAGTGTTGGTGTAGCTTTAACAGAATTAAGACCTGGATTAAACACAGTGCCCACGTAGCTTTAACAGAATTAAGTGCTGGTTCAAACACAGTGCCAGCAAACCTTTAACCGAATTAAGTGCTGGATCAAACACAGCGCCAGTGTAGTATTTACAGAATTTAGCCCTGGATCAAACACAGTGCCAGTATAGTATTAACATTATTAAGTGCTAGATCAAACACAGCTAGTGCCAGTGTAGTATTGACAGAATTAACTGCTGGATCAAACACAGTGCCAGTGTAGTATTAACAGAATTAAGTTCTGGACCAGACAAAGTGCCAGAGTAGCTTTAACAGAATTAAGTGCTGAACCAGACACAGTGCCAGTGTAGCTTTAACAAAATTGAGTGTTGGACCAAACACAGTGCCGGTGTAGCTTTAACATAATTAAGTGTTGGACCAGACAAAGTGCCAGTGTAGTTTTAACAGAATTAAGTGCTGGACCAAACACAGTGCCAGTGTAGCTTTAACAGAATTAAGTCCTGGTTCAAACACATTGCTGGTGTAGCTTTAACAGAATTAACTGCCCAGGACCAAACAAAGTGCTGGTGTAGCTTTAACAGAATTAAGTGCTGGACCAGACACAGTGCTCGTGTAGCTTTAACAGAATTAAGTGCTGGACCAAACAAAGTGCTGGTGTAGCTTTAACAGAATTAAGTGCTGGTGTAGCTTTAACAGAATTTAGTGCTGGACCAGACACAGTGCCGGTGTAGCTTTAACAGAATTAAGTGCTGGACCAAACAAAGTGCCAGTGTAGCTTTAACAGAATTAAGTGCTGGACCAGACATAGTGCCGGTGTAGCTTCAACAGAGTTAAGTGCTGGACCAAACAAAGTGCTGGTGTAGCTTTAACAGAATTAAGTGCTGGACCAGACACAGTGCTGGTGAGGCTTTAACAGAATTAAGTCCTGGTTCAAACACATTGCTGGTGTAGTACTAAGTATTTCTTAAAAGAAAAATAACCAGCTTGGCTGCCAGGCGGAAGAGCATCCACTTTGAGTGCCAAAGATGAGAAAAATGGTACTTGTAGCTTCCTATCTGGGTGCTCAGCATTTAGAGGATAGTAGTAGGACTGGTCAGCCTGGTGTCAGTAAAATGTGACTGGGTGGGGTATCATGTGATATGTATGTAGCATGATAATCCAGTGAGGCAGCACTTCAAAACTGGGCACTGTGCTCTGCATTGCTTTAACTATAGAGACACCATGGTTTGTATGACTGAAAAGTTGTTGAAGAAGCGACATCGTGAAATCACTAACATTTGTGGGGACTAATTTTCTTGAATTTTGTGGTTGTCAGTCCATGAAATAAATTTTGACATAACGTTTGTGGGGACTAATTTTCTTGAATTTCGTGGTTGTCAGTCCATGAAATAAAATTTTGACAAGTAGGTAAATTTTCTATTTATCTCGTCTTTCAAATTTGAAACTCACAAAGTCATGTCCCCCACAAATTAGTCATTTTCTTTTAAAAAAAAAAACAACTGCAACAAAATTTAATGTCCATCATTTTAAATGATTTTACAGTAATTTTATTTAACAATTTTTGGGTGTTTTTTTGCAATAGGTATTGAAATTTTTGATGTTCATATAGATAGCATGCCCTTTTAAATGAGACAAGAGGATAAGGCCCTTTAAAGTAGGATGGTAAAAAAAAAAAAATATACAGTGTTGTAATCCATAATCTATCAGAATTTAATTTTTAAAATTGTATGTCTTTTTTCTGTTACAAAAAAAAAACTTAAAAGAAGAATTTTAATAATTCAATAAATGAACATAAGAAAACTAAAGTGGTTCAAGTCATCTATCTGCAGTGGTCATCCATGTGGCATTGTAAAAGACCCAGTTCACATAATCAAAGTGTATTTAGCTATTTATATGTTGGGGGAGACATAAAACTTCAGTGTGCCATCAGTCTGTCACAAAGTTTATCTGTACAATTACTGTAAAATCATTTAATTTCGCGGGAATGATATTTCATGGTTTTGGTCAAAACAGCAATTTCGTGGGGATATGGATTCATGGATTTCAACTTTTGAACATAAAATGAATGGGAATTTTACTTGTTCGTTGTGATTAAATTTCGTGGATCGACTCAACCACGAAAACCACAAAAATTAGTAACCCACAAGTATTAATGATTTCAGAGTAGCTCCTCTGACACAATTAGGTAGATTTACACCAGATCATTGCCAAACCTAGTTGTGCATAACGCCAGCATGTTTCAGTTAGGTGATTTTTAGCAGATTTATGGCCCTTAATTTGTCAAATTCTATGATCTTTTGGCCCCTTCTCTTATATAATTGGGCTGAACCGTTTAATGATTTTCAGCAGAGTTATGGCCCTTGACTACTTAAATTCTATGATGTCTCTGCTACTCAGCCTATACTAATTGTTGGAATTCCACCAAACTTCATAGGAGTGATCAGTGTCAAGTCTGGTTGAGTATATCGTTTGGCTGTTATCGTTCAGTGATTTTAACTAGAGTTATGGCCCTTAATTTGTGGCATTTTAGAATGCCTGTGTGTTATGTCACGGGAGACATTCATTTGTTATGAAAATATATCACTATAGTAAAAGTTTCATTTCAGTCTGTCAATGAAAGAAATTTCTACCACTGGATATGGATTTTTACTGTTGATTTCAATTTTCTACTTTTGGATATGGATCAATAAAACTCAACAAATGGCAATAAATCATGGAAATTGTTAAAAAAAATTTGAATTTAACATTTTTTCTATACACTTTTAAAGTAAATAACAACAGATCTCTCATTTCTTGTAGCACCCGCCCGCTTAGCTCAATAGGGAGAGTGTAGATCTACAGATCGTGGGGTCGTGAGTTTGATCCCCGGGGGAGGCGTAATTTTCTGTTCTCCATGACAATTTGATAAAAGACATTGTGTATGATATCATTCACTCTAAATCTCTGATTCATGTGGGGAAGTTGGCAGTTACTTGCAGAGAACAGGTTCTTACTGGTCCAGAATCCAGGAACACTGGTTAGGTTAACTGCCTGCTGATACTTAACTGAAAAACTGTTGAAAAATGGCGTTAGACTCAATCAAAACAAAACAAAAACACTTCTTGTAAAAAATTTGATTAAATCCGAACTTAATTCAAAAAAATTCCCTGGACTAGTTAAAGTATGATATATATATACAATTATTTAAGAACCATCTTTCTGCATACAGCAAAGTCTGCTTTTCAACTCTGAAGACATTATAAATTATATACTGAAAAAAAAAAAATTATTTTAAAATTTAGTACAGTTTTTACTGTCAGATGGTACAAATTAACATTTTCTAGGTCTCTTTAAAAACACGTACTAATTAATTTAAATTTTATCATTAAAAAACCTGTTACTGTAAATCTGTATTAATTTTCACATGATTTTCTTTTTGTGTTTATTTTGTGCCATTATCACACACAGAAAGTAAAAAAGACCATGTGGAAAAATGGTGGAGTAAGACCCTTGTTGTTCTTTAGACAAATTAAGAATCATTGATCAAACTATAGTTCAGTTTTGAGGTCAGCAATGTTTTTGTACATTTAATAACGGAACGCTCCATTATTTAGGTAGTGTTATTAAGTACAACAGTGGGTCTTACCTAAATATGGCAAGGTAAATCATGCTGATTTCCCTTATTGGCAGACGAGTCTATAAATTGACCTCTCAAAGGTGAAAAACAAACTATATTGATGGATTGCGATTGTTTTGTGTTCTAATCAATAGTGAGCATTAACCTTTACACTACTAAATTTTTAAAATGGACTGGTCTATCATTCAATTTGCCCAGTACCACTTCTTATTCAACGGGGTGTTCACTGAAAATTTACTGATTGAATATAATGCTAAGCGGACATGCATGCTGTTCTTGTAAGCCTGCACTGGTCGCGAAGGCAAAATCACTTGCTGCCAGCAGGCTAAAGGTTAAATGATCCAAGGTATTGTCTGTAAGTATTTACCGGACAGAGATATTTCTGTAAATTAATTTAAAGTACTCAAACCTAAATAGCAATAGAAGTTGAAAAAAAAATTATTGAATACACATTTATTAAATGACATTGGCAGCTATTCAGACAAGACATTCAGCTGCCAATCTCAGGGTTGTGGGTTTGTGTCCTATACCTGTCCGAATCAATTTTTTAATTCAAATTTTACAAGCAAACTTTAGATGCGGAAACATTACCACACTTATTGTACATTTTTTGTGTGTGTATTCATGTTTAACATCTTTTTGAACAATTTTTCAGTCATTTAAATGACGGTGTCTACTTGTAGCAGTGAGCACAATGCCCAACTTTATAGTGCTGCCTCTCTGGAATATCAGGCCAGAGACATGCGACATGATACTCCACCCAGTCACATTATACTGACACCAGGATGACCAGTCCTAGCACTACCCTCTGAAGGTTTAGCAGTATATTACAAAACCACAGACATTTTTAGGAAACAAACAACATCTTTATAAACAACCCATTTGTCCAATACATTTTTTACCGTTCTGTCCCATAGAATTGGATACTTAAAAGATTCAAAAAGAGTTGTCCCCCTTTAAAACAGAATGCTATTTGTAAAGATATAAAAGTAAACAATTGTCAAAACCGATGTTTAACCTAGTTATGTAAAGTTTAAGCACTCGTACATTATTGCAAATGTATCAAAACGAAGACATGTAACAGCTTTTTAACAAGAGCACCGCCTAGCGGGTGCTGACGCTCATCTGATTTTTTTTGTGTAATAGAAATATTGTCCTACCCATGATTTTCTTAGTCTAAAACGGGCCATCATTCTTGCAAAAAGCAGAATAGAGTTATGTTTCTTGATGTACAGTGTCCACTTATGATGGTGAAAAACTGTTGCAAGTTTTAAAGCAATAGCTTTGATAGTTTATGAGAAAAGTTGACTTAAACATAATACTCAACCAAGAACATGATTTTCTAAGTCCAAAAGAGGCAATAATTATTGCAAAAAGCAGGATGGAGTTATGTTGCTTGCTGTACAGAGTCAGCTTATGGTGGTGAACAAGTGTTGCAAGTTTCAAAGCAATAGCTTAGATAGTTTAAGAGAAAAAGTTGACCTAAACATAAAACTTAACCAAGAAATCTGATATTTTCTAAGTCCAAAAGGGGCAATAAATCTTGCAAAAAGCAAGATGGAGTTAAGTTTCTTCATGTACAGGGTCTGCTTATGATGGTGAACAAGTATTCTAAGTTTCAAAGCAATAGCTTTGATAGTTTAGGAGAAAAGTTGACCTAAACATAAAACTTAACCAAGAAATCTGATATTTTCTAAGTACAAAAGGGGCCATAAATCTTGCAAAAAGCAAGATGGAGTTATGTTTCTTGCTATACAGGGTCAGCTTATGATGGTGAACAAGTATTCCAAGTTTCAAAGCAATAGCTTTGATAGTTTAGGAGAAAAGCAGACCTAAACATAAAACTTAACCAAGCAACGCCGACGCAGACGCCGACGCCGACAACCGCTCAAGTGATGACAATAACTCATCATTTTTTTTCAAAAAATCAGATGAGCTAAAAATAGTGTTTTTATAGGCGTTGAATTGTCCAGAAGTGCGGCCTCTTCATGCAGTCCCTTTCCGAAATTCAATACTTATATGAGTAAATTGACAGTGGTTTTGTAGAATAATATACATGTTTTATATGCTGTTAAATTTTCACGTAAAACAATTCATTCTTTCTATGATTTGGTGATGTATGAACTTTCTTCTCCGAAACATGGACCTTAGTCATTACTCTTAATGCTGAGCTCCAAGCGATGAAGCTACTAGTACCATTTTTTACATCTTTGGTATGATGTGGCCTGGGATCGAACCCATAACCTCCCGCACTCAAAGCAGGCACTCGACCACTAGGCTACCATGGCGGTTATATAAGTTTTTGTGGTTCATTTATTGACAGTAACACACTAATGTATTCAATATTCTTCTGCGTACATATCAGCTATATAGCAAACAGTTTTCTACTGCAAAAATGTCAATTAAAAATCTTTAAAGCATTTTATCTATCTAAAGACAAATTACTTGTCACCAGTGTTTCAAAGTATTTTCAGAAAAATCCAAGACTGGAGAGGTATTTATGTCAATGGACAAAAATGAGAGATCATATTATAAACACTACACAAAATCAAGTAAAAAAAAAACAGGTGAAAATGTTATGTATAATAAAAAAAAACTAATATCCTGGGGCAACATGTGAGGAAGTCACAGAGCTTACTACTGCACTATGGTGTCATCAGTTAACTATTTAGGTTAATTTAGTAAAACAGATTTTTTCAGGATAAAAATATTGCCTTAACTAACTAATCAAAAGGCCTGAAAAAAGTTGCAAAGCTAATTTTCTTAAAGTCCAGGTGAGTTAATAAAGACAGAGGTAGGAGCAGTAATAGGCCAAAATCCAATAGCATAGTGAGACCAATTAGGATCTCCACCTATCTGACTAAAGTACTTGATCTTCTAAATGAAGATCTGAGAACGACCCATTCACATTCGTCGTCTGTATATTTTGGATTTCCAATATTACTATTTTTATTTTGGCAAATCTATTTTTATTTGAACCAATCAGGCGACTTGTTCGAATATCAAAGAGTAAGAAAAATGTGCTCGAATCCGGGACCCCTCGCTTACAGAGCAAGTGGCCTACTGACTGAGCTAACAGGCTATCTGACGCTTAACGACATAAGAATTGTAAATATAAACAAGAGCTGTCTCCATAGGATGACATATGCCCCCGATGGCACTTTGAATGAGTAGTTATGGCCGATGTTAGAGTTTAGGACCTTTGACCTACGGAGCTGGGTCTTGCGCGTGACACGTCGTCTTACTGTGCCACACATTCATGCGTAGTTATTTTAAAATCCATGCATGAATGACAAAGATATGGACCGGACACGCCCATCAATGCACTATCATGAAAAATGACCTTTAACGTCTAAGTGTGACCTTGACCTTTGAGCTACAGACCTGGGTCTTGCGCGCGACACGCCGTCTTACTGTGGTACACATTCATGCCAAGTTATTTGAAAATCCATCCATGGTTGACAAAGATATGGACCGGACACGCCCATCAATGCACTATCCTTTCATGTCTAAGTGTGACCTTGACCTCTGAGCTACGGACCTGGGTCTTGCGCGCGACACATCATCTTACTGTGGAACACATTCATGCCAAGTTATTTGAAAATCCATCCATCGATGACAAAGATATGGACCGGACACGCCCATCAATGCACTATCCTTTAATGTCTAAGTGTGATCTTGACCTTTGAGCTACGGACCTGGGTCTTGCGCGCGACACGTCGTCTTACTGTGGTACACATTCATGCCAAGTTATTTGAAAATCCATCCATCGATGACAAAGGAATGGACCGGACACAAAAATTGCGGACAAACTGACAGACCGACAGACTGACAGACCGACAGACTGACAGACGGACAGACGGTTCAAAAACTATATGCCTCCCTTCGGGGGCATAACAATTAAGGCTAACTGTAGATTTGCAAAATGTTCTAAGTTAAGCTCTGATTGGCTAGAGAAAGGGTTGTCAGAACAAGGCTATCAACAGCTTGTTCTCAGATCCTAAGCGTAGCATAATAGGAGATGTACTTTAGTCAGACTGGCTCTCCACCAACCACTGAGGTAAAACTTATTACCGGTGTCAATGTAAACTCTACTTTTGTTTTCAATCTACCTCAAAAACTGACTAGAATTTTGGGCTAAAATTGGTGATGTATATCACACAAGAGGGTGCATTACACATGGATATCTCTACCTGTCAACATTCATCCATGGAAGGATACACCCCATCCTAATAACCTGGTTTTCTTTAATTATTACACCATTCATAACAGGAAAATAAAAGACACATCATGTGAACTTTTTTATCTTTTTAGTCAGCTTGAACCTGTAAAAATCCCAGATAGACATAAATTACATTAACAAGAGCACCGCCTTGCGGGTGCTGACGCTCATCTGATTTTTTTTGTATAATAGAAATATTGTCCTACCCATGATTTTCTAAGTCTAAAAAGGGCCATCATTCTTGCAAAAAGCAGGATAGAGTTATGTTTCTTGATGTACAGTGTCCACTTATGATGGTGAAAAACTGTTGCAAGTTTTAAAGCAATAGCTTTGATAGTTTATGAGAAAAGTTGACTTAAACATAATATTCAACCAAGAAAATGATTTTTCTAAGTCCAAAAGGGGCAATAATTATTGCAAAAAGCAGGATGGAGTTATGTTGCTTGCTTTACAGGGTCAGCTTATGATGGTGAACAACAGTTGCAAGTTTTAAAGCAATAGTTTTGATGGTTTAAGAGAAAAAGTTGACCTAAACATAAAACTTAACCAAGAAATCTGATATTTTCTAAGTCCAAAAGGGGCCATCATTCTTGCAAAAAGCAGGATGGAGTTATGTTTCTTGCTGTACAGGGTCCACTTATGATGGTGAAAAACTGTTGCAAGTTTTAAACCAATAGCTTTGATAGTTTAGGATAAAAGTTGACCTAAACATAAAATTTAACCAAGAAAACTGATTTTCTAAGTCCAAAAGGGGCAATAATTCTTGCAAAAAGCAAGATGGAGTTATGTTTCTTGATGTACAGGGTCTGCTTATGATGGTGAACAAGTATTCCAAGTTTCAAAGCAATAGCTTTGATAGTTTAGGAGAAAAGTTGACCTAAACATAAAACTTAACCAAGAAATCTGATATTTTCTAAGTACAAAAGGGGCCATAAATCTTGCAAAATGCAAGATGGAGTTATGTTTCTTGCTATACAGGGTCAGCTTATGATGGTGAACAAGTATTCCAAGTTTCAAAGCAATAGCTTTGATAGTTTAGGAGAAAAGCTGACCTAAACATAAAACTTAACCAAGCAACACCGACGCAGACGCCGACGCCGACAACCGCTCAAGTGATGACAATAACTCATCATTTTTTTTCAAAAAATCAGATGAGCTAAAAAGGTAATACCCATTTTTTGTCACAAGATACAATGAAATGTTTGAAGATGTTGATTAGGCCTAAAAAAAAAATTCTTTGTTTCCGGTAACATGCTCAAAAAAATTAGGGTAGGCAGGTTGGAAATTTTTTTTTTTTTGAATATTTTTTTATTAAGGGAGACTTTTTGGAAATTATTTTTGTGTCAAAAAAAGAATGTAAATAAGAGGGTAATGCCTTCAGAGCATCAGTAAGTTGATTTCCAACATCACTGGACATGTTAAAAGCATAAAAAGTGCAGTTTTGCAACTTTTTATTAAAAAGTTGAAAAAAATATTCTCCAAGGCCATAAAAACATTTAGGGTTGGGCCAAAAAATTAGGGTAGGTCGGGATACCGGAAACAAACAATTTTTTTTTTACGCCTTATTACGTCACGACATCTGGCAATCTATAATTAGTGGTTTTTTTTTCACATACTTATAGCTATATTTCAAATATTTAACAAATTTTCATTCAAAAATTGGTAAAAAAAATATATAATACAAGAGCTGTCAGAGGACTGCGTGGGCATGCAGCTGCCTGTTTTCATGTCCCTTGCCTTTTTTCATCAAAATTGTAACACTGCATAAACGAAATACTTTAATATACTGTGACCATTAAATGATCATGTACAGTGCAAGAAGAAATTATCTCAATTTCTTTTCAATATTTTATTTTATTAATGCCCAACATTTCACATGGGGTATTTAGATGTACTTATTACAAAGTTATGTCAAACTTCTCTATTCTAGTCACTGTTAATCAGCTGGTCAAAGTTTACATGATTCCAGTATTTTTACTCAGTTAATCAACTGTATTTGAGTTTAATCTTTTCCAGTCATTTGATAATCAGTTGTGTTTAAATTTTCCCTTTTCCAGTAATCCTTAATCACCTGTGTCCAGTCATTGTTAATCACATGTGTCAAAACATTCTCCTCGCCAGTCATTATAAATCAGCTGTGTTTTTCCCTATTCCAGTCATTATTAATCACTTGTATCCAAACTTTCTCCTCGCAAGTCATTATAAATCAGCTGTGATTTTCCCTATTCCAGTCATTGTTAATCAACTGTGTTTTTCCCCTATTCCAGTCATTGTTAATCAGCTGTGTTTTCCCCTATTCCAGACATTGTTAATCAGCTGTGTTTTTCCCTATTCCAGACATTGTTAATCAGCTGTGTTTTCCCCTATTCCACTGTTAATCAGCTGTGTTTTCCCCTATTCCAGTCATTGTTAATCAGCTGTGTTTTCCCCTATTCCACTGTTAATCAGCTGTGTTTTCCCCTATTCCAGTCATTGTTAATCAGCTGTGTTTTCCCCTATTCCAGACATTGTTAATCAGCTGTGTTTTCCCCTATTCCAGTCATTGTTAATCAGCTGTGTTTTCCCCTATTCCAGTCATTGTTAATCAGCTGTGTTTTCCCTATTCCAGTCATTGTTAATCAGCTGTGTTTTCCCCTATTCCAGTCATTGTTAATCAGCTGTGTTTCCCCTATTCCAGTCATTGTTAATCAGCTGTGATTTTCCCTATTCCAGTCATTGTTAATCAGCTGTGTTTTCCCTATTCCAGTCATTGTTAATCAGCTGTGTTTTCCCCTATTCCAGTCATTGTTAATCAGCTGTGTTTCCCCTATTCCAGTCACTGTTAATCAGCTGTGTTTTCCCCTATTCCAGTCATTGTTAATCAGCTGTGTTTTCCCCTATTCCAGTCATTGTTAATCAGCTGTGTTTTCCCTATTCCAGTCATTGTTAATCAGCTGTGTTTTCCCTATTCCAGTCATTGTTAATCAGCTGTGTTTTCCCCTATTCCAGTCATTGTTAATCAGCTGTGTTTTCCCTATTCCAGTCATTGTTAATCAGCTGTGTTTTCCCCTATTCCAGTCATTGTTAATCAGCTGTGTTTTCCCCTATTCCAGTCATTGTTAATCAGCTGTGTTTTCCCCTATTCCAGTCATTGTTAATCAGCTGTGTTTTCCCCATTCCAGTCATTGTTAATCAGCTGTGTTTTCCCTATTCCAGTCATTGTTAATCAGCTGTGTTTTCCCCTATTCCAGTCATTGTTAATCAGCTGTGTTTTCCCTATTCCAGTCATTGTTAATCAGCTGTGTTTTCCCCTATTCCAGTCATTGTTAATCAGCTGTGTTTTCCCTATTCCAGACATTGTTAATCAGCTGTATTTTCCCCTATTCCAGTCATTGTTAATCAGCTGTGTTTTCCCCTATTCCAGACATTGTTAATCAGCTGTGTTTTCCCATATTCCAGTCATTGTTAATCAGCTGTGTTTTCCCCTATTCCAGTCATTGTTAATCAGCTGTGTTTTCCCCTATTCCAGTCATTGTTAATCAGCTGTATTTTCCCCTATTCCAGTCATTGTTAATCAGCTGTGTTTTCCCCTATTCCAGTCATTGTTAATCAGCTGTGTTTTCCCCTATTCCAGTCATTGTTAATCAGCTGTATTTTCCCCTATTCCAGTCATTGTTAATCAGCTGTGTTTTCCCATATTCCAGACATTGTTAATCAGCTGTGTTTCCCCTATTCCAGTCATTGTTAATCAGCTGTGTTTTCCCCTATTCCAGTCATTGTTAATCAGCTGTGTTTCCCCTATTCCAGACATTGTTAATCAGCTGTGTTTTCCCCTATTCCAGTCATTGTTAATCAGCTGTGTTTTCCCCTATTCCAGTCATTGTTAATCAGCTGTGTTTTTCCCTATTCCAGACATTGTTAATCAGCTGTGTTTTTCCCCTATTCCAGACATTGTTAATCAGCTGTATTTTCCCATATTCCAGTCATTGTTAATAAGCTGTGTTTTTCCCTATTCCAGTCATTGTTAATCAGCTGTGTTTTCCCCTATTTCAGTCATTGTTAATCAGCTGTATTTTCCCCTATTCCAGACATTGTTAATCAGCTGTGTTTTCCCCTATTCCAGACATTGTTCATCAGCTGTTTTTTTCCCTATTCCAGTCATTATAAATCAGCTGTGATTTTCCCTATTCCAGTCATTGTTAATCAGCTGTGTTTTCCCCTATTTCAGTCATTGTTAATCAGCTGTATTTTCCCCTATTCCAGACATTGTTAATCAGCTGTGTTTTCCCCTATTCCAGACATTGTTAATCAGCTGTGTTTTTCCCTATTCCAGTCATTATAAATCAGCTGTGATTTTCCCTATTCCAGTCATTGTTAATCAACTGTGTTTTCCCCCTATTCCAGACATTGTTAATCAGCTGTGTTTTCCCCTATTCCAGACATTGTTAATCAGCTGTGTTTTCCCCTATTTCAGTCATTGTTAATCAGCTGTATTTTCCCCTATTCCAGACATTGTTAATCAGCTGTGTTTTCCCCTATTCCAGACATTGTTAATCAGCTGTGTTTTTCCCTATTCCAGTCATTATAAATCAGCTGTGATTTTCCCTATTCCAGTCATTGTTAATCAACTGTGTTTTCCCCTATTCCAGTCATTGTTAATCAGCTGTGTTTTCCCCTATTCCAGTCATTGTTAATCAGCTGTGTTTTTCCCTATTCCAGTCATTGTTAATCAACTGTGTTTTCCCCTATTCCAGTCATTGTTAATCAGCTGTGTTTTCCCCTATTCCAGTCATTGTTAATCAGCTGTGTTTTTCCCTATTCCAGTCATTGTTAATCAGCTGTGTTTTTCCCCTATTCCAGACATTGTTAATCAGCTGTGTTTTCCCTATTCCAGACATTGTTAATCAGCTGTGTTTTTCCCTATTCCAGTCATTGTTAATCAGCTGTGTTTTTCCCTATTCCAGTCATTGTTAATCAGCTGTGTTTTTCCCTACTCCAGACATTGTTAATAAGCTGTGTTTTCCCTATTCCAGTCATTGTTAATAAGCTGTGTTTTTCCCTATTCCAGTCATTGTTAATCAGCTGTGTTTTTCCCTACTCCAGACATTGTTAATCAGCTGTGTTTTCCCCTATTCCAGTCATTGTTAATCAGCTGTGTTTTCCCATATTCCAGACATTGTTAATCAGCTGTGTTTTTCCCTACTCCAGACATTGTTAATAAGCTGTGTTTTCCCTATTCCAGTCATTGTTAATCAGCTGTGTTTTCCCCTATTCCAGACATTGTTAATCAGCTGTGTTTTCCCATATTCCAGTCATTGTTAATCAGCTGTGTTTTCCCATATTCCAGTCATTTTTAATCAGCTGTGTTTTCCCTATTCCAGACATTGTTAATCAGCTGTGTTTTCCCTATTCCAGTCATTGTTAATCAGCTGTATTTTCCCATATTCCAGTCATTGTTAATAAGATGTGTTTTCCCCTATTCCAGTCATTGTTAATCAGCTGTGTTTTCCCTATTCCAGTCATTGTTAATCAGCTGTGTTTTCCCTATTCCAGTCATTGTTAATCAGCTGTGTTTTCCCCTATTCCAGTCATTGTTAATCAGCTGTGTTTTCCCCTATTCCAGTCATTGTTAATCAGCTGTGTTTTCCCATATTCCAGACATTGTTAATCAGCTGTGTTTTTCCCTACTCCAGACATTGTTAATCAGCTGTGTTTTCCCTATTCCAGTCATTGTTAATCAGCTGTGTTTTTCCCTATTCCAGTCATTGTTAATCAGCTGTGTCAAAGTTTTTTTCTTTTCCAGTAATTGTTAATTACATGTCTAAGTTTTCTCTATTTATATCAAACCAGATTTCTATAGCACCCTTTTCATGATAAACATGTTCAGGTGCTTTACATAGCAGTTATTCCATGTATTGTTAATCACGTTTCAAAGTTTTCTCTTTTCCTGTCACTGTTAATCTGCTGTGATTATCTCTATTCCAGTCTTTGTTAATCAACTGTGTCAATTTTTTCTCTTTTCCAGTCACTGTTAATCAACTGTGTTTATCTCCATTCCAGAAATTGTGTCAATGGTTTCTCTTTTCCAATCACTGTTCATCAACTGTGTTTATCTCTTTTCCAGTAACTGTTAGTCACATGTGTAAAAGCTTTCTCTTTTCCACTCACTGTTAATCAACTGTGTTTATCTCCATTCCAGAAATTGTGTCAAAGGTTTCTCGTTTCCAGTCATTGTTAAGCAACTGCATTTATCTCCATTCCAGAAATTGTGTCTCCAGTCATTGTTTATGCACTTTTCTCTACTCCAGTCATTGTTTATCGGCTGTGTTTTTCTCTATTCCAGTAATTGTTAGTCACCTGTGTTGAAGTTTTCTCCATTCCAGTAAATGTAAATCAGCTGTATTTAAGTTTGCTCTTTTCAAGTCATTGTAGGTCAGTTGTGTTAAATTTTTCACTATTCCAAGGAACACACCTCCAGATAAACATTAAAATTTCAGATAAACAGATAAACAATTGATCTGAGATATCAAAACTGATAAACCTGAATTGCTGACATAGATATTTTAATGTGTGTTATATATATAACATGGTTAAATTCCTTCTATTTTACATCAAAATCTATGCTTTTGCGAGTTTCTACAAACATGCATTTTATTGATTTTTTAAAAGAGTCGTTTTTATAGAATTAAAAGTTCCTAAAATGTAGAGAATTGCTTTATATCTTCTTTTTTATTTCAATACTTACCACTGAAACCATTTTCTAAATTTCTAAAAATTTGACATAAACCTGGAGGTGTGTAGCTTTAAACCATTATGTCAAAAAGTTCTCTATTCCAGATATTTAATCTTTTTCTTCTGCATCTGTGCAAAAGTCGGTGAAGTTAAACCAGGCTAAGCCACAGTTAACTGCAAAAGGTAATTGCCATTTTTTTTTAATTAGCATATTTCATAAAACAGATTTCTTTGATCTAGTTTTTTTAATTAGTACAACTAAATACATCATTCTAATATCGGCTTTGAGCCTCAAAAAAATGAAAATAATATTTTATATTGTTTTTTTTTATGTTTTGGTGCTATTTTGAATATAGAAATATTAACAATATAATTTCTAATGAAATATTGCGAAATACTGAAAAATATTGAAGAACGATAATACTCATTTTCATAGCATTTATTTTTTGACTATTGTGAAACATTCGTTTGTAATTGCTCTGTAGTCAGAGATATTTTTTCTATATTTTTCACTGGTTCTCTGGAACAATTGTAGTATGTTAGTATTCTTGGGCATGCATGACCAGTATCATTAGAAGATACAGAGCACAGCACGCTGCGGGTGCCATCACTTGCTGCAGGTGCTGGGCAATATGTAAAAGAGTTATAGTTTGGTCTTTTTCTGATCTTATCGAAGACACAAACATTTGAAGTTCAAGGCATAGTAGATCAAGAAAGGAATTAAACATACAAGGCATGCAGAAAGTGTATCCCAAACTGGACTCATGCTAGGGGATTTTATACTCGCATTATATTTTTACACTATTGCAAAACTTAAAATTTTGATAAGTGGAGGTGCACAACTTCAAATTCTGATAAACTGAAATTGTTAAATATCAGGACTCAAGATTATTTCTTTGTTTTTCTATTAACTTCTATTTTTCTAAACAAAAGGTCAAGGTCACTAGGGGTCCAGGACTCACCATGAGGATGTAAAATTAGTTTCTAAATCATCCTACAAGGTTTAAAAGAAATATATGAAAAGTTTTTTTTAGTTATTCCCAATTGCTGACGCCGTAGTCATCGCTGCCGCCAGAATTTGGATTGCTTAGTTACGCTTCCACTACAAGTGGGTGAGACAAGAACAACTAAGAAAAACTGATTTTCTATGTAAAAAATTCTGACAAAATGCAAGAGAGAACTAGAAAATGCTTTTGTAAAAAAGCGCATGTCTCCCCCAATGCAAAGTCCTATAGGCAAGAAGTCAATAGGGGTCAGGAGCGGAAGTCAAAGAGACACTGATGGTTGGCTGCAATAGGGATCATCTACTTGGCATGTCCAGTCATCCTGCTAAATTTCAACACTCGTGGCCTAGTGGTTCTCAAGTCACTGTTCAGGCTCCTGTGACCCTGACCTTTGATCAAGTGACCTCAAAATAAATAGGGGTCATGTACCCTGCATGTCCAATCATCCTATTAAGTTTCAACATTGTAGGTCAAGTGGTTCTCAAGTTATTTCCAAAAAATGATCTTACATGAACAGGCCACTGTGACCTTGACCTTTAATAGACTGACCCCAAAATCAATAGGGTTCATCTACTCTCCATGTTCAATCATCCTATGAAGTTTCAACATTCTGGGTCAAGTGGTTCTCAAGTTATTGATCGGAACTGGTTATCAATGTTCAGACCCCTGTGACCTTGACCTTTAACGGAGTGACCCCAAAAACAATAAGGGTCATTTACTCTGCATGAAAATCATCCTATGAAGTTTCAATACTCTGGGTCGAGAGGTTCTCAAGTTATTGATTGGAAATGGTTTTCCATGTTCAGGCCCCTGTGGCCTTGACTTTTAACAGAGTGACCCTAAAATCGTTAGGGTTCATCTACTCTGCATGACCAATCATCCTACGAAGTTTCATCATTCCGGGTCAAGTGGTTCTCAAGTTACTGACCGGAAATGGTTTTCAATGTGCGGGCCCCTGTGACCTTGACCATTCACAGAGTGACCCCAAAATCGTTAGGGGTCATCTACTCTTTATGACCAACCATCCTATTAAGTTTCAACATTCTGGGTCAAGTGGTTCTCAAGTTACTGACCGGAAATGGTTTTCAATGTTAAGGCCCCTGTGACCTTGACCTTTAATGGAGTGACCCCAAAATCAATAGAGGTCATCTACTTTGCATGTACAATCATCCTATGAAGTTTCAACATTCTGGGTCAAGTGGTTCTCTAGTTATTGATCAGAAATGGTTTTCAATGTTCAGGCCCCTGTGACCTTGACCTTTGACAGAGTAATCCCATAATCAATAAGAGTCATCTACTCTTTATGACCAATCATCCTATCAAGTTTCAACATTCTGGGTCAGGTGGTTCTCTAGTTATTGATTGGAAATTGTTTTCAATGTTCAGGCCCCTGTGACCTTGACCTTTGACGGAGTGACCCCAAAATCAATAGGGGTCATTTACTCTTCATGACCAATCATCCTATGAAGTTTCAACATTCTGGGTCAAGTGGTTCTCTAGCTATTGATCGGAACTGGTTTTCAATGTTCAGGCCCCTGTGACCTTGAACTTTGACGGAGTGACCCCAAAATCAATAGGGGTCATCTACTCTTCATGACCAATCATCCTATGAAGTTTCAACATTCTGGGTCAAGTGGTTCTCTAGTTATTGATCGGAAATGGTTTTCAATGTTCAGGCCCCTGTGACCTTGACTTTTGATGGAGTGACCCCAAAAACAATAGGGGTCGTCTCCTCCAGCAGCCCTACAACCCTATGAAGTTTGAAGGTTCTAGGTCAAATGGTTCTCCAGTTATTGCTCGGAAATGAAGTGTGACGTACGGACGGACGGACGGACAGGGCAAAAACAATATGTCTCCTGGGGGAGACATAATTACTTTAAATTTGACACCCAAAGAAATAAAAACAGCATCAATATGTGGACATTATTGCATGGGAACTGCAATATGTTAGCAACACATTCTACTATCATGTTAAATAACAAAAGTGATACTGTTAATTTAAAAAATAAGACTTAATTACCAACATACTTCTTGTTGTCTCTCATTCTAATTATAAACAAATGACACTCAGTCATTTTGTGTATATAATAAACAGTATATAATAGTTTTTATCATTAAAGTTCCATAAGGCTTTAAATTTTCTTTTTTAAAAAAATAGGAAGCATCCCTGTCCAATTAGATGTTGTGTATAACTATATGGTTAGACAGTAACTTCTTTCATTACTGCACATGAACTTAATATACAGCAGGAGTCATAAAGGGAGGTAATCAAGATTAATGGTATCATTGAAATTTTCTACTATGTTAATTGATATTAAAACAATTGACAAATATTGAAGGAAACATAATAATTATATCACTAATTTTAAGAATAACAGGAAATTAATGAATTTTATGCTCAAAACAAAAATGTTGCAGCCACATCACAAACAACTGCATCATGAGCCTTTAATAAGATTTTTATTTTTGACTTGGCTATTCCACTCTTTAAATTTTTTTCATTCTATATATTAGTTTCTTACAAGTGAAAAATGTTTGATAATTTTTGCTGAGAAAATACTAGATAAAATTCACTCAAATATTTCGATAATTCACTGAAAAACATGTAATAAAAACCTAAGAATGAGATTAACACTTAAAATAAAGATGAAAATTTTACCCTAAAATAACAGCCAAAAAATTTGACCAATAATAATTAAATTTTCACTGTAAGCATCTTATAACAAAAAAAAAAAAAAAACAACAACCCCCCCCCCCCCCCCCCCCCCCCCCCCAAAAAAAAAAACAGTCGTGTAAATCATTGATAGAAATGAAATTTTATACTTTAATACACAATACTTCTATTTAATAAATTTTAACAAAACATTTCAAAATCCTACCTGTATTTATCTCTACACTTGTCTCCTATTTCCCCGACAGGCCTAAGACAGTAGATACACTATAAGCTTGCTAATGCTACCTTTTTAAGAGTGAGACACCTGGTTACCTGGTTTTATCATGAGAAGAAACTGTCTTTGATTGGCAGAATGACTGAATTTAGTGAGCTTCCAGCTTTTACATGATTGGTATTTTATGTCTAGGATTTCATGTTGAACTAGAACTGTCATAGGAGTGACGAATAATACCCCCACAATATGGTCTTGTCATAGAAGTATGGCAACCATAAGAAAGGAATGGTCTCGTAAAAAATTAGTCGTTGACAAATATGTGAAAAATTTTTGGTTTGTAGCCAATGTCAAAGTCGAACTTGTCCTGTATTTGATAATGTTACACCTGTGTACCAAAAATTATTTAAATTTGTCAAACCTTTCATGAGTTATTGTCCAGAAACCATTTAAACCCACGGACCGACAGACAAGCTCACTCCTATATAACTAGGAGTGTGAGGGTGGGGAAGTAATGGCGATACTAAACAGTTTTAACTTTAACTCTTTATTTTGTGTTTATAGCTTGACTATTCGAAGATTAGTGAGAGTGATTCTTCTCTGCACAGTGCATGTTGTCACTGTCAAACCTTGATTATACTTTTGATGCAAATATTGTTCATATATCATGAGTAACAATTGCATGTGGATTTGAACTATGCACAAGGCTTCCTCGTCATCAAACCTACTGCAATAATCAAATTAGATAACACTTGGTTGAATTTAATACAAATTCTAACAGGACCAGCAAATAACCTACATACATGTAGAGCAAAATCTATCTCGGGTTATTGTGCAATAAACCACTCGCGTGCAATGACATCATTCGATCCAGGTGCGTAGCACGGTCGTAAAAAGTAGTTACCATTTTCTCTAACACTGTTGATACTAGTATGTCGTGTTAGAATCAAAACTAGAGCTATCACTAAAGGTGATGAATGTACCCCCCGCATGCACTGACACAGTACATTGAATTTGACACATACAAGACTGCATAATTATGTGGACTGTATGTATACAGTACAGTAGCAAAAAACAAAGTCCCATAACTATGTAGAATATTTATCTAAAAGAATGTAACATGCACCATGCACAACTAGGGTTGGTACTGATCACTTGTGTGAAGTTTCATTAAATTGTGTGCAAAGGATTTGGTAGATTAGGCATGCACAAGATTGCATATGCAGGCTGTATGTACATAGTATGTTAACAAGAAACAAAGTCCCATAACTCTGCAATTTTTGTCGCTAAAAGAACCTAACATGACCCATGCACAACTACTGTTGTTAACTGATCAGTTGTGTGAAGTTTCATTAGATTGTGTCAAGGAGATGAGAGAGATGGTACCACAGATTGTGGTCTATGTATATAGTATAGTAACAAAAAACAAAAAGTCCCATAACTCTGCAAATTTTTTTTCTGAAAGAACCTAACATGCCCCATGCACAACTACTGTTGTTACTGATCAGTTGTGTGAAGTTTCATTAAATTGTGTCAAGGGGATGAGGAGAGATGGTGCGCACAAGATTGTGTCTATGTATATAGTATAGTAACAAAAAAACAAAGTCCCATAACTCTGCAAAATTTTTTTCTAAAAGAACCTAACATGCCCCATGCACAACTACTGTTGGTACTGATCACTTGTGTGAAGTTTCATTAAATTGTGTCAAGGGGATGAAGAGAGATGGTGCGCACAAGATTGTGTCTATGTATATAGTATAGTAACAAAAAAATACTCATCAAAAATATCATAGAATAACCCGAGTGTTTCGTTCTTATGCGAAACAATATATCACTCAGGCCTACGGCCTTCCTGATATATTCTTAATTATAATTATCTATGAACAAACGCTACACGTGTTGTTGTTGATTTTTCTTATTTGATATATTCTTACGCATAAGAACTCAAAACACGGGTTATTCTATGATAAACCATGTTTGGGAACTTATTATTTCTTAATTATAGCACTTTCTGGACTCTGAAACCACCTACTGTGAAATCATTAATATTCGTGGGGGACTGATTTTCAGGGATTTCGTGGTAGAGTCAATCCAAGAAATTAAATCCCAATGAATAAGTAAAATCCCCATTCATTTTATGTCCAAAAGTTGAAATCCACGGATTCATATCCCCATGAAATTGCTGTTTTTACTTAAACCAAGAAAATTCATGCCCACGAAATTTAATGATTTTACAGTATATCTCAGTATACCAACTATGTTGTTTTAGATTGAAACTTCTGACACTGCTTCCCAGTCACAAAGCCAACTGAAATAAGTAAGATAGATAACTGTTGGTTTAATTCAATAAAAATTATGACTCTTTTTCGACCAAGAAAATTTAGTTAAAGTTTCAGTTACACAATAATGTCTTGCCAAAGTTACAGCCCTTGCTCAATTTTAGAAAAGTCAAGAATGCTGACTTTTGAACCGCTCTTGTTCATATAATATTATCTGGAGATTTTACAGAGAAAAGTGGAAGAATACCAGTGAAAAAATAATTCACACATCTTGTTAGTAAAATGTAGTGCAAATCTACAAATCTCAAAAAATCTTTCAAGTTTTTCTTACATGAACACTATATAATTATGACATAATCATTTTGTGTATCATAGTTACCTGGGCATTGGTAAAAACAGACAATTTCGTTTCTTTAACATGTAAGATCAAAATTTTAATTACTGGTACTGATGATAATGAGGTTTTTTACCTGTAACTTTTTTATTTCTGCAAATTGAAATCAATGGTCGGTATCAAAATAAAGCTTAACTTTTGCTGAAAACTTTATATAATTCAAATTTATATTTAGTAAGCAAACTCACACGAAGTGAGGGCCTGAATGGGGTATGTAAAAAGGGGACTTTATGAACGTTGACTGATGATAAATTCGAACCCTTTGTCATTTACAAAATTTTCTTGGTATTATTATATTGAAACTTTCCCCAAAAAGCTGCAACAGTCATTCCTGATCATGTAATGAAAAGTTGACAAATGTCAGGCCTTCATGTTTCGACAGTGAGCATGCGCAAAAAAATACCCCCTTCCCCGAGTAATTTTGAATAAATTTTTTTTATAAAAATTATAATTAAGTCCATTATTTATACAGAATATTTACCAATTAATGTTATTAGTTTACACCAGTTTGTGTTGTAAGTGAAACTATTAGATGTGTGTTCATTTTTATAAATTAACCGATTGCATACAAATTTCCAAGTGTTCGACTTTATCATCTGTCCGGGTTTATCATCAGTACCAGTATCTTTCACTTGATCAGTAGCCATTACAACATTCAAGAAATAAAAAAAAACAACAGAAATATGATCATATTTTTTACAGCCTGACTCCAATTACCAATTATCTAACTATTATGTATTTCCTTAAATTTTAGTTAAAATTTATGAACTTGATCTGTATTACTAGCAGGTAATTGATCCTGGTGTAGATTTTAAGTAATTTTATTGGAATTTTAATCCTTACCCTGCTATATTTCTATAATGGACTTTCAATTTGGACAGTACCACTTAATATTCAAAGGGGTTTTCACTGAAAATTTACTGACTGAATAGCGAACAGTGCAGACCATGACTGCACGGATGTGCAGGCTGATCTTGGTCTGCTCTGGTCGCAAAGGCAGATTAATCATCTGCAGCCAGCAGGCTAAGGGTTAAGCAAGGGAAGTAATTACTGTCAAAGCATTAATTTTCGTGGTGCACTCGTGGATTTCGTAATTAAGCCAAAAAAGGAAATTAAATCTTAACAAAGCAATAAAATTCTCAAAGGTCAAAATCCACAATTTTATATCCCAAACAGCCTTTGGAATTCAGGTTTTTTTAATATATCAGACAATACCATTGGTACGATACATAAGGCTGAAGAACTCTACATTAAGTTTTGTTTGTCTTGTTTTGTTGTGTCTTAATGTCATACCGACACAATAACAGGTCATATGGGGACTTTCTGGCTTTTGATGGTGAAGGAAGAAGCCCAGGCATCCATCCGTGCATTATTTCATCATAGACAGGCCCGTGGACCTATCACAAGCCAGCTAGGTGGCTTCCACACATGAAGTCAACACCCCGAACAAGACTTGATCCCTTATCCGTGAAGGGAAAGTGATGCAAAGTCAGGGATCTTAACCACTCTGCCATGGAGGCCCCCTCTACATGAAGCAGTATAATCTTTCATCATTTTTAAAATATCCTGAGCTATTTGAGCCGTGCCATGAGAAAACCAACATAGTGGGTGTGCGACCAGCATGGATCCAGACCAGCCTGCGCATCCGCGCAGTCTGGTCAGGCTCCATGCTGTTTGCTTTTAAAGCCTATTGGAATTGGAGAAACTGTTAGCGAACAGCATGGATCCTGACCAGACTGCGCGGATGCGCAGGCTGGTCTGGATCCATGCTGGTCGCAAAGCCACTATGTTGGTTTTCTCATGGCACGGCTCATTTATCATCAAGCATTTTATAAATAATTTTGAAGCATTTATATAGTTTGTTACATCACAAGTAAAATATTCACTTAGTTTTAAATTTGAATTTTGTATCTTTTCAGTTTTATGGGTTTTGCATTAAAATTTAATGCATTTTCTCATTTTTTTTTTCTCATTTTTAGAAGATTACAAAAAAAGGGAAAGACAGGTGTTAACCAAACCTTTTTTGGACTACATTCATGCATTTTTATGTAACTGCCCATTTTAAACTTTTTCAAAATAAAAAGTTACAGCCCCACAATAAAATGAAGCAATTCATTGTAGTTAATGCACGTATAGATTACTGCGCAGTATCCTGCTATTAACATAAAAATAGATAAATCAAGTTTTTTGCATTTGGCAAATCAAAGCACTTCTATTGGTGTTTTTTTTTATACAGCAGTGTTATACTGTTAACATGCAGTAGCAGAACAAACAAAATTATAGAAAAAAATTTTAAGAACACCTGCCTGTCTCGTAACATTAATGCCAGTTGTTTTTAGCCAAACTTTTTGTCTCATTCTTTTTTTTTTTCCACATTCAAAGTCGTATTTCTCAAAAAAAAGGGAACAATTTTATAATTCTGCAACTGTGCGTTGTGGCAAACTGCCATACATTTTCAAGCAAGATATTTCATCCAAAACAGAAAACCTCCCTAAGACCTGTATAATAAATTATAATAGATTATAATAAATAAATGAAATATATATTACAATTATTCCTGCGCAGTGACTGGTTAGTACTTACATGCAGATGATTTCAGGTTGTAGGTTCAATCCCTTACAGGCACCATGTTTTTTCGAATTCTTTTTTCTTGTTTCTTTCATGAATCTACAAAAAATATTTTTTGAAATAAATAATGATAATAAATATGTCAAACAGAGCACAGGGATGAAAAATCTGGTAGTGGTTTATCTGAAATATGATTCTTTGAAAACCCACAGTAAACTTCTGGCTATTTTAATCAAATTTGTTTCATATAGCATAGACTTGTTTTCTAATGTAATTTTATTTCAACCGCCTTGGTTGTCTAATGGTTACAAGAGCCCTCTTTTCTAGTGCGGGAGGTCGTGGGTTTGATCCCTGGTCACACCAAGCCAAAGAGGATAGCATTAAGAGGATAGTGCTAGGACTGGTCAGCCTCAGGTGTAAGGATAACGTGACTGGGTCGGGTATTGTCACTTGTCTACAGGGTGATTATTCTAGTGAGGCAGCACTATAAAGTTGGGCATTGTGCTCACTGCTACAAGTAGACACCATCGTTTATATGACTGAAAAATAGTTGAAAAAGATGTTAAACCCAAAACACTAACACTAACTAACTAATTTTACTTCAAACTTTCAAAAAAGTATTTCTGTTAAATGTTACTTTCATTTCGATTTAATAATAGTGACATCAGGAACAATAATGACCTTGTATGTTTTTATTACACCAAAAAAGAACAATTTTGAGTTGTTTTCTTCAGGATACATAACAAAGTAATTATAAACATTTATTTAGTCAGCAAATGATTAATGTTAACCCTTACCCTGCTAAATTTTTATAATGAACTTGTCCATCTTTCAATTTGGACAGTACCAATAACTGTTAAAAGAGGTGCATACCAAGAAAATAGTGACTGAATGGCGAACAGTGTAGACCATGATTATAAATCATATTAAATAACAATTCATTTTTAAATTGCTGAAAAAAAAATGTATGAAATAATTGACATCATATCAAAGAGTAATATTGAAGAAAATACAGCAACAATTATTTATTATTTATGTCCATGTGATGGACAACACTTATTATGTTGATTGTTCATGCTAAGTTATGTGAAAGTTCATGTAGGTATAAACCAGAATGACTCATGATTTTTATCAAATACTTTTTGAGCTAGGCATTAGGTGAAAACGTGCATTTTTTACTATTTCAGGGTCCATAACTTTGGAAATAGGGGGAAGAACCAGACGAAAAATAGGATGTGCACAAGTCTATACCATGATAAAGACACATGCAAGGTTTCAGAAGTTTATATGAAATACTTTTTGAGCTAGGCGCGTCACAAGGTGAAAATGTGCACTTTTTACCATTTCAGGGGCCATAACCCTAGAAATAGGGGGCAGAGCCAGACGAAAAATAGGAGGTGTGCAAGTTCATATCAGGATAAAGACTCATGCAAGTTTTCATCAGTTTATATCAAATACGTTTTGAGCTAGGCACGTCACAAGGTGTAAATGTGCATTTTTGACCATTTCAGGGGCCATAATTCTGAAAACAGGGGGCGGAGCCAGACAAAAAATAGAAGGTGCACAAGTTCATATCATGATAAAGACCCATGCAAGGTTTCATCAAGTTATATGAAATACTTTTTGAGCTAGGCGCGTCACAAAGTGAAAATGTGCATTTTTTCCTATTTCAGGGGCCATAACTCTGAAAATAGGGGGCGGAGCCAAGCCAAAACTAAGAGGTGTGCAAGTCCATATCATGATTAAGACTCATTCAAGGTTTCACCAATTTATATAAAGTATTTCTTTAGCTAGGCATGTCACAAGGTGAAAATGTGCATTTTTGACTATTTCAGGGGCCATAACTCTGGAAATAGGGGTCAAAGTCAGACGAAAAATAGAAGGTGTCCAAGTTCATATCATGATAAAGACTCATGCAAGGTTTCATCAATTTATATCAAATACATTTTGAGCTAGGCGCGTCACAAACTTTTTTCGGATGGATTCACAGATGGAGAATGGACAAGACTAAATCTATATGCCCCTTCCACTGAGTGGTGGTGTCACAAAAAGTTACAGACTTGATCCTTGACTTTTTGACCTTGAATTTTCAGGTAGGGTCCGATCTTGGCAAGACACATAGTCTCATTATGGGGAGCATCTGAGGAAGGCAGTACTAAACAGATATTGTTAACATTTGACCTTTGAGGTAGGGGTCTGGGTTTGTGCTTGACACATTACCTGATTATAATGGCAAAGTTACTGATCGGACAAGAAAAATTACACCTGAATGTCACATTAACTTTGAGGTTGGGATCTCGGTGTTGCTAATGACACATCATCATTATGGAGAATGTTTGTGCACAGTAACATTAAATCCCCAGATAGATGAGGCAGTTATGGAGTGGGAAACAGACCCTGTTAATACACCTTCAAATATGACCTTGACCTTTGAGCTAGGCCTACGGGAGTTATGCTAAACACACCTTTACATGATGGGGAACAACTGTGCCATGTAATATTATTATCAATTGATGGATGTTTGAGTTTTGGAGCAGAACAAAAAGCTGTGGACCTTTGACCTTTCATTCAGAAGTCTAGCAGTTGTGCACGACAAGTCATCTCGTTATGGCGAACATTTGTGCCATGTAATATTAAAACAGGCCATGAGGGATGGCAGAGTTATGGACCAGACATGAAAATGTGGATGGACCGGCTGCCGGGATGAACAGACCGAAATGAGCAACCTTAGTCCTTACCATGCTGGACACGATTAATTCTGCCTTTGCGGCCAGTGTAGCTCATGATCAGCCTTCACATCCATGCAATCTGATCATGATCTGCACTGTTCGCCACTCAGCCAGTATCTTTTTAGTAATCACCCCTTTCAACAGTTACTGGTAACGGTAATGTCTAAATTGGAAGATGGACAAGTTCATTATAGAAATTTAGCAGAGTAAGGGTTTGAGTCCCAAAAACTGATCTAAGGAGAAGCAGGGATGTAAGAAGCATCAACTGGCATGGCCAGAAACTAAATGACACTAATGTTGAACTTTTTAAAAGAGAACAATCTTCCACAAAACATCTTCATTTTTTTAAACGATTCCCGGAAAAACACAACACCACAAAGGCCATCAGATTTTCACTTCTTATCATGAAATGTACACCTCAACATTACTTAGACTGGTACACCTCAACATTACTTAGACTGGTTTTAAAGTTGTGTTTTCATTACAAGTATGCATTTTTAATGCATCAATTTTGCTGTTAATATACATTTTTAATGCATCAGTTACTTTTTAACATGAAAAGCAAAAACTGTCTGCATATAATTTATGGCCCAGTGCACAAACTACTGAGGTAGGCCGCAAGTATTGTATTCTTTTTTGCACCAGCACTTGCACAGGTGGGGAAGATGACAAACAGTGACTAGATTGAGGACTTTGACCCAGTTGCTTGTCTGAAATAAATGACCCAATCATTCCCCTGAGAAGAACGACCAAGTTACTCACAAACTATGACCCAGCCGTCTGCCTAAGAAGTATGACCCAGTCATTTGCTTGTGAAATATGACCCAGTTATTTGCCAAAGAAATATGACCCAGTCATTTGTTTGAGAAGTATAACCCAGTTATTTGCTTGTGAAATATAACCCAGTCATTTGCTTATCAAAGATGAAGGAGCAGGAGTTTTCATTCTATAACCATCTGGCAAGAGAGAAATACTACATGCAGCCACAGGAAAACACTGCAGCAATTACAAGGTGGAAACTGCAGCACTCATGAAGGCCGTCTCAATGATTGAAGACTCGGCAGAAGAAAGCTCCTCAGTCGTCTTTCTCACAGATATACTGTCTGTCATGGAAGCTCTGACCAACAATAAATCTCCATTACTGGCTAGGAGAATGCAGAGCCTGAGTATCACCTGCAAAGTAGCATTCCAGTGGATTCCATACCATTAAGGACTTGCAGGCAATGAAGAGGCAGACCAACTGGCTAAGCTAAGAGCTCAGTCAGAACAACCAACAACACCTGTGAGCTACAAGGAGAAAGTCACCATCATCAAGGCACTAACAAGACCAAGGATAGAGGAAGATGCTTTTCATCTCCTTGATCGGTCTGAACAAGTGATGCTGGTCAGGCTTCGCTCAGGGCACAACAAGCTAAAAGCTCACATGTACAAGAAATACAGACTGGCACCATCACCAACCCGTCCATGTGGTGAGGAAGATCAGACTACGGAGCATCAGTACTTCAGAAGGTAAAAGGCATGACCAGGAACAAGCTGCCACTTGGCCCATAGATACCTCGATCCACAAGAAACTGTATAGAGGCATTGAGGATCTGCGGCAAACCACAAGTTTCATCAAGGCTACTGGTCTAACAGTGTAGGGCAAACGAAGAAGAAGATCCTTGTGAAATATGACCCAGATATTTGGTTGTGAAATATGACCAAGTTATTTGCTTAAGAAGTATGACATATAGTTATTTGTTTGTGAAATATGTCCCAGTTATTTGCTTGTAAAATATGACCCAATTATTTGCTAAAGAAATATGTCCCAGTTATTTGGTTGTGAAATGTGACCCAGTCATTTGGTTGTGAAATATGACCCAATTATTTGCTTGTGAAATATGACCTAGTTATTTGTTTGTGAAAACCCAGTAATTTGCTTGTGAAATATGACCCAGTCATTTGCTTGAGTAACATGTTGCCAAAGAAATATGACCCAGTCACTTGCTTGAGAAGTATGACCCAGTCACTTGCTTGTGAAATATGACCCAGTCATTTTCTTTAGTAACATATTGCCAAAGAAATATGACCCAGTCACTTGCTTGAGTAACACGTTGCCAAAGAAATATGACCCAGTCACTTGCTTGAGAAGTATGACCCAGTCATTTGCTTGTGAAATATGACCCAGTCATTTTCTTTAGTAACATATTGCCAAAGAAATATGACCCAGTCACTTGCTTGAGAAGTATGACCCAATCATTTGCTTGTGAAATATGACCCAATCATTTTCTTGAGTAACATGTTGCCAAAGAAATATGACCCAGTTACTTGCTTGAGAAGTATGACCCAGTCACTTGCTTGTGAAATATGACCCAGTTATTTACATGAGTAACATGTTGCCAAAGAAATATGACCCAGTCACTTGCCAAAGAAATAATACCAGTCATATACCTACGAGTTCGAACAAGTCATTTGTTTGAAAGGTATGAGATAGTCACTCTCTGAGTACTTCTTACCTGTAGTCTTTGATCAAGAATTTTAGACAGGCAAAGTGAGTGGCTGCCTATGGGATGTGTTGGTCATTTATTGTCAGTCACATGTCTGAATACCACTCCAAGTCACAACTGCCCTGGCACTAATGGTGAAAGATTTGAATTCACACTGACACTATGCAAGTCAAACTGGAGTTTCCAGAGCACCTCTTTGCAATATTTTAGGCACAATCCAGTTGGGCGGCTTCATAACATGGTGAAGTAAGGAGGGCTTCAACCCACAGGGGTAAACGCCGCTCTTCATGGAATTACACGCCTCAACACGTGTATCATTGAAGGTTCCAAGTTCACCACCGTTTGAATACATCTGCAGATGTCTCTAAATTGCTTTTTGTACTTTTAGCATGTGTAAATGTTGAGTTCTGCTCAACCCGGGGCTAGAGGGCGTGGACGGTAGCATGCATTTCCACTACCGTCCATGAACAGGCTCAATCAAACCGAGCCTGCAACATTTTCGTTTTTGTCCTGTTGAGCGACCTGTGAAGTTTCCACTTTTCTCTATTTTAGCATCTTCATCCCACAGGGGTTAGCATCCCACAGGGGTTTAAAGCAGCAATTAATTCAGTCTGCAACCTAAATCACTATCACTGAGGCCCAACTGGAGAACTTAACAATTAAAACATTAAAAATCTGTATTTTTTACAAACCTACTTAACATTCAAATGAATCCACCAGATGTATGTCCACAGGACAATTGGTCACCAACTTCTTATCACTGTATATTCATATGTTACATGTTCTTTCCTGGAAAACCTTTACATAATAGCCTTACAGATGTTACAAGAAAAAATTCCATCTTTATACAGATTTAGAGTTATTGTTTTAATAACAAGCTAATTCTGTACATTTGAAACAGATATTGTTCTGCTTTGATAAAAACTGACAATGGAGAACAAATCTTTGTACTACCATATTCCCTCATTGTGATATTAAAACAATAGCTCTAAAATATCAATAAAAGACTAGGTAATTTTTCTTGCAACATCTGTAAGTTTATATTATATAATATAGGTTTTCCAGCAAATAACGCGGCTATTTCCTCCATTTTTCAGCTTAGCTGTGCAAGTTTGATTCAGTTAAGGATTTGAATGCATTTAATTACTTGTTTGGAAGTAAATGAAAACAAGAGGGCCATGAAGGCCCTTTATCGCTCACCTGACCTACTGACCTAAAAATCATCAAGATTAACATTCTGACCAAGTTTCATTAAGATATGGTCATAAATGTGGCCTCTAAAGTGTTCACTAGCTATTCCTTTGATTTGACCCCCTGACCTAGTTTTTGACCCGACATGACCCAGATTCTAACTTGACCTAAAGATCATCAAGGCTAACATTCTGACTAAGTTTCATGAAAATACAGTCATAAATGTGGCTTCTAGAGTGTAAACAAGCTTTTCATTTGATTTGACCTAGTGACCTAGTTTTTGACCCCTTCTGATCCAGATTTGAACTTGACCTAAAGATAATCAAGATTAACATTCTGACCAAGTTTCATTAAGATACGGTAATAAATGTGGCCTCTAAAGTGTAAACTAGATTTTTCTTTGATTTGACCCGGTGACCTAGCTTTGACCCGACATGACCCAGATTCAAACTTGACCTAAAGATTATCAAGTTTAACATTCTGACCAAGTTTCATGAAGATACAGTCATAAATGCAGCCTCTACAGTGTTAACAAGCTTTTCCTTTGATTTGACCTGGTGACCTAGTTTTTGACCCCAGATGACCCAGATTTAAACCTGACCTAAAGATTATCAAGTTTAACATTCTGACTAAGTTTCATGAAGATACAGTCATAAATGCAGCCTCTACAGTGTTAACAAGCTTTTCCTTTGATTTGACTTGGTAACCTAGATTTTGATCCCAGATGACCCAATATTGCAATCATCCAAGATTTATTGAGCATAACACTTTGACCAAGTTTCATAAAGATTGGGCCAAAATTGTGACCTCTAAAGTGTTAACAAGCTTTTCCTTTGATTTGACCTGGTGACTTAGTTTTTGACCCCCCAGATGACCCAATATCAAACTCATCAAAGATTTTATTAAGGGTAACATTCTGACCAAGTTTCATTAAGATTAAATAAAAAATGTGACCTCTAGAGTGTTTACAAACTTTTCCTTTGATTTGACCTGGTGACCTAGTTTTTGACCCCAGATGACCCAATATCGAACTTGTCCAAGATGTTATTGAGGGTAACATTCTGACCAAGTTTCATTAAGATTTGGCCAAAATTGTGACCTCTAGAATGTTAACAAGCTTTTCCTTTGATCTGACCTGGTGACCTAGTTTTTGACCCAGATGACCCAATATCGAACTCATCCAAGATTTTATAGAGGGTAACATTCTGATCAAGTTTCATTAAGATTGGGCCAAAAATGTGACCTCTAGAGTTATAACAGTCAAACTGTTGACAACGGATGACGGACGGACGCCGATGGGCACACTGGGCGATCACAAAAGCTCACCTTTTAGCACTTCGTGCTCAGGTGAGCTAAAAATTATGTTGATTTTTTTCGCATTTTAATGTGTTAATTTACATCTTTCAACTGTCCTATTGAAGCAGGTATTAGTCAAAATATTATTATCAATGCAATTAAGCCATAAATGTAATTTGTAAATATCTTTTGTATTAAAGTCTAAATTCTTTTGGATGGTGTGTGAGAGAGGAGAGGAGTGTGTGTGGGAGTGGAGAGGGGTGTGTGTTGGAGTGGAGAGGGGTGTGTGTGGGGTAGTGGAAAGGGGTGTGTGTGGGAGTGGAGAGGGGTGTGTGTTGGAGTGGAGAGGGGTGTGTGTGGGGGAGTGGAAAGGGGTGTGTGTGGGAGTGGAGAGGGGTGGGAGCACTTTGATTTATCCCAGTATGTATGATAGCTGTCAATCAGCATGTCTGTCTAAATCCTAAACACACATCTTTAAAAGGTTAAAACTCCCAAGTATTCTTAACCCTGACCCTGCTAAATTTCTATAATAAACTTGTCCATCTTTCAATTTGGACAGTACCATTAACTATTAAAAGGGGTGCATACCAAACAGGTACTGACTGAATTGCAAACAGTGCAGGTCATGATGAGACTGCATGGATGTGCAGGCTGATCATGATCTGCGCTGGTCACAAAGGCAGAATCAGTCGTGTCAAGCATGATAAGGTTAAATATAACTCTTGACAGGATAAACAAAAGTGAAAAGTATCATAAAATATTGTTTAAATGTGACTGACTACCTTTAAGTAGAAGACTTATAATTTCAGAATCAAGTTACTTTTTTACGTTTAACTTAGGAATGAAACTACTTTATAAATCCAGACATGAATCTGTAGTATAGTAACTATTACTGTGAAATCATTAATATTCGTGGGGGACTAATTTTCGTGGATTTTTATGGTTGAGTCAATCCATGAAATTTAATCCCAACGAACATGTGAAATTCCCATTCATTTTATGTTGAAAAGTTAAAATCCACGAATTCATATAATGGGCCCAAAAAATTGCCGTTTAGACTCAAACAACGAAATTTCATGCCCACGAAATTAAATGATTTTACAGTATTCACTTTTTTGTGATATCTTTAATTCATTTTATTATATGATTAAACTTAATTTGTGATATCTTACAACATATTTATTTAATGATATAACTAATTTTAACATATCATTTAATGTATTTTGTGATATCCTTAAATACAGCAGAATTTTAATGATTTCAATTTTTTTTTTTTCTTTTTTTTGTTAATGTCATTCAGTTATGTAACAATGGGCAGTTAACCTAACCAGTGTTCCTGGATTCTATACCAGTACAAACCTTTTCTCCACAGGTAACTGCCAACTTCCCCACATGACTCAGAGGTGGAGGAAGTATGATTTCAGACACCATGGCTTTTATCAAATCCTCATGGAGAACATACGGCCCATCCGGGGATCTAACTCGCGACCCAGCAATCTGTAGATCTGCACTCTCCCTATTCAGCTAAGCGGGCGGGTTCAATAAATAACTAGAAAATGCTTTTGTAAAAAAGCGCATGTCTCCCCCAATGCAAAGTCCTATAGGCAAGAAGTCAATAGGGGTCAGGAGCAAAAGTCAAAGAGACACTGATGGTTGGCTGCAATAGGGATCATCTACTTGGCATGTCCAATCATCCCGCTAAATTTCAACACTCTTGGCCTAGTGGTTCTCAAGTCACTGTTCAGGCTTCTGTGACCTTGACCTTTGATCAAGTGACCTCAAAATAAATAGGGGTCATCTACTCTGCAAGTCCAATCATCCTATTAAGTTTCAACATTGTAGATCAAGTGGTTCTCAAGTTATTTCCAAACAAGAGTGCCAGAATGTCACAATATATGCCCGTCACAGCAAATTTCTTTACTCTAGCACCTGTATTTGCAGATGTAATTTTAATTTTGTGGTTGTTTAGTAATCACTGTAATTCTTTTGTTTTTCTAAGTCCACAAAAAAACTCCTTACCAGGTAGAGATACCTCAAAATACACCTAAAATTAGAAAGTAACAACTATGTTGTACCACAGAAAAGTGGTCTTGGTTTTTCCCTACGTTATAGTAACAACTAAGGGAAGTTAATCTTTAAAAAAAAAAAAATGTAAGTCCACACAAAAATCCTTACCAGGTAGAGACTTGTCAAAATACACCTCAAAATTGGATGTAACATTCATGTTGTACTACAGAAAAGTGGTCTCAATTTTTCCCTACGTCTAGTAATGAAAATGTTACATTATAAGCTATTTATAGTAACAACAAAGTGAAGTAATTCTAAAGAAGGGAACTGCGCATGACACTTCATCTCATGATGGTGTATAATTGTGCAAAGTTACGTCAAAATCCCTCTATGCATGAAGAAGATATGCTCCAGACAAAGTCATACTTGAATTTGACCTTTGACCTCTAAGTGTGACCTTGACCTTAGACCTAGGGACCTGGTTCTTGCGCATGACACTCCGTCTCATGATGATAAACAATTGTGCCAATTTTCATCAAAATCCCTTTATGCATGAAGAAGATATGCTCCAGACAAAGTCATACTTGAATTTGACCTTTGACCTCTAAGTGTGACCTTGACCTTAGACCTAGGGACCTGGTTCTTGCGCATGACACTCCGTCTCATGATGGTGAACAACTGTGCCAAGTTTCATCAAAATCCCTCCATGCATGTAGAAGATATGCTCCGGACAAGGTCTGTGGACGCCGCCCGCCCGCCCGCCAGGGGCGTTCCCATAATACGTCCCATTTTTCAAACGGGCGTATAAAAATGATTTTACATGAACAGGCCACTGTGGCCTTGACCTTTAATAGACTGACCCCAAAATCAATAGGGGTCATCTACTCTGCATGTTCAATCATCCTACGAAGTTTCAACATTCTGGGTCAAGTGGTTCTCAAGTTATTGATCGGAACTGGTTATCAATGTTCAGGCCCCTGTGACCTTGACCTTTAACGGAGTGACCCAAAAAACAATAAGGGTCATTTACTCTGCATGAACAATCACCATATGAAGTTTCAACATTCTGGGTCGAGAGGTTCTCAACTTATTGATTGGAAATGGTTTTCCATGTTCAGGCCCCTGTGGCCTTGACCTTTAACAGAGTGACCCTAAAATCTTTAGGGGTCATCTACTCTCTATGACCAATTATCCTATGAAATTTCATCATTCTGGGTAAAGTGGTTCTCAAGTTACTGACCGGAAATGGTTTTCCATGTTCAGGCCCCCGTGGCCTTGACCTTTAACAGAGTGATCCCAAAATCGTTAGGGGTCATCTACTCTGCATGACCAATCATCCTATTAAGTTTCATCATTCTGGGTCAAGTGGTTCTCAATTTACTGACCGGAAATGGTTTTCAATGTTCAGGCCCTGTGACCTTGACCTTTGACAGAGTGACCCCAAAATCGTTAGGGGTCATCTACTCTGCATGACCTATCATCCTATTAAGTTTCAACATTCTGGGTCAAGTGGTTCTCAAGTTACTGACCGGAAATGGTTTTCAATGTTCAGGCTCCTGTGACCTTGACCTTTGACAGAGTGACCCCAAAATCAATAGGGGTCATCTACTCTTCATGACCAATCATCCTATGAAGTTTCAACATTCTGGGTCAAGTGGTTCTCAAGTTATTGACCGGAAATGGTTTTCCATGTTCAGGCCCCTGTGACCTTGACCTTTAATGGAGTGACCCCAAAATAGATAGGGGTCATCTACTCTGCATGTACAATCATCCTATGAAGTTTCAACATTCTGGGTCAAGTGGTTCTCTACTTCTTGAACGGAAATGGTTTTCCATGTTCAGGCCCCTGTGACCTTGACCTTTGACAGAGTGACCCCAAAATCAATACGGGTCATCTACTCTTCATGACCAATCATCCTATGAAGTTTCAACATTCTGGGTCAAGTGGTTCTCAAGTTACTGACCGGAAATGGTTTTCAATGTTCGGGCCCCTGTGACCTTGACCTTTAATGGAGTGACCCCAAAATCGATAGGGGTCATCTACTTTGCATGTACAATCATCCTATGAAATTTCAACATTCTGGGTCAAGTGGTTCTCAAGTTACTGATCGGAAATGGTTTTCCATGTTCGGGCCCCTGTGACCTTGACCTTTGACAGAGTGACCCCAAAATCAATAGGGGTCATCTACTCTTCATGACCAATCATCCTATGAAGTTTCAACATTCTGGGTCAAGTGGTTCTCAAGTTACTGACCGGAAATGGTTTTTCAATGTTCGGGCCCCTGTGACCTTGACCTTTAATGGAGTGACCCCAAAATCGATAGGGGTCATCTACTTTGCATGTACAATCATCTTATGAAGTTTCAACATTCTGGGTCAAGTGGTTCTCTAGTTATTGATCGGAAATGGTTTTCCATGTTCAGGCCCCTGTGACCTTGACCTTTGATGGAGTGATCCCAAAATCAATTGGGGTCATCTACTCTGCATGACCAATCATGCTATGAAGTTTCAACATTCTGGGTCAAGTGGTTCTCTAGTTATTGATCGGGAATGGTTTTCAATGTTCGGGCCCCTGTGACCTTGACCTTTGACCCTATTAAGTTTGAAGGTTCTAGGTCAAATGGTTCTCCAGTTATTGCTCGGAAATGAAGTGTGACGGATGGAAGGACGAACGGACGGACAGGGCAAAAACAATATGTCTCCTGGGGGAGACATAATTAAAATAAGTTTGATTATATGATATCTGATTTGTTTTATGGCTATCAATAACTCATACACAATAGTATACTGTGTGACTTAAACTTTATCAACAATATCATGAAATTGATTTAAAGATATACAAAAGATAGTCTTTATTTTTGGACATCAATAATTCATTTTATGATATCTGAAAATCAAATTTAAGACATCTATAATTAATTCAACCACATCCTACGATCAATTAAGTGATATCATAAAATCTCTTTTTTTATGATATCCTTAATTTATTTTATAATATCTTATTCTGTGATATCCAAAAATCATTTCTGGGTAACATAACATATCATTAAATTAAACTGATTTTAAGATATCCAATAATCAAATAATAAATATCTTTAAACCATTTTGAGTTACCTTTAAATGCATTTATTGATATCCAAAACTAGTTAGGGATATCATACAAGAGATGTCAGTGGACAGAGTGCTCAACTATTCTCAGTGCTTGATAGTATAATATAAGCAATGAGTAAAACTTTAACATTACAATAAGCATATTCTAAGTCGAAAAGGGGCCATAATTCAGTCAAAATGCTTGCTAGAGTTGCCTCCTCCTTTTTACAGACTGGGGTCATGATGGCAAACAAGTATGCAAAATATGAAAGCAATATCTCAATGGACTTTGAAAATATTTGGGGTGGTACTCAAACTTTAACATTTGTGTGACGCTCATGCTAACGCTCACCCTAACGCTCACGCCGACGCCGGGGCGAGTAGGATAGCTCCTCTATTCTTTGAATAGTCGAGCAAAAAATGAATTAATGATATTGCAAAATGAAATTGTAATATCCATAAATGAATTTAAGATATCCCAAAATGGTGAATAAATATCAAAACAGCACCCTTCAGTACTGACTACTTAGAAATTACATGTTACTACCTTGTACTATTGCACACAAAATACTGAAAAAATCCGCACTACCAACTTCACCAACTAATACGACTTAGTAAAGGAATGGTTTAAATTCAAATGTTTTAAAACGTATTCATCATGCAACACAAAGGCATACATTTTTTCAAACAGTCTGACGGTGACAAAAGAAAGTCAGGAAAGTCCCAGATCACAAGATAAAAAGCCTATATAAACTGAACTTTTGTGTTCAGTCAAAAGATATTGTTTTACTAATGCAGGTTTAATATTTAAAACTTAATGAGGCACTTGCTTTTTCTCTTATAACGTTTTTTAAGTTCAAAAAGAATATGCAAATTAAAAACAGTTACTCTTCAAAGCAATTTGCTATAAACTGTGAAATCATTAATATTCGTGGGGGACTAATTTTCGTGGATTTCATGGTTCAGTCAATCCACGAAATTTAATCCCAACAAACAAGTAAAATTCCCATTCATTTTATGTTCAGAAGTTGAAATCCACGAATTCATGTCCCCACGAAATTCCCATTTTGACCAAAACCACGAAATTTCAAGCCCACAAAATTAAATGATTTTACAGTATGTATCTTCTTACTATAATGATCCATATTTTTGCATTATTATTATTAAGAAATAATATTTAGCAGAACTATGTAACAAGAGGGCCATGATGGCCCTATATCGCTCACCTGTTATCACTGCACTTGAGGACAAGAAGGTCCTCAAAAAAAATATCTAAGTCCAAACGACAGGAACAACAAAGTGAAGAAATTTAACCAAAAAGAAAAAAAAATTCTTACAAGGTATAGATATGTCAAAATACACCTAAAAATTGGGAGGTACCATCAATGTTGTACCACAGAAAAGTGGTCTCGGTTTTTCCCTACGGCCAAAAATAAAAATGTTACTAAAAATAAGCTATTTATAGTAACGTAAAAGGGAAATAATTAAAAAAATATATTGTAAGTGAACAAAAGAAGGATCTGCCAAATAAATCTGTTGACATAAATGAAATTTCTGATCAGTATCTTCATTAGTTATGGAGATATACCCATTTTAATTTGAAATAAAGGGAGGTAATTTGACATAAAATCAGTCCATAGTTATCTACCCTGATTGTCTCAGTCCAACTAATAACAATAATGAAATTTCAAATAAGTCCTGTAAGTATTTACTGATATAAATCCATTTTGATTACAATCAGGGGAGGTAATCAGATATGAAATAACTCTGGAACCTACAATTGGATCTGATTTGTCATGGAATCCAAGATTTATTGTTGTTAAAGATATTTTGGAAGTTTGTATAAAAACAAGAGCTGTCCGTAAGACAGCCAAGCTCGACTATTCGAAATATTGTCACAGAAGCAGGAAATTATTACCCAAAATGTTAAATATCAAAAGAGTTTTAAGTTCGAAAGGGGACATAATTTGACCAAAATACATATCAGAGTTATGGGACTTGATGCTATCAACTAGTTTTATAACCCCGAAGAAACATGTTAGGTTTCAATTCAATATCTGCATTAGTTTTGGAGATAGTAACTTGCATGTAAACTTTAACCAGAATTTTCTAAGTCCAAAAGGGGGCATAATTTGTTCAAAATGCATGTTCAGAGTTATGGAACTTGACCTAGTGAGGCTGGTAATTGACCTAGAAAAGGAACAAATAAGATTCAAAGCTATATGCCTTTTGGTAATAGCTGTATGTACTTGCACGCAAAACTTTAACCAGAATTTTCTAAGTCCAAAAGGGGGCATAATTTGCCCAAAATATAAGTCAGAGTTATGGGACTTGATTCTATCAACTAGTTTTATAACCCCGAAGACACATGTGAAGTTTCAATTTAATATCTGTATTAGTTTTGGAGATAGTAACTTGCATGTAAAACTTTAACCAGGATTTTCTAAGTCCAAAAGGGGGCATAATTTGCCCAGAATACATGTCAGAGTTATGGGACTTGACCCAGTGAGGTAGGTAATTGATCTAGAAAAAGAAAAAATAAGTTTCAAATCTATATGCCTTTTAGTGATAGCTGTATGTACTTGCACGCAAAACTTTAACCAGAATTTTCTAAGTCCAAAAGGGGGCATAATTTGGCCAAAATGAAGGTCAGAGTTATGGGACTTGGTGCTATAAACTAGTTTTATAACCCCGAAGACACATGTAAAGTTTCAATTCAATATCTGCATTAGTTTTGGAGATAGTAACTTGCATGTAAAACTTTAACCAGGATTTTCTAAGTCCAAAACAGGGCATAATTTGCCCAAAATATATGTCAGAGTTATGGGACTTGACCCAGTGAGGTAGGTAATTGATCTAGAAAAAGAAAAAATAAGTTTCAAATCTATATGCCTTTTAGTAATAGCTGTATGTACTTGCATGCAAAACTTTAACCGGAATTTTCCAAGTCCAAAAGGGGGCATTGGCCAAAATGAAGGTCAGAGTTATGGGACTTGGTGCTATCAACTAGTTTTATAACTGCGAAGACACATGTGAAGTTTCAATTCAATATCTGCATTAGTTTTGGAGATAGTAACTTGCATGTAAAACTTTAACCAAAATTTTCTAAGTCCAAAAGGGGGCATAATTTGCTCAAAATACATGTTAGAGTTATGGAACTTGACCCAGTGAGGTTGGTAATTGACCTAGAAAAAGAATAAATAAGTTTCAAAGCTATATGCCTTTAAATGATAGCTGTATGTACTTGCATGCAAAAACTTAACCAAGGTGTGACGCCGACGCCGACGCCAGGGTGAGTAGAATAGCTAGACTATTCTTCGAATAGTCGAGCTAAAAAAACCATAAATGAAGTCTCTATATGGCTGCAAAAGCCAAAATAGCCAATTTTGAACCTTTAAGGGGCCATAACTCTGGAACCCATGATGGAATCTGGCCAGTTGAAGAAAGGAAGCAAGATCTTGTAGTGATACAAGTTGTTTGCAAGTTTGGTTAAAATCAAATCATAAATGAAGCTGCTATTGTGCAGACAAGGTCAAAATAGCCAATTTTGGCCCTTTCAGGGGCCATAACTCTGGAACCCATCATGGGATCTGGCCGGTTCAAGTAAGGAACTGAGATCTTATGGTGACACAAGTTTTGTGCAAGTTTGATTAAATTCAAATCATAAATGAAGCTGCTATTGTGCAGACAAGGTCAAAATAGCTAATTCTGGCCCTTTCAGGGGCCATCACTCTGGAACCCATAAAAGAATCTCGCCAGTTCAAGAAAGGAACCAAGATTTTATGGTGATACAAGTTGTGTGCAAGTTTGGTTAAAATAAAATCATAAATGAAGCTGCTATTGTGCAGACAAGGTCAAAACAGCTAATTCTGGCCCTTTAAGGGGCCATAACTCTGGAACCCATAATGGAATCTCACCAGTTCATGAAAGGAACCAAGATCTTACGGTGATACAAGTTGTGTGCCAGTTTGGTTAAAATCAAGTCATAAATAAAGCTGCTATTGTTTAGACAAGGTCAAAATAGCTAATTTTGGCCCTTTCAGGGGCCATAACTCTGGAACCCATAACGGGATCTGGCCAGTTCAAGAAAGGAACCAAGATCTTATGGTGATACAAGTTGTGTGCAAGTTTGGTTAAAATAAAATCATAAATGAAACCATTATCGCGCAGACAAGAAATTGTTGATGGACAGACGCACGGACTGACGACGGACGAAGGGTGATCACAAAAGCTCGACTTGTCACTATGTGACAGGTGAGCTAAAAAAAGGATCTGCCAAAGATAAACAAGAGCACCACAATGCAGGGCAATATACACAAGAAACAAAGTCATATGACCTTTGACCCCTAAGTGTGACCTTGACCTTAAAGCGAGCCATCTGAAGAGAAAAGTCGTTTCAAGGTATTTCTATTTTCAGCCCCTAAAAGGGACCAAGTGCCCCCATTTGAACAAACTTGAGAAAGGACCTTATAGTGATTCTACAGATCAGGTTTGATGAAAATCAATCGAACAGTTGATGAGAAGTTGTTTAAAGGTACTTCTATGTTTAGCTCTCGCAGCCCCTAAAAGGGGCCAAATGCCCCCATTTGAAAAACAAGAGGACCATGATGGTCCTGAATCGCTCACCTCTTCCCACATGACCCAGTTTTGAGTATGACGTCGTTTTTTCTATTATTTGACATAGTGACCTAGTTTTTGAGCTCATGTGATCCAGTTTTGAACTTGACCTAGATATTATCAAGATAAAAATTCTGACCAATTTTCATGAAGATCCATTGAAAAATATGGTCTCTAGAGAGGTCACAAGGTTTTTCTATTATTTGACCTATTGACCTAGTTTTCGAAGGTACGTGACCCTGTTTTGAACTTAACATAGATATCATCAAGGTGAACATTCTCACTAATTTTCATGAAGATCTCATGAAAAATATGGCCTCTAGAGAGGTCACAAGGTTTTTCTATTTTTATACCTACTGGCCTAGTTTTTGACCGCACGTGACCCAGTTTCGAAACTGACCTAGATATCATCAAGGTGAATATTCAGATCAATTTTCATGAAGATCCATTGAAAAATACGGCCTCTAGAGAGGTCAAAAGATTTTAATAATTTTAGACCTACTGACCTAGTTTTTCATAGCAGTTGACCCAGTTTCAAATTTGACCTAGATATCATCAAGATGAACATTCAGACCAACTTTCATACAGATCCCATGAAAAGTATGGCCTCTAGAGAGGTCACAAGGTTTTTTTATTATTTGACCTACTGACCTAGTTTTTTACGGCACATGACCCAGTTTCAAACTTGACCTAGATATCATCAAGGTGAACATTCTGACCAATTTTTAGGGAGATCCATTCACAAGTAAGGCCTTTAGAGAGGTCACAAGGTTTTTCTATTTTTAGACCTACTGACCTAGTTTTTGACGGCACGTGACCCAGTTTCGAACTTGACCTAGATATCATCAAGATGAACATTCAGACCAATTTTCATATAGATCCCATGAAAAATATGGCCTTTAGAGAGGTCACAAGGTTTTTCTATTATTTGACCTACTGACCTAGTTTTTGATGGCACATGACCCACTTTCGAACTTGACCTAGATATCATCAAGATAAACATTCTGACCAACTTTCATACAGATCCCATGAAAAATATGGCCTCTAGAGAGGTCACAAGGTTTTTCTATTATTTGACATACTGACCTAGTAATTGATGGCACGTGACCCAGTTTCGAACTTGACCTAGATATCATCAAGATGAACATTCTGACCACTTTTCATGAAGATCTCATGAAATATATGGCCTCTAGAGTGGTCACAAGGTTTTTCTATTTTTAGCCCTACTGACCTAGTTTTTGACCGCAGGTGACCCAGTTTCGAACTTGACCTAGATATCATCAAGATAAACATTCAGACCAACTTTCATACAGATCTCATGAAAAATATGGCCTTTAGAGAGGTCACAAGGTTTTACTATTATTTGACCTACTGACCTAGTTTTTGACGGCACGTGACCCAGTTTCGAACTTGACCTAGATATCATCAAGGTGAACATTCTGACCAATTTTCATGAAGATCTTGTGAAATATTTGGCCTCTAGAGAGGTCACAAGGTTTTTCTATTTTTAGACCTACTGACCTAGTTTTTGAAGGAACGTGACCCAGTTTCGAACTTGACCTAGATATCATCAAGATGAACATTCTGACCAATTTTCATGAAGATCTTATGAAATATTTGGCCTCTAGAGAGGTCACAAGGTTTTTCTATTATTTGACCTACTGACCTAGTTTTTGATGGCACGTGACCCACTTTCGAACTTGACCTTGATATCATCAAGATGAACATTCTGACCAATTTTCATGAAGATCTCATGAAATATATGGCCTCCAGAGAGGTCACAAGGTTTTTCTATTTTTAGCCCTACTGACCTAGTTTTTGACCGCAGGTGACCCAGTTTCGAACTTGACCTAGATATCATCAAGATGAACATTCAGACCAACTTTCATACAGATCAAATGAAAAATATGGCCTTTAGAGAGGTCACAAGGTTTTTCTATTATTTGACCTACTGACCTAGTTTTTGACGGCACGTGACCCAGTTTCGAACTTGACCTAGATATCATCAAGGTGAACATTCTGACCAATTTTCATAAAGATCTTGTGAAATATATGGCCTCTAGAGAGGTCACAAGGTTTTTCTATTTTTAGACCTACTGACCTAGTTTTTGATGGAACGTGACCCAGTTTCAAACTTGACCTAGATATCATCAAGGTGAACATTCTGACCAATTTTCATGAAGATCTTGTGAAATATATGGCCTCTAGAGAGGTCACAAGGTTTTTCTATTTTTAGACCTACTGACCTAGTTTTTGACGGCACGTGACCCAGTTTCGAACTTGACCTAGATATCATCAAGATGAACATTCTGACCAACTTTCATAAAGATCCCATGAAAAATGTGACCTCTAGAGTGGTCACAAGCAAAAGTTTACGGACGCACGCACGGACGGACGACGGACACCGCACGATCACAAAAGCTCACCTTGTCACTTTGTGACAGGTGAGCTAAAAACGTATCGAAACAATATGATGAGATTTAAATTTTCCTGAGGAATAATTTCTCCAAGGGTGTAAGCCAAGTGAATTATACATGTGGCGTATAACCCATTTTGTATTGTTGAGAATATTATGTTAAAACATGGTTCTGCTATATATTATTTTGATTCTAATACTTAAAGACCTGCTCCAGTCCTACCTTTTAACCTTAAATTGTCACTGAAAAAGCATGAAAATCCTGACTATGAACAGTGACGCCTGTCAAAATAGAGTCTATTTTATATAAAATTCTATGTAAAATACCTGTGGTTTTGCGTGCTAAAGCGTGGCATGTGGCCGTAAATTGTTACCTATTGCAATCATGGGTTGCATACACACAAAAGATTTTGAATAGCCGCGGAGCAGGGCTTTAATATACGTCTTTTATGTAAACAAGCAGATGAAACTGGGAAGCACTATTTCATGGTGCATGTGAGTTCATAGGTGTCTAGTGAGGTTTTTTTTTCGTGCCTTATAATAACCTATACAGTATGTGTGAATAAAACTGTAACACCATTCTATTACCATGTTATATTACGTATCTCTTACTTAAAGAAATACTAGTATGACTAAATACATGTATTTACATAGGAATCTTATTCCCCATTTTGTTACAATTATGAAATACTGTATGACTGAACATTCAAAACTTAGACATTCTAAAATAATAAACTGTATTTTTTAAACTAAATTTCGATATAATAGGGTTTATAATTGTAACAGTACCTTGATCAAGCTGCAATGTTTGTATTCGGCTGGAGTGAATACTGCTAGGCCTGTATTCCACGAAGTGTGAATTGGTCTTGCAAAATTCACGAGAGTCTGACACAGGCATCATTACAGGTCATGGTTCTGTCTTAATGACACTTACTGTTATACCAGTCAACTTGGACTATAATGTTAGTTTATACTGATTTGTTTTAGCTCGATTGTGATGAAAGCTTCAAGCCTATTGGAACCACTCTCGAGTCCGCTTCCTGGAATAACCAGTACTGGTGTCATATGAGAACTCATAATCGTGATCCCAGTGGAGCTCGAACCCATGACCCCTGGATTGAGCGGACGACACCTGATCCACTAGACCACTGCTCCCTTAAAACCTTATCTGACATGATAAACTGTTTCACACATGGAATGTTGCAACTAAATGAGCTGAATACAGGGTTTTCCATGCAGTCTGATCAAGATCTGCACTGTTCGCTATTCAGTCAGTATCTTTTTGGTAAGCACCCCTTTTAACAGTAACTGTTAATAGCACTGTCCAAATTGAAAGATGGACAAGTTCATTTCAAAAATTTAGCAGTGTAAGGGATAATAAAAAGGAATTATAACAGTCCGTAGTCCCTAGTATACAATATCGGAATGAAATAGCATGCTAATACAATTCTTACCATAAATAGTTAAACGACTCAGTTTAACAAAATTTCTAACTAGTCTGGTTTCGTTGTTTAAAATGCAAGAGAACAAAATGTGCAGTCTTACAGTAAAAATGCTTCTCTTCAAGTTTTTTGTTTGATATTTAAAAAGATGTTTGGTATTAAAGTCTAAAAAAAACTAATTAAAGTTTTCATGATGAGATGAAATAAAGCAAAAAAGCTTTCTGCTGAAGTCTATGACTACTGGATAATTCTACAAGTAAAACACAGAAAAAACAATATTTATTTGGTACTAAAATTTTCTAATTAATTAAAATAATAAACAAGCCGAGCCATAAGAAAATCAACATAGTGGCTTTGCGACCAGCATGGATCCAGACCAGCCTGCGCATCCGTGCAGTCTGGTCAGGATCCATGCTGTTCGCTTTCAAAGACTTGTAATTAGAAAAGCCATTAGAAACTAAATGAACTATTGACTCCACATTTCTTTTTAATTGACTATTGACCTCTGAAATATATTTATTGACCACTTACCCAAACCAAGCCACTATATACTGCATCCTACTATAGGCCATATGAAACAGACCTTTAAAGCCAACGTGAATCCGAGAACTCTCTGAAACTAGTCTTTCGCAAAACAAGAGGGCCAAGATGGCCCTAGGTCACACACCTGAGTAACAAACCATAATAGTGTAAACATGTCTTACCTAGTGATTTCATGGAGACAAATATTCTGACCAATTTTCATTAAGAGTGGACCAAATCACGTGGCTTCTTGAGTGTAAACAAGAATTTTCTTTGATTTCACCTAGTGACCTGTCTTTTACCCCACATGACCCAGATTCGAACTTGTCAAAAATTTAATGAAAACAAGCAAATTCGATGAATTGGTATCCCCCGCCGAAAGGGTTTGTGGTCAGGAATGGCAAAAAGATATATCCGGCAAAAAGTTAAGGATGTTAATAAGAAGCAAATAATTTCATTAGTCAAAATCAATTTAACAGAAAACAAATGTTTAATTAAAGAGTACACAATAAATGTATGATACTTTGATCCGGACTAAAGAATTTATTTTGAATGGGATATGCTTACTGTAATAAGCTATGCTTTTAAAATTAAATGCAGTTAATTGAAATGTGAGCTTGAAGTTTAACTGGAATGAAATATTGTCTTTGAGTGGTTTGGCACCAGGTGTTGCTGTTTTACAAGTTCATTTGAACTTAAAAGATCAGATGTCCTTAAGAGAACACAGATAAGATATCTTGAACATGGCTGAGGGCAAGGTTTGTGCAGTCATAACTTAACATGTTGAAGGTTTGAACATTTAAAAAAAAAAAAAAAAAAGGATGGAAATATATATATCTATATATAGATATATGTATATATTTATTTTTTTAGGGGGTGGGGGTGCAGGGGAACGGGAGAGGAAACAAAATTTCACATGCTGATTATAAATATTGATTGAAAATTAAAAATGAAAAAAAAAAAAAGGTAAAAGGGTGAAGTTGGAGTGGTGGGGGGGGGCAGAGGATGCATGATCAGTGGTGGGCATGACTGGGTGGAGAAGTGAGGTGGGGGAATAGTACAACTTGGAAGGTTTGAAAAAAATCTAAAATAAATGAAAAAAAAAAAAAATTTGGGAGGGGGCGGGGGGAGTGGGGTTGGGAGGGGGAGGGGGTGTGACCAAGGCAAGTGGGTGACCAGGTGTGGGTGCGCAACTTTCCATGTTTATAATAAATGTTCACAGAAGAAAAGAATGAAAGAAATTTAATGAAATTCTGCCAAATGGTAAGTTTGTTATGTGAAAATATGTGGATTTTAGACAATTAAAGGGCAATAACTCTGAAGTTACAAAAAGAAATTCGTACAAAATTGTCTGTGCACAACCACATTATAGTGCTCTAAATTCTGTTAAAGTTTCATAGTTCTAGGTCAAATATATCAAAAGTTATGATGCAGAAATTGGCATATCTATAGATCTATAGTACCCTATATAGTTAACACTAGAAACTTCTAAGGGCCATAACCCTGGTGTTACTTGGGCAATCTGTCTGAAACTTGATGGGCCCCATAACCTCATAGTGGTGAACATGTATATGAAGTTTGTTTGGAAAAAATCTAAAATAAGGAATGAATTTTTTTTTTTTTTTGTGGGGTGGGGTGTGGGGGGATATGCGGGGAGGTGTGTGATCAAGGTAAGGGGGCGACCAGGTGTGGGTACACAACTTCACATGTTTACAATAAATGTTCATGGAAAAGAATGAAAGAAATTTAATGAAATTCTACAAAATGGTAAGTTTGTTATGTACAAATATGTGGATTTTTATACAATTAAAGGGCAATAACTCTTAATTTACAAATAAATCCAAATGAAATTGTGTGTACACAACCACATTATGGTGATCTAAATTCTGTTTAAGTTTCATAGTTCTAGGTCAAATATATCAAAAGTTATGATGCAGAAATTGCCATATTTATAGTACCCTTTATAGTTAACACTAGAAACTTCTAAGGGCCATAACTCTGGTGTTACTTGAGCAATCTGACTGAAACTTGACGGGCCGCAAGAACTCATTGTGGTGAACATGTATATGAAGTTTTAAATAAACATTCCCAACCATTTCCTAGATATGGCTCCAGACGGACGGACGGACGGAAAGACGGAAGGACGGATGGACGGACGGAAGGACGGACGGACGGACGGAGGGACGGACAACGCCAAAACTATATCCCTCCGACTTTCGTCGGGGGATAACAAACATTCTGACAAAGTTTCAGGAAGATTGGAGTAAAAAAGTGGTCTCTAGAAGATTGGAGCAAAAAAGTGGCCTCTAGAGTGTATACAAGCTTTTCCTTTTGATTTAACCTACGGTTGTGACCTAGTTTTTGACCCCATGTAAACCAGATTTAAAATCCTCCAAGACTCCATGATAACAAACATTCTGACCAAGTTTTATGAACTTCAAGATAGAATCAAAAATATGCCCCCTAGGGTGTAAACAATCTTACTCTTTCATTTGACCTGGTGACCTAGTTTTTGACCCCACATGACCCAGAAAAAAATTCATCCTAGATTCATGCAGAAAAACATTCTGACCAAGTTTCATGCACATCAAATGAAAAATGCAGCCCCTATTGCATACACAAGGTTTTTCTTTGATTTTAACAGGAGACCTTGTTTTTGAACCCAGATGATCCAGATTATAATTTGGGCTAAAGATCATCAAGATCATCATTTTGACCAATGACAATGACAATGACAAAGTTTTATTCGCTTTAAGGCCTCCGGCCCATGCAAAATATATATACATTTACAAATATGTGTACAAAGTATAGCATGTGTAAAGTCAATCAAATAGACATGATACATTTATATCAGGCAATATCTTTCAAGTACTGATTAACAATATGTGGTTATAACTCCTGCATACAAAGTTTTCTCTTTTGAAAGGCATGGTATAAGAATACTGCAACTGACTTGATCAATTCTACATTCTTAGATGACATAAGCATATTAAATTTGTTAACATTTGGTTGGAGATAATACTTTTGTGGTAAATATGAAACACGTAGATCTGAGTAACAGGTACATTTCAACAAAAAGTGGTATTCATCTTCAATACTATTAGTATCACATAGTTTACATAGTCTATTTTGTCTTGAAATATTTGCATACCTTCCTTTTTCAATTTCAAGATCATGACTACCTATTCTAAAATTGACATAAATATATCTGAACTTTCTAATATCTAAGACATCTAGATAAGGTTCGACAACAAAATCACTTTTGTACAATTGATAACTTCTAAGTTTCGTGTTAACACTAACAGTTTCACACCACTCCTGTGTACTGACATCTTTAAGTCTGTTTTCGAACATATTCAAAAAAGAGTTTTCATGTTGTACATTTTGATCATACCATACATAACCAAACCTGAAGGTCTGCAAACATGTTTTAACAGAAGTAGCCCAATTTACACACCCATATCTGTCATCATTTAACATCATGTTATAACCCTTTTTCACAAGTCTTTCATTTGGCATTTTTAAAATTTTTAGCCAGTACTTTAAGGCCCTTTTATATGTTTTTGTATACAATGGATATCTTGCACAGTCACCCAAGATTGCAGAATTTGATGCTTTTTGTTTGGCACACATAAACCTTTTACATGCATAATATTGAACACGTTCAAGTTCTTCAAATTTGTCTAAGCCCCATACTTCTGATCCATACAATAACTGGGGACAAATTTTGCAGTCAAATATTCTAAAGAAAATAGATTTAGGTAATTGACCATGTTAATATAATGAATGTAAAATTGATATCAAAACTCGTTTCCCTTTGACACACAATTCATGAACCATACTATTCATGGACATCTGCTTAGTAAAAGTTAATCCAACATAACAAAATCTATTAACAACTTCTGATTGTGTGTTATTATAATACCATTTTTCATTTCTGGCTAAAATTCCACCATTTTTGAAAACAACAATTTTTGTTTTATTTTCATTTACCTTTAACATATATTCATTACAGAACCCTGATAGAACATTTAGTTGTTTTTGCAGACCATAAACAGTGTCAGACATTAGTGCTATATCGTCTGCAAACATTAACAGAAATAGTTGCATAGTATCAGGATGTAACTGAATACCCTTTACATTGTTCTCAGACAAACATCTTTCTAATTCATCTATGAAAATACAAAATAAAATGGGACTAGCTATACATCCTTGTTTTAAGCCCACAGTACTTTGTATATATTCACTTCTTATGTTATTACATCTGACACATGACTTAACTGTACCGTACATACTCTGAAATGCACTGAATAATTTACCCTTTAAACCGTTTTCCTTTAGTATATTCCACAATAATTGTCTATTTATAGTATCGAAACATTTTTGAAAATCTACAAATGCGACGTATAATTTACGTCTTTTCATTCCAAGAATATGATCAACAACAGATTTAAGGATAAATGCGTTATCGATGGTAGAGTAACCAGCTTTAAAACCCGCTTGGTTTTCAGAAATTTTATGATACATTTGTGCAAAGAAATTTAATCTATTTACAAGAACACAACAATATATTTTACTCAGAACATTTTGCAAAGAAATTCCCCTGTAGTTTTCTACATTATTTACATCACCCTTTTTATGTAAAGTAACCATAATTGATTCACACCAACTATCAGGATATTCCCCGGAGGTGAACAATCTGTTGAATAATCTAACTAATACCGGTGTGATACTGTCTATACCGTATATAAAGAATTCTGGAACAATATTATCAGGACCAGGTTTTTTGCCTTGTTTCAAATGTTTAATAGCTAATCTAACCTCATCATCTGTTATTACTGAATTAAATATATGGTTTTCAACTTCAGTATCAGGTTCATCTATTGAAATATCGACTGTTCCTGCATTGTTATCATTAGCAACATTTGGATTTAATAAACCTTCAAAATAATCAACCCATTCAACAGTACTTATATTATTTGTAACATTGCTCTTACGATTCGATAGTTTTTTCAGCTTGGACCAAAAAGATTTTGGGTCGTTAATACAATTTGTCAAATCGTCTAACTCATTCGCAAAAAACTGTTTACTTTTAATGTCACACATGGTTTTAAATTCATTTTTCTTACAAAGGAACAAAATAGAATTGATATATATAAGTTACTATTGCACTTAGAAATAACTTTCTATAGATTTATAATGCTTCCCAATCTTTTTTATACAATAAAGTGAGATTCTCCAATCTAAAGATCTCGAAGGATTATGTAGAAATTTATAAAGGAATTAATGTTTAAAGCAAAATCCTCTGCACCTTTTAGCTGAAATTCCCATTTGAAAATATTTCAAAATTTGGAATACATTTTAAGCTAAGATCTACATTCACATGTCATGCCATTACAGGCTGTTCATACAAAAGCATTCCTCTGCAATGACAATACAAGTTATATTATATTTATAACGAGACTTATAATCTGAAGAGCATATAAACGCCTCACACAAGATATGAACCTCAAACACCCCTCCGCAACCACTCACCATACTCCCCACTCCTACAGAAAATATTGTGCTCTTGTAGACATCACCAACAGGGCTTTAAAATGCCTATTTTTGCTTACCTAGTAATGACAGGTATCTACAACAGAGCCTGCTGATTTAAAGAGACAAGGACCTAAACAAAAACATTTTATCAAGGCGTGAACACATTTAAGCTGGCCTTCTTTATTCTATATAAAACTGACAAATTTCCAATGGCTGCAACACACATCAGGACCCATTTCCTTGAAGAATAAAGTCAGCACTGAATAAAAATCAAAAGAAAAGTGGGGGCTCATGTTGGATGCAAGCAAAATATTTTCAGTCAAACACAAAAACTGCAAAATCAGCTAAAATTGAATGAGACCCAAATTGTAGTAGTGGTCTATAACCTAAGATTCCATGATGAATTCTGTCATGCTATCATTTCGTTATAAAAATGCTTCATAAATGTCAGGCATAAATCTGTCATGTGATTTCAGCAAAAAATTGTAAAAAAGAATTAAGGAATATAGCTCCACAGAGCAAAAAAAAACTGGGAACTATTTGAATCCATCATTATGCGACTACAATTTTTTTTTGTACCATTTTCCTAATTATTTAGTGTCTGTATACCTCAACTGGTGAGATCAATTAATGACAATTAATATGTCATTTTTTTGTCTCTCTTTAGAGTCTGACTGTGCATTGCCTCAACAGCTTTAATGCCTACTGCAAACCAACTGGAAGAAAAATTCTTTTGATATATAATTATTATCATGAAACAACAGCGATCAGTTATCTGTCATCAATTATTCAGTCTCCCATTTTTCTAAGCAACACTCCCTCAGTCTTAATAACAGATTTTAACTTCTGCCTCATTATTAGAAGGGTTTTTTTTTTCATATTTTTCTTTTTTAATTTCTCAATAATGATATAATATTACCCTCAGGATTTCTGTGAGATGAACCAAAGTCACAGACAGATATTGAAACAAAATATATACTAATCTCTTGAGACAACCTCTTTCACACAATTATGACAATAATCAAGGTAAGTCATATTTGCAGCAGTTTTACTAATAGCATTCTCAGAAATCATTATCCTCATGCAGCCATGTGACAAACTAAGCGTGTGTCCATGGGACACTGCTGCCCCAATCAGACTAAAGCACTTGATCTTCCTAAATGCTAGATCTGATAGTGACCCATTCAAATTAATCTTCCTCAATAATCGGATTTCCAATATTGCTATTTTATTTCCAGTCAATCTTTCTTTATTTGAACCAATCAGTCGACTTGTGTCAACAAGCGTTTGGCTTAACCTTCAAAATGGTGTCACACGACTGACTAAATATTACACAATGCTTTAAAAAACTTTAAAACCAGAGCAAAGAATTATTTCTAATGCCTGGACTCTGCCATATCTATCTTTTTTTTTTGTTCTATCATCCTACTTACTTCTTCGCAAAGAAAACACATGACTGGGCAGCCATGATGTCGTCACCAGTGATAATCACATATCGAAATCTGGAATCCCAGGATAAATAAAAAATTTTTTAACTTCTACTTTCACTTCCAAAATGTTGAAAGCACTGGTTCCGATTGGCTAGTGGAAAGGTTGTCTGAACAAAAACTTCTATCAGTTGTCTTCAGCAGTGTAGCGCTAATAAATGACTTTAATCAGATTGCTGGTGCCCTAACTTCCTGTCACTGTATGGTGTGTTACTTGTTGACAATGCAAGACTAAGTAAACTTTGATATCATCTCAAGACTACAAAACAAAGACATCATCAAGAAACACAAGAGTATTTTTTTTTCTTTTTTTGAAGTGTGAAGTGGGTGGTATTAAATCTTAAATAAAACCCCAGGTGCAAAACTTCACAAGCATGCTTAATAACAATCCTAACTTCCATGACTCCAGGTCTAATTCTTTCTGAGATACATAGGACACAAACTTTTATGCCTTAAATGCATATTTTGGTCTAAGTCAAGGGCCATAACTCTGGTCTTACAGAGAGAAATCCCCCCAAAAAAACCTAGCTGGACAAATTCACACAAAATTTACATGCTGAGAAATATTCCTACATCACTTCACGACCCTAGGACAAATTCTTTTAGGCTCATTCTTAAAATATTTTTGTACAAGTCAAGGGCCATAACTCTGGTCTGGCCAAATAAAATTCTAAACAAAACCCTTGACATGCTGAATAACAATCCTATGGGGTTTGATAACCCTAGGTCAAATAATATGTTAAATTATGCACAACAAAAATTTGGCCGCATGGACAAACATCTGGGTGGACGGACGTACAAATTGAAATCTAAGTATCTCCCAAACAAAATTTTGGGGATTACAAAAGGTGCATAGGTCATCTCAAAAATGTTTTTTTTTTTTCTTATTTTAAACCCACTATACAATCATTACCAAGACAATAGTTGTAGATGCCGTATAGGGAAAATATACCAGAGGAAACTAGAGCTCCCTCTGAGAGATTACTACCCCTTAATGTGGATGTTGGACATCAGTTTAAGTCTGAATCAAATACATCTAGTAATAACAGAGACAACATTATATTTACCAGAATTCTAATTATGAAAGGGACATAAATTATTAAATAACACACCTTGAGTCACATGTGGTTGATGTTGTGAAACCACTACAATCCATATATAGGAATAACTGAAACAGAGTTGAAGTTTTTAAATTCAAAGTAAAACTAGAGATGCTTTTGAGAAAAGCACATGTCTCCCACAACTGCTCCTATGAAAAATGTCTAGTGTCTCTGGATGGCTAAGATGAGTGGATCCAATTAGATGGTCTGGACGAGTGGATCCAATCAGTAATTCAAGGGCCATAAATCAAAAAAGCCTGGGCGGACTTGGCTAGTTATCGAACTTGGCTAAGGTCTTATGGCCAAACACGTTTTGTTCAAGTTTGGTGAAGTTCGAATGAGAAATGTTTGACTTAGAGAGCGTACAAGTGTAAAAAGGCAGATTTTTCAGTAATTCAAGGGCCGTAACTCCAAAATGCCTGGACCGATTTGGCTAGTTATCGAACTTGGCCGAGGTCTCATGGTCAAACACATTTTGTTCAAGTTTGGTGAAGATCGGATGAGAAATGTTCGACTAAGAATGCAGACAAGAGTAAAAAGGCAGATTTTTCAATAATTCAAGTGCTGTAACTCCAAAATGCCTGGACCGATTTGGCTAGTTATCGAACTTGGCTGAGGTCTCATGGTCAAACACATTTTGTTCAAGTTTGTTTCAAGTGAGGATTGGATGAGAAATGTTTGAATTAGAGTGCGGACAAGAGTAAAAAGGCCGATGTTTGGTAATTCAAGGGCCATAACTCCAAGACGCCTGGACCGATTTGGCTAGTTATCGAACTTGGCCGAGGTCTCATGGTCAAACACATTTTGTTCAAGTTTGGTGAAAATCGGATGAGAAATGTTCTACTTAGAGTGCGGACAAGCTTTGTGACAGACACACACACAGACTGGAGTAAATCAATATGTCTCCCACACCACTGTGTGGTGGGAGACATAACAAGTCAGCATTAGTCATGAAATATCTGAGCTGTAGTTACAGACCTTGAACCAAATTATGTTGGTGATAATGTCAGGAACAACTGTTGTAAGTTTGAAGCAGATATGAGCCGTGCCATGAGAAAACCAACATAGTGGGTTTGCGACCAGCATGGATCCAGACCAGCCTGCGCATCCGCGCAGTCTGGTCAGGCTCCATGCTGTTCGCTTTTAAAGCCTATTGAAATTGGAGAAACTTTGCGAACAGCATGGATCCTGACCAGACTGCGCAGATGCGCAGGCTGGTCTGGATCCATGCTGGTCGCAAACCCACTATGTTGGTTTTCCCATGGCACGGCTCATATAGTGAAAGTGACTCCAAGAATGGATGTGGACCCCAGGGCAATTAGGATAGCTGCTGCACTAACAAGGAGCTGCGTTCAATAAACGCTTGATGCCCCCAGTGGCATCCTTGTTGATACAAAGCAACCTAAGTCCAAAATGAGGTCAAGGTTAAACTGAGGTCAGGTGATATTTGAAGGTGAGGAATGGTCACAGGTTACATCTGCATTGGTATCAAGTCATTCTAGTAAGGGGTATTGATGCTAGACGAAACGGTCCCGTTTGGTTAACCTTGTATGGACGGACGAACGAACGGATGTACAGGACAATCACTATATGCCTCCCGCATCAGTAGATGCCGAGGGCATAAAAAAGATTTCTTTCTCATTCACCCAATGAAATTCACTTGGAGATTTTGCATTTCATCAATTATTCATATTTCTGCAAGAGGTCCCTGTGTGGTAACCCATCTTAGCGCATAAAAAATAACATTCAGTCAAAAAGGTAAATCAATGGTCAATTCAATATGAATTTTTCATAATATAAATGGACAATTTACTGACTGAATGGCGAACAATGCAGATCATGATCAGACTGCATGAATGTGCAGGCTGATCTTGGTCTGCACTGGTCGCAAAGGCAGAATCACTTGCCGCCAGCAGGCTAAGGGTTAATATGTGTAACCATGTATGAAATACAAAAGCTGTTAACTATGCATTAAGAAATATGCACTATATTTACCTTATGCACCAGAACTTAAAAGTGCATATCAGTCATAGAAGGTTATAACAAATCAACGTAAAACATGACTGTGCTCTATGGTTTTTTTTGTTGGGTTTAATGTTGCACAAATGTAATTATACTTTCCAGCTTTGATGGTGGAGGAAGACCCCAGATGCCACTTAGTGCATTATATCATCACGAATGGGCACCTGGGTAGAACCACCGACCCTCCATAAGCCAGCTGGATGGGTTCCTCACATGAAGAATTCAACACCCCGAGTGAGGCTCAAACCCACATCGATGAGGAGCAAGTGATTTGAAGTCAGTGACCTTAACTACTCGGCTACAGAGGCCCCTCAATGTAAAACATGTGCTCTATGGTTTTTTTTTGTTTTTTTTTTGGTTGGGTTTAATGTCACACCAACATAATTATAGGTCAAATGGCAACTTTTCAGCTTTGATAGTGGGGAAAGACCCGGGTGCCCCTCCAAGCGATATTTCATCAAAGGCGGGTACCTGGGTATAGCTACTGATCTTCTATTAGCCAGCTGTATGGCTTCCTCTCATGACAGAAGTGAGGCTTGAACTCTCAGTGATTCGAAGTCAGTGACCTTAACCACTCAGGAGGCCCCACCTTATGATATGCATTAAATATTAACTTACACTAATTTGGTAAATAGTTTACTAAACAAGAGCTGTCACAGGAGACAGCACGCTCGACTATTTCGATGCCGGATAGTGAAACTGGGCACATCTGAGGAAACTGGAGCTGTCACTGGAGTGTTTAATGACTCCAACGGTGGATGAAGATATTGCACAATAGCTCAAGTCTGTGTCAAAAATATAAAGTGATAAGAGAGGTAAAGATAAAGTGTATCAAAACACTATATAAGTATAATTCTAAGCAAAAAAGGGACATAATTAATAAAATATTTGTGCAAGAGTTATGCACCTTGTGTCATATGATATGGGTAATGATGTGGAACAACTACTTCAAGTTTGAATCAAATGCATTTCATAACAACTGAGATATAGTGAAAATGCATCAAAATTAACCTTAAATTCTAAGTAAAAGGGGGCATAATGTCTGTATGTAAGGAAAGACCAGACAAATCTATACTGTATATGGCCATGCTCTCATAATCAAGTTTGCGAAATCTACTTTGATGTGCATGCTGATAAAACTCTTTAAGCATGCATGCGTTCAAAATGATGCATGTAGTATAATGCATGTAGCTCTAGAACGCACATTTAGAAATGTCTGTATTAAAGCTTTTATAGTTTTAAGTACTAGTCATTAAAAATGCCTCATCCATATATGGCAATTAATTCATTCTTGCAATTTAATTGTATCCATTGATCTATTACAGTAGGTTTCTAGTGATATTTGAGGCGCGACCATTGTCATCCCTGTATCTGTAGCGCATGTCGTAGTTTGTGTCATACAAAAAACACCATGACTTTGTGTATTTACAAATATTTACGAAATAATGTGTAGAAAAATCGTGTTTTAACGTTTCTGATACACGAAAAAAGAGGTTATACCTTCGCGTAATAATTTCATGAGGGCGCAAGGCACTAGACAACTTTTGGGGACAGGTACCCATACCCTCAGGAAGGGGAATTTTTCATCGTTTTATGGCAAAAAAGGTTTTAGTCCTATATATGTACTACTTTTCACACTTATTAATACTGTTTTCAATCATTTCTAACTAATGTAACTATATTGCAGCAGTAACCTTCCTTAGAGGCACCATAATATAACTTTAAAGAGAGTTCATATCTAGCCATGTCTAACAACCTATTATCAGGGGAATTTTCTTCTGAGAAAGGGGGAAAAAACATATTATTTTATGAGGGGAATGGGGCCCATATTCGGCCCCCAAAACAGCCAAACAAGTGAATTATTCTAGAGACGTAGAACCAATTTTGTGTGTACTGATTTAGGTGAAGCACAACTTTACTGTACATGATTTCGATTCTAATATGCCCTTTATCTATAAATAGAAGATAAAATATAGAAGAGCTCTTTCTTTGTCATTACAAAACCACTGATGTTATTGCCCGTTAACATGATGTCATTTTAAAACAAGAGCACTGCCTACGTGTGCCATCGCATGTCTTCAAGTGCTGGACAGTATGTATAAGGAAAGAGTTACAGTTCAGAATTTATAAGTACAAAAAGGGCCATAATTTTAACAAAATGCATATCAGAGTTATGGTTCTTGGCCTACACCGTCACCTAATAATGTTAAACAAGTGTGCAAAGTTTCAAAGCTGTAGCTCTGACAATTTTTGAGAAAAGGTGGACCTAAACAATTACTTTAAACAACGCCGAAGCCAACACCACGTCAATGCCGATGATCAAGTGACGACAATAAACAAGAGGGTCATGATGACCCTGGATCGCTCACCAGAGTAATATGCGGTAGACATGTTTCAAATGTCAAACTGATGATTTTTAGAAACTTTTTGGAAAATGTTCCGATGTACAATCAAGTAACCCCTGGGGCAGGGCCAATTTTATCCCGGGGGTCATGATTTCAACAAAGTTTGTAGAAGTCTACTAGGCAATGTTACATATCGAATATCTAAGATCTAGGCCTTCTGGTTTATTTTAAGCAAATTAATGAAGATTTCCCTATGTACAATCAAGTAACCCCTGGGGCTGGGTCAATTTGACCCTGGGGGGGTCAAGATTTGAACACATTTTGTAGAGGTCCACTAGGCAATGCTACATGTCAAATATATATCTTAGCTCTAGGCCTTCTGGTTTATATTTAGAAAATTTTGAAGATTTTTCTATGTACAATCAAGTAACCCCATGGGGCGGGGCCAATTTGACCCTGGGGGTCATGATTTGAAGAAATTTTGTAGAAGTCTACTAGGCAATGCTACATGTCAAATATCTAAGATCTAGGCCTTCTGGTTTATTTTTAGAAAATTTTTGAAGATTTTCCTATGTAAAATTAAATGACCCCTGGGGCGGGGTCAATTTTCATTCTGGGGGTCATGATTTGAACAAATGTTGTAGAGGTCCACTAGGCAATGCTACATGTGAAATACCTAAGCTCTAGGCCTTCTGGTTTATCTTAAGATAATTTTTGAAGATTTTCATATGTATATAAAATCAAGTGATCCCTAGGGCGGGGTCCATTTTGACCCAGGGGTCATGGTTTGAATTACTTTAGTAGAGGTCCACTAGGCAATGCTACATGTCAAATATCTAAGCTCTAGGGCTTCTGCTTTTTGAGAAGAAGATTTTTTAAGATTTTCCTATGTAAAATCAAGTGACCCCTTGGGTGGGGTCATGATTTGAATAAATTTTGCAGAGGTCCACTAGGCAATGCTACATGTGAAATATCTAAGCTCTAGGCCTTCTGGTTTATTTCTAGAAATTTTTTGAAGATTTTCATATGTAAAATCAAGTGACCCCTGGGGCGGGGTCAATTTTGACCCGGGGGTCATGATTTGAACAATTTTAGTAGAGGTCCACTAGGCAATGCTACATGTCCAATATCTAAGGTCTAGGGTTTCTGGTTTTCGAGATGAAGATTTTTTAAGATTTTTCTATGTAAAATCAAGTGACCCCTGGGGCGGGGTCAATTTTGACCCAGGGGTCATGATTTGAACACTTTTGGTAGAGGTTTACTAGGCAATGCTTCACACAAATATCTAAGCTCTAGGGCTTCTGGTTTTTGAGAAGAAGATTTTTAAAGTTTTTCCTTTCGGTTGCCATGGCAACCAGAGTTCTGCATGGAATTCAATTCTTTGAAAAATTTATGTAGAGCTTCCCCCAAGGAACATTCCTATGAAGTTTGGATGAAATTTGCCTAGCAGTTTATGAGGAAAGGTCGTTTGAAGTAAAAGTTTACGGACGCCGGACGCCGGACGGTGAGTGATCCTAATAGCTCACCCTGAGCCTTTGGCTCTGGTGAGCTAAAAATCAGATGAGCTAATAAGCGTGTTTTAACAGAAACAAGCATTTTAGAATAGATATTATTACAGGTTGAACTCACCAACACCCATTTTTATAAAAATTTCCTAACTTTTATCAAATTAAAGGTATATTCATTAAAATCTTTTTATTCTTCTCACAAGTAGGTGTTTCACAAAATCTTTTATTGGATGGTTATATTAGTATATAGCATCAATAATGTCCCCCGGGGCATTTATTCAGGGTTATATGGTATGATAAAATAAACTGATGCTGGTACTACTAGTCATTTTCAGCAAAGATACTGACAAAAATTATTCACAATTTCATTTAACTCTTTTCAAAAAGATAAAATTACACTACAGGTGTATCTACTGGCAGCCCTTTCATCTCATTTTTTCAGGTACACAAGTGTTGTTAGATAATTAACATCAAGATTTTAAAGGGAGAAAAAAAGTAATATTGCAACTTTACCTTAATATTATATACATTTTGTTTTTTCTATTTTATGTCATACTTACGTATACATTTCTCCCTATTTTGTTTTAACCTTTTCCAATATTCAGAGCACCATCTGCTCCCGCTGAAGGCAACACTGTCACATACTCTAATAATTAAAGGTAGTCAGTCACATTTAAGCAACATTTTATGACATTTTTCAGTTTTCGTATATATCCGTTTAGAGATTTATTCAAGAAACAAAACAACCAGATCTGTATAACAAATGTATGCTTATTATACTTTTTCATTTATTCTTATTTTTTTTTATAAAAGGTATTTAAATAGCAAATTATTTCTTTTGATTTTAATATCATTTCTAGTTTTAAAATTTACAGTTGATAAATAATTGAGATATTTCAACTACCTGAAACAAAACGGCAAATTTTAAAACAGCGTGTAGCTTTTGAAAGTCATCTATTTTTTGGTATCATCTTAGTTGTTCAACCAAGGGAGGTAATAATAATTTTACAAACTTGCATTTCTAATACATTTCTACAAAATGCCAATCTTTGACAAATATATTACGAATACCACTCCTTGTGCAAATGTTTAACCCTTACCCTGCTAAATTTCTATAATGAACTTGTTCGTCTTCCAATTTGGACAGTACCATTAACTGTTGAAAGGGTTGTTTACCAAAAAGATACTAACTGAATAGCAAACAGCGCAGCTCATGATCAAACTGCACAGAGGTGCAGGCTGATCATAATCTACACTGGTTGCAAAGGCAGAACCAATCGTGTCCAGCACGGTTAGGGTTAATGATGCTAAAATAACACTATCTTATTTGGGCAACCAGATTTAACAGTGAACACAACATTACATTTCAGACCAAAATCTGATTAACTACCTTTAAACTGACAGAAAGTATATTTCAAGTGCATGTAATCTATAATGTATAATTATGTAACATGATTACAAACAACACTAACTATATTCCTTGTTTTACAGGTAGTAATAATGTATTTGAGGTACATCCTGGCACTGAACTGTCCTCTTTTATATTTAAAAAAAAATCACAAATCATAAACCCTCTTATAAGCAACCCAGGGTTTCATTTGTCAAGGTAGGCGTAGAGTTTAAATGAGACCTCATTTTCTTGTAAAAACAACTTACAAAACTCTGACCAAATATTTCTATGATATATCTGAAAAAAAAATATATGCTGAAGTAAAAAGCAGCAAGGCGTAAAAAAAAATTGTTTGTTTCCGATATCAAGACCTATCCTAAATTTTTTGCGCGACTCTAAATGCTTTTATGGCCTTGGAGAATATTTTTTTCAACTTTTCAACAAAAAGTTGCAAAACTGCACTTTTTATGCTTTAAACATGGCCAGTGATGTTAGGAATCAACTTACTGATGCTCTGAAGGCAAAACATACAATTTTGTATTCATTATTTGATACAAAAATATTTTCCCAAGTCTCACTTAATAAAAAAAATAATCAAAATGCTAAATTTCTAAAATGGACTGGTCCACCATTCAATTTGGGCAGCACCACTTATCATTTAAAGGGGTGTTCCCTGAAAATTTACAGACAGTGAAGACCATGATCAAGGCTGATCTTGTTTTTCACTGGTCACAAACAAAATCACTTGTTACTAGCACGCTAAAGGTTGATTCTGACATTATGTGCAAAAATTAACAATCTAAAGTAATAATTATCTATTTTATCAAGGAAAGTCCTGTCTAGCAGCTTCACAGATACTGACAAACTACAAACAGTAGAATCTTGTCAACTGTTCTGGTTTTTGAAATACATTAAAGAATGTCACTTGATTTTTTTTCCTCAATTCATTTACTTTAGTAGGTGTTGCAGAGATATTGCTTTTTAAAATTTCTTTTATAACTCCATCAATGTCACTGGACATAGGTATCACTTTTTTTAAGTTACTGTTAATGTTGCAAAAAACATGCAAGTACTAAATGAACTCTACTTTTTATTATAAATTCAATGAAATTTTGTACAAAATGAGCCGTGCCATGGGAAAACCAACATAGTGGCCTTGCGACCAGCATGGATCCAGACAAGCCTGCGCATCCGCGCAGTCTGGTCAGGATCCATGCTGTTCGCTAACAGTTTCTCTAATAGCAATTGGTTATGAAAGGGAACAGCATGGATCCTGACCAGACTGCGCGGATGCGCAGGCTGGTCTGGATCCATGCTGGTCGCAAAGCCACTATGTTGGTTTTCTCATGGCGTGGCTCAAATCTTTATCAACAATAAACAAAGGATGAATATATTCATTCTTTTTGTTTTCCTAAAAAGAAGTTTGGCACTTTCAACTATTTAACAATTATTATTTCCATTTATATTCATAAAAACTCATGAAATTTATTGTCATTTTAAGGCCAATGGAATTTATGGAATATACATATTAAATTATTATCTTGTATATAATAATACTGTTTACATTTGATATAATTTTAGGTTTTTTAACATTGTTTTGTACAATACGGAGATATATTTGGACGAGTACTCAGCTGAGAAAACCATACTGGACAAGCCGCTAATATATCTCGTACAGTACAATGTTATATAATCTTTTTATTCCATATCTATTTTATTTTAGTTTAAAGTAAAAATCATTTTCAAGAGGCATTATCAAACTCTGTACATAGAGCGCCCTACTTCACCTGATTTACATTCGGAACATTTTCTTGCGTTTCCCGCTTTATCGTATGTTTAACATGGGACTATACGGCAAAAATACAGGTTTTTTTGTAAGCATGTGCGTCCAATACAGTAATATGTTGTACAGTCACGTGTTGCAAATAAACGTTCACGATTGGATAAATAAAATAGATATAGAATATATGTCATATACATAACATATTGCTTAGACAATAGACTGCTACAACATATATAGAAACCCTGTCATATACACATTATATAGCTGCAACATATATAAATATCCTGTTATGTACATAATGTACTGTAGCCCGCCCGCTTAGCTCAGTAGGGAGAGCGGGGTCGCGAGTTCGATCCTAGGGCGGGGCGTATGTTCTCCGTCACGATTTGATAAAAGACATTGTGTCTGAAATCATTCATCCTCCACCTCTGATAATTCATGTGTGGTAGTTGGCATTTACCTGCGGAGAACAGGTTTGTACTGGTAAAGAATCCAGGAACACTGGTTAGGTTAACTGCCTGCCGTTACATGACTGAATACTGTTGAAAAACGGCGTTAAACCCAAAACAAACAAACAAAACATAATGTACTGTAGCAACATATATACACAATATACTGCAGCAACATATATAAATATCCTGTCATGTACACAATATACTGCAGCAACATATATATAAATATCCTGTCATGTACACAACATACTGCAGCAACTTAATAAATATCATGTCATGTACACAATATACTGCAGCAACATGTATACACAATATACTGCAGCAACATATATAAATAACCTAGAAAATTCACAATTAACAGTAGCAACATATATAAAATATCCTGTCAGTCACACATTACTGTGCTGCAGTATACAGCCAACCTGTGGTACAGACCACTTCTGAACAGAGTCCACCTCAGACTATGCAGACTATGTTTTTTTTTTCCAATTTCTATACTTAAAATATATTTAAAATATAATAAAAACAAGAGCTGTCTCCATAGGATGACACATGCCCCCGATGGCACTTTGAATGAATAGTTATGGCCGATGTTAGAGTTTAGGACCTTTGACCTACGGACATGGGTCTTGCGCGCGACACGCCGTCTTACTGTGCCCCACATTCATGCAGAGTTATTTTAAAATCCATGCATGAATGACAAAGATATGGACCGGACACGCCCATCATTGCACTATCATGAAATATGACCTTTAACGTCTGTGACCTTGACTTTTGAGCTAGGGACCTGGGTCTTGCGTGCGACAGGTCGTCTTACTGTGGTACACATTCATGCCCAATAATTTTAAAATCCATGCATGAATGACAAAGATATGGACCGGAAACGCCCATCAATGCACTATCATGAAATATGACCTTTAACGTCTAAGTGTGACCTTGACCTTTGAGCTACAGACCTGGGTCTTGTGTGCGACACGTCGTCTTACTGTGCCACACATTTATGCGTAGTTACTTGAAAATCCATCCATGGATGACAAAGATATGGAGTTTAGGACCTTTGACCTATGGACCTGGGTCTTGCGCGCGACACATCGTCTTACTGTGTCCCACATTCATGCATAGTTATTTTAAAATCCATGCATGAATGACAAAGATATGGACCGGACACGCCCATCATTGCACTATCATGAAATATGACCTTTAACGTCTAAGTGTGACCTTGACCTTTGAGCTACAGACCTGGGTCTTGTGCGCGACACGTCGTCTTACTGTGCCACACATTTATGCGTAGTTACTTGAAAATCTATCCATGGATGACAAAGATATGGAGTTTAGGACCTTTGACCTACGGACCTGGTCTTGAGCGCGACACATCGTCTTACTGTGTCCACATTCATGCATAGTTATTTTAAAATCCATGCATGAATGACAAAGATATGGACGGACATGCCCATCATTGCACTATCATGAATATGACCTTTAACGTCTAAGTGTGACCTTGACCTTTGAGCTACAGACCTGGGTCTTGTGCGCGACACGTCGTCTTACTGTGCCACACATTTATGCGTAGTTACTTGAAAATCCATCCATGGATGACAAAGATATGGAGTTTAGGACCTTTGACCTATGGACCTGGGTCTTGCGTGCGACACATCGTCTTACTGTGTCCCACATTCATGCATAGTTATTTTAAAATCCATGCATGAATGACAAAGATATGGACCGGACACGCCCATCATTGCACTATCATGAAATATGACCTTTAACGTCTAAGTGTGACCTTGATCTTTGAGCTACAGACCTGGGTCTTGTGCGCGACACGTCGTCTTACTGTGCCACACATTTATGCGTAATTACTTGAAAATCTATCCATGGATGACAAAGATATGGAGTTTAGGACCTTTGACCTACGGACCTGGGTCTTGAGCGCGACACATCGTCTTACTGTGTCCCACATTCATGCATAGTTATTTTAAAATCCATGCATGAATGACAAAGATATGGACCGGACACGCCCATCATTGCACTATCATGAAATATGACCTTTAACGTCTAAGTGTGACCTTGACCTTTGAGCTACAGACCTGGGTCTTGTGCGCGACACGTCGTCTTACTGTGCCACACATTTATGCGTAGTTACTTGAAAATCCATCCATGGATGACAAAGATATGGACCGGACACGCCCCTCAATGCACTATCGTGAAAAATGACCTTTAACATCTAAGTGTGACCTTGACCTTTGAGCTACGGACCTGGGTCTTGCGCGCGACATGTCGTCTTACTGTGGTACACATTCATGCCAAGTTATTTGAAAAACCATCTAGGGATGACAAAGATATGGACCGGACACGAAAATTGCGGACAGACCGACAGACGGTTAAAAAACTATATGCCTCCCTTCGGGGGCATAAAAAACTCACAGACATAAGAGAGGGAGATAGATGGGTAAATATATATAAGGGCATACAAGTAAACAGACAGACAGACAGACAGCAGAGATGGACAGACAAATAGACAGCAGAGACAGACTGACAGCAGAGACAGACAGACAGACAAACAAACATACAGCAGAGACAGACAAACAGCACAGACAGACAGCAGAGACAGACTGACAGCAGAGACAGACAGACAAACAAACAAACAGACAGACAAACAGCAGAGACAGACATACTGACAGACAAACAAACAGACAGCAGAGACAGACAAACAGCACAGACAGACAGCAGAGACAGCAAACAGCACAGACAGACAGACATACAGCAGAGACAGCAAAGACAGACAGACATACAGCAGAGGCAGACAGACAGATAGCAGAGACAGACAACAGAAACAGACAGACAGAATAGCAGAGACAGTCAGACAGCAGAGACAGACAGACTGACAGACAAACAAACAGACAGCAGAGACAGACAGCAGAGACAGCAAAGACAGACAGACATACAGCAGAGGCAGACAGACAGATAGCAGAGACAGACAGCAGAAACAGACAGACAGATAGCAGAGACAGACAGACAGACAGCAGATACAGACATCGGAGACAGATAGACAGACAACAGAGACAGACAGACATCAGAGACAGACAGACAGACAGCAAAGATCAGACAGACATCAGAGACAGTCAAACAGACAGACAGACAGACAGCAGAGACAGTCAAACAGACAGCAGAGACAGACAGCAGAAACAGACAGACAGATAGCAGAGACAGACAGACAGACAGCAGATACAGACATCGGAGACAGTCAAACAGACAGCAGAGATCAGACAGACAACAGAGACAGACAGACAGACAGCAAAGACAGACATCAGAGACAGTCAAACAGACAGACAGACAGCAGAGACAGTCAAACAGACAGCAGAGACAGACAGACATCATAGACAGTCAAACTGACATCACAGACAGACAGACATCAAAGACAGACAAACAGACACACAGACAGCAGAGGCAGTCAAACAGACAGACAGCAGAGATCAGACAGACAACAGAGACAGACAGACAGACAGACAGCAGAGACAGTCAAACAGACAGACTGACAGCAGAGACAGACAGACAGCAGAGACAGTCAAACAGACAGACAGCAGAGACAGACAGACATCACAGACAGCAGAGACAGACAGACATCAGAGACAGACAAACAGACAGCAGAGACAGACAGACAGACAACAGAGACAGTCAAACAGACAGCAGGGATCAAACAGACAGCAGAGACAGACAGACATCAGAGACAGACAAACAGACAGCAGGGATCAGACAGACAGTCAAACAGACAGCAGAGACAGACAGACATCAGAGACAGACAAACAGACAGCAGAGACAGACAGAAAGCAGAGATAGACAAACAGATAGACAGACACGGACATTAAAATACAGATAGGTATATAAACCAGCAGACAGGGACATGAAGGGACACAGACAAACAAACAGTAGCTGAATATGGCCCTGTAAACTAAATTTAATCTTAAAACTATCATTATTTACATGGTAACATGGTTGAGAAAAACTTACCTGTAAAAAAGAAGTTAATTAAACACTTTCACACCCTTTCCTGACATGCCAGTCAAACAAGCAGACACATCTAAACAGTAGAGGCTTACATGAACATCCTCAGCTAGAAAAATAAAAAAAGATGAAAAAAAAAAAGAATAACAGATATTTCATTAAAACCCCAGTCTCCCATTAATACAGTCTAGACTGGTTTGTGTTTTTACACTATCACAGTAGGGTTTACAATTTTTCTCATGAGGTAATTTTTTCTGCATCAATTTTTAATACAAACTGTGTCATTTGATAGCATGTATTAAATCTGCTCCCAGTTGATATCAAATGCATGTATGCATACATCATGCACACATAAAAAGACTACACTTTGTGACAAAATTTGTTACCTTGGATTAATGCCAAATGTTTTTTTTCTGCAGAAAGCTGCATCTGCTTCTAGCAGACGACTTTTCTCTAGTGTAGCAGACGACAATTGATTTTTTTAAAATGCAAGAAATATTAGGTGCATGTGCAACAGACATCTATTCATAGCAGACTCCACTTAACAAATGTTCAATAACAGGCAAGCCGAAAAAGGGGTCAATATGTCAAGATGCATATTTCAAATATAAAAAGTGAAGGCATCATTAAAATAAGGACATAAAAAGGGATAATTATACGGTCTGCATTTCTTGGTCTGAAACCAACAATTTTTTCATTTTCTTTTAAATCAAAAAATGTAACTGAGATGAAAGCATCCTAACAATAGGGATGAAGGAAACTTGTTCTACCTCTATATAGATATAAAAAAGTGGATAGACATTAAATGTTTAGGCCAAACAAAGGTATCTATGTTTTACATTACCATGTGCCTAAAAAAATTCACAATTCTCAATAAACAGCGGGCATAACCGATGTTATCTATAATAAAAAAAGACTTTACAGGATTATTTTACTTTTCACCAGTATCTGACAACTTCCAAACAAGAATCAGAAAAAAGAAAACAAACATTTCCATCCTTTGGGTAGTCAAATTTGCTACTATTACACTTGGCCTACAGTATCAACTCAAAATCTGTCAGTACAATAAATAATTAATAACTTAGAAGTTTTCTTTACCAGCATGTAATTTTCACACTAAGAGAGCACAGTTAAAGACCTCAATCTGAGATAAAGTTTCAAAGTACAGTAAAGCCTTATTCTTAGAACAGTATAACCTGTTTTACAGTACAGTATAACCTCTAACAGTGCACAAGTTTTACAGTACAGTATAACCTCTAACAGTGCACAAGTTTTACAGTACAGTATATCCTCTAACAGTGCACAAGTTTCACAGTACAGTATAACCTCTAACAGTGCACAAGTTTCACAGTGCACAAGTTTTACAGTACAGTATATCCTCTAACAGTGCACAAGTTTTACAGTACAGTATAACCTCTAACAGTGCACAAGTTTTACAGTACAGTATATCCTCTAACAGTGCACAAGTTTTACAGTACAGTATATCCTCTAACAGTGCACAAGTTTTACAGTACAGTATAACCTCTAACAGTGCACAAGTTTTACAGTACAGTATATCCTCTAACAGTGCACAAGTTTTACAGTACAGTATAACCTCCAACAGTGCACAAGTTTTACAGTACAGTATATCCTCTAACAGTGCACAAATTTTACAGTACAGTATATCCTCCAACAGTGCACAAGTTTTACAGTACAGTATATCCTCTAACAGTGCACAAGTTTTACAGTACAGTATATCCTCTAACAGTGCACAAGTTTTACAGTACAGTATATCCTCTAACAGTGCACAAGTTTTACAGTACAGTATAACCTCCAACAGTGCACAAGTTTTACAGTACAGTATATCCTCTAACAGTGCACAAGTTTTACAGTACAGTATATCCTCTAACAGTGCACAAGTTTTACAGTACAGTATATCCTCTAACAGTGCACAAGTTTTACAGTACAGTATAACCTCTAACAGTGCACAAGTTTTACAGTACAGTATATCCTCTAACAGTGCACAAGTTTTACAGTACAGTATATCCTCTAACAGTGCACAAGTTTTACAGTACAGTATAACCTCCAACAGTGAACAAGTTTTACAGTACAGTATATCCTCTAACAGTGCACAAGTTTTACAGTACAGTATATCCTCTAACAGTGCACAAGTTTTACAGTACAGTATATCCTCTAACAGTGCACAAGTTTTACAGTACAGTATAACCTCCAACAGTGCACAAGTTTCACAGTACAGTATAACCTCCAACAGTGCACAAGTTTTACAGTACAGTATAACCTCTAACAGTGCACAAGTTTCACAGTACAGTATAACCTCCAACAGTGCACAAGTTTCACAGTACAGTATAACCTCCAACAGTGCACAAGTTTCACAGTACAGTATAACCTCCAACAGTGCACAAGTTTTACAGTACAGTATAACCTCCAACAGTGCACAAGTTTTACAGTACAGTATAACCTCTAACAGTGCACAAGTTTTACAGTACAGTATATCCTCTAACAGTGCACAAGTTTCACAGTGCACAAGTTTTACAGTACAGTATAACCTCCAACAGTGCACAAGTTTTACAGTACAGTATAACCTCTAACAGTGCACAAGTTTTACAGTACAGTATATCCTCTAACAGTGCACAAGTTTCACAGTGCACAAGTTTTACAGTACAGTATAACCTCCAACAGTGCACAAGTTTCACAGTACAGTATAACCTCTAACAGTGCACAAGTTTCACAGTACAGTATAACCTCTAACAGTGCACAAGTTTCACAGTACAGTATAACCTCTAACAGTGCACAAGTTTTACAGTACAGTATAACCTCTAACAGTGCACAAGTTTCACAGTGCACAAGTTTTACAGTACAGTATAACCTCCAACAGTGCACAAGTTTCACAGTACAGTATAACCTCTAACAGTGCACAAGTTTCACAGTACAGTATAACCTCTAACAGTGCACAAGTTTCACAGTACAGTATAACCTCTAACATTGCACAAGTTTCACAGTGCACAAGTTTTACAGTACAGTATAACCTCTAACAGTGCACAAGTTTCACAGTACAGTATAACCTCTAACAGTGCACAAGTTTGACAGTACAGTATAACCTCCAACAGTGCACAAGTTTTACAGTACAGTATAACCTCCAACAGTGCACAAGTTTTACAGTACAGTATAGCCTCTAACAGTGCACAAGTTTCACAGTACAGTATAACCTCCAACAGTGCACAAGTTTCACAGTACAGTATAACCTCCAACAGTGCACAAGTTTTACAGTACAGTATAACCTCCAACAGTGCACAAGTTTTACAGTACAGTATAACCTCCAACAGTGCACAAGTTTCACAGTACAGTATAACCTCCAACAGTGCACAAGTTTCACAGTACAGTATAACCTCCAACAGTGCACAAGTTTTACAGTACAGTATAACCTCCAACAGTGCACAAGTTTTACAGTACAGTATAACCTCTAACAGTGCACAAGTTTTACAGTACAGTATAACCTCCAACAGTGCACAAGTTTTACAGTACAGTATAACCTCTAACAGTGCACAAGTTTCACAGTACAGTATAACCTCTAACAGTGCACAAGTTTCACAGTACAGTATAACCTCTAACAGTGCACAAGTTTCACAGTACAGTATAACCTCTAACAGTGCACAAGTTTCACAGTACAGTATAACCTCTAACAGTGCACAAGTTTCACAGTACAGTATAACCTCTAACAGTGCACAAGTTTCACAGTACAGTATAACCTCTAACAGTGCACAAGTTTCACAGTACAGTATAACCTCCAACAGTGCACAAGTTTCACAGTACAGTATAACCTCCAACAGTGCACAAGTTTTACAGTACAGTATAACCTCCAACAGTGCACAAGTTTGACAGTACAGTATATCCTCTAACAGTGCACAAGTTTTACAGTACAGTATAACCTCTAACAGTGCACAAGTTTTACAGTAGAGTATAACCTCCAACAGTGCACAAGTTTTACAGTACAGTATAACCTCTAACAGTGCACAAGTTTTACAGTACAGTATAACCTCTAACAGTGGACAAGTTTCACAGTACAGTATAACCTCCAACAGTGCACAAGTTTTACAGTACAGTATAACCTCTAACAGTGCACAAGTTTTACAGTACAGTATAACCTCTAACAGTGCACAAGTTTTACAGTACAGTATAACCTCTAACAGTGCACAAGTTTCACAGTACAGTATAACCTCCAACAGTGCACAAGTTTTACAGTACAGTATAACCTCCAACAGTGCACAAGTTTTACAGTACAGTATAACCTCTAACAGTGCACAAGTTTCACAGTACAGTATAACCTCTAACAGTGCACAAGTTTTACAGTACAGTATAACCTCTAACAGTGCACAAGTTTTACAGTACAGTATATCCTCTAACAGTGCACAAGTTTCACAGTACAGTATAACCTCTAACAATCCAGAAGTTTTACCGTACAGTATAACCTCTAACAGTGCACAAGTTTTACAGTACAGTATAACCTCTAACAGTGCACAAGTTTTACAGTACAGTATAACCTCTAACAGTGCACAAGTTTCACAGTACAGTATAACCTCTAACAGTGCACAAGTTTCACAGTACAGTATAACCTCTAACAATCCAGAAGTTTTACCGTACAGTATAACCTCTAACAGTGCACAAGTTTTACAGTACAGTATAACCTCTAACAGTGTACAAGTTTTACAGTACAGTATAACCTCTAACAGTGCACAAGTTTCACAGTACAGTATAACCTCTAACAGTTCACAAGTTTGTAGAATATGGGTAGGGCTGTGGAGATTTTGAAGTTGTACAAGACAAAATGCTACATACCTAAGTCACTTCAGATAAACAATCTGAGCAAAACAACACAAACTTTTCAAGAATCTATCTTCATTTACTTCCATCAAGTGCTGCTTTATCCATAATAAAATGTGTGTCTGTCCGTTCCTGTCTTGTAACCATGTTGATATTGATTTTACATAATATCACTTTCATGATGAAACTTTTCTACTGTTCATAAAACAAGAGCTGTCTGAGGCCAGCAACACTCGACTATTCATAGCCTTATCAACTGAATGGATATATAAGTGAAACAATTTTGTAAATATGCAAAACAGAGTTATGGAACCTGTACAATGCATGTCAGTTCATCACAGTGCTGTGAACAAATGTGTGAAGTTTCAATCCATTCCAATTAATAGGTAATGAGAAATGAGCATTGTAACATACAAAAACTTAACCAAAAATTGCTAAGTCAAAAAAGGGGCATAATTTTGTTAAAAAAAACATATTAGAGTTCTGGAACCTGTGCAATGTATGTAAGTCTGTTTATTACAGTGTATAAATAAGTGTGTGAAGTTTTAATTCATTACCATTAGTGGGTACTGAGATACCAGCAAACATACAAAAACTTAACCAAAAATTGCTTAACCAAAAAAGTAAAAAAAGGGTCATAATTTTGCTAAAAAAACATAATAGAGTGATGGAACCTCTGCAATGTAAGTCAGTTTATCACAGTGAATAAGTGTGTGAAATTTCAATCCATTCCCATTTGTGAGTACTGAGATACCAGCATCCAGTAGCTCTACCTGTTCTTTGAAATAGTCAAGCTAAAAAGGGAAAAATATGCCTAGTCAGCCTCTCTATTTTCACCTGCTACATGAAGACAATTTAATAGATGATATTATTTTAGAATTTTATTGAAATTTCTTCTTCATCTACATAGTTGGGAAATTCAAACCAATATATCTAAAAATTATGAAGAATATAATACCGTAATCGAAGAATACAGCACTGTAACCAAAGAATACAATACCGTAACCAAAGAATACAATAGCGTAAACTTTGTTTGCAATACTGTTCAATTAGAAAGGAAATTAAAATAGCATGCAATTCCAATTTGTTTCTTTTTTATAGTATAATGATAGAAAATTGCATACAGCAGTGAAGTTCAGCACGCAAATATGTATCTATTGTTAATAAGACACCAATTGTAAAAACACAATTTCAATTTCGAGTTTTTACAGATGGTGTAAAATTATGAAACAAATATCTATCAATCATCAAGAGAGCTCATTATGATTCCGCAGAATGCAGTAAGATCTAAAAACCTGCAGGTATCATATATATGAAATTTATGGTATCATATCATCAAATCCTGAAAATACAATGCCATTTCCTCAGTTAAAGAAATGACGCATTTAAATCGTAGAAATTCCAATTACGGGAGATATCTTAAGTTCAACAAAACAGAGGCATAATTTAACACGAGGAACAATTCAACACAATGTAAAGAAACTATTGAACAGGATGTAACAGAACAATTCAATATAATGTAAATTGAACAATATAACCCAATGTAAAGGAACAATTCAACACCGTGTAACAGAACAACTCAACACAATGTAAAGGAACAACTCAACACAATGTAAAGAAACAACTCAATACAATGTAATGGAACAATTCAACACTGTGTAACAGAAAAACTCAACACAATGTAAAGGAACAACTCAACACAATGTAAAGGAACAACTCAACACAATGTGAAGAAACAACTCAATACAATGTAATGGAACAATTCAACACCGTGTAACAGAAAAACTCAACACAATGTAAAGGAATAACTCAACACAACGTAAAGAAACAACTCAACACAATGTAAAAAAACAACTCAACACAATGTAATGGAACAATTCAACACCGTGTAACAGAACAACTCAACACAATGTAAAGGAACAACTCAACACAATGTAATGGATCAATTCAACATACCTGATCCAAATGGATCAATTCAACACAACTGGTCAAGAATAACTCAACACAAATTAACAGAACAAGTCAACACGCTGTAAAGGAACAATTCAACATGATCTAACAGAATAACTCAACACAATGCAAATGAACAATTCCACACAATGTAACAGAACAACTCAACACAATGTAAAGGAACAATTCAACATGATGTAACAGAACAACTAAACACAATGTAACAGAACAATTCTGCAGAATGTAAAGGAAAAATTTAACACAATGTAACAGAACAATTCAACATGATGTAACAGAACAACTCAATACAATTTTAAGGAACAATTCAACACAATGTAAATGAACAATTCGATACAAAGTTAAGAAAAATTCAACACAATGTAATGGAACAATTCAAAACGATGTTACAGAACAATTCAATACAATGTAAAGGAACAATTCAACATAATGTAAAGGAATAATTCAACACGATGTTAAGGAACCATTCAACACGATGTAACAGAACACTCAATACAATTTTAAGGAACAATTCAACATAATGTAAATGAACAATTCAATACAAAGTTAAGAACAATTCAACACAATGTACTGGAACAATTCAAAACGATGTAACAGAACAATTCAACATAATGTAAAGGAACAATTCAACATTATGTAAATGAACAATTCAATACAATGTTAAGGAACCATTCAATACAATTTTAAGGAACAATTCAACATAATGTAAATGAACAATTCAATACAAAGTTAAGAACAATTCAACACAATGTAATGGAACAATTCAAAACGATGTAACGGAACAATTCAACACAATGTAAAGGAACAATTCAACATAATGTAAATGAACAATTCAATACAATGTTAAGGAACCATTCAACACGATGTAACAGAACACTCAATACAATTTTAAGGAACAATTCAACATAATGTAAATGAATAATTCAATACAAAGTTAAGAACAATTCAACACAATGTAATGGAACAATTCAAAACGATGTAACAGAACAATTCGACACAATGTAAAGGAACAATTCAACACAATGTAACCATAACTACACTAAAGAGGAACCATTTGAATGTTTTTCTCTAGCGGCCCATAAATGCACTGAAGAGGAACCGTTTGAATGTTTTTCTCTAGCGGCCCATAAATGCACTGAAGAGGAACCGTTTTAATGTTTTTCTCTAGCGGCCTATAAATGCACTGAAGAGGAACCATTTGAATGTTTTTCTCTAGCGGCCCATAAATGCACTGAAGAGGAACCGTTTGAATGTTTTTCTATTGTGGGCCCTCAAAACAGCTGAAATACCCAATAAACAATCAGGTAGACTCTGTGCAATATTTGACAAGTGTCACTCTATTTAATCTACTTAATCTATATATCTTTATAAACTACACTAAGTGGAACCATTTGAAGAAAGATTCATGTAAGGATGCAACAGAACAATACAACTGAAAATCCATTACTTGTTTCATGGAAAAAGTCGTTTTTTTTCTTAGAATTTTCTATTTATACTTGCTCCTAAGTGCTGTCAAGCAGAACCGTTTACACAAAGCTGCTGGAGGTCTATACTACCATGCTACAGACCAAGGTTGCTGTGGCTGTAATTCTAATTCTGCCCAAAAGTTTCAGGTGAAGATATTAAATGAAATGGGCAAACAACAGATGGAAGCTGATGGATGACGGACTATACACCTACAGCAAGAGTTCACCATGAGCCTGTGACCTAACACTGTAAAATCATTTAATTTTGTGGGCATGAAATTTCGTGGTTTTGGTCAAAACGGCAAATTCATGGGGATATGAATTAGTGGATTTCAACTTTTGAACATAAAATTAATGAGAATTTTACTTGTTCATTGGGATTAGATTTCATGGATTGACTCAACCACTCAAATCCATGAAAATTAGTCCCCCATGAATATTAATGATTTCACAGTATCAATTACTCAGTACTTTTTGACTATCTGTAACTGATCCAAAACCTGAAATGGTAAGCAGGGTTTTCAAAAAAAAAAAAACAATGTGGGAGAGATGAATGAACTGTTAAATAGATGGATGAAAAACTATACCAAAATTTAACCTTTAGCCTGCTGGCGGCAAGTGATTCTGCCTTTGCGACCAGTGCAGACCAAGATCATGGTCTGTACTGTTTGTTATTCAGTCAGTAAATTTTCAGTGAACAACCCTTTGAATAATAAGTGGAATGGTCCAAACTGAATGATGGATCAGTCCATTTTAGAAATTTAGCGGGCTAAGGGTTAACAACAATATGAGGAATTATTCATTTTAAGCTTCAAACAGGTAATAACCACTGTAGGAATTATTCCACAGAAGGAAAAATTGAAACATCCATATTAAATTGTCCCTTTAATTTTATGTACAACTATCAAACAACAGAAGTAATTATGCAGTTAATATGCAGATTTTATATGTTACAAACTGCAAGTGAGTATTTTTAATATGTACTAAAATATACAGACGATTTGAATGCATACTGAAGTGCAACAGTAAAAGAAAAAATCTGCCAGTATTTAATTAGCAGAACATGTACATGCACTTTAAATAGCATAACTTTATAACTAGAGCTCAATATCCCCCAAAGTCAACCTCTAGTGGTCCAAAGTCAACATGCAGAGGTCCATAGTCAACATGTAGTGGTCAAATGTCAACCTCTAAAGTCTTAGTGGCCCATAGTCAACCTCTTGATGTCCATAGTCAACAGCTTGTGGTCCATAGTCAACCTCTAGTTGTCCATAGTCAACCTCCAGTGGTCCATAGGCAATGTCTAGTGGTACATAGTCAACCTCCAGAGGTCCATAGGCAACCTCCAGTGGTTCATAGTCAACCTCTACTGGTACATAGTCAACATGTAGTGATCCATAGGCAATGTCTAGCGGTCCATAGTCAACCTCCAGTGGTCCATATGCAACATCTACTGGTATATAGTCAACCTGTAATGGTCCATAGGCAATGTCTTGTGGTCCATAGTCAACCTCTACCAGTACATAGTCAACATGTTGTGATCCATAGGCAATGTCTAGTGGTCCATAGTCAACCTCTTGTGGGCCATAGTCAACAGCTAGTAGTAGTCCATAGTCAACATGTAGTGGTCCATAGTCAACAACTAGTGGTCCATAGTCAACATCTAGTGGTCCATAGTCAATGTCTAGTGGCTCATAGTCAACAGCTAGTGGTTCATTGTCAACATGTAGTGGTCCACAGTCAACCTCAAATGGTTCATTGTCAACTTCTACTGGTACGCTGCCAACTTTTATAGTCCATAGACAATGTCTAGTGGTCCATAGTCAACATGTTGTGGTCCATAGTCAATGGCTAGTGGTCCATAGTCAATGTCTTGGTGTCCATAGTCTAGCCAAAACAGGACTTTTAATACTAATTCTTAGAGATAATTCAATTACACAATAACACTAAGATCAATTCCAATCATTTCATACAAACAAGAGCTGTCTCCATAGGATGACACATGCCCCCGATGGCACTTTGAATGAGTAGTTATGGCCGACGTTAGAGTTTAGGACCTTTGACCTACGGAGCTGGGTCTTGTGTGCGACACGTCGTCTTACTGTGTCACACATTCATGCGTAGTTATTTTAAAATCCATGCATGAATGACAAAGATATGGACCGGACGCGCCCATCAATGCACTATCATAAAAAATGACCTTTAACGTCTAAGTGTGACCTTGACCTTTGAGCTGCGGACCTGGGTCTTGCGCGCGACATGTCGTCTTACTGTGGTACACATTCATGCCAAGTTATTTGAAAATCCATCCATGGTTGACAAAGATATGGACCGGACACGCCCATCAATGCACTATCCTTTAAAGTCTAAGTGTGACCTTGACCTTTGAGCTACGGACCTGGGTCTTGCGCGCGACACATCGTCTTACTGTCGTACACATTCATGCCAAGTTATTTGAAAATCTATCCATCGATGACAAAGATATGGACCGGACACGCCCATCAATGCACTATCCTTTAATGTCTAAGTGTGACCTTGACCTTTGAGCTACGGACCTGGGTCTTGCGCGCGACACGTCGTCTTACTGTGGTACACATTCATGCCAAGTTATTTGAAAATCCATCCATCGATGACAAAGATATGGACCGGACACGCCCATCAATGCACTATCCTTTAATGTCTAAGTGTGACCTTGACCTTTGAGCTACGGACCTGGGTCTTGCGCACGACACGTCGTCTTACTGTGGTACACATTCATGCCAAGTTATTTGAAAATCCATCCATCGATGACAAAGATATGGACTGGACACGAAAATGGTTCAAAAACTATATGCCTCCCTTCGGGGGCATAAAAAAATAATCATGTTTATAACTGGGCTCTTTACTACTTTGTGCAACTTTTTTAGATTCTAACATGACTGAATTTTAAGATAATAATCTAAACTGGACCTAAATTGTAGCATTTTCTTGTCTGTTTCATACAAAATAAATTCTTGTGCAGCTTTGTCATAACCGAGTGTGTTAATACAAGGGAGACTATTCATGCAAATATTCATGTTTGTTCCATTTAATTCCCTTAGTAAACTGTTTTAAAGACTTAGTGTAACCCATGTGTTACTGAATTGATTGGCAGTATATTGGTCATTATGAGGTGAATCCAGTGACTAAGATCCTACCCAAATTGAACTCCTTCAGCAATGTACATATTTGTAAACGAAAGACATAAACACATCAAGATATACAAAGTAAAACAAGAGGATCATGATGGCACTATACTGCTCCCATCAGGTTGTTTGTTTTTTGTTTGGTTTAACGTCGCACCGACTCAATTATAAATCATATGGCGACTTTCCAGCTTTGATGGTGGAGGAAGACCCCAGGTGCCCGTCTGTGCATTATTTCAACAAGAATGGGTACCTGCGTAGAACCACCGACCTTCCGTAAGCCATCTGGATGGCTTCCTCACATGAAAAATTCAGCGCCCAGAGTGAGACTCGAACCCACATCGATGAGGGGCAAGTGATTTGAAGTCAGCGACCTTAACCACTTGGCCACGGAGGCCCCCACCATAAGTTTAACATCTCAAGAAGCTATAATAGAAGTGAAAAGGAGCTGGGGATCTGGGGGCCACAGGTCCCTGGTGAGATTAAGAGACAGCGCCCCTACAGGGGATCTAGGGGGGCAAAGCTCCCAGCCAAATTTTACTTGATGCTTAGAGCCATTTCCTGATGTCATTTCATTTCATCTCATCTGATTATTTTTCTTCTATATTAACAATTATTCATATTGCCAGTAAGGGGTTGGTAGGGCTGTAGGGGTTGTAATGTGTGTATGTGTGTGTGATGGGGGGATGGGGGGATGGACAAGTGTGGGTAGGGGTCAGAAGTGGGGGCATGAAGGATACCAGTAGTAAGAAACATTATAAGATATAAGTTAAATTCAGATGCCTCCCATAAAAACTTTAACAAATACTATTACAAAATCTGACCCCAGTGACCTTGACCTGTACGGAACCTTGCCTTAGACCAAAACATGTCTATCCATACTCAAGTCAATCTTTATATGGGATTTGATGTTAATATGGGCAGTATTTAAGAAGTTAAGCTTTGAATCTTTCTGTAAATCTTTAACCAACACTACTACAACATTTCACCCAAATGACCTTGACCTTTAGGAAAACTGACACTAATGTGTGCCCATTACCAATACCAATCCTAACGCAAAGTTTGAAGGGGCAGTAGTAAAGACATAGTGAATTGGGAAGTTTGCCGTAAAACATTACCTGAATGCAAAGTTGACACCGATAACAGAGTCAGGGGTCAGTATGACAGTCATCCTCATTTCTGGAATAGTCAAACTAAAAATGGGTCAAAGAGCACTAAATTGAACTATGTATGACATGACATGTTTATCTAAATACTGAAATACATTGCACTCATTTTTTCAATTTAGGTCTGTGGTGATCCCTTGCCCTTCTGTTCATATGAAACTGATAATATTCTGTATCTTGCACTATGAAAGCCACACCTACGTAAGTCCTCTATTTCAGGCAGTGTTTTTCATTTTCTTAATTAATAATTTCAAAAGTTATAATTAAACATGTGTGGTCTAATATTTATTAATATTTCCAGATGCTTTTAAAAAAGAAGGTGGCTTAACATCATTTTGGGATTGCAAAGCACGTTCAATTTCTCAGAAACAAGCGTCATTTGATTTACTCAAGTGTAAAACATTCAAATGCAAAGTCATCAAAATTCTCAGTTCCTAGGGTTAGCATTAGGAGTTAACATTTAAACAAATTTATAAGCTGGATCAGTTTCATTTTGATTAAGTCTTAAGTATACATGTGCCAGTCAGCGGCTTCAATGTCACTGAAATCGTATTCATACTTCTTACAGATTTAATTAAAATTTGAAGTACTGACACGGTTTTCTCAGTACAGTCTGATAACTTGCAGATTCTCAGATCGATGTATCTGTTAGAAAATGTTTCAGTCCGAAATTCATTTGCTTTTATTTGAACTGGACATTTCCAGGCAATAAAATAGGTAAAAAGATCCTTTGGAAGCATAGATTGCAACCAAGCAAGATAATAGCAGACTCAGTATGGTTATGTTCATGAGAGGTAATGGAAAGTACACACCCTCACTCCCCCTAGCATAGGCTAAAATGGAACTCTACAACTCAGATCATGATCCGAAAGTACTAAAAAATATAACAACTCAGAAAACTCATGAAATTTTCTATAAACTGGACATTTCCAGTCAAGTCCCAAAACTCATTAACTTTTATAACAAGAGCTGTCCGTAAGACAGCCAAGCTCGACTATTCGAAATATTGTCCCAGAAGCAGGAAAATATTACCCAAAAAGGTTAAATATCAAAAGAGTTTTAAGTTCAAAAGGGGGCATAATTTGACAAAAATGCATATCAGTTATGGGACTTACTGCTATCAACTAGTTTTATAACCCCGAAGACACATGTGAAGTTTCAATTCAATATCTGCATTAGTTTTGGAGATAGAAACTCGCATGTAAAACTTTAACCAGAATTTTCAAAGTCCAAAAGGGGGCATAATTTGCCCAAAATACAGGCCAGAGTTATGGGACTTGACCCAGTGAGGTTGGTAATTGATCTAGAAAAAGAAAAAATAAGTTTCAAATCTATATGCCTTTTAGTAATTGCCGTATGTACTTGCACGCAAAACTTTAACCAGGATTTTCTAAGTCCAAAAAGGGGAATAATTTGCTCAATATACATGTAAGAGTTATGGGACTTGATCCAGTGAGGTTAGTAATTGATCTAGAAAAAGATAAAATAAGTTTCAAATCTGTATGCCTTTTAGAAATAGCTGTATGTACTTGCACGCAAAACTTTAACCAGAATTTTCTAAGTCCAAAAGGGGGCATAATTTGGCCAAAATGAAGGTCAGAGTTATGGGACTTGCTGCTATCAACTAGTTTTATAACCCCGAAGACACGTGAAGTTTCAAATCAATATCTGCATTAGTTTTGGAGATAATAACTTGCATGTAAAACATTAACCAAAATTTTCTAAGTCTAAAAGGGGGCATAATTTGCTCAAAATACATGTCAGAGTTATGGGACTTGACCCAGAGAGGTTGGTAATTGACCTAGAAAAAGAAAAAATAAGTTTCAAAGCTATATGCCTTTAATTGATGGCTGTATGTACTTGCATGCAAAAACTTAACCAAGGTGTGACGCCGACGCCGACGCCGACGCCAGGGTGAGTAGAATAGCTAGACTATTCTTCGAATAGTCGAGCTAAAAACTGGACATTTCCCCCACAAGTCCAATACTCATTAACTTTTATATGAACTGGACATTTCCTGACAAGTCCAAAACTCATTTACTTTATTTAAACTGGGCATTTCCAGGCAAGTCCAAAAGTCATTTAATTTTATTTAAAACAGGCATTTCCAGGCAAGTCCAAAAGTCATTTACTTTTATTTAAACTGGGCATTTCCAGGCAAGTACAAAACTCATTTACTTTTATTTAAACTGGGCATATCCAGGCAAGTCCAAAAGTCATTTACTTTTATTTAAAACAGGCATTTCCAGGCAAGTCCAAAAGTCATTTACTTTTATTTAAACTGGGCATTTCCAGGCAAGTACAAAACTCATTTACTTTTATTTAAACTGGGCATATCCAGGCAAGTCCAAAACTCATTTACTTTTTTTAAACTGGGCATTTCCAGGCAAGTCAAAACTCTTTAACTTTTATTTAAACTGGGCATTTCCAGGCAAGACTAAATCTCATTTACTGCTATTTAAACTGGGCATTTCCAGGCAAGTCCAAAACTCATTAACTTTTATTTAAACTGAACATTTCCAGGTAAGTCCAAAACTCATTTACTTTTATTTAAACTCGGCATTTTCAGGCTAGTGAAATTGTTTTAAAATCAGGCCAACAGTTTCATCCAAGAACATTTTTTAAGTTTCTACTATATACATAATATACAGAAAAGTGACCATGCCCTCTGGTGGCTATGTTTTTTGACAAAATCAAAACAATTTGAACATTCTTGGTAGAGGATTGATTTCATGATGAGCTGACAGTGAGCTGTCTTTTTTTTCAGATATCAAGCAAATATATAGAACATGTGATTCAGTTTTGACTGGTTGCAGTAAACATCAGTCGTCTTCAGAAATACTTAAAAGTAGCATTAGAACCAGCAACAACTGACTGTACGGCAGTGGCATTAGCACAATCAACAACTGACTGCACAGCAGTGGCATTAGAACCAGCAACAACTGACTGTACGGCAGTGGCATTAGCACAATCAACAACTGACTGCATGGCAGTGGCATTAGCATAATTAACAACTGACTGCACGGCAGTGGCATTAGCACAATCAACAACTGACTGCATGGCAGTGGCATTAGAACCAGCAACAACTGACTGCACAGCAGTGGCATTAGAACCAGCAACAACTGACAGAACGGCAGTGGCATAAGAACCAGCAACAACTGATTGCACGGAAGTTATTAAAACCAGCAACAACTGACTGTATGGCAGTGGCATTAGAACCAGCAACAACTGACTGTACGGCAGTGGCATTAGCACAATGAACAACTGACTGCACGGCAGTGGCATTAGAACCAGCAACAACTGACTGTACGGCAGTGGCATTAGCACAATCAACAACTGACTGCACGGCAGTGGCATTAGCATAATTAACAACTGACTGCACGGCAGTGGCATTAGCACAATCAACAACTGACTGCACGGCAGTGGCATTAGAACCAGCAACAACTGACTGCACGGCAGTGGCATTAGAACCAGCAACAACTGACTGAACGGCAGTGGCATTAGAACCAGCAACAACTGACTGCACGGAAGTTATTAAAACCAGCAACAACTGACTGTGCGGCAGTGGCATTAGAACCAGCAACAACTGACTGTACGGCAGTGGCATTAGCAAAATCAACAACTGACTACACGGCAGTGGCATTAGCACAATCAACAACTGACTGCACGGCAGTGGCATTAGCACAATCAACAACTGACTGCACGGCAGTGGCATTAGCACAAGCAACAACTGACTGTCTGGCAGTGGCATTAGCACAATTAACAACTGACTGCACGGCAGTGGCATTATCACAAGCAACAACTGTCTGTACGGCAGTGGCGTTAGCACAAGCAAGAAATGACTGCACGGCAGTGGCATTAGCACAATCAACAACTGACTGCACGGCAGTGGCATTAGCACAATCAACAACTGACTGCACGGCAGTGGCGTTAGCACAATCAACAACTGACTGCACGGCAGTGGCATTAGCACAAGCAACAACTGACTGTCTGGCAGTGGCGTTAGCACAAGCAACAACTGACTGTCTGGCAGTGGCATTAGCACAAGCAACAACTGACTGTCTGGCAGTGGCATTAGCACAAGCAACAACTGACTGTATGGCAGTAGCATTAGCACAAGCAACAACTGACTGCACGGCAGTGGCAATAGCACAAGCAACAACTGACTATCTGGCAGTGGCATTAGAACAATCAACAACTAGCTGCACGGCAGTGGCATTAGCACAATCAACAACTGACTGCATGGCAGTGGCATTAGCACAATCAACAACTGACTGCACGGCAGTGGCATTAGCACAATCAACAACTGACTGCACGGCAGTGGCATTAGCACAATCAACAACTGTCTGTACTGCAGTGGCATTAGCACAATCAACAACTGACTGTACTGTTTAATTTACTTACCTTGTAGAAATCTATTTTATCATGTCAACCTTGTAGAAATATACTGTAAAATTATTTAATTTCGTCGGCACAAAATTTCGTCGTTTTTGCCAAAACGGCTGTTTCGTGGGGATGTAAATTCGTGGATTTTCAAATTTTGAAGAAAAAAAAATAATTTCCACATGAATACATCTAGTATATCATTTTGTTCTAACATATGAAACCTACACGTGTCAAACAGCGCTACCATGGTTACCAAATTTGCAGTCTACGCCGCGGGAGATTAGCAAGTGATCATGTGCCAACTAACGAGCGTGTTAGCTAAAATTATATGACCCCTAATTTGCTAAACTTAATGGAACTGTGAAATATTCAATAAGAAAAGTCGGCGCCAATTAAAAAGTGTCAAAACCGTAGCACCTGGGATATAGTCTTGCTCAATAAGCATTCATAACTGAAACAAATATAAAGTTCATCACACTGATCATTTGATCGTGTTTTCAAACAAGAACTAGTTTTTGTATTACAAATTAAAAAAAAACAACTATTATAGATTTACTGATTTTATATTGCTAAAAATGAGTTTTTGCACAGGACTGATAAAATATAAATGGTTTAGAATCATGAAAAAAAAGTTCCGTACATGCCTGTTGTTGAATGAGCGTCTGCATCTAAAATTACAAGCTGTTGAACTTGTGCATGTGTTATTTTCTGTCGTGAAACGTGTAATGTAAATTGGGTAATCATGCATCGGAGGAAAATCTAGCAATTAATTTATAATATTTGATAGTCCCAAAGTAGTAATAGTTTACTACATGTCAGTAAATATAAACATTGCAGAGCGGGGCCGAAAAACTCAAATAACAGCCGCAGCATAGTGCGGTTGGCACGTGACTCTACCTCAAACTTCTATTTTTAGTATCTACTTTAACTTCGACTTGCATGTCTTAAACAAACCATGGGTAAATGTCTGAATGAAATGGTCGCTTTTGTTCCGACACATATGTTTATCGTTGGTGGAGCACACATCTACGGACCAGATCGGACAACTATGGTGTCTTTTTTTTGGCGACACTGAGTACAATTTACATTATCATAGGCATATTTTTTCGTTTGGACTTAATTTCGTGGTTGAGCTGAACCACAAAATCCATGAAAATTAATCCTCCATGAATAATAATGATTTCAAAGTATACTAGCTACATCACTGTTTGACCCTACAGTATATATAAATAATCTATTTTTTCATTTATAAAAACAAATATTCATCTGATTAGGCAAATACAAGGAGTGTTTAGATACATTATCAACACCCAGAAGTATGAATTGCCCAAAAGGTTTAATGGAAACCTGCTTACATGCAAAATTTTAACAAAAATTCTATGCTAAAAAGGGGCATAATTTTGACAAAATAAAAGCAAGCATTATGTAACTTGCCCTGAAAGGTAACCTCATGGTGCCAAAGACAAATGCAACGTTTCTCTTTTATAAGATACTGGAATGCCTAATTACTTCCTGACATTTGACAGTGTACAAGAAATAAAAATTAAGGTTTAGGAGTATATCATGAAAACACAGAAATATTTCATAAACGAACAACATCTTCCTGACCATTACAATGATGATCTGCTGTACTGTCCTTTACAATAGATACTTTAAATATTCTGAAAAAGTTGTTCCCCTTTAAAAAATGGATGTCATTTGTAATGAAATGAAAATAAACAATTGCTGAAAACCACGTTCCACCCAGTTATGTGAAATTTCAGCACTGAGAAATTATTGCAAATGCATCAAAAGGAAGATATGTAGCAGTACTGTTCTTTGAAAACAGTGAGCTTTTAAAGGCGCTGAACTGTCTGAAAGTGTGGTCCTTTTATGCATCCCTCTTCCGATATTCAATGTATATATCAGAATACTAGAGTAATATACATGTTTAAATCAATTTTCATGTGAAACAACCCTTTTTTCTATGATTTGGTGTTGTTTGAATTTTTTTCTCCGAGTGTTAACCCTTATCATGCTGGATTGATTCTGCCTTTGCGACCAGTGCAGATCATAGCCTGCACATCCATGCAGTCTGATCATGATCTGCACTGTTCACCATTCAGTCAGTATCCTTTTAGTATGCACCCCTTTTAACAGTTAATGGTACTGTCCATATTGAAAGATGGACAAGTTCATTATAGAAATTTAGCAGGGTAAGGGTTAAATAAGCTTAGTATAAAAAGGTCGCATATTTCTATCTTACCTGTCCCAATGACCTTAGACTTCACATGCATTTCTTTGAAACTCTTGCCACAGCATGTCCCTGAATTCATTAACTCAAATGTTTTATGTTGGAGTACAAATCTGGCAATGATGATAAAGATAGAATACTACTTTAAAATCATTAGTATTTGTGGAGAACTAATTTTTTTAGATTTTGTTAACCCTTTCCCCGCTAATTTTCTAAAATGAACTTGTCCATCTTTCAATTTGGACAGTACCATAAACTGTTAAAAACTGTGTATACCAAAAGGAGACTGACTGAATGGCCAAAAGTGCAGGTCATGATCAGCACTGATTCATGATTTTCGTAAAAGTTAGTAAAAACAACTGATTCTCATGTGTTTCCGTACCACATAGTCTGTCAATACTTAAGTTTCAAAGCTTTCTCAAGAAATACAGCATTAAGTTCCTGAAAGCCTATATATATTTTTTTAATTTGCTGTCATACTATCTGGAGGCCAGTGCCTTAATAAGAGGTGACAACCAGTTGAGCAGACAAGATACAACAAAAGTTATGGTAATAAAATTAACATGAATACAGCTGAAAATTACCAGACAAACCACTTACAGTGGTCAGTACAGACTGCAGAAAAGCTATATTTATTTACTGGCAAACTGAGACCAGTTTTATGGCTTTTTTTTTGTCCAGAGAAAATTTGTCTACAATCTGGATGCAGAACTGAGTCAGCATTTCAGTATACCTAGAACATTATAAAGCTTAGACATGAGCTTCTCAATTCAAACCGATAACAAAAGGTGTGACAGATTTTTTGTTACGATCAAATAGCCAGTAATTATCGGCAATGAGCTTGTCACCTCTGTCAATTTTGTTGTTCACAGTTTGATCTCGGTTAAAATAATACCCGATTTTTTATAAGTATCCTAATATTTGTAATTTTTAATATTTCTTTCATCAAAATACTTTTAAATTTTTATGAAATTAATTTTGTTTGAACGTAAAACAAACTAGGCGATCTTTTACGGAACGTAACGTCAACCTTAGATTTTAGCGTATACAGTAAGTGCGGAGTAGTTTCCCTTTGCCAAAATGGCGAAATCGGAAACAAAATAAGTTTTGAAGTTGGAAAGTCATCTTTACCTGTGTATAATGCACACCCACGATTCAGGGCTGGTCCCTGGGGTCAAAAACTGCGCATTATACATGGGAATATTCGGTATTTTGCGGCAGCATTAAATTTAAAACAAATATACAGGGCTCTATCGCGGTTCGTAAATTTTTGGTTCTTTTTTTTTTTTTGAGAGAGAGAAATAAACAAGAGGGCCATGATGGCCCTATATATCGCTCACCAGAGTTGATCTGGCCTACTGACCTAGTTCTTGACCCCACATGACCAAGAGTTGAACTTGACCTAAAGATCATCAAGACAAACATTCTGAATAATTTCATAAAGATTTCGTTACAACTGTGGCCTCTTAGAGTGTTCACAAGCTTTTCCTTTGATTTGACCAGGTGACCTAGTTTTTGATCCCACATTACCCAGATTCAAACTTGACCTACAGATTATCAAAACAAACATTCTGACTAATTCTCATGAATTTCAAACTTAAATTGTGGTCTCTAGTGTTGAAAAGATTTTCCTTTGATCTGGCCTAGTGACCTAGTTTTTGACCCCACATGACCCAGATTTAAACTTGACCTAGAAGTGATTAAGGCAAACATTCTGACACAGTTTCATATAAATTGAGTTACAACTGTGGCCTCTAAAGTGTTCACAAGCTTTTCCTTTGATTTGATCAGGTGACCTAGTTTTTGACCCAACATAACCCAGTTTCGAACTTGACCTAAAGAGCATCAATACTAACATTCTGACCAAGTTTCATAAAGATTTGGTCATAATTGTGGTCTCTAGAGTGTTCACAAGCTTTTCCTTTGATCTGACCTACTGTTCTAGTTTTTGACCCCACATGACCCATTTCAAACTTGACCTAGAGATCACCAAGGCTAACATTCTGACCAAGTTTCATACAGATTGGGTCACAAATGTGGTCTATAGAGTGTTCACAAGCTTTTCCTTTGATCTGACCTACTGACCTAGTTTTTGATCCCACATTACCCAGATTCAAACTTGACCTACAGATTATCAAAACAAACATTCTGACTAATTCTCATGAGTTTCAATTGTAGTCCAATCATGCACTGTCACTGATACTTTTTTCATCAATTCTCCTGAAATTTGGTGTCTCTAGAGTGTTCACAAGCTTTTCCTTTGATCTGACCTACTGACCTAGTTTTTGATCTCACATGACCCAGTTTTGAACTTGACCTAGAGATCATCAAGACAAACATTCTGACCAAGTTTCATATAGATTGCATCAAAAATGTGGTCTCTAGAGTGTTCACAAGCTTTTCCTTTGATCTGACCTACTGACCTAGTTTTTGATCCCACATTACCCAGATTCAAACTTGACCTACAGATTATCAAAACAAACATTCTGACTAATTCTCATGAGTTTCAAACTTAAATTGTGGTCTCTAGAGTGAGATTTTTCTTTGATCTGGCCTAGTGACCTAGTTTTTAACCCTACATGACCCAGATTTTATCTTGACCTAGAAATGATTAAGGCAAACATTCTGACACAGTTTCGTATAAATTGAGTTACAACTGTGGCCTCTAAAGTGTTCACAAGCTTTCCCTTTGATTTGATCAGGTGACCTAGTTTTTCACCCAACCTAACCCACTTTCGAACTTGACCTAAAGAGCATCAAGACTAACATTCTGACCAAGTTTCATAAAGATTTGGTCATAATTGTGGTCTCTAGAGTGTTCACAAGCTTTTCCTTTGATCTGACCTACTGTTCTAGTTTTTGACCCCACATGACCCAGTTTCGAACTTGACCTAGAGATCACCAAGGCTAACATTCTGACCAAGTTTCATACAGATTGGGTCACAAATGTGGTCTATAGAGTGTTCACAAACATTTCCTCTGATCTGATCTACTGACGTAGTTTTTTACCCCACATGACCCAGTTTCGAAAATGACCTAGAGATCATAAAGTCTAACATTCTTACCAAGTTTCATAAAGATTGGATCACAAATCGAGGTTCAACGCAATACAGGCATGATCTATCATATATAATCATATATAGATTACTGCCCTATTGTCGTTGAAACCCTCGAAATGTGGTCTCTAGAGTGTTCACAAGCTTTCCTTTGATCTGACCTTCTGACCTAGTTTTTGACCCCACATGACCCAGTTTCGAATTTGACCTAAAGATCATCAAGACTAAACATTCTGACCAAGTTTCATAAAGATTGGGTCAAAAATGTGGTCTCTAGAGTGTTCACAAGCTTTTCCTTTGATCTGACCTACTGACCTAGTTTTTGATCTCACATGACCCAGTTTCGAACTTGACCTAGAGATCATCAAGAATAACATTCTGACCAAGTTTCATAAAGATTGGGTCAAAAATATGTGGTCTCTAGAGTGTTCACAAGCTTTTCCTTTGATCTGACCTACTGACCACATGACCCAGTTTCGAATTTGACCTAGAGATCATCAAGACTAACATTGTGACCAAGTTGCATAAAGATTGGGTCACAAATGTGGCCTCTAGAGTGTTCACAATGCAAATGTTGACGGATAACGCATGACGGACGCCGACGCACAATGACCGGTCACAATAGCTCACCTTGAGCACTTTGTGCTCTGGTGAGCTAAAAAGGTCGGGGCAGCATAAAAAAGCGGGGGCAGGAGGGGATGATAATCTAGGAATTAATTTATTATGGTCTTATATTTATATACAATACAATTAGAGAGTGAAAATGATTTCCTTGTATATGTGCAATCATCATTATTGGTATATAATATGACAGGATAAAATAAATTATTGCCTAGTAAAAAAAAAACTTCAGATGAGTGAATATCACACTTTTCTTGAATATCAAATTTGATTGTGTGCACATCTCCAGGTAGAACTTGAAAATAATAAGAACTTCATGGTGAAATTTGTAATATATTCCTAAATAAGTTTCTATTGAAAAATGAACATTTTTCTTTTAATAAAGAAATGATCTGAAATTGAAAATGCCTGAATTTAAGTCCGCACCAAACTGTCTGTTTTGCCACTTGTGCAAAATTTCATGCCAGCGAACATAAATGATGTCACAGTAATTATTAACTGGCAACTTCCACACTACCTTAATTACTGGTCTTTTTTTCTTTGAGCCATTACTAAATGTGAAAACCAAACTGCAAACAATTGGCTAACATAAATACTTAGTTTCTTTAATTGTGGAGGACGGCACCTCGACATATATATATTTCAGGTACACCTGGGCATTATTTCAGAAATGGCGGGCACCTGGTTAGAACTACAGACCTTCTGCAACCCTGCTGAATGACTTTCTCACACAATGACTTCAGCAGGGCACAAACCCACAGAAGCAAGGGTAAGTGATTTGAAGTGAGCAACTTTAACAATCCAGTTACAGATACAGCTCTTGTCATATTTGACTAAGTGCTCTGCAAGGAGGGGCAATATACGCCCAAAGTTCTAGATCAAAGTGGAAGTTAAATCTAATGAAAAGGTTTTTTTGGTGTTGGAATGGGAGCGCTTGGAGATGTAATGTAACAGTAGGTGGGAGGCTTTGGAGGGTTGTACAGCAGCATTGCTGGAATACTAAGGCACAAGAAACTGAAAGGAAGTGACTGTTTTTCTTTTTTTTTTCTTTTTTTTTTTGGGGGGGGGGGGGGGGGGGGGACAGGGAGGTTGATGGGTAGGTGAGGGGGAGAGGGGTTAATGTGTGTGTGTGGGGGGGGAGTAATCTGGATTGTTGCAATCCTCAAATCACTTCAACATCAAATATCTTTATTCCAAGTTTAAAATGAATACATTGAAATCACGCTCTGGACACAAAATATGGCAGATAAGTTTGACCTCACTGTGGCCTTGACCTTTGACCTACCAATCTGATTCATGTGCTCTGCACATCATGTCATTGCCATATGTCAAGTTTAAAGTCATGCAACACCTTAAATAGTTATAAAGTTATGCACCAGGCAAGCAATATGAGTGTCAAATTTGACCTTTGAGCTCCATTTATGACCCTGACATTTGACCTATTGACCTGGTTCATGTACTCTGTATATGTCTCATCACCATCTACCTATATCATATGCGAATTTCAAAGTTAATACCTTGAATGGTTATAAGTTATGCTCCGGATAAGAAATATGACAGACACAGACAAACACCATCACAAAATACATCTGTTTTTTTCCAAAACTGGTGTAACGATCAGATTTTTCCCCAGTTAGTTTTTTTCCCCGGCATATAAAAATTTAAATCTAGTTGGTTGTAAGACAATAAAAGAATAGGGTCAATCTTGTAACCGGAAACAAATAATTTATTTTTCCAGACCTAAGACAAAATATTGATAAAAGATAGTACATTTGATAAAGTTAAAGGTCCATTACTAAGGGAAAGTGAGTTGGCAATTTTTTTCATAGCTAGTGCATAGACTTCTGCAAGACACTAAATAATGAAGACTAGCAGGTCAAAATTTACAGAAGGTCTTTGGAACTCAAAGAAATGTATGTGTATTATGTTGAAATTTCAATGAATCGACAGAAAGACCCCCCAGGTCTTTTTAACTTCCTTCATACTTCATAGAAAAATAATTGTACATATACTGCGATTTATTTCGAATTTCTACATACCAACTTTCATTTTCCAATAAAATGAAATAGTTTCTGTGCTTTTTAAAAGGAATTAAAATGTTCACTTTCCTTAGTATTGGACCTTTAAATAAAAATTTAAATCTAGTTGGTTGTAAGACAATAAAAGAATAGGGTCAATCTTGTAACCAGAAACAAATAATTTATTTTTCCAGACCTAAGACAAAATATTGATAAAAGATAGTACATTTGATAAAGTTAAATAAAAATTAATACATCACTGATGATGCATCTCAATTTTATTGGCTGCACTTCCTTGAAATTTAGTTTATATTGATCAACCATAAATACCAAACTATAAGTTCTCTAAAAAAAATATTTAAGTTTTATCTGCATAAGCAACCCTTATGAGTTATGATCAGGAAAAAATCCGCAAGTATTAAACTGGATTCATGAAAAATAATGCGCGAGACCCAAAGGGATTATTTTTCTGGAACCATAATTACAACTGGTTTGTCTGACTTATACCATTTTTGTAATTTTGTTCTTTCATAAATAAATATAATTTCAATAAAACAAATATAAGTACTTAGTTTAAAGACTTGAAGTAAAAATTTAATATGTAGTCTATTGAAACTGACCATTGGAAAATCCACTGGGTATCAGTTGATTCATTACCTACAGTTTGGTTGAGGAATAATTAATTTTCAGGTGGCAATAAGACGAGGCTGTATTCTTGGAATATGGCTTTTGTAATTGAAAACTTATCCCTGTGTTTTTCACTTTGTCAATGAGACTGTATTCACTGAAGCATGGCTTTTGTTATTGGATTTTTCACTGGCAATAAGTATGCTTTTCTTTGAAGACAATTAAAATTCAAATTGAATCTGATGCAGCAATAATTTTCATCAATGATATTACTAATAAGGATTGCATAGAACTAGTGATGCTCTGATTGTCGATCATTTGATGAACTAAAGTCGCCAACACCGATTATTTGACGCTTCGGCGAGTTTAAAGCGGTACGCATCCTTTTGGTGGTATTTCCCCTTGGGTTCATTTCTTTTCCACTCAAAATGGAGGCAAAATAATAATGCAATCAAAGCTATATTCCCCGAACGAGGGAAGACTATATCACCAGTGTGGAAGTAGTTTGGATTCTACAAGATATATGAAGGTGCAGCAGTGAAAGAAAATTTAAACAAGAGCTGTCACAGGAGACAGTGCGCCTGACTATTTCGATGATGGATAGTGAAACTTGGCTCTTTTGAGGAAACTGGAGCTGTCAGTGTAGTGTTTATTGACTCCAATGAAGGATGAAGATATTGCACAATAGCTTGAGTCTGAGTAAAAAATATTTAGTAACAAGAGAGGTAAAGATAAAGTGTATCAAAACACTATATAAGTATAATTCTAAGCAAAAAGTGGACATAATTCATAAAATATTGGTGCAAGAGTTATGCACATTGTGTCATATGATGTGGGTGATGATGTGGAACAACTACTTCAAGTTTGAATCAAATCCATTTCCTAATAACTTAGATACAGTGAAAATGCATCAAAATTAACCTTAAATTCTAAGTAAAAGGCGGCATAATTCATGAAAAATTGGTGCCAGAGTTAGGTACCTTGTGTCATATGCTATGGGTGATAAGGTGGAACAACTATTTTAAGTTTGAATCAAATCTATTTAGTAATAACTGAGATAGAGTGAAAGTGCATCAAAACTTTAACCTGAAATTCTAAGTAAAAAGGGGGGATAATTCATAAAATATTGGTGTGAGTTATGGCCCTTGTGCCATATGATGTGGGTGATGATCAGGAATAACTATTTTAAGTTTAAAGCAAATCCATCAAGTAATTACAGAGATAAGGAGAAAAAAAGAGAAAGTGTAAAAAAAACTTTAACCAAGGTGGGGATGCGGAAAGACGCCAATGCCAACGCCAGGGTGAGTAGGATAGCTCTCCATATACTTCGTATAGTCGAGCTAAAAATGCTGATTATGCCGTAAAGACCTTAAATAATGGTACCCCACCCACTTTCATAATGTGGGTTGATTTACTTCATAATATCAATCAGCATTGTGCTTATACAGCTGTAGATGTGTAATTTCATAAACAAGTAATAGTTATATATAGAAAATTAGAAATAAAAAATTGGAGGGCATTGAAGTTTGAACCAATAGTAAATTGTACAAATAGGTACAAAAATAACATTTTTATTGATGGGTTTTAGGTCTGTAAGCATGGCCAGTTTCTCAGGTACTCCTGATAGTCCCACAGACGTTTGTGTGCAAATCATATAAATATGCCACATTATACCTCAATAAATAAAAGATAATTTTTAATTAGCCACATTGATATCTGCATACAAGGGCTAAAACTTGAAGTATTCACACACAAATTACATCATTCCTGCTAAATTGCTAATACAGTTAGTAAAGTGAGCTAATGGTTAGAAAATTTCAGTAGGTTCAGTGTTAAAGTCCAATTATTTTTCGATTAAGGCCTTCCGATTAATCAATTATCCTTATGCTGTCCGATTATCACCACTACATAGAACTAACTTAAATCACCAAAATAGTTTCATATCTTCTGCCACAATCTTGAATTTCAAGCATTTTATTTTGTTATATTCAGAACTTTATTGTAGAGAAAAATAAAGGTAGTTTGTCATAAATTTGATTCATTTGTTGCTTTGCCCTACATAAATGTCTTTCATAATATAGTTGGTGTTTACTGTCAGATGCATTTTCACTCAAAACAATTAATCAAATGACATTTTCTTCAATTTATGGTAACTGTTGACATGTGACAGTTGCCGACTGCTCTGTAATGCACCAAGATAAATAATATTGTCCTCTTCATCTAAATCATATATATCTTGCACTGTGTATAGAACACTATGACCTCTTGCTGAACCATACAAACTTTTTCGAAATGGGGTGTTGGGGGGGGGGGGGGGGGGGGAGCATAATATTAATATTTTTTATAAGAAATGTTTCTAGGAAAAGGCAGTGCACAATAGATAATGCAGCTTCACACAGACCTTTAAAATCATGTTAGTTCTTCAGGAACTTGTGAAAGAGATATAGTGTTACCCTTGTTTTAACTGTGGTGTATATTGACGACAAGTCTCAATAAAATTCCTTCAGCACATAAGACTACTTGCTGCAAAGCCCCAACCCCTCCCCACCTGCTGTCCTTTTCACCCCCCACCCACCCACACACACCTACTACTCACTACACCTTTATGTCCAATCTTGCAGATAATTTCATCCATATTCAAGGTAGAGTTAAAATTTTTAGTTTGTATCAATTTCTCTAGTATCATGGAATTCCCTTCATTGGCTTTGAAGTTCCATAAGGCTTTTTAAGTTTTATGTTAAAAACTGATGAACCATGTGTCTAAATAGATGTTTTGCATAATTATGTGGTTAGAAAATCACTACTTTCATTACTGCATATGAACAAATGGCATAAATGCCATAAAGGGAGATAATCAAAAACAATCGGTTCAATAAACTTTCTACACATAAAAAATCAATCAATATTCAAACCTTCGACATATACAGGAGAAAACAACTATCAAAAGTAGGATTTAACAAGTACACTGGGACCCCTTTATAACCCTGTTGTTGGGGTCCAAGGTTCGAGACCCGCGGATCTATCGACGTTATATTTATAACGCAATCGGCCGTATATGCCGTGTATGAATACTCCACCCACCTGTAATGCATTACACGTATTTTGAACGCTGGTTCATGTTGTATGAGAAATTCTATGCGTATAAATGGGACATTTATTTACCATATATGCTGCTGGAGAATATGAATAAAAGATTATAACGTTGTGTCAGCTTCCCATTTCGTCGTGATTCTAAAAGAAAGTTGAAAATTGTGTACCCCGGAAGTAAACATGTAAACTGTGTGAGTAGCGCGCGGTTGTGAAAATTACAATTAATGCAAAGCGTAGCTGAAGGGGTTTTTAAACACGTGGAATAATAAAAATATCAGAAGAGAAAAAACCGTGGACAGTTTTAAAAATTGTTAAAAACAGAAAATGGATAAAAGAAACAATCTCAATACAGTTTTCAGTGCATCGAATCTTCGTTAGTTCCAACGGAAATTGGCTGCATTTTATTACAAAAATGGGCATGCTTTTTTTTATTTCTAATTCACTCAAATATTCAACTTGTCCACTTAATTGGTGCAAACTTAAACGCAGGGTTCTGCCGAGGATCAAAAATGGTGGGGACACATGTCCCATTGGTATAAAAAATGTGGGGACATTTTCAAAATCTAGGGGGACAACAACTTTTGACTGTATGTTATTGAAATTAGACAGTAACATTACTAAAATTGAAGCCTTTATTGTAGTCCAATCATGCACTGTCACTGATACTTTTTTCATCAATTCTCCTGAAATTTGGTGTCACTTTACTTTGTGGCTTCATCTGAATTTTCTGCACCCTGAATAGTCGACAGATTTTAAGTAGTCAACTGACACCTTTTCAATTTCACCTGCCGAGACAGCGGGTGGAGAACGGTAAACAACATCGGGTTTATCATTAGACTGAATGTTTTTCTTGTCTGCAAATACAGAAACGTAGCTTAAAATTGTTTATTGTTGATAAAAATGACATTTTTGCGGGAAACTCTTATATTCAGATATGGGAGAAGAAATAAAAGATTCGTACTTAGTTCGGGTCGTCCCATACGCACATTCGTTCCCAAAATTTTCGTAACGTGACAACTGTCCCTTCTAGACCAATTTTAGTGTAACATGTATTATTTTTACGCGAGATTCCCGCGATATCACGGCCTCGGCAGAACCCTGTAAATGGTTTGATAGTTCAGTGACCAATTTTACACACTTGTTAGGCAAACAATCTAGTTTTGACACGGTCCTGATTGCCTAATTGTCACATGCCTACATGTATTCAAAGTTTAACAAAGGCGTTACGCAAACAAGTAAACTAGCAGACGATAATTGATTTTGGTCTCGGTTGTCATGGAAAAGGTGTTAAAATACACAGGTAGTTTTATCGCTGGTTATGATCAAAATGATTACGTACGCGAGTGCCTAATTTTTTTGTTTTTTTGTTTGTTTTGGTCTTGGAAAATTTGGGAGCCAGACGTACAGCGTTATACCGAATACCATGGTATATTGAATAGCGTTATAAAGGGTTTCGGGTGTAATTATTATATTACCTGTTCATAACAAAAATTGTGGCAGTCACATTATAAGCAAAGGCATTATGAGCCTCTAAAGTCATTCAAGTACAAAAATTTTTCTTTACAAATTAACTACAAAATGCAATAAATAGTCATGAGAGTTATGGTTCTTCTGTTCTTTTCCGTTTATTCTATGTGTATTGATGAATTACATACCTTCAAACAGAATGTGAAACTGGCAGTCATTAATGGACAAGAAGACAGCATTTGACATGGCTGCTTTACCATGGTTACTTCCTCTTACAATCACACTAACAGATATTCTGCATTGGAAAGACTGAAATAAAGAATTTTGAATTTATGACTTACAGCATTATTTCACATCCACTGTGCTGCCAGCACTGTACGTGTATGTATAACTGCCAGTTTTAAGGGAGATTGTGTTTGATATGTGACCATAGCATCTTTTTCCTCTCAAGAATAGCTGTATTTTCCTTTACAAAAGCAATGAGAACTTTTTTTGCATAACATTTTCTTTTAAAGTTTGAAACTATTTTACAAAATATCTTCCTTATGGAAGCATTTATCAAAAAATATTATCCACTGTGTAAACACAACAAGCATGTTACTGATATTAATCCTTACCCTGCTTAATTGTTCATCTTTCACTTTGGACAGTACCATTAACTGTTATAAGGGGTGTTTACCAAAAAGATAATGACTAAATGGCAAAGAGTGCAGATCTACTGGTCACAAAGGCAGAATCAATTCTGTCTAGCATGAAAATAGTAAAGTACAATGACCTGTTGCAATGGTCACCACTTTGATGACATCATAACTCTGCCCAGTCTTGGACCTGGACATTGATATAAGTGTTTTTCTAACAGTGTACTTAGTGGTTTTTACAAGTTTAATGAAAACAAGAGCTGTTTGCAAAACACATATGCCTTCAAAGATGGGTTTTCCAATTTTTACTCCCATGACCACTATGGCCTTGACCTACTAACTGCTAAAACATTAGGGGTCATCTACTTCATAAGCCTAATCATGCTGTCAAGTTTGAAGATACTATGTCAATTGGTTCTGAAGTTACTGAGCAGAAACGGTCTTAAATATTCAAGCCCCTGTGACCTTGACCTTTGAATTACTGTCCCCAAAAACAATAGAGGTCATCTTCCTAATAAGCCTAATCATGCTTTCAAGTCTATGACGAATGGTTCTCAAGTTACCCTGCAGAAATAGTTTTCAATGTTCAGCTCCTTATGACCATGATCTTTGACCTACTGACCCCAAAAACAATAGGGGTCATCTACTACATAAGCCCAATCATGCTACTAAGTCTGAATGTTCTGGGTGAAGTGGTTCTAGAGTTATTAGGCAGAACATGTTTGCTCTACCTACAGACAGACTGACGCGACCGACACATGCAAAGCAATATACCCCCGCTTCTTCAAAGAGGTGCATACCAATTTTGCTTGACTGAGGTGAAGTGGAGGGGGTACACTGCCATGGAACTAATAATTAAAATTAAACATTGATGGCTGCATTATAGCAACAGGTTTAACATGAACAGTTCACACTTTAATGTAAAATGAAATTTTGGCTGTTATGCAAAGACAGTAATACATTTAAGAAATCCCCAAAAGACTTATTACCACAAAAATAGAGGTGTGAGAAAAAATTGTCTTAGCTGAAACAAATAACATTATTCAAGTTAAAAGAAATTTTCATGGGATTAAATGTGTCCGTCTTAAAAGAAACTAAAGCTGCTTTTGAGAAAAGCGCATGTCTCCCACAACTGCCTAATCATTGAACTTGGCCAAGGACTTATTGGCAAACACATTTTGTTCAAGTTTCGAGATAGGATGAGAAATATTCGACTTAGAGTGCGGACAAGATTTGTGACAGACAGACACAGACAGACACATACACACACACAGGCAGGAGTAAATCAATATGTCTCCCACACCACTATGCATAGTTAATACAGAAATCATCTGCAATTCAATAACATACGTTTGTTTGGTAAGGCAGGAAGCATTAGTTGACCTTGAAATGCACCTGCACAGTCTGACACTTTGATTGTACACACCATACAAGCAACACACCCCTGTAAAAGAAAAATATGTTAAAATCTGAGCTAAGCATCACTTAATGAACAAGTCTTCAAAACATAGTGCCTTTCCATTAATTATTATAAAGAGATGTCAAACCTGTCTATAAAGACCACATTTGGGAGGGCAAAAAAGTGCCTTTTATCAGCAGGTGGTTTTTATCTGCAGGTTAAAAAATACACTGTAAATATTGAAATATGAAACAAAAAAACAGCGGTCTTTTAAAGTCAGACTGTCTCTGTTCAGAGGTGGTCTTTCTTTAGCACGGGTTTACTTATATTTCATATTTTTCCATTGCTAAACAATTTTCAAGTCTACTAATCAGCATGTCCATGAGTGATGTTACATCACTATATTTAGCTAGCACTGATTTCACAACTATACAAGTTATACTCCTAATGAAATTCTTTAACAAAACAAAATGCACAAAATATGCCTATCTATAATATGCAAATCTATTAACCAGTTTTTTGGAAAATCTGGTTTAAAGTCTATATAATTTTTAGTAACTGTGACCTTGACCCAATAGCATTAAAATGACCTCTTTGTCACAATTGGATCTCAGTGGGATTTGAACCGCAAACCAACCGTTCCATGGCACAAAAAGTAGCTTTGGCCCAACGCTCTATAAAGATTACTTACATCATGCTGACCTTGAAAGCGGTCACCTGTGTACAAGGCTTCAAGTGTGTTTGTATAAGTACAGAGTTAGGTTTCTCCTATGTTAGCCTATATTATATACATGTCACATACACTTTTGAACCTAGGGCAATAATATGAACAATTATGGTAGACATTACAAATCTGATGTCACACGCCAAATATCAAGGCTCTAGCTATTATTGATTCAGAGAAGAAAAGTGACCATGCCCCCTGGCAGCCATGTTTTTTGACGAATCGGAATAATTTGATCAATCTTGGTAGAGGGTTACACAAGGACCATTTGACATAGTGACCTAGATTTTGAGCTCATGTGACCTACTTCTGAACCTGACCTAGATATCATCAAGATAAAAATTCTGACCAATTTTCATGAAGATCCATTGAAAAATATGGCCTCTAGAGAGTTCAAAAGGTCTTTCTCTGTTGAGACCTAGTGACCTAGTTTTTGACTGCAGTTGACCCGGTTTCAAACTTGACCTAGATATCATCAAGATGAACATTCAGACCAACTTTCATACAGATCCCATGAAAACTATGGCCTCTAGAGTGGTCACAAGGTTTTTCTATAATTTGACCTACTGACCTAGTTTTTGACCGCATGTGACCCAGTTTCAAACTTGATCTAGATATCATCAAGATGAACATTCTGACCAATTTTCATGCAGATTCTGAAAAATATGGCCTCTACAGAGGTCATAAAGTTTTTCTATTATTTGACTTAGTAAGCTAGTTTTTGACCGCACGTGACCCAGTTTCAAACTTGACCTACTTATCATCAAGATGAACATTCTGACCAATTTTCATACAGATCCCATGAAAAATATGACCTCCAGAGGTCACAAGGTTTTTCCATTATTTGACCTAATGACCTAGTTTTGGTCCGCACGTGACCCAGTTTCAAACTTGACTTCAGATATCAAGGTAAACATTCTGACCAATTTTCATGCAGATCCCATGAAAAATATGACCTCCAGAGAGGTCACAAGGATTTTCTATTATTTGACCTACTGACCTAGTTTTAGATGGCACATGACCGAGTTTCGAACTTGACCTAAATATCATCAAGGTGAACATTCAGACCAACTTTCATGAAGATCTTGTGAAAAATATCGCCTCTAGAGAGGTCACAAGGTTTTCTATTTTTAGACCTACTGACCTAGTTTTTGAAGGCACATGACCCAGTTTCGAACTTTACCTAGATATCATCAAGGTGAACATTCTGACCAACTTTCATAAAGATCCCATTAAAAATGTGACCTCTAGAGTGGTCACAAGCAAAAGTTTACGGACGGACGCACGCACGGACGGAAGACAGACACAGCGCAATCACAAAAGCTCACCTTGTCACTTTGTGACAGGTGAGCTAAAAAAGGTTACTTTCCTTTGGCTCTAAGCCAATCAGAATGATATAAAGTGAAAATGCATCAAAATTAACCTTAAATTCTAAGAAACAGGGGGCATAATTCATGAGAAATTGGTGTCAGAGTTATGCACCTTGTGTCACATGATGTGGGTGATGAGGTGGAACATCTATTTTAAGTTTGAATCAAATCCATTTAGTAATAACTGAGATATAGTGAAAATACATCAAAATTAACCTTAAATTCTAAGTAAAAGGGGACATAATTCATCAAAAATTGGTGTCGGAGTTATGAAACTTTTGTCACATAATGTGGGTGATAAGGTGGAACATCTATTTTAAGTTTGAAACAAATCCATTTGGTAACTAGAACTGTCACAGGCGTGACTCATACCCCCACCATACGGTCTTGTCACAGAAGAAAGGCAACCATAAGAAATCTTAAAAATACTTTGGAGTACTTCATCCTGGGCTTCCACATATAAGTAATAGTAGTATAATACTAGTATAGTAATACTAGTAAATATATTAAATCTCTAATATTAGAGATACACTAAAAGTGAATACAAAAAAGTGTCTTACCGACCCATGTTACCACGGAAAAATGTTTTTACTTTTTACATAGGACTTATAATAAAAAAGTTAGAAAAATACCTAAAATATTGAAAATCTAAAAATAGGATTTCTAAAAATAGACTAATTCCTGGAATTTAAGGGGAAGAAACTCAGTACAAAGGTTAAAAAAAGGTTACTTCCCTTTGACTCTAAGCCAATAAGAATGAGACATAGTGAAAATACATCAAAATTAACCTTAAATTCTAGGTAAAAGGGAACACAATTCAAGAAAAATAGTGTCAGAGTTATGCACCTTGTGTCACATCATCTGGGTGATGAGGTGGAACATCTATTTTAAGTCTGAATCAAATCCATTCAGTAGTAATTGAGATATAGTGAAAATACATCAAAATTAACCTTAAATTCTAAGTAAAAAGGGGCATAATTCATGAAAAATTGGTGTCAGAGTTATGCACCTTGTGTCACATGATGTGGGTGATGAGGTGGAACATCTATTTTAAGTTTGAATCAAATCCATTTTGTAATAATTGAGATATAGTGAAAATACATCAAAATCAACCTTAAATTTAAAGTAAAAGGGGACATAATTCATAAAAAATTTATGTCAGAGTGAAGCACCTTATGTCACATCATCTGGGTGATGAGGTGGAACAACTATTTTAAGTTTGAATCAAATCCATTTAGTAATAACTGAGATATAGTGAAAATACAACAAAATTAACCTTAAATTCTAAGTAAAAGGGGACATAATTCATGAAAACTTGGTGTCAGAGTTATGCACCTTGTGTCACATGATGTGGGTGATGAGGTGGAACATCTATTTTAAGTTTGAATCAAATCCATTCAGTAGTAACTGAGATATAGTGAAAATACAACAAAATTAACCTTAAATTCTAAGTAAAAGGGGACATAATTCATGAAAACTTGGTGTCAAGAGTTATGCACCTTGTGTCACATGATGTGGGTGATAAGGTGGAACATGTATTTTAAGGCTGAATCAAATCCATTTGGTAATAACTGAGATAATAGATATCGGGACGCGACGGGACGCGACGCGACAAAACTGAGTCCTATATACCCCCCTCAAACATGTTTGGTGGGGGTATAATAACTGAGATATAGTGAAAATACATCAAAATTAACCTTAAATTCTAAGCAAAAGGGGACATAATTCATGAAAAATTGGTGTCACAGTTATGCAACTTGTGTCTTATGATGCAGGTGATAAGGTGGAACATCTATTTTATGTTTGAATCAAATCCATTTAGTAATAACTGAGATAATAGATTTCGCAACACGACGGGACGGGACGGAACGTGATGGGACACCACAAAACTGACTCCTATATAGCCTCCCCCCACACAAACATGTTTGGTGGGGGTATAACAATAGGTATGCACAAATGATATGGTTGCCAAGCAATTTATGTGACAACTGAAACAATTCGAATACCCCAAACTGCTATATATTTTTCATAACCTACCCATATCAGTATAGCCTGATTTATATCTGAGAAAATAAAGATGTATTTCTAATGCCTATTGCTACTTTACGCAGTCCACATTTCTCAGCGTAGAAATCGGGCAGATTGATGTCATCAAGGTTTATTTTGATTGACTTCCAGTGCAGAAGTTTTAAAAGCAGTAATGATGCTTGACAGAAGATTTATGGATATATACCAACTTTTAAACCATGTTGAAAGTTACATTAAGATTTTCTAGCTTAACTAGAGATGCTTTTGAGAAAAGCGCATGTCTCCCACAACTGCCCCTATGAAAAAGGTCTAGTTTCTCTATATGGTTTAGATGAGTTGATCCAATTAGATGGTCTGGATGAGTGAATCCAATCAGTAATTCAAGGGCCATAAATCAAAATTGCCTGGGCGGATTTGGCTAGTTATCGAACTTGGCTAAGGTCTTATGGCCAAACACATTTTGTTCAAGTTTGGTGAAGATCGGATGACAAATGTTCAATTTAGGGAGCGGACAATTGTAAAAAGGCGGATTTTTCGGTAATTCAAGGGCCGTAACTCCAAAATGCCTAGACTGATTTGGCTAGTTATCAAACCTGGCCGAGGTCTCATGGTCAAACACATTTTGTTCAAGTTTGGTGAAGATCAGATAAGAACTTAAGAGTGCGGACAAGAGTAAAAAGGCCGATTTTTCAATAATCAAAATGCCTGGACCGATTTGGCTAGTTATCGAACTTGGCCGAGGTCTTATAGTCAAACACATTTTGTTCAAGTTTGGTGAAGATCGGTTGAGAAATACTTGAATTAGAGTGTGGACAAGAGTAAAAAGGCCGATTTTTGGTAATTCAAGGGCCATAACTCCCAAGACGCCTGCACCGATTTGACTAGTTATCGAACATGGCCGAGGTCTTATGGTCAAACATATTTTGCTTAAGTTTGGTGAAAATCGGATGAGAAATGTTCGAGTTAAGAGTGCGGACAAGCTTTGTGACAGACACACACACACACACTGGAGTAAATCAATATGTCTCCCACACCACTGTGTGGTGGGAGACATAATTACATAATTTGAAATCAGACTGAAAATGTCTTGCTTTGACTCAAAATAAACTTTTTTTTCTCTCATTTTTAAAACAGCAGACACAATGTTTACACTCATGTGTATCTACTTGTGAGGATTATGTTGCATGCAAAAATATACAGGCCATTTCCATAACAGCTCGAGAATACATGTATGTCGAGAACACATGACATCAGGATAATGTTCTACCTAAACAAGACAAGAGGACCATGATGGTCCTGAATCGCTCACCTGTCCCCACATGACCCAGTTTTGAACTGAGTATGACGTCGTTTTTTTTCTATTATTTGACATAGTGACCTAGTATTTGACCTCATGTGACCCAGTTTTGAACTTGACCTAGATATCGATATAAAAATTCTGACCAAGTTTCAGGAAGATCCATTGAAAAATATGGCCTCTAGAGAGGTCACAAGGTTTTTCCATTATCTGACCTAATGACCTAGTTTTTGAAGGCACTTGACCCAGTTTCGAACTTGACCTAGATACCATCACGGTGAACATTCTCACCAATTTTCATGAAGATTCATGGAAAAATATGGCCTCTAGAGACGTCACAAGGTTTTTCTATTTTTAGACCTAATGACCTAGTTTTGGACCGCACGTGACCCAGTTTCGAACTTGACCTAGATATCATCAAGGTGAACATTCTGACTAATTTTCTTGAAGATCCATTGAAAAATATTGCCTCTAGAGAGGTCATAAAGTTTTTCTATTTTTATACCTACTGACCTAGTTTTTGAAAGCACGTGACCCAGTTTCGAACTTGACCTAGATATCATCAAGATGAACATTCTGACTAAATTTCATGAATATCCATTTAAAAATATGGCCTCTAGGGAGGTCACAAGGTTTTTTTATTTTTAGACCTACTGACCTAGTTTTTGACCGCATGTGACCCACTTTCAACCATGGCCTAGATATCATCAAGATGAACATTCTGACCAAATTTCATGAAGATCCATTGAAAAATATGACTTCTAGGGAGGTCACAAGGTTTTCTATTTTTAGACCTACTGACCTAGTTTTTGACCGCACGTGACCCACTTTTGAACATGGCCTAGATATCATCAAGATGAACATTCTGACCAATTTTCATGAAGATCCATTGAAAAATATGGCCTCTAGGGAGGTCACAAAATTTTTCTATTTTTAGACCTAATGACCTAGTTTTGGACCGCACGTAACCCAGTTTCGAACTTGACCTAGATATCATCAAGATGAACATTCTGACCAATTCTCATGAAGATCCATTGAAAAATATGGCCTCTAGAGAGGTCACAAGGTTTTTCTTTTATTATACCTACTGACATAGTTTTGGAGAGCACATGACCCAGTTTCGAACTTGACCTAGATATCATCAAGATGAACATTCAGACCAACTTTCATACAGATCCCATGAAAAATATGGCCTCTAGAGAGGTCACAAGGTTTTTCTAATATTTGATCTACTGACCTAGTTTTTGATGGCACGTGACCCAGTTTCGAACGTGACTTAGATATCATCAAGGTGAACATTCTGACTAACTTTCATGAAGATCCATTGAAAAATATGGCCTCTAGAGAGGTCACAAGGTTTTTCTGTTTTTAGACCTTCTGACCTAGTTTTTGACCACAGTTGACCCAGTTTCGAACTTGACCTAGATATCATCAAGATGAACATTCAGACCAACTTTCATGAAGATCCCATGAAAAATGTGACCTCTAGAGTGGTCACAAGCAAAAGTTTACGCACGGACGGAAGACGGATGCTGTGCGATCACAAAAGCTAACACTGTCACTTTGTGACATGTGAGCTAAAAAAACTAAACGTTTAGACACGCAAGATGGTAGGGGAGGAGCATGCAGAAAGATGAAAAGACACACAGATGTTTGAACAGCGTTTCTATATTCCCCACCTTCCACTTTACAGAAGGGAATTTGACAAAATAAATTAAAGGCAGACAAAACAAACAGAAGCTTGAAATCTAATTTATGTAAAAATAGCTAAGGCGAAAAAAAAAATTGTTTCTCGTATCCCGACCTACCCTAATTTTTTGGCCCGACTCTTAAATGTTCTTATGGCCTTGGAGAATTTTTTTTCACCCTTTTTTATTAAAAAATCCCCCCCCCCCCCCCACCCCTAAAAATTACTGACCTACCTACCTTAAATTTTTTTTGCATTTTAACGCAAACAAACATTTTTTTTAACGCCTAGTATAAAATGTCACGTTGCATGTATGAAATTTCCTTTCATTTCTTGTGAGTAACAACTGAGATATTAGCTTGCTTAGAATCTCCAACAATGTGTCTAGTATGTTCTGAAATTATTAGAGTCCTTGCAAAAAGTTTATCATAAACTAATTTCAGGCATACACCTATCCGTTATGTTATTTTATTAATAAGCAGCTAAATCTATCGAAGTGATGTCCGTGGAAAAAAAGAAACATATACCTTTATAGTCTGATTTGATCATAAATGCTTATATTCATGTATTATATACAGACATAATTTGCTCATAAAATATAGACTTCCTCTTTATTTTATTGTATAAATATCAATTTTAAATGTCTTGTATCTCTTTATAAAACAGATTTACTATTCTTTTATGGCATGTTTGTCTAGAAGTATGTAGATCTGTCACAAACTGAACATTTTTAAAGTTCTTTTCCAACATAATTGTCATTCTGAAAAAAGGTTTTTAAGGGCATGTAGACATGGATATTTAAGATATGTCATTCAGTAAAAACCAGATATGTGTCCATAGGACACAGGTGCCCCTCCACTCCTGTCACTGTAAATGGTTTTATGACTCGAAGGTTTAATATTTTTTAAGATGTTTGCAACACAAACTTAAGAAATTATGTTTATTTTTCACTTGATGAAGAGCTCTAGCCAGGTAAAATCCCTAAGAGAACACCTGATGCAAAACTTCATAGGCTATAAAACGATCCTCTAATGTTTTATGACTCTAGGTCAAGTACATTTTGACATACATGCAGCACAAACTTCTATTTTTTGACTAAGTCAAGGGCCATAACTCTGGTCAAGCAGTGAAAAAAAATCAATAAAGGGGCCATAACTCTGGAACGCTTGATGGGATCTAGCCAGTTTTCAAAAGAAACCGAGATATTATGCCGATACAAGTTGTGTGCAAGTTTAATTAAAACTGATTGCAAAATGTGGTCTCTATTGTGTTCACAAGAAATTGTGGACAGACGACGACGACGGACGACAGAGATCACAAAAGCTCACCTTGTCACTATGTGACAATGTGAGCTAAAAACAGAAACACCTAGATGTGTGACTGTTACTAAGGCCACATCACTCTATACAAACATATCCAGGTGGCACAAAATTTTTTTCCCTTTGACAAAGTGAAATTCAACCCCCACCCCCACCCCAAAAAGAAAAACAGGACTGGGGTGAAACTTTACATGTTGAATAATATTCCTACGTTTGATGACTCTAGGTTAAATACTTTTTTCACCTATAAAGCTACCACCTGTAAAATGCTGATTTCAACCTCTGAATACATGTATAATAAAGCTCATCCATCATGTAAGGGACTTAACTATCACAAGTATTAATATTATGTAGGCTTGAGTTAACAGAGAAAAACTACGCCTTGTGGTTTTGGACCAGATTTTTACAGTTTTTCCTTTCAGTTGCCATGGCAACCAGAGTTCAACATGGAATTCAATTCTTTGAATAAATTTGAAAGGGGGCCACCCAAGGATCATTCCTGTGAAGATTGGTGTAATTCTGCCCAGTGGTTTTCAAGAAGATTTTTTTAGAAAATGTTGAAGGACGGACGATGGACACTGAGCAGTCACAAAAGCTAAAAACTCATTCTACCTGTTTAAATCGATGTTATTTTTTTCGGTGGATTTATTTGTCCATCGGGTGTCCAGATAGCCGGTTATCCAGTGTGGTATGAATTATATCCAGTGCATAATAATTTACATACATGTTTTGCAATATTTTGTATACACTGTTGGTAATATATATTGTGACTTTTTATCATTTCTTTACTAATGATACAGTTATGAGACCTTATTTGGGCCAGCAATTTAAACATCTTTCACATTTATAATGCTATAGCCCAGGGATCATTTTTGGCCGCAATTTCGTGGTATTCTTGCATTATTTTGGCGAAAATCACATAAATTTTGCTCAAATGTGATTAAAAATCACATCCGCGTGGCCGTGGATCTTTTGCCAAAATTGCGACTTTTCACTGCAATGTGGACTTGCTGTTACTTGATTATCATATGACGTTTATTAGGCGCTTGAATTTCGCTTTTCTCCATAAAGCATCCAGTGATACTGATTACCAGGAAAAAACCACCCATTTTTGCGAAGTGTCATAATGCCACCGATGAAGAAATTGAAGCATTTGGAAGGCCAAACTTTGCTTCCATTTGCGCTGAAGAGTAGCGATTAGAATAAAGTCCCTTCATGGAAAAAATGCTGAACGCCCGAAATTCCTAACGAAATGGTTGTAACTGAGGGTAGGGTCATTAATGAGTTTGACTTCAAAGCTGTTCTGGCCTAAAAAAAGCCTAAAAAAAAAATTGCTTGTTTCCAGTGACATGGCCAAAAAAAATAGGGTAGGTAGGTAGGTTTTTTTTTGTTTTTTTTAACCTAACATCATCATAGTTTCAAACAGGGAGATTATAAACCTTATAAACATGCATCCTATTGTTATGTTTGATTTACACCTGAATGTACAAAGACTTTGATGATGTTTTAGCAATATAAAATGCCATTTGATTGTGTATTTTAATATTACGAAATAAATGCTTGATTTACATGTTTGCGTTTTGTTGTTTTTTTGTTGTTTTTTCATTTCCAGGATAGCCGGTCCGATTAGCTCAGTAAGTAGAGCAGTCGATCTATGGATTGAGTGGTCATAAGATCGTTGTGTCCTATATCATTCATTCTCCGCCGCTAATTCATGTGGAGAAGTTGGCAATTACTTGCGGAGAACAGGGTTTATATTTGATTAAACATGAAACTTGAATGAAATATTGCTGTGGATTCTCTCATCACCCCCTACACCAATCTAAAATTCTGGATTAATTGGAAATGCCAGACAATGGAGTTTTGACTGGTATGCCCAAATTGTGAATTAATAAAGCTACAAGTGGTTGTTTAAGGTCTTACTACTACAAATCCCATCTAAAAACTGACTTTTCATGACTCTGCATGCCTCGACCTTGACTTTTTTCAGCAGGTCCGCCAACAGCTAAAATCTAGTAGACCTGCTCAGACTTTAGTGGACCTCCAATTCTATCACATAAATTGTGATGCTGTAGACGTCATAACTTCATATGACTCAAAGAAACAGGACTTATTTCTAAAATAATTAAAAATGGAAGAATGTAGCAATCTGTTATCCCGAAAATAATTATTTTGAAAAGTGTCCCAAAATATGGACACAATAGTCATCAGCCACTGGATCCGTGTTGAAAGTGAAAAAAAAACATTAACATTTATCAGTAATTATTCAGGTGATAAACTAAGTAATTGGCCTTGTTTTCATCATCAATTAACAAAAAAACTTAATGAAGTGTGTCGGTTATTTTGGCATCTGAAGCGGAGATCAAAGCGGTATAGATCTAGTTGCCCGAGATTGTCATGGCATTACGTCATGTTTTCGCGCAATGTGAATCGTACTTTCTCGATTCCTTAAATTGAGAAGAAATCAATAAAAAAAGTTTTTTCTTTAATCTTTTAAAAGCGAATGTGCAATATCCCGAATAAACTGACATGTAAATATGTCAAACTGTGAACGATGATAGTGGATATCCTACCTCTATGACCTATTTGCCCTCAAGAAATTTACATTATTGTTTGAGAAGAATATCTAACAAAGTGTTGTGTCAAAAAATACATGTACAAAGAATCATTTAAAATTAGCCAGCCCGCTTAGCTCAGTAGGTAAGAGCGTTGGTCTACGGATCTCGGGGTCGCGAGTTCGATCCTCGGGCGGGGCGTATGTTCTCCGTGACTATTTGATAAACTACATTGTGTCTGAAATCATTAGTCCTCCGCCTCTGATTCATGTGGGGAAGTTGGCAGTTACTTGCGGAGAACAGGTTTGTACTGGTACAGAATCCAGGAATACTGGTTAGGTTAACTGCCCGCCGTTACATGACTGAAATACTGTTGAAAAACGGCGTTAAACCCAAAAACAAACAAATCATTTAAAATTATTAAAAACCGCAACAACATCAGACTGCTTTATTTTAAAACCACATTTCTATTTACGTACACGAGGTCACGTAACCTATTCTGCTGCGCTAACAGAAATCTGTTTGCCAAAAATCTGTTTACTCCATGCATTTAAATTGCTGCCGCCTTTTCATTACTTCAGATCTTTTAATTGTGTTTTTTGTACTTTCTGGTCAAAAGTCTGAATTTTATTACCATAGTATGTACCGTTTATTTACTATAAGAAAGAAATAAATAATCAAGATCGCGCTGTTTGAAATTTTACAAAACATTATATGAAAATTTGATCGTTTTCAAGAATTTTGTCTACATTCCTGTCGATATCTTATTAAAATTGTTAAGGAATTCAAACTGTATTAGTTCTCAAGCGGTGTTGAAAATTTGAAGCGATTATATCAAAAAATGAATGCACTATGCGCATTTTTTGTGTCAAAAGTAACCGCGATGTAAATACGATATTACGATAGGGCGCACGTGCTTGTGGAATGGAAAATTACCAGCATGACGTTTTGATATTTTTACGAATCGCGGGTAAATTCCAGTCAATCCAGGTAATTTTGCCTGATGTAATTTCTCATTTGGTAAAGTAACCACGTAAAAACCACTCACCCGATCGGCGGAGTAGTCCATTCGTGCTATCCTGACTTTAACTCGCCAATGCTTACAACTGTATAATGCCGTCAACTTTGGTTTTGTGAATTTGCTGATATGGGTACGATTTTTTCCCCTATTTTTCACTTTTAAGGGTTTTATTTTATTTGCAGACCGTGACTTTTGATAGTGGACCTGCCGATATTTTGGTTGCGTCGGTCCGACTGTCCACTGCTACGGTCGAGGCCTGTCATCATATTGTTATATTTGATGTTTTGTGTGCAGATAAAGTTGAACATGTACGGCATGATTTTTATTGCGCGGCGTCACAAAAATAAGAGGCCCGATTTTACCGCTAAAACAGTTTAGGGTTGGTGGCAAAAAAATAGGGTAGGTCGGGCCACTGGAAACAAACAATTTTTTTTTTTTTTACGCCTAATGGAAGTGTTTCAAATCCAGAAAGATTAAAATAAAACTGCACTTCCACTTGGACAGAGCAGCTTTGAAGTAAAAGCTCAAAGTTAACACCTTACTGAAAGGAAAGCTGCATGTGGACCCTGCACTCGGCTACAACTTCCATCAACCTATTCAATTTTGAGTTATGTTAAAAGTATCTCTGAAAGGAACTATTTTGTTTATTTACAAAGATAAATTGTTCTTACAAATAAACAGATGTTTGCTTTTCAGTGTAATAAAGGCTGTCCGCTGATGTAAAATCTCATTATAAATAGAAAAAATCCCATTCATTTTGTCAAAATCTCATTGATTCAAGGCAAATGGGAGTTAATCTCATAAACTTTAAGGTCTCTGCCAAAAGTGATCCCTACTCATCATATAATGACCTGAAATTTTCCACCTTAGCATCAGGAGGCCTTTAATGCCAATCTGTTGTTCTAATATTAAATATAGCAATATATTTTAGTTTTTTTATACTGAAGAATAAGATATACTTATTTCTCAAATAAATTGCATCATCTGCGGATTTCAACACCACAGTCATGCTTTCAAGGTCACTGGCTATTACATTCACCTTAGCGCCATGTATAAGACATTGTGGAATTGTATTCGCTTAAATCGTTTAAGGTATTTATCTTTTCTAATATATTTAGAAAAGAAAGTATTTAATCTATATATTTCTGATTTATATCACTAAACACATAAACCAAAACTGATTATAGTTATTATGACTAGGACACTAAAGGGAACAAGGGTGCCATAGTCACAAAATATGTCCGTTGAGAGCTTGTTATAAAGAAAAGTTTTTGTGACCTTGACCTAAAATGAGTGTCATGGATGATCTGCATATAAAGTTTGGTGACAATAGGTAGAAGCATTCATCAACCGATTAAAAGGCCACCATACAAGAAAATTTCATTCTTATATTTGACCTTTGATCACTGTGTGACCTTGACCTTAAACCTAGGGACCTGGTTCTTGCATATGACACTAAGTCTCATGATGCTGAATATTTGTGCCAAATTACATCAAAATCCCTCCATGCATGAAGAAGAAATGCTCTGGACAAAGTTGTCAATCTTGTATCTGACCTTTGACCCTCTAAGTGTGACCCTGACCTTAGACCTCGGGACCTGGTTCTTGCGCATGATACTCCGTCTCATGATGGGCAACATTTGTGCTAAGTTACATCAAAATCCCTCCAAGCATGAAGAAGAAATTATCTGGGCAAAATTCTGTCTGTAGCAAAAATAAGTAGTTGTACTACATTCCAAGAAGTTTGGAACAAAAAGTCAAGAAATTCTAGTGAAATGTTTTATTACATAAGGTTTTAAAAGATAAGAATCTTTTATTCGCCTTATGTTGAATGGTATCAATACAAATATGAATCAGTCTGATCAAGATCTGCATTGTTCCCTATTCAGTAAGTAACTTTTTGGTAAGCACCCCTTTTAATGGTACTGTCCAAACTGGAAGATGGACAAGTTTATTAAAGAAATTTAGCAGAGTAAGGATTAACCAGTTGGGGACAAATAGCCTAACAATCTCATGACATTTCTGCTAATCTTTTTTCTTTATTTTTGATTTCTCTTTGCAGATAAATGAAACCTTTGTTATTGGCATCAAAAATAAAAATGCGTAATAAAGTACGATATCAACTAATAATAAAGAGCAAACGGTGCATCATATCTATGGTTTTAGATGTCTAGACAACATTTCATTACAGATACTAGACTATGCATTATCAATCGAGTACGTGCTGAATGCTTTATCAGTCTGCAACAAATAGCTGCAAAAGTTGCATCTTAGAAAATAACCATATTTATCCAGAAGAAAATTAGCCGCGTTAATACAGGTTTATCACTATTTCTGGGTCTCAAATGCCTAAATATGTTCCTTAATGTCAGAGAAACAAATTTAATGTGGCTTTGAGACATTTTGTTGCACAAAGGCAATTATTTCTTTCTACTAAACCTTGGTGACCCCCAAAAAAAACTCACTTGAAATTTTCTACCATCTTAAGTTCTTACAGGTCAATTTGTCTTTGGAATATAAAATGGTTTTATCCAAAACTTTATCTACTTTGTTTTTGTTGGGTTTAGAGTAATATTGACACAATTTAGGTAACTTGTCCAGCTTCAATGTGGAAAGGTGGGGGTTTCAGCGTGCCTGCAAGGGTTGACAGTGGACACCCCTGTGAAGTTTGATGTAATTCCAACCAATGGACCAGACATCATAGATTCAGACAAATCAAGGGTAATAACTCTGTTGAAAATCACCAAACTGGAACATGCTGATGACATGCACAACTACACTTCATACTGAACAAATCTGGGAGAGGACCTTATTGCAGTAGATGGAACTTGATGAAGAAATACCTCCAGTGACAGAACAATTCATTTCAAAAGAACTGAGGAACCTAGATGTGTCAAAGTCAACTGGGCTTGATGGAACTGTACCCAGAATTATAAAATTAAGTCATAATATAACGAGGTCTTAGAGAGAAACTGGTCTATCTGTATAGAGAAATAGAGGCAGATACACCAATTTTGCTCTAAGCCCTCGATAATCTCAAAACCTCTGTCTAAAATAATAAATCTCAGCATATGTAAAGACAAATTTCCAGCTTAATTCAAAGTAGCCAAAATAACACCAGTTTTCAAGAAAGGATCCAAGTCAGACAAAAACAATTACAGACCTATCTCAATCCTGCCTGTGCTATCCAAAATCATTGAGCATCACGTATCTAGCATCACGTATCTAGCGTCACGTATCTATACATTTAAAAAGCTTCTTAGAGGATAACACATTATTACACCCAAAACAATCAGGTTTCCATGTAAACCACTTGTGTGAAACAGCACTATTAACTAGTATAATTGGTGACTGGATTATGGCAATAAACAGTAAGTCCTGTGTTGGGACAATATTCCTAGATCTGACTAAAGCCTTTGACCTTGTAAATCATTCTCTTCTTTTTAAGCAAGCTAAAGCTTTATCACTTCAGTGACTCTTCCATTACTTGGTTTACATCATATTTAACAAATCGCGAACAGAAGGTTTCTGTATCTGGGCATCTACACAATATATCTCAGCAGGTGTGCCCCAAGGCTCCTTGGGCCACTATTATATATTCTATAAATAAATGACTTGCCACTTCACACAGGTAACTCTACAGTGGGTATGTTTGCTGATGACACAACCATGTCTGCTTATGGCAAAACAGTTACTGAAGTTCACACCTCTCCAAGATGATGTCAATATAGTTGAGAAATGGTTTCAACAGAACTGTATGATTCCAAATATAATATATCTAAAACAAAAGCAGTGTTTATATCTGCATCCTACACTAACAAACAAATCAATGCTCACACAAGCACAAACCCAATTCAGATGCAAGGACAGTCACTGGCATACTCATCTGCAGAAAAGCTTTTAGGGGTTCAGGTAAATAAAAACCTTAACTGGAAGACTTAAGTTGAAAATACACTGAACAAGTATAACACTCTTCTGTACCTTCTGCTAAGAATTAAATTTTTTCTCATTCCTTTTACATTCCTGCAGGCTTTTCTTTAATGCATACATCCTACCCCATCTAGACTACTGTTGTACAACTTGGGACAACTGTAGTGATGACCTTCTAAAAAAGCTTGTCAAATTTCAAAAACCAGCAGCAAGAATTATTCTTGACAAGGATTTCAATGCACCATCAGCTGAACTCTTTACAGAACTCAAATATATGACCTTTGCTGAACGAATTCATTATAAAAAGGCTGTTCTGGTCTACAAATCCCTACATAACATTTGCCCCCAGTATTTAAACTCTAAATTTCAGTCCCTGCAAAATTCATGTACGATTGAACTTAGATCCTGAGATGTCCTTAAACCAAGTATAGAATTCTTTCGCAAATCCCTGTCATACTCTGGACCTGTAATCTGGAATGCTATTCCAGCATGTATTCGAAACTCAGATACACTTCAAAAATTCAAAAACTCATAACTTCAGTGGAACTACTCTGGCACCACCAATTTTAATATGTAATTTTAGGGTTTAAGCAAAATTGTCTTAAAGTTTGTTATATATATGTATATAATGTCTTTGCTGTTTCTTTTTATTATCTTGTTGTGTTTTATGCTGTATTTGTTTATTATTAAACTATCTTTTCAGGTTTGTTTCTCAGCTGTATTTTTACTAATTATCACTGTTCTCTGATTTGTAAATTTTGTAATTTATCTTGTATTTATTGTTTGATCATGTGGACCATATTGAAAAGTGGTTAAACACAAAATATGTTATCCACGTAAAATAAAGTTGTTATTATTATTATTATTATTCATCTAGTGATTCATGATGAAGTTTTTTAAAGTTTCTTTTTTTTCTTTTTCAGCTCTATCAACCTCTTTATGGGGTCAAGAGAAACCATTTGATGTAATTAAGAGAGGCGGGGCCTTCTGATGGTGCTACAGACCAGGTCTTATGAAGATCCATCAGGCAGTCCATTGGAAGGTCTTTTAAAGGTTTTCCTATTTCAGTTTTAGTGGGCCCTAAAATGGGCTGAGTGCCCAAAAGAGCACTTTATAAAGAAACTCCTTACCAAGTTTAATGAAGGTTCATCATGCAGTTAATGGGAAGGTCTTTTAAAGGTTTTCCTATTTCAGTTCTAGTGGGCCCTAAAATGGGCTGAGTGCCCGAAAGAGCACTTTATAAAGAAACTCCTTACCAAGTTTAATGAAGGTCCATCATGCAGTTAATGGGAAGGTCTTTTAAAGGTTTTCCTATTTCAGTTCTAGTGAGCCCTAAAATGGGTTGAGTGCCCGAAAGAGCACTTTATAAAGAAACTCCTTACCAAGTTTAATGAAGGTTCATCATGCAGTTAATGGGAAGGTCTTTTAAAGGTTTTCCTATTTCAGTTCTAGTGGGCCCTAAAATGGGCTGAGTGCCCGAAAGAGCACTTTATAAAGAAACTCCTTACCAAGTTTAATGAAGGTCCATCATGCAGTTAATGGGAAGGTCTTTTAAAGGTTTTCCTATTTCAGTTCTATTTGGGCCCTGAAATGGGCTGAGTGCCCGAAAGAGCACTTTATAAAGAAACTCCTTACCAAGTTTAATGAAGGTCCATCATGCAGTTCATGGGAAGAACTGGTTTAAAGGCTTTCTATTTTTAGCTCTAGCTGCCCATTAAAAGGGCAGAGTGCCCCATTAAGGGCAGAGTGCCCCATTTAAAAGACATTGGGAGAGGACCTTCCAATAAGGCTACAGACAAATTTTGATAAAGATAAATCAAGCGTTCCAGGAGAAGACGTTAGTTAAACTTTCTTTCTATATTTAGCCCTAGCAGCTTCTTAAAGAAGCAGAGCCCCCCTCCCCCCTCCCTCCCCACTTAAACAAATTTGGGAAAGGACCTTATAGCGGCGTTTCAGACCAAGTTTGATGAAGATCCATCTAGCGGTTCACAAGAAGAAGTCTTATGAAGATTTTCTACTTTTAGCTCTATCGGCCTCTAAAAAGGGGTCAAGAGGAACAACCTGAACAAGAAAGGACTTTGCCAGGATGCTACCGTCCAAGTCTGGAGCCATCATGTATAATTTGAGCTGAATTTCAGCAGTTATATTTGTCTTTTTTTTCTAACTTTGTTGTACAAAGTTTGTATCTCAATTCAGTGCATCGGTGACTTGAACACCCGGGCTCGCTCGAGCAATTCCAGCTGATTTCCTTCTGTTTTCTATGTGAAATTACTATGGCTGGGTCAAGCATCGATAACTTGATCGCTCGAGTATGACACTTGGTCCGTGTATTAATTTACTCTTTGTTGCTTCTGGCAAACTCGAGCAGAGGTGTCAAAATTTTTCACACCTTCGGTGGTCAGAATGTTTTGGTTAAATAAAAATTTTTGCATGCCATGAGAATTGCGTGGTCTATTCCCCGACTATCTTAATGTTTGTTTGTCGATATAATTATTTGATCTGATAATGAGATTAATTATTGAGCAAAGGTTGAAGAAAAGTTTTATTAATCAAATATTGATCAATTACTGTTTGCGAATTCGAGTAAATGTTTTACAATAAGCTTTCATGAATGAAATGAAAATCTAATTTCTATAATTATGCGATTGTTGATAAATGAAAAAGTCTTAGTTGTTTCTTCAGTCATGTGCCTTTACAAATTACATACTGAAACGTCTATCATAGATAACGTTTGTAATACGTTTTTTGAAAATGTCATGAATGTGTTATTGTTACGCATCATCGTTTCCTCTGCAAATGGTCCCGATGGCAGTTGGTAAAACAAACTTCAATATTCTTCGTATGTTGGTCAATGGTTAGGTCGCTCGAAACCATGGAAACCATGGATAACTCGAGCATTTTGCTCATCTCCTTGCGACCTCGAGCGAGCAGTGTTTCACTATAGTTAAATATTACATACTTTACCTGTAAACAAGCAAAAAAAAAACTAAAAAATAATGCAGTCATACTAAAATTACTTCTTTTTCTGGTGTTGTGATGTTCACCTGCTAAAAATGTAAACAATGAAATTATCTAACAGTATTTTTAGTACAGTCAGAGATTTTGACGAATTGCATATGTTGTGAACGTTGTATGAGGAACCATCCACCTATATTATTACCTCACCTGAACCTTCAGTTCTGGTGAGCTTGACATCCAAAGGCCAGAACTCAGTAAAAACAAGCATTAAACCATAAAATCTGTTCTGTATACACAACTAGGTTTGCTGCTTATCATTCAAAGCCCAGCTGCCAATAGTACATAAATAGACCAGAAAAATTTTATTAAAAAAAAATTAAAATGGCCATAACTTTGCAAACAAGAGCTGTCAGAGAACAACAACACTCCACTGCTCAACTGCCTTGACAAATGAATATAAAAGTCAAACAAGAGGGCCAAGATGGCCCTAGGTCGCTCACCTGAGAAACACACCATAACACACCATAATCTGACCTAGTGATTTCATGGAAAAAAATATTCTGACCAATTATCATTAAAATTGGAGTAAAAACCTTGAGTATAAATAAGTATTTTCTTTGATTTGACCCAGTGACCTACTTTTTGATCCAAGATGACCCATATATAAATTTGACCAACATTTCATCAAGGCAATCATTCTGACTTAATTTCAGGAAGAACAATCGGAAAATGTAGCCTCTATTGCATACACAATGTTTTTCTTTGATTTGACCTAGTGACCTAATTTTTGACCCCAGATGACCCATATTCAAACTTGACCTAGATTTCGTCAAGGCAATCATTCTGACAAAATTTCATGTAGATCAATTGAAAAATACAGCCTCTATGGCATACACAAGGTTTTTTCTTAGATTTGACCTAGTGACCTTCTTTTTACCCAGATGACCCATTTTCAAATTCAACCTAGATTTCATTAAGGTTATTATTTTGACTTAATTTCAGGAAGATCAATTGAAAATACAGCCTCTATCGCGTACACAAGCTTTTTCTTTGATTTGACCTAGTGACCTAGTTTTTGACCCAGATAACCCGTTTTCATATTCGGCCTAGATTTCATCAAGATAATCATTCTGACCAAAATTCACGAAGATTAATTGAAAAATACAGCCTCTATCACATACACAGGCTTTTTCTTTGATTTGACCTAGTGACCTAGTTTTTGACCCCAGATGACCATTTTCGAACTCGGCCTAGATTTCATCAAGATAATCATTCTGACCAAAATTCATGAAGATTAATTGAAAAATACAGCCTCTATCGCACACACAAGCTTTTTCTTTGATTTGATCTTGTGACCTAGTTTTTGACTCAGATGACCTGTTTTCGAACTCGGCCTAGATTTCATCAAGATAGTCATTCTGACCAAAATTCATGAAGATTAATTGAAAAATACAGCCTCTATCGCATACAAAAGCTTTTTCTTTGATTTGACCTAGTGACCTAGTTTTTGACCTCAGATGACCCATTTTCGAACTCGGCCTAGATTTCATCAAGATAATCATTCTGACCAAAATTCATGAAGATTAATGAAAAATACAGCCTCTATCGCATACACAAGCTTTTTCTTTGATTTGACCTAGTGACCTAGTTTTTGACCCCAGATGACCCATTTTCGAACCTGGCCTAGATTTTATCAAGATAATCATTCTGACCAAAATTCCTGAAGATTAATTGAAAAATACAGCCTCTATCGCATACACAAGCTTTTTCTTTGATTTGACCTAGTGACCTATTTTTTGACCCCAGATAACCTGTTTTCGAACTCGCCTAGATTTCATCAAGATAATCATCCTGACCAAAATTCATGAAGATTAATTTTAAAAATACAGCCTCTATCGCATACACAAGGTTTTTCTTTGATTTGACCTAGTGACCTAGTTTTTGACCCCAGATGACCCATTTTCGAACTCGGCCTAGATTTCATCAAGATAATCATTCTGACCAAAATTCATGAAGATTAATTGTAAAATACAGCCTCTATCGCATACACAAGCTTTTTCTTTGATTTGACCTAGTGACCTAGTTTTTGACCCCAGATGACCCATTTTCGAACTCGGCCTAGATTTCATCAAGATAATCATTCTGACCAAAATTCATGAAGATTAATTGTAAAACACAGCCTCTATCGCATACACAAGCTTTTTCTTTGATTTGACCTAGTGACCTAGTTTTTGACCCCAGATGACCCATTTTCGAACTCGGCCTAGATTTTATCAAGGAGATCATTCTGACCAAATTTCATGAAGATCAGTTGAAAAATACAGCCTCTATCGCATACACAAGCTAAATGTTGACAGACAGACGACAGACAGACGACAGACGACGGACGCCGGACATCGAGCGATCAGAAAAACTCACCTGAGCATTGCTCAGGTGAGCTAAAAAGGGGCACAATTTTGTAAAAATGCAAAACAGAGTTATGTTACCTGAACAATGCATGTCAGCCTATCACAGTGGACAAGAGTGTGAAGTTTCAATCCATCCTAATCAAGGGGTACTGAGCTACAAGCTTATATATAAAAAAACTTACTAAAAATTGCTTACTTGAAAGAGGCATAATTTTGTAAAAAAACAAACAAACTAGAGTTATGGAACCTGTGCAATGTATGTCAGTTTATCACAGTGAATAAGTGTATAGAGTTTTAAGCAGTTACGGAGATACCAGCTTACATACAAGAACTATGATGCGGACGCACAGGTGAATCCAATAGCTCTCCGTTTTCTTTGAACAGTCGAGCTAAAAATGAAAATCAAAAACCTGTTTATCTGATCTTCAATCTTACTGTAAAACCAAGACCTTAAACAGAGCCGAGTAGAAGCCTTCACTAGAACACTGTCACAAGTAGTTGAAAGAATATAGCCTACATGTATATGTAGTCATTTACATGAAATTTAGGTCTAGTATACCTTTAACTTGACTAATGCTAGGCAGTCTCCACATTCAGCTTTTCTCTTTTAAAAACTGCACACTGCTACTTGTGATGAAATGATGACCTGCAATGGACAAGAAAAAATTTTGAACTCTACAACTTAAATTCATTTGTAATTTGTCATATTCATAGAATGTAGTCAAAAGCTGAAAAAGTACAAGCAATAGCGCCGCAAAGAGGGGCAATATATGCCCAAAGTTCTAGATCAGAGGAGGAAGAAAAATTTAAGGAAACATTTTATTGGGTGTGTGGGGGAAGGGTTATGCAATGTGGTAAAGGGTCGGGGGTTGGGTTTTTTTGTTAAGCAGTGGTTATGTAATGTGGCAGAATGTTGCACTACTCAATCTTCTTCTTCATCACCCACTTTTATTACAAGTTTAAAGTCAACACCTTGAATGGTTTTGAAGTTGTGCTCCAAACACGAATTACAAAGGACAGATCTGACTCAATTTGTGACCTTGACCTTTGACCTACAGACCAAGTTTATGCACCATGAACATTGTCTCATTGCTTGCTATTTGAAGTTAATCATTGAATGGTAATCAAGTTATGCTATGGGAAAAAAAATTCAGAAACAGATTTGACCTTGCTATGACCTTGAACTTTGACCTACAGACCTGTTTCATACATTGCCACCTACCCATATGCCAAGATTGAAGGCAATACCTTGAATGGTTATTATGTTATGCCCCAGACTACTGTGAAATCATTAATATTCATGTGGGACTAATTTTCATGGATTTCGTGACTGAGTCAATCCACAAAATTTAATACCAATGAACAAGTAAATTCAAATTCATTTTATGTTCAAACATTGAAATCCACAAATTCATATCCCCACGAAATTGCTGTTTTGACCTAAACCACCAAATTTCATGCCCACAAAATTAAATGATTTTACAGTATGTCTTATAGAATCTTTCACTGGTTGCGGGTAAAGATGGGAATATCCTGTACGAGGCTAACTGTTTAGGCGGTAATGAGGCTCCTGTCGAGTTACCGCCTAAACAGTAACCTGAGTGCTAGATATTCGCACCTTTACCCGCTGCCAGTGACTGATTCTTTTTCTTGCATGCCTTATTCTTCAATTTGTAGAGGATATAAAGAAAAACGAAGGTTTTTCTTTAAGGCGGTATTTTTTTATAGAAGCGTATGAATTTATGCATTCATTCATAAATTAGAGCATGTGAGTCATCTTACACCACTGGGTGTAAGATAAGTTTTTCTAGCACCAGAAAAGCATGGGAAAATCCTGTCCGGCATGCAAGAAACAACATTATATACTGAACAAGCAAATTCGATGAATTGGTATCCCCCGCCGAAAGGGTTTGTGGTCAGGAATGGCAAAAAAATATATCCGGCAAAAAGTTAAGGATGTTACTAAGAAGCAAATAATTGCATTTGTCAAAATCAATTTAACAGAAAATGAATGCTATTTTCTGGTTGGGGGAGGAGTGGCAGCGGGGGTGACTGGGTGAGGGTACAAAACATCGATTATTGTCATTGATCATCGATGTTGATTATAAATATTGAAATATGGATAGAAAATTAAAAATGAAACAAGAGGACCATGATGGTCCTGAATCGCTCACCTATCCCCACATGACCCAGTGTTGAACTGAGTATGACGTCGTTATTTCTATTATTTGACATAGTGACCTAGTTTTTGAGCACATGTGACCTAGATATCATCAAGATAAAAAATTTCGACCAATTTTCATGAAGATCCATTGAAAAATATGACCTCTAGAGGTCACAAGGTTTTTCTATTATTTGACCTAACAACCTAGTTTTTGAAGGCATGTGACCCACTTTTGAACTTGATCTAGATATCATCAAGGTGAACATTCTAACCAACTTTCATGAAGATCTCATGAAAAATATGGCCTCTAGAGAGGTCACAAGGTTTTTCTATTTTTCGACCTACTGACCTAGTTTTTGACCGCACATGACCCACTTTCAACGTTGACCTAGATATCATCAAGCTGAACACTCTCACCAATTTTCATGAAGATCCATTGAGAAATATGGCCTCTAGAGAGGTCACAAGGTTTTTCTATTTTTAGACCTACTGACCTAGTTTTTGACCGCACGTGACCCAGTTTCGAACTTGACCTAGATATCATCAAGATGAACATTCTGATCAATTTTCATGAAGATCTCTTGAAAAATATGGCCTCTAGAGAGGTCACAAGGTTTTTCTATTTTTAGATCTACTGACCTAGTTATTGACCGCACATGACCCAGTTTTGAACTTGACCTAAATATCATCAAGTTGAACATTCTGACTAATTTTCATAAAGATCCCATGAAAAATATGGCCTCTAGAGAGGTCACAAAGTTTTTTATTTTCAGACCTACTGACCTAGTTTTTGACCGCATGTGACCCAGTTTCGAACTTGACCTAGATATCATCAAGGTGAACATTCTGACCAATTTTCATGAAGATCCATTGAGAAATATGGCCTCTAGAGAGGTCACAAGGTTTTTCTATTTTAAGACCTACTGACCTAGTTTTTGACCGCATGTGACCCAGTTTCGAATTTGACCTAGATATCATCAAGGTGAACATTCTGACCAATTTTCATAAAGATCCATTAAGAAATATGGCCTCTAGAGAGGTCACAAGGTTTTTCTATTTTTAGACCTACTGACCTAGTTTTTGAACCCATGTGACCCAGTTTCGAACTTGACTAGATATCATCAATGTGAACATTCTGACAATTTTCATGAAGATCCATGAAAAATATGGCCTCTAGAGAGGTCACAAGGTTTTTCTATTTTTAGAACCTACTGACCTAGTTTTTGACCACATGTGACCCAGTTTCAAACTGACCGAGATATCATCAATGAACATTCTGACCAACTTTCATAAAGATCCATGAAAAATGTGACCTCTGAGAGGGTCACAAGGCAAAAGTTTTACGCACGGACTGACGGACGTAGCTGGACGACAGGACGCCACCGTTTCAAAAGCTACCTAATATCATCAGGTAAAACATTTGACAAATTTTCATGAAGATTCATGAAAATATGGCTTAGAGAGGTCACAAGGTTTTTCTATTTTTAGACTACTGACCTAGTTTTAGAACCACATGTGACCCAGTTTCAAACTTGACCGAGATATCATCATTATGAACATTCTGACCAACTTTCATAAAGATCCCATGAAAAATGTGACCTCTAGAGTGGTCACAAGCAAAAGTTTACGCACGGACTGACGGACGTACGCACGGACGACGGACACCACGCGATCACAAAAGCTCACCTTGTCACTTTGTGACAGGTGAGCTAAAAAAAAAATGGGGGGATATGGGGGGAGGGGGATGACTGGGTGGAGGAGTGAGGTGGGGGAACAGTACAACTTTGCATGTTGATAAATATTCATGAAAAATGACATACATCATCCAAGTATGTTGATTCATATTGATTTTAAGTTTCATGAAATTCTACCAGCTTGTTACTGAGAAATGGCTGCAGACTTGGATTTTTCAGTAAATCAAGGGCAATAACTCTAAGGGAAATTGACCAATCCAAAAAAAACTTGATGGGCATCATTGCAGTATGTTGGTCCATATTTATTTCAAGTTTCATGAAATTTTACCAGCTAGTTACTGAGAAATGGCTGCGGACAGACATTTTTGGGCATTTTTCATTAAATCAAGGGCAATAACTCTAAGGGAAATTGACCAATCCAAAAAAAAACTTGACGGGCATCATCGAAGTATGCTGATTCATGTTTATTTCAAGTTTCATGAAATTCTACCTGCTAGTTACTGAGAAATGGCTGTGGACGGACGCATGCACGCATACACACACGCACGGATGCACGGACATGACGGACGGACAACGCCATTTCAATACCCCCCTACCGATTTCATCGGCGGGGGATAACAAATGAATGTCAAGATGGCCTTGACCTTGGACCTACCCATCTGGTTCATGTGCTCTGCACATTGTCTCATCGCCACCTACCTGTTTGTCAAATTCAAAGTCAATACCTTCAATAGTTATTAAGTTATGCCCAGGATACAAATTTGACCTCGAGTTTGTGACCTTGACCTTTGACCTATCAACCTCGTTCATGTGCTCTGCACATCATCTCATTACCATCTATCAATATGCCAAGTTTAAAGACAATATCTTGAATGGTTATTGAGATATGCTCTGGACACCAAAATATGATAGATCAACAGATGGACAGACACACATGCCATCACATACTGTGAAATCATTTAATTTCGTGGGCATGAAATTTCGTGGTTTTGCTCAAAACGGAAATTTCGTGGGGACATGAATTCGTGGATTTCAACTTTTGATCATAAAATGAATGGGAATTTTACTTGTTTGTTGGGATTAAATTTCGTGGATTGACTCAACCACGAAATCCATGAAAATTAGACCCCCACGAATATTAATGATTTCACATTAATACACTTTCTTTTTCAAAACAGGCATACAAAATCACTTTTCCAGCCACAAGAGACCATTTTAAAGTCTTCTTTCCTGTGAACATTTGCTTGAAATACAGACTGAATTACGTGAAGACATTAAAAAATATCCACTATAAAATATCTGCAGTCCAAGTGTATTTCTTTCAATAAAACAATACGAAGCAATAATTCCATTCCATTTCCCATGAATTCTATTCACCCCAAAGGTGAAATACGGCAGAAAAATTTCATTTTGTAGGCTCGGAAATGAATCTGTAGACTTCAAACATTAAACAAATAGAAATTTTACTTGCTCATTGAAACTTAATTTCCTGAATTGACTAAAATTATTCCTCCACAAAAATTAATCATTTCACCATATTTGGGTGGTTGTCATTATGCAATATGAGCATTTTACTAAGCATTTCCCATCAGCATGCACTCTGTGATCTAATATTAGAGTGTTTGTTTACACACAACAGTTTTTAGCTGAGGAAGGTAACATGTGCCAAGTAAAACCAAACTCCCTTCTTGGATGGCAGAGTTATTGACAAAAATAGGCCCTGTTAACCATGACATCCCACAGTTACCTTGAATTTTGAGTTGTAGGCGGTGTGTTGTAAGCTGCACATCACCTCTTTATAGAGAACATTAAATTTGTGCCAAGTTATATAAAATCCAAAGAAGGATGGCGGAGTTATGGGCTGACAAGAAAGGGATGGACTGATGGAATGTAAGACTTACAGAGGTACACGAGAAACTCCCCTTTGGCTTACAATGGTTGTGATTCAAGTACATAGCAGAGATCTTCTACTAGACCGGCATGAGGGTTGTGCTTGAAAACTTGGTGGAGGCCTTCTTAGATCAGCATGGGGGCTGTACCTTATGTACTTGGTTCCGGTCTTCTGCTAGACTAGCACCAGGGCTATGCTTAATGTGCTTGGTTCAGGTCTTCTGCTAGACCAGCAGGGAGGGAGGTGTGTGTTCCTGGTCAAGGCATTCTGCTAGACCAGCCATTGGGCTGTGCTTAAGGTGGTTAAGCCTTTCTTGACCAGCACAGGGGCTTTGCTTAATGTACTTGCTGGAGACCTACTAGACCAGCATGAAGCCTTTCTTCTTGACCAGCACAGGGGCTTTGCTTAATGTACTTGCTGGAGACCTACTCGACCAGCATGAAACCTTTCTTCTTGACCAGCAAAGGGGCTTTGCTTAATGTACTTGCTGGAGACCTACTAACCAGCACGAAGCCTTTTTTCTTGACCAGCACAGGGACTTTGCTTAATGTACTTGCTGGAGACCTACTAACCAGCATGAAGCCTTTTTTCTTGACCAGAACAGGGGCTTTGCTTAATGTACTTGCTGGAGACCTACTAACCAGCATGAAGCCTTTTTTCTTGACCAGCACAGGGGCTTTGCTTAATGTACTTGCTGGAGACCTACTAGACCAGCATGAAGCCTTTCTTCTTGACCTGCACAGGGGCTTTGCTTAATGTGCTTGCTGGAGACCTACTAGACCAGCGTGTGGGCTGTGCTTAATGTACTGGATGAGCCCTTTTACTAGACCAGCAGGGGGGTTGTGCTTAATGTACTTGGAGAACTTTGACTAAATAAGCACAGGTTTTGCTTAACCTTGCTGGCGGCAAGTGATTCTGCCTTTAAAACCAGTGCAGACCAAGATCAGCCTGCGTGCACTGTTCGCTATTCAGTCAGAAAATTTTCAGTAACAAGAGCTCGTCGAACACGAAATGCCCCCCCTTGATGCATTCAGTAATTGCACAAGGAACAGAAATTATATTTTCACTGTAAACAAAAGTTCTACCATTCTGGTTTAATCTGACCTTGACCTTTAACTTATTAACCTAACAAGAGATTACAAAGTGATCTTGGCGCCATCCACTGAGCCATTTTTGAATGTTCCAAATTTCAAGACTAGCTCAAGGTCAAATTTCATTTTGGTACAAAACAATGTGTATGTGGTCCAAATTTGAAAGCTGTGGCTTGAGAAAAGTGAAAGCAGGTCACTAGATCAATTTCAAGGTCAAAGTTCATTTCGGTACACAAACCTATGCATGTGGTCCAAATTTGAAGGCTGTAGCTACAGAAATGTGAAAGTAGGTCAGTAGGTCAAGATCAAGGTCAACTCATGTCAAGGTTCATCTTGCCATTCAAAACTATACATGTGGTCCAAATTTGAATGATGTAAGTTATGGACATGAAGATTCCAAGTTTTTCCCTATATAAGTCTATATGAACTATATGACCCCTGGGGTGGGGCCATATCTGACCCTAGAGGGATAATTTAAACAAACTTGGTAGAGAACCACTAAATGATGCTACATGATAAAATATCAAAGCCATAGTCTTTGTGGTTTGGATAAGAAGATTTTCAAAGTTTTTCCCTAGATATAAGTCTATGTAAACCATGTGACCCCCAGGGCGGAGCCATATTTGACCATTGGGGAATAATTTGAACAATTTTAGTAGAGGACCACTAGATGATGTCATATACAAAATATCAAAGCCCTAGGCCCTGTGGTTTTGGACAAGAGGTTTTTCAAAGTTTTTTCCTATATAAGTCTATATAAACCATGTGACCCCCAGGGTGGGGCCATATTTGACCCCAGGGAAATAATTTGAACAATCTTAGTAGAGGACCACTAGATTTTGCTACATACCAAATATCAAAGCCCCAGGCCCTATGGTTTTGGACAAGAAGATCAGAAACCGTTTAACTGTTCCTGGCCAATGTGACCTTGACCTTTGACCTTTGACCTAACGACCTCAAAATCAATAGGGGTAATCTGTTGGTCATGGCCAACCTAACCATCAATTTTCCTGATACTAGACCCAAGCGTTCTTGAGTTATTGCCTGGAAACCATTTTACTGTTCCTGGTCACTGTGACCTTGACCTTTGACATACTGACCTCAAAATCAATAGGGGTCATCTGCTGGTCATGACCAAACTCCCTATCAACTTTCGTGACCTTAGGCCTAAGTGTTCTTGAGTTATCATCCGGAAACCGTTTTACTGTTCAGGGTCACTGTGACCTTGACCTTTAACATACTGACCTCAAAATCAATAGGGGTCATCTGCTGGTCATTACCAACCTCCCTATCAACTTTCATGATCCTAGGCCCAAGTGTTCTTGAGTTATCATCCGGAAACCGTTTTACTATTCAGGGTCACTGTGACCTTGACCTTTGACATACAGACCTCAAAATCAATAGGGGTCATCTGCTGGTGATGACCAACCTCCCTATCAACTTTCATAATCCTTGGCCAAAGCGTTCTTGAGTTGTCATCCAGAAACGGATTGGTCTACATTCCGACCGACCGACCAACCGACCTACAGACATCTGCAAAACAATATACCCCTCCTTCTTCGACGGGGGCATAAAAACCCCTTCAAATAATAAATGGTACTGCCCAAGTTGAATGATAAACCAGTCCATTTTAGAAATTTATCAGGCTAAAGGTTAATGTGCTTGCTGGAGAACTTCAACTATATAAGCACGGGTTTTGCTTAATGTACTTGCTGGAGACTTTGACTACCAGACCAGGGTATTTGCTTAAGGTACTGCTGGAGACTTCTACTAGACCACATGGGCTGTACTTAATGTATGGGGATGGCCTAGGTACTGGTCAAGCTTCTATACACAGCATGGCGGGGATGTGCTTAATGTACTTGGTCAAGACCTTCTAATACACCAGGCCTTCTAAAACACCAGCATGGCAGGGATGTGCTTAATGTACTTGGTCAAGGCCTTCCACTACACCAGCACGGCGGGGATGTGCTTAATGTACTTGGTCAAGGCCTTCTAATATACCAGCATGGCGGGGATGTGCTTAATGTACTTGGTCAAGGCCTTCCACTACACCAGCATGGCAGGGATGTGCTTAATGTACTTGCTCAAGGCCTTCTAATACACCAGCATGGTGGGGATGTGCTTAATGTACTTTGTCAAGGCCTTCTAATACACCAGCAAGGTGGGGATGTGCTTAATGTACTTGGTAAGGCTTCCACTACACCATATGGAGGGGTTGTGCTTAATGTACTTGTCAGGCTTCAAACACCAGCATGGGGGATGTGCTTAATGTACTTGGTCAAGGCCTTCCTATACACCACATGGCAAGTTGTGCTTAATGTACTTGGTCAAGTACCTCTAATCACAGCTGCGGGATGTGCTTATGTACTTGGTCAAGGCCTTCCACTACACCAGCATGGCGGGATGTGCTTAATGTACTTGGTCAAGGCCTTCCACAACACCAGCATGGCGGGGATGTGCTTAATGTACTTGGTCAAGGCCTTCCACTACACCAGCATGGCGGGGATGTGCTTAATGTACTTGGTCAAGGCCTTCTAATACACCAGGCCTTCTAAAACACCAGCATGGCGGGGATGTGCTTAATGTACTTGGTCAAGGCCTTCCACTACACCAGCATGGCGGGGATGTGCTTAATGTACTTGGTCAAGGCCTTCCACTACACCAGCATGGCGGGGATGTGCTTAATGTACTTGGTCAAGGCCTTCCACTACACCAGCATGGCGGGGATGTGCTTAATGTACTTGCTCAAGGCCTTCTAATACACCAGCATGGTGGGGATGTGCTTAATGTACTTGGTCAAGGCCTTCTAATACACCAGCAAGGTGGGGATGTGCTTAATGTACTTGGTCAAGGCCTTCCACTACACCATTATGGCAGGGTTGTGCTTAATGTCCTTGGTCAAGGCCTTCCACAACACCAGCATGGTGGGGATGTGCTTTATGTCCTTGGTCAAGGCCTTCCACTACACCATCATGGCAAAGTTGTGCTTAATGTACTTGGTCAAGACCTTCTAATACACCAGGCCTTCTAATACACCAGCATGGCGGGGATGTGCTTAATGTACTTGGTCAAGGCCTTCCACTACACCAGCATGGCAGGGATGTGTTTAATGTACTTGGTCAAGGCCTTCCACAACACCAGCATTGCGGGGATGTGCTTAATGTACTTGGTCAAGGCCTTCCACTACACCAGCATTGCGGGGATGTGCTTAATGTACTTGGTCAAGGCCTTCCACATACACCAGCATGGGGGATGTGCTTAATGTACTTGGTCAAGGCCTTCTAATACACCAGCAATGGTGGGGATGTGCTTAATGTACTGGTCAAGGCCTTCCACTACACCAGATGGCAGGGATGTGCTTAATGTACCTTGGTCAAGGCCTTCCTCTACACCAGCATGGTGGGGATGTGCTTTAATGTACTTGGTCAAGGCCTTCCACTACACCATGGTGGGTATGTGCTTAATGTACTTGGTCAAGGCCTTCTAATACACCGCATGGCGAGTGTGCTTATGTACTTGGTCAAGCTCCACTACACCAGCATGGCGGGATGTGCTTAATGTACTGGTCAAGGCCTTCCACAACACCAGCATGGCGGGGATGTGCTTAATGTACTTGGTCAAGGCCTTCCACTACACCAGCATGGTGGGGATGTGCTTAATGTACTTGGTCAAGGCCTTCCACTACACCAGCATGGCGGGGATGTGCTTAATGTACTTGGTCAAGGCCTTCCACAACACCAGCATGGCGGGGATGTGCTTAATGTACTTCCTCAAGGCCTTCTAATACACCAGCATGGTGGGGTGTGCTTAATGTACTTGGTCAAGGCCTTCCACAACACCAGCATTGCAGGGATGTGCTTAATGTACTTGGTCAAGGCCTTCCTCTACACCAGCATGGTGGGGATGTGCTTAATGTACTTGGTCAAGGCCTTCTAATACACCAGCATGGCGGGGATGTGCTTAATGTACTTGGTCAAGGCCTTCTAATACACCAGCATGGCGGGGATGTGCTTAATGTACTTGGTCAAGGCCTTCCACTACACCAGCATGGCGGGGATGTACTTAAAGTACTTGGTCAAGGCCTTCCACAACACCAGCATTGCAGGGATGTGCTTAATGTACTTGGTCAAAACCTTCCACTACACCAGCATGGCAAGGATGTGCTTAATGTACCTGGTCAAGGCCTTCCACAACACCAGCATGGCGGGGATGTGCTTAATGTACCTGGTCAAGGCCTTCCACTACACCAGCATGGCGGGGATGTGCTTAATGTACCTGGTCAAGGCCTTCCACTACACCAGCATGGTGGGGATGTGCTTAATGTACTTGGTCAAGGCCTTCCACTACACCAGCATGGCGGGGATGTGCTTAATGTACTTGGTCAAGGCCTTCCACAACACCAGCATGGCGGGGATGTGCTTAATGTACTTGGTCAAGGCCTTGTAATAAACCAGCATGGCAGGGATGTGCTTAATGTACTTGGTCAAGGCCACCAGCATGGCGGGGATGTGCTTAATGTACTTGGTCAAGGCCTTCATGGGGGGTGGTGTACTTAATGAATTTACTTTGGTAAGTCTGTGAGGATTGTTTGTTTTACATCTGATTCAATTTATTCGGCCTTTAGAGAAAATAACAGAGTGCAAAAAATGTCACAGACAACATTGAGTAGGTCAGACCAAGAATGTTAAGAATGGAACAGAAAATGAAGTCAGTCAAACATATTATTCCGACTAGTTTTTGTAAATATTTCTTAGAATTAGATTTTTGTAAAAAATGTTTACTTTGCAAGATATTAACTTCATACTTATGGTAAACAAGAGCTGTCTCCGTAGGATGACACATGCCCCCGATGGCACTTTGGATGAACAGTTATGGCCGATGTTAGAGTTTAGGACCTTTGACCTACGGTGCTGGGTCTTGCGCGCGACACATCGTCTTACTGTGTCACACATTCATGCATAGTTATTTTAAAATCCATGCATGAATGACGAAGATATGGACCGGACATGCCCATCAATGCACTATCATGAAAATGATCTTTAACGTCTAAGTGTGACCTTGACCTTTGAGCTACGGACCTGGGTCTTGTGTGTGACACGTCGTCTTACTGTGGTACACATTCAAGCCAAGTTATTTGAAAATCCATCCATCGATGACAAAGATATGGACCGGACACGCCCATCAATGCACTATCCTTTAACGTCTAAGTGTGACCTTGACCTTTGAGCTACGGACCTGGGTCTTGCGCACTGCACGTTGTCTTACTGTGGTACACATTCATGCCAAGTTATTTGAAAATCCATCCATCGATGTCAAAGATATGGACCGGACACGCCCATCAATGCACTATCCTTTAACGTCTAAGTGTGACCTTGACCTTTGAGCTATGGACCTGGGTCTTGCGCACTGCACGTCGTCTGACTGTGGTACACATTCATGCCAAGTTATTTGAAAATCCATCCATTGATGACAAAGATATGGACCGGACACGCCCATCAATGCACTATCCTTTAACGTCTAAGTGTGACCTTGACCTTTGAGCTACGGACCTGGGTCTTGCGTGTGACACGTCGTCTTACTGTGGTACACATTCATGCCAAGTTATTTGAAAATCCATCCATCGATGACAAAGATATGGACCGGACACGAAAATTGCGGACAGACCGACAGACTGACAGACCGACAGACCAACATACGGTTCAAAAACTATATGCCTCCCTTCGGGGGCATAAAAAGAACTTAAAATACATAAAACAGTTTTGTATTGTGTCTATTTCCCACACACAATTTCAGACTTTTCTGGGGGAAAAAATGAGAGCTACTTACCAAAGTAACGTATACTTTACACTACTGCTTAAGGTAGTTCTGCACGTCTGGATCGAAACTTTTTCTACAATGTAGAATTTGACAAAACTCTGATTTTTCAATACTTCAAAATATACATAGAAAATTCAGCAAATAATAAAGATAGGGTCGTGTGCTTGATTTTTTTGCTAGACTGATCTGAAAAATTTGGACCACATGCAATATTCCATAATGGGAGTCTATGGGAAAATCATTACTTTCATAAAACTTTCGCAAATAGACAATGTAGATTTTGATGAAACTTCTCACAGTTGTAAATAAACACATGGCCTATAATTTGGACAAACAAAATGTATAGGTCCCTGTGCTTATTTTTGAGATATCTGACCATGATTAAAGTGAACAGGACATTTCACGCAAATTTTAAGACATTACTTTGATTATTTTAACGTGTGATATGTTTTAATATCAAAAATTTGACTTAGAAATATAGCAACACTGCTATTGTAATAACTTTATTCACAGATTTCAATTATTCATAACATGATTTTCATTTCCGTACGACAAATCCAGGCTTTATCCTACATTTTCCGGATAAACGATGTTACGCCATCACTTCCGGTTTATCAAAAGAAGAGAAAATCTCTCTCTCATGAAGAGATTTAACTCTGAAGGGACTTAATTCTGAAGTGACTAAACTCTGGACTTTACTCTATACAGACTTAACTCTGAAAGGATTTAATGCTGAAGAGACTTAACTCTGAAAGGGCTTAATTCTGTAGTTACTGAACTCTTAAAGGATTTGTTGCTGAACAGACTTAACTCTGACTCAGGGGACTTAACTCTACAGACACTCAATTCTAAGGATTTGTTGCTGAACAGACTTAACTCTGACTGAGGGGACTTAACTCTACAGACACTCAATTCTAAGGATTTAACACTGAACAGACTTAACTCTGACTGAGGGGACTTAACTCTACAGACACTCAATTCTAAGGATTTAACACTGAACAGACTTAACTCTGACTAAGGGGACTTAACTCTACAGACACTCAATTCTAAGGATTTAACACTGAACAGACTTAACTCTGACTGAGGGGACTTAACTCTACAGACACTCAATTCTAAGGATTTAACACTGAAGAGACTTAACTCTGACTGAGGGGACTTAACTCTATAGACACTCAATTCTAAGGATTTAACACTGAAGAGACTTAACTCTGACTGAGGGGACTTAACTCTATAGACACTCAATTCTAAGGATTTAACACTGAAGAGACTTAACTCTGACTGAGGGGACTTAACTCTACAGACACTCAATTCTAAGGATTTAACACTGAACAGACTTTATTCTGAAAGGATTTAAATCTGTAGAGACTAACTCTGAAGAGATTTATCTCTGAAGGGACTTAACTCTGTAGACAATGAATTCATGAAGGCTATATACCAATAAAACAAATTGTTCTTTTCATAATATAGAATTCAGCTACTTCAGATCAATTTTTCTAGATTTTCACTCTGCCGTAGACCTATTTCCTACAAAATATTAATACATTTGCTTCGAGGAAACTTAATGAGCTAATTTCTGACCCCTGACCTAACGAGCTAATTTCTGACCCCAAATGACCAAGTTTCAAAAGATTTTATTAATGCTGCCTTTGATAGGTGGTAAGTATGGAACCAATAACAAACGTCCAGAAGCCATCTTATCTATTTGTTACTTTTAATTTCCTCAAGCCGATGGGGGTGGGTGTTCCCTTCCCCCACCCCTCCCCCCTGAGTAATTTTAGAATAGGTCACCCTTCGCCAGTTAAATTTCTAAACACACTGAAACCCCTCTACACCAGAATTACTGAAGATGTGTTTAAAAGCCTATCCCAGTCACTTACAAAGGCATGGTGTCCTATTTTCCTTTTCACAGCATTTTCCTTCTCCAGCATATCATTTAGTTCATCACCTGCAGCAGTTATGAAAACAATTGAACAAATTAATCTTACATAAAGCCATAATTAATATTCCTAGAAAAAGCAATTAAATTTTTAAAATTGTGAACTTTTAATGAAATTCAATACCAGAATATTTCTTCCAAGTAGGAGCCCTTTAATATATTACTGCAAATTTATCCTATTTTATATATAATTACCTTACTAACAGTATCCAGTTATTAGAATAAGTAGCTGATAAATGTACCTCTTTTAAATCACGAATAGGCAGTGGGGTTCAAGCAACTCCAAATTATCTTCAGGTTGTCTAACAGTTTATCTCTGGATTTGCAATCATAAGTCTTCCTCTGAAGCTCACTAAGTTCTGAAATAGTTTTCCTGTCCATCAGTCTACCTCTTGATTTACCATCATAAGCTTTTCTCTGTAACTCACTGCTTTGAAACTTCCCGCCACTGTTAACATCATGAAGCTCACACCTCTCAGAGACTACATCACCAGGCTAACACCACTCTTTATTGCGCTCTCACTCTTGCACCACACCACTCTAGTGCCTGAGGCTTGCATCACTCTTAATCTCCTATGGCTCACACACCTCTTTACCTTGTGAGTCTCACATTACTCCTTAGCTCCCGAGATTTATCTACTCTTAAGCTCCTGAGGCTTGCACCATTTAAGCTTCTGGTCAATTAATTTATTTATTTGGGTTTTACGGCACATCAACACAGTATAGGTTATATGGCGCCAAACAGGACTACAAATTTTGGTTCCACATCCCATTTACATCGAAATAAAAACATGAGGTATGGAAGCTTCTGGTCAAGGTTTGCACAACTTAAGCTTCTGGTCAAGGCATGCACCACTCTTTAGCTCATGGGGCTCACACCACTTTATCTTGAGAGGCTCACAGACTCTTTAGCTCCAAGGCTCTAACCTCCAGAGGACTGAACAAAGGCTCTAACCTCCAGAGGACTGAACCACTCTACCTCCTGAAGCTCCAGAGGCTCTAACCTCCAGAGGACTGAATCACTCTACCTCCTGAAGCTCCAGGGGCTCTAACCTCCAGAGGACTGAACCACTGTACCTCCTGAAGCTCCAGAGGCTCTAACCTCCAGAGGACTGAACCACTCTACATCCTGAAGCTCCAGAGGCTCTAACCTCCAGAGGACTGAACCACTCTACATCCTGAAGCTCCAGAGGCTCTTACCTCCAGAGGACTGAACCACTCTACCTCCTGAAGCTCCAGAGGCTCTAACCTCCAGAGGACTGAACCACTCTACCTCCTGAAGCTCCAGAGGCCCTTACCTCCAGAGGACTGAACCACTCTACCTCCTGAAGCTCCAGAGGCTCTAACCTCCAGAGGACTGAACCACTCTACCTCCTGAAGCTCCAGAGGCTCTAACCTCCAGAGGACTGAACCACTCTACCTCCTGAAGCTCCAGAGGCTCTAACCTCCAGAGGACTGAACCAAGGCTCTAACCTCCAGAGGACTGAACCACTCTACATCCTGAAGCTCCAGAGGCTCTAACCTCCAGAGGACTGAACCACTCTACCTCCTGAAGCTCCAGAGGCTCTAACCTCCAGAGGATTGAACCACTCTACATCCTGAAGCTCCAGAGGCTCTAACCTCCAGAGGACTGAACCACTCTACCTCCTGAAGCTCCAGAGGCTCTAACCTCCAGAGGACTGAACCAAGGCTCTAACCTCCAGAGGACTGAACCACTGTACCTCCTGAAGCTCCAGAGGCTCTAACCTCCAGAGGACTGAACCACTCTACCTCCTGAAGCTCCAGAGGCTCTAACCTCCAGAGGACTGAACCACTCTACATCCTGAAGCTCCAGAGGCTCTAACCTCCAGAGGACTGAACCACTCTACCTCCTGAAGCTCCAGAGGCTCTAACCTCCAGAGGACTGAACCACTCTACCTCCTGAAGCTCCAGAGGCTCTAACCTCCAGAGGACTGAACCACTCTACATCCTGAAGCTCCAGAGGCTCTAACCTCCAGAGGACTGAACCACTCTACCTCCTGAAGCTCCAGAGGCTCTAACCTCCAGAGGACTGAACCACTCTACCTCCTGAAGCTCCAGAGGCTCTAACCTCCAGAGGACTGAACCACTCTACCTCCTGAAGCTCCAGAGGCTCTAACCTCCAGAGGACTGAACCACTCTACCTCCTGAAGCTCCAGAGGCTCTAACCTCCAGAGGACTGAACCACTCTACATCCTGAAGCTCCAGAGGCTCTAACCTCCAGAGGACTGAACCACTCTACCTCCTGAAGCTGAAAATCACTTTAACTCCTAAGGTTCATACCACTCTAGATTCTGGGGCAGCCACCACTCTAGCTCCAAATGATTGTACTATGACCTGAGATGCAGCCCTGTCTTGATTATAGAGTTTGTCCAAACTTAGTAAACAGCCTGGCTACAATTGTTGCAAACATACAATGATATGGCAATACCTGTTACCTTGTTACATGAGGGCTGACTTAAACATTTTCATACAATGCATTTTCACACAGTGGCAGTAAAAACCTTATGCTACCTTATCATCCCTATCTACTGAAATTTAGTCCAAAAATACATGAAACACGGCCAAAATTGTCCTTAAAATGTGGTGATATGGTAGTTTTCTGAAACCAATAGCCAGTTTTTGTTTTGCCTCAAATGTTGCTAAATGCAAGAAGTAATAGCTTTTACATCTTAACCAGTAGTCTGTTGCTCTTGGATTTTGTCTTAAATGGCCTGGCTACAAGCATTGACAAAATAAATGATAAGATGATCTTAGCAGTATATTGTACTTTTTTTAGACACCTTTCTTAGAATATACATACACCTTACAATAGATAAAGTGTCTGCACCGGAGACAAAAGCTGTAGGTTACCTATGTAGTATATGCTAGTGGATGAAACACAGGGGTCCTGCACATGCGTGGATTGAGTTTATTGACTTATTTTTGAGTCCTAGAGCCATAATTACGAAAAAACCCATACTAAAAGAACTACTCCCTAGACAAGGCTTTTAACTCCTCAGAGGCTATGTTTTTAACTACTTTCTTTATATGGCCAGGAATAAGAATATTATCTGCTATTTTCCCATTCAAACACTGCTTTCAGTTATTCAAATGAATTAACTTTTAAAATTACCTCAACACATTTTCATATATTTATCTGTTTTTCGACAATCCGACATTGTATCAAACAGTACACAGAGCGAATCCTAACTCTGACAACATTGCGTAACAACGAATCAAGCTATAAGCAGTCAGTAAAGTCAACATTCTGGACCTACCGTGGACAACTTTATACTGACTGACACCTTTACAATGGCTGACATCTTTAAAGCTTAAAATATAATTGCACTCTTCTAATGTCACTTCAATTAACCAAATTAACTACTGCTTTACTCAATGTGTAATGAAATTTACTTCAGAAATACCATAAAAGAAAATTTATAGTTGTTCATGAAGTAACATTATCATATTGCTAGGAAGTTCCGAACTCATCCTACATTATACCCTTTTTATGCCCCACCCCCTCCCCAACTCCAAGATATATTAGGCATAGAAAAAAACTGTTTGTTTCCAGTATTCTGACTGGCCTTGGAGAATATTTTTTTACTTTTAAACAAAAAGTTACAGAACTGCACTGTTATGCTTTAAACATGATCAGTGATGTTAGAAATCAAGTTACTGATGCTCTAAAAGCATACCCCCCTTAATTGTATTCATTTTTTTTACACAAAAATAATTTCTGAAAAGTCCCACTTAATAAAAAAAAATCAAAAAAAATAATTTTTTCTGACCTACCTACCCTTATTTTTTTGAGCATGTTACCAGAAACAATCTTTTTTTAGGCCTTATAAACACTGTCCTGCTTTAAACATTTCCATTATTGACTGCTAATAATCTGCCATGCTAAATATATCTTATATGCTTGGATTCTTTTACTTTAACATTGTCAAACAATAGTAATTTTGTAACATTTTCATTTTACTTCTAATGATGGTTGCAGGTCCCAAGATAAAAATTTCTTGTTACTCTTATCAACAAGATGGCCATGAAGGCCCTGTACTGATCACCTGACCTATTGACCTAAAGATCATCAAGATTAACATTCTGACCAATTTTCATTAAGATATGGTCATAAATGTGGCCTCTAAAGTGTTAACTAGCTTTTCCTTTAATTTGACCTGGTGACCTAGTTTTTGACCCCACATGACCCAGATTTTGAACTTGACCTAAAGATCATCAAGATTAACATTCTGACTAAGTTTCATGAAGATACAGTCATAAATGTGGCCTCTAGAGTGTTAACAAGCTTTTCATTTGATTTGACCTAGTGAACTAGTTTTTGATCCCACCTGACCCAGATTTGAATGTGATGTATAGATCATCAAGATTAACATTCTGACCAAGTTTCATTAAGATACGGTCATAAATGTGGCCTATACAGTGTTAAGTAGCTTTTCCTTTGATTTGACCTGGTGACCTAGTTTTCGATCCTACATGACCCAGATTCAAACTGGACCTTGAGCTCATCAAGATTAACACTCTAAGTTTCATGAAGATACAGTCATAAATGTGGCCGCTACTGTGTTAACAAGCTTTTCCTTTCATTTGCCCTGGTGACCTAGTTTTTGACCCCAGATGACCCAAGTTAGAAATCTCCAAGATTTTATTGAGGGTAACATTCTAAGTTTCATTAAGATTGGGCCAAAATTGTGACCTCTAGAGTGTTAGCAAGCTTTTCCTTTCATTTGACCTAGTGACCTAGTTTTGACCCTAGATGACCCAATTTCGAACTCGTCCAAGATTTTATTGAGGCTAACATTCTGACTAAGTTTCATTAAGATTGGGCCAAAATTGTGACCTCTAGAGTGTTAATAGGCTTTTCCTTTGATTTGACCTCGTGACCTAGTTTTTGACCCCGGATGACCCAATATCGAACTTGTCCCAAGATTTTATTGAGGGTAACATTCTGACCAAGTTTCATTAAGATTGGGTCAAAATTGTGACCTCTAGAGTGTTAACAGTCAAATTGTTGACGACGGACGACTGACGGACGAAGGGCGATCACAAAAGCTCACCTTTGAGCACTTCGTGCTCGGGTGAGCTAAAAATCTCGCAATGTCTGCAAAAGAAATCCTTAACATTCAGCATAAAGTATGTTCCTAAACTCAGCAGTATCAAAAATATGCACATTTTTCTTTGTCATCCCTATGTACGTTTCTAAACTGAGCAGAATAAAATAGATGTACATCTTCCGACCTGAGTTCATCTTTACTTCCTCTTTATAACTGGGATGAAGGTCATTTAACAGCTGATTAAAACTGTACATTTTGATTGGTGGATGAAAAATTCCACTGGTTTCCAAATGGAATAGATAATATTTTCATAAGGGGTGTGCAGGTGCTCCGAGCTGTATCGTTCGACAGTATAATCCGTTGCAAGGCTCCTGTGGAAATAGCTTGCAAAATGTCATAAACCTGAATCCCCTGTGGCAGAGTTCGACTCTGCCACTCTTGATATGGAGTGAGCTCCTGTAAATGATTTACAGTCCCTAGGCAACTGGTCCCCCAGTCAACTCGATTTCAAAAATGGTCATCTGCCCCCACAACCACTTTTCGACCCCTCCTTTTTAGTCTTATTTTTTGGTCAAAGTTTCCAGGTTATGATGTAAAATATGTGTTCTGTAAAATATGTCATGAAAATTTTAATTTAAAAACTACATTTTGTTTTGCTTTATAAATACCTGATCATATGTAAAAGTGCAGAGTGCATGCAGGTTTCGTAGCTTTAACTGTGTGCATTGACTAATGCGACCGATTTTTAAAGATACTTCTTATTTTATATATCACCCCTGGGTTTGAATGTTGAAAAGACAAAGTGCAGTAACTCAGTGAAAGTCAACAGAATGGAACATGAAGAAAATATGCGCATTTCCTCTTAACATTTAAGCTTCCTATGAAGTATGTAGCTGCGATGAATTCCATCCAGTAGTTGCTGAGGAATACACTAGAGGAGAAATGGTACTACAGTAAAACAAATGTTGAATAATCAAAGGGCAACAACTCAGTGAAAAACTAGAATTGTGTCCATAGGACACAGATGCCCCTACATACTGTGCCATTTTTCATATTGCAAAAACTATCAAAGGGCCATAAAAGCAGTATAAATATTCACAGAAAAAATCCTTTCTTTATGGTCATCTGCACATTAAGCGTATTCATTTGTGAAAGTTTGAAAAAAAGTAAAGGTGTTTGCAATATATATTTTTTTGAATGTCATTAGCAAGATCAAAAGAAAAAGTCGTGAAAAATAAGATTTTCATGACCTCGACTATAAAAAGGTACAGAAACTTGTCTAAATCGCCACTTGTCAACACTTGTTACAATGGCTTCTTTTGACTGTAAGAAACGTCCGCTCGATGATTCTTTCCAAACACCACCTTCAAACAAGAGGACCATGATGGTCCTGAATCGCTCACCTTCTCCACATGACCCAATTTTCATGAAGATCCATTGAAAAATATGGCTTCTAGAGAGGTCACAAGGTTTTTCTTTTATTTGACCTAATGACCTAGTTTTTGAAGGCACATGACCCAGTTTTGAACTTGACATAGATATTATCAAGGTGAACATTCTCACCAATTTTCATGAAGATCTCATGAAGAGTATGGCCTCTAGACAGGTCACAAGGTTTTTCTATTTTTATACCTACTGACCTAGTTTTGACCACACGTGACCCAGTTTCAAATTTTATGTAGATATCATCAAGGTGAACATTCGGACAAATTTTCATGAAGATCCATTGAAAAATATGGCCTCTAAAGTGGTCAAAAGGTTTTTCTATTTTTAGACCTACTGACCTAGTTTTTGACCGCAGTTGACCCAGTTTCGAACTTGACCTAGATATCATCAAGATGAATACTAAGACCAACTTTCATACAGATCCCATGAGAAATATGGCCTCTAGAGAGGTCACAAGGTTTTTTTATTATTTGACCTACTGACCTAGTTTATGACTACACGTGACCCAGTTTCGAACTTGACCTAGATATCATCAAGATGAACATTCTGACCAATTTTCATGAAGATTCATTGAAAAATATGGCCTCTAGAGAGGTCACAAGGTTTTTTCTATTTTTAGACCTACTGACCTAGTTTTTGACTGCAGTTGACCCAGTTTCAAACTTGACCTAGATATCATCAAGATGAACATTCAGACCAACTTTCATACAGATCCCATCAAAAATATGGCCTCTAGAGAGGTCACACGGTTTTTCTATTATTTGATCTACTGACCTAGTTTTTGAAGCATGTGACCCAGTTTCGAACCGGACCTAGATATAATCAAGCTGAACATTCTGATCAATTTTCATGAAGATCCATTGAAAAGTACGGCGCCTAGAGAGGTCACAAGGTTTTTCTATTTTTAGACCTACTGACCTAGTTTTAGACCGCAGTTGACCCAGTTTCGAACTTGACCTAGATATCATCAAGATGAACATTCAAACCAACTTTCATACAGATCCCATGAAAAATATGGCCTCTAGAGAGGTCACAAGGTTTTTCTATTATTTGACCTACTGACCTAGTTTTTGACCGCAGTTGACCCAGTTTCGAACTTGACCTAGATATCATCAAGATGAACATTCAGACCAACTTTCATACAGATCCCATGAAAAATATGGCCTCTAGAGAGGTCACAAGGTTTTTCTATTATTTGACCTACTGACCTAGTTTTTGAAGGCACATGACCCAGTATCGAACTTAACCTAGATATCATCAAGGTGAACATTCTGACCAATTTTTATGAAGATCCATTGAAAAGTACAGCCTCTAGAGAGGTCACAAGGTTTTTCTATTTTTAGACCTACTGACCTAGTTTTTGATGGCACGTGACCCACTTTCGAACTTGACCTAGATATCATCAAGTTGAACGTTCTGACCAATTTTCATGAAGATCTTGTGTAACATATGGCCTCTAGAGAGGTCACAAGGTTTTTCTATTTTTAGACCTACTGACCTAGTTTTTGATGGCACGTGACCCACTTTCGAACTTGACCTAGATATCATCAAGGTGAACGTTCTGATCAATTGTCATGAAGATCTTGTGAAATATATGGCCTCTAGAGAGGTCACAAGGTTTTTCTATTTTTAGACCTACTGACCTAGTTTTTGAAGGCACGTGACCCAGTTTCGAACTTGACCTAGATATCATCAAGGTGAACATTCTGACCAACTTTCATAAAGATCCCATGAAAATTGTGACCTCTAGAGTGGTCACAAGCAAAAGTTTACGCACGGACGCACGGACGGACGGACGACGGACGCCGCGCGATCACAAAAGCTCACCTTGTCACTTTGTGACAGGTGAGCTAAAAAGGCTAAAATCAGACATTTTAATGAATCTTGGAAAACAAACAATGCTTGGCTTCGCTTTGATCAAGAAGCAGGATTAATGTTTTGTGATATGTGCATCAAAATTCAAAACTCAAACCCGTTCACATCAGGCTCTGCTATTCTAAAGAAGGATTCTGTGACTAAACACGCTAAAACTAAAGGTAATGATCATAAATCAATGATCATTTTGTTTTGTTTCTTTTTAAGAAAATGAAATTACCGATTTTTTAATTTAGGGTTTCATAAAATTCAAAACTATTTTTTTTTAACTTTCAGAACATTTGAAAGCTGTAGAAGCATCAAAGAGTCTGCTTACATGAAAACTGCACATGAAAGCGCAACTACCAAAAGCGAGTCTGCTGTAACATCAGCTCTGAAGAATGTTTATTTTGCTGCCAAACAGAACATGGCTAGTTCTGCAGTACCTGCTTTGAATGCTCTTTGTATAAGTCAGGGTGTAACACAGTTATGTGATCTTCGTGTAGATAGCCGTATTACATATGAACATAATGAGAGTGTAACCGAGTTTCAGGAAGCTGTATCTGATGTACTTAGACTTGATCTCAGTACCAAAATTCAAAATTCGGGGAAGTTCAGCTTAATGCTAGATGAAAGCACTGATATTTCTGTTTACCAAAACTTGATCATTTACATTTGTTTGTTAGAACGTGATTGCTTTGGCACAGTGTCTCCACAAACATATTTTTTGGCTATCAATCGACTTGAAAGGGCAAATTCTGAATCCATCTATTTGAAAACTATTGAGTTACTGGGCAAAAAGGGGATCAAAATTTCTGAACTGTGGTGTCAGTTCAGATGGGGCTTCAGTCATGACTGGTCATAAGTCGGGTGTTGTCACTCGTTTTAAGAAAACTGTCCCGGGGGTTCTTGCTACACACTGCATTGCACACAGGTTAGCCCTTAGCTGCTGCAGTAGTGCTGATAACATACCCTATTTGGTTAAGTTCCAGGAGATTTTGAACTCTGTTTATAAGTACTTCAAGAACTCCCCCAAAAACATGGCCACACTGTCTGCCATTCAGACTGTACTTCAGGGTCGGACAGTCAGATTTAAGGAAGTCTTCCATACCCGTTGGTTAAGCTTTGAGGGGTCTGTTGATGCTTTGGTCACGAATTATTCCAGCCTCTTGTCAGTATTCTTAGAGGAGAGTTCGGGAAAAGCTCTCTCCCTCTATAAGCCTATTTCTACATACAAGTTTTTGTATGTATCCCATTTCTTGTGTGATGCTCTTAAACCACTGGCCATTTTGTCAAAAATGTATCAAAAGAAGGATCTGACATATTCAGAGATTTCTCCCCTTCTTTCCTCTACAATTGGTACCCTTGAGGATCTGCGTGACAACAGATCTGGTCACATGTTAGGAAATTTCCTGAAGGTTACTCCCCAGGAACCTAAACTTGATGAGGCTGGTCTCTGCACTTTTGAATTTGAAGGTCACACTATAAGGGATAGCCAAAAGCAAAGGACTGAATCACATAGCGTATGCAGTCAATTTGTTGATGGCATGGTCAAAAACCTTAATTCCAGATTTTCTGACAACAGCGATGGGGCTGTTCTTACCTCCATGAGCAATGTATTTGATCCTTTGCTCAAGGTCTGTGACGTATCTGGTGACCTAGATACTGTCTCTGAGTATCTAGATACCACTGGGTTTGAGGGTTCTAGGTCAGAACTCACTAGCTTTACTAACTTTGCCAGAGCCAGCCATAACAATGGCAATAAGTCTGTTACTGACATCACTTCAGTGGCAAATTTGGCTATTAAAAATAAGGACTCTTTTCCAGCATCTGCTGAAGTAGCTGAAAGATTGTTAGTGCTGCCTGTGTCAACAGCTGACTGCGAGCGTGGTTTCAGCAAGCAGAACATTATTAAAACTTCCTTAAGAAATGGACTTAGTGAGTCAAACTTGGACAATTTGATGACTATTTCAATTGATGGACCTGAGATGTCCAAATTTGACTTTAAAAGTGCGTTTAAAATGTGGTCAAGCAAAAAGACTCGCCGTATTCTTCAGTGATGGATTGACTTTAAAAGGCTGTGATTAAGTGATTATTATGTGATAAAATCAATGAGATAGCTTTCAGAGAATGTGAATACTTGAAGAGATTGACTTGTGATTGTTATAATTTAAGTTACAAAAAGATGTTAAATTCATACTGATACAATGTAGTTCAGTTGATGATTAAATATTTATTTATTGAAAATTAAATGAAGTAGTTTAAATCACATACAGATTTGTTTTCAATAATGAACAGTTTGTATGTCTTACAAGTAAAGAGTGAATTTGAAATGTTATCCCAGGTTGGTTTTACCAAATTAACCAACATAGGACAACATTTTAAAATACACTTTTTGCTTTGGAGGTATACATACTTTCATTTTCCAGGCAATATGTTCTCAAAATGAATAGTTTGTATGTCTTTAAAAGTTAAGAATAAATTTGAAATGTAATCCTGTATTGGTTTTACCAAAGTTACCAACACAGGACTACATTTTAAAATGCAAAACTTGCTTTAAAGGTATACACACTTTCATTCAAAAGTCCCCCTATACAGCTAAAATATCACCATTTGCTTACGGGAAGTGAAAAAACTTTCAACGCGCCGCGGGAAGGGAAACCTCTCCAGCACCCTCCCAACCATTCCTGAAAACAGGTGGCTCCAACTTTTTTCAGCCCAGTGTGGGCCCTGGGCATCCTTGGCGATACAAAGCAACCCAAGTCCAAAACGAGGTCAAGTTCAAGATCAAGGTCAAACTGAGGTCAGGTGATGTCTGAAGATGAGGAATGGTCACAGGTTACATCTGCATTAGTATCAAGTCATTCTAGTTAGGGGTATTGATGCTGGACGAAACGGTCCCATTTGGTTAACTTCGTACGGACGTACGCACGAACCGACGGACGGACAGGACAATTACTATACACCTCCCGCATCAGTAGATGCCGGGGGCATAAAAATCATCCAACCAGAACAGGAAAATAATATGTGCATCTCCTCTTCGTGAAATTCCAACCAGTGGTTGCTGAGAAATATTTTGGGCAAGAATTTGCAGGCCAGAGAGACGAACGGATTGACGAAGTGGCGACTACATGCTTTCCCATCAGGGGGCATTATAAACATCAATATCCGTAAAATAAAAATATCAGTATTTATTATATACCTATATAAAGTCTGTAAAAAATCGGCTTGTATTTCACAATTAAATATGAACAGACAGACAAAAATTCCGTATTGTACCTTTTAAATTCCGTATTGTACCTTCCGTATTGTATGCTGCCGGACTATTTTCATTAATATGCATGACTCAACACATTTCTATAAATAGCACACATAAAAACTTCACTAAGTTCCATTTATTATCGATAAACATTGAAGATTTCATTCAAGAACATACAAGAATCAAAATGGTAAAGGGTCATTATAACAGTAGCTAGATCTGGGACTTTGTATTCGGCTCTCGTAGATTTTGCAAGGTCGGATTTTCATTAATATGCATGACTCGACACATTTCTATAAATAGCACACATAAAAACTTCACTAAGTTCCATTTATTATCGATGAACATTGAAGATTTCGCTCAAGAACATACAAGAATCAAAAGGGTCATTATAACAGTAGCTAGATCTGGGACTTTGTATTCGGCTCTCGTAGATTTTGCAAGGTCGGATCACACTCGGCGCTTGCGCGCCTCGTGAGATCCGATCTAGCAAAATCCACTCGAGCCGAATACTGCATCCCAGATCAAGCTACTGTTATAATAACCCTATTATATTAACCTCGAAGATGATATGAAGTATTTACATTAACTAATTCACTCTTCTTTACTATCAGAGTTTTAGCATTCTGTCTAAAAGTAAAACTCATTAAATCATTTCTATTTACTTTTAATTGGCAAATAATTGGCAATTTCAACTTAAAATTTGAAAATGTATCTGGGTATACGCTCATATTTGGTCATTTGCTGACTTCTTTTACTGATATCTGATTTCAAATTTAATCACACATATTTTAATCTAACATATTAAGAAATATAAAATACATGCAGTGCCAACCTAACAGGTGACTAATATTACCTCTGACAGTAATATTATTAAATTTTGATGGTAAAAATATTAAACTTTCACAATCCAATAAATATGCACTTCTGTCTTCATACATGCTCCATATTTCATTTAGAATATAAAACCTGAGCTTTGGCACTGACAGCAGAACTTGCTTACAAAGCTGGACAAAGCAATTAAACCACAGAACTGGGATGATACTTCTTTGACGTAGAATAGAGTCATTGGTCTTTATATAACTTAAATAATTATTTCCTCTAGTCATCAAGTATAATGAAATGATCAAGCTTTGGCAACAACGGTGTTTTACTGAACTTAGTTAGCTTACTCTGACTTGAACTTTTCTTGACCGCTGGTTTCTTAAACGGGTGTCCAATAGGATTAATGTGAGTGGTATGACCACCAAGTCCGTCATATCCTTTCTGCACGACACTTCGCTGATTTTTACTACGTTCACCAAGTTCTCGCTTCTTAAATATATTCATTGACGCTAATGTTGATATAGAATTTGAATCTTTAATTGCACTTTCACTTTTAAAGCGTTTCAATTTTTGAGCATTTTTCTCGGCAGCTGATGTTATTTTCAGATATTTTGTCTGTTTTTGATTTTCTATGTCATCACTGTCACGAGACCTTTTCTGAGATTTACCAAACGATCTGTCTGACAAATCAGTATCACAGGAAGCTTGAGGTTGAGTCTGTGTGGACAGTGGTTGCGTACTTTTTACTGGAGATGCAAACAGATCTGGCGTCATATCCAAGTCTATGTTTTGGCTACTTTCTGGGTATCCCAATTTTGGAGTTGAAGCTGAAAATGCCTGCATTTTCCAACTTTCATCCATTAGATTTGTAAAACTAGAACTTTCTTTACTGGTACCAGGACTTAGTGCTGACTTTAATTTATCCCGTAACTTGCTATTTTTCTTTTTCAAAATTTCCACCTCCTTTTCAGAAAGCTTCAAATCACCTTCAGAGCGTTCTAACTGCTCCTGATATGTCTGACACTGTTTCATCAAGTCACTTATTTTCTTGTTTTTTGACATATCATTTAATTGTATTTTTTCGTAATGCTCTTTCATCTGACGCTTTTCCAATTTGAGTTTCTCAAATTCTCGTTTCAGGAATGCTACTTGTCTTGACAAATGTTGTACCGCACTGCTACCCTCACCAGCGCTGGAAATTACGTCCGCCGCGTCAGACTCAGCACCTTCAATAATGATAGAACCTCTTTTTGTAAAAAAAAACTCTAAATACCTATTAATATTCTGTAAACAGATACAGCTTATATTTCACAAATAAAAACAAACTGCTAGAAATATAAATACATACAGAACTAAGTGGAAATCTGATTCCTTATCATGGCCGGCCACAGACTACTTTCTCGAGTATTCATGATCAGTTAAATAAATAGTTCTTTGTTTTGGCCGATATTAACAAATCCTATTTAGAGATGTATCAAAAAAAAGGTCACTTTAACAACAGCTTCATCTGAAATACATTTTTACAGACGCTTGATAAAACAAGAGGACCATCATGGTCCTGAATCACTCACCTGTCCCCACATGACCCAGTTTTGAACTGAGTATGACATCGTTTTTTCTATTATTTAACACAGTGACCTAGTTTTTGAGCTCATGTGACCTAGTTTTGATCTTGACCTAGACATCATCAAGATAAAATTCTGACCAATTTTCATGAAGATCCATTGAAAAATATGGCCTCTATAGAGAGGTCACAACATTTTTCTATTATTTGACCTAACGACCTAGTTTTTGACCACACGTGAACCACTTTCAAAATATACCAAGATATCATCAAGGTGAACATTCTGACCAATTTTCATGAAGATCCATTGAAAAATATGGCCTCTAGAGATGTCACAAGGTTTTCTATTTTTAGACCTACTGGCCTAGTTTTTGACCGCATGTGACCCACTTTCAAATCTGAACTAGATATCATCAAAGTGAACATTCAGACCAATGTTCATGAAGATCCATTGAAAAATATGGCCTCTAGAGAGGTCACAAGGTTTTCTATTCTTAGACCTACTGACCTAGTTTTGGACCGCATGTGACCCAGTTTTGAACTTGACCTAGATATCATCAAGGTGAACATTCTGACCAATTTTCATGAAGATCCATTGAAAAATATGGCCTCTAGAGAGGTCACAAGGATTTTCTATTTTTAGACCTACTGACCTAGTTTTTGATGGCACGTGACCCAGCTTCGAATTTGACCTAGATATCATCAAGATGAACATTCTGACCAACTTTCATAAAGATCCCATGAAAAATGTGACCTCTAGAGTGGTCACAAGCAGAAGTTTACAGGAAGGACGCACACATGCGCCGATGGACAGACGCCATGCGCATGTGACCTACTTTCGATCTTGACCTAAATATCATCAAGATGAACATTCTGACCAATTTTCATGAAGATCCATTGAAAAATATGGCCTCTAGGGAGGTCACAAGGTTTTTCTAGTTTTAGATCTACTGACCTAGTTTTGGACCGCACGTGACGCACCGATGGACAGACGCCATGCGCATGTGACCTACTTTCGAACTTGACCTAGACATCATCAAGATGAACATTATGACCAATTTTCATGAAGATCCATTGAAAAATATGGCCTCTAGGGAGGTCACAAGGTTTTTCTACTTTTAGACCTACTGACCTAGTTTTGGACCGCACGTGACCTTGTTTCGAACCTGACCTAGATATCATCAAGATGAACATTCTGACCAACTTTCATAAAGATCCCATGAAAAATGTGACCTCTAGAGTGGTCACAAGCAAAAGTTTACAGACGCACGGACGTGACTGGCGAGCTAAAAACAAGTTGTTTCTCTCAATGACTTCTAGAAAATCGTATAAAATTTCATAAATATAGCTCTCTACATCAAACTGAACACTCAAAACAGACCAATACATATTAAAGTGTTATTTGCCTTCCCATTAAAATACAGGCCCTGACATTAACAAAAAGATTCTTAAACTAGAAGATGCTTTTGTTTGTTTGTTTGTTTTGGGTTTAACGCCGTTTTTCAACAGTATTTCAGTCGTGTAATGGTGGGCAGTTAAGCGTATGGCTCCTCCAATGCATAGTCATATAGGCAAGCAGTCAATAGGGGACAGGAGTCAAAGTCAAAGAGACAATGATGGTTGGCTTCAATAGGGATCATCATCTACTTGGCATGTCCAATCAACCCACTAAGTTTCAACAGTCTGGGCCTAGTGGTTCTCAAGTTATGAATTGGAAATGATTTTCCATGTTCAGGCCCCTGAGACCTTGACCTTTGATCGCGTGACCCCAAAATCAGAAGGGGTCATCTATTCTTCATGTCCATTCATCCTAATAAGTTTCAACATTCTGGGTCAAGTGGTTCTCAAGTTAATGACTGGAAAGAGTTTTCTATGTTCAGTCCCCTGTGACCTTGACCTTTGATGGAGTGCCCAAAAAACAATAGCGGTCATCTACTCTGTAAGTCCTATCACCCAATGAAGTTTGAAGGTTCTAGGTTAAATGGTTCTCAAGTTATTGACCGGAAATTGTTTTCCATTTTCTGTCTGCTGTGACCTTGACCTTTAAGAGTGACCCCAAAATCAATAGGGGTCATGTACTCTGCATGTCCAATCATCCTATGAAGTTTCAACATTTTGGGTCAAGTGGTTCTCAAGTTACTGGCCGGAAATGGTTTTCCATGTTCAGGCCCCTGTGACCTTGACCTTTAATAGAGTGATCCCACAATCAAAAAGGGTCATCTACTCTGCATGTCCAATCATCCTATGAAGTTTCAACATTCTGAGTCAAGTGGTTCTCAAGTTACTGGCCGGAAATTGTTTTTCATGTTCAGGCCCCTGTGACCTAAACCTTAAGTACAGTGACCTTCAAAATCAGTAGAGGTCATCTACTCTGCAACATCAATCACCCTAAAAAGTTTTAACATTCTGGGTCAAGTGGTTCTCAAGTTACTGACCGGAAATGGTTTTCCATGCTCAGGCCCCTGTGATCTTGACCTTTCATGGAGTGACCCCAAAAACAACAGGGGTCGTCTACTCTAAATATAAGCCCTGCCACCTTATGAGGTTTGAAGCTTCGAGGTCAAATGGTTCTCCAGTTATTGATCGGAAATGAAGTGTGACAAAAACGGACGGACAGGGCAAAAACAATGTCTCCCCCAGTGACGGGGAGACATAATTATATTGAGATATCACTAAAGGTGATACATACCCCCGCTAAAGCCATGTTTCAGAAGTTTATAATAGCAATAAATATAATTCAGGGGACGAAAACTCCAATCGTCTGCTTGTATTGACAAGCAAAAATGGCCTGAGGACAAGTAGAATTTTCTTTTAGGTTGTCCTGCAGGACAAGTGCATTTTCCCAGTAGGAATTAGTACCCATTAATCAGCCCTTCATTGATAAAATAACTGATTATATCTCGTATCCAAAATTAAACCGACATCGGAGAGGTGAAAGTGATTCAAGGTCAATGACCTCAAGCACTCAACCATGGAGGCCCCTTATGTGAGCTAAAAATGGTGCAAATGAGTACTTCTAATTAAAAGAAAAATAACTTTATGCAATAATTAACATGATATATTACAGACGTTTTGTTTGTTTGTTTTGGGTTGGTTTAATGCCGTTTTTCAGCAGTATTTCAGTTATCTAACGGCGGGCAGTTAACCTAACCAGTGTTCCTGGATTCTATACCAGTACAAACCTGTTCTCCTCAAGTAACTGCCAACTTCCCCCCCCATCAATCAGAGGTGGAGGACGAATGATTTCAGAGACAATATCTTTTATCAAATTGTCACAGAGAACATATGGCCCACCTGATTATCTAACTCACGACCCCGCAATCACTCGGCGCTCTCCCTACTGAGCTAAGTAGATGTTAGTACATTGTATGTGTTTATTGTGATTCAAGTCCATTTGAGAACACTTCGGGACAGCAATGATGATCATTTGTACATGATCATTAACTGAAATGCACCAAACAATTTTGACCAGTGTTTTTTCAATGGTGTGAGCACAAGCAAAACAATATGTTTGGTATGTTTCTAAAATATTACAAGCAGCAAATCCAATAAACAACTTTTTCATTTGGTCAGGCCTTATTAATGCTATTCCAAGACTGACGTCTTATCAAGAAAATATTAATACCATAATGTCTATTTAAATTGAGATTCTTCAATAAGATACTGCAATGTGTGCAATTCATTCAGTTTTTGCTTGGTGATATTTCCATCAAATGAAGTAATTTCATTTAAATACTTCATAACATGCGTGGCAAAATTGTAACACTAAACATAAAAACATGTCAACTAGCTTCATTTAAATTTTAATTTGTTGTATATTGATACTTCAAAACTGTATGAAAGCCGATATTAACATAATAATATTTTTTATTTCAATATTCCGTCAGAAATATTCACAATAACTTATTAACTATGCATCCCACTCACCACCTGAGCCATTTTCACAGAAGTGACTCAAACTTTTTTTAATATGGCTATTCTTATGTATAATTCTTATAACTGTGAAATCATTTAATTTCGTATCATGAAATTTTCATGGGTATTGTCAAAATGGCTGTGATTTGTGGGTTTGAACATTTGGATATAAATTGAACATCACATGGATTTACTATCGTGGATTGACAGAAGTGACTCAAACTTTTTTTAATACGGCTATTCTTATGTATAAATCTTATTACTGTGAAATCATTTAATATTGTGGCACGAAATTTCGTGGGGCCGTAATAAAAAAATTATTTGCGGTAATGCAAATAATTTGTGTGGGTGGGTAGGTAGGTAGGGAATTTTGTTTTGCATATAATCATATAGGGGAAAAAGTGTTGCCAGTCTGGCCAGATAAAGAAGTTGGGGCACAGCAATTTTCACGGGTAAGCTGTTTTACTGCAAACAAATGGTTTTTTAACAATAGCCTGGTTACGGCCAAACTGGCTGTGAATTTGTGGGTTTCAACATTTTGGAGATAAACTGAATGGGAGCTTCATTTCATCATTGGAATTTAATATCGTGGATTGACTCATATCCATGAAGAGTCAAAAATGAATATTAATGGCTTCGCAGTATGGTTTTTTTGGGTTCTTTTAGCGGCTGAGATCATTTTTTTAAGATTACGATTATCAAACTGTCAAACTTTAACTCAGCCTAAGCAAGTGTGAAAACTTTCACAACAATAAGTTTGTTTCTGTGTTTTATTGCATACTGTGAAATAATTTATTTTGATGGGCAATAAAAAATTGCGGTTTGTCTATTTCAAGGGGATACAAATTTGTGAATTTTAAATGACCATTGGTACTAAATTTTGTTGACTGTTGCAACCATAAAATCCAGAAAACTAGCCGCCTCTACCCCCTCCTGCCCAAAAGAGAAAATAAATAGTTTTACAGTGCGCACTTGTCTATGTCCTTGGACACTGCAGCAGGAACAAGATGGCTTTCTCATTTCAGAATTTCTATTCAAGTTTTGATTTCTTTCTGTCTAGTTTTTTTGTTTTGTTTTCATTTTTTTGTTATAAACAGGATGTGTTTGTAAAACACGCATGCCCTACATGATGGCCTCTCCTGATCACTATGACCTTTGTCCTTTGACCTATTGACCCTAAAAACAATAGGGTCATCCACTGACCACAGGCAATCATCCTATGAAGTTAGACGCCTGTAGGACAAACAGTTCTCCAGTTATCGATCTGAAACCATTTTCAGTCTCAAGGTCACTGCGACCCTGACCTTTGACCTATTGACTGCACATCAACAGGGGTCATCTACTGACCACAGGCAATCATCCTATGAAGTTAGACTCATGCAGGTCAAAGCGTTCTTCAGATTTTCTAGGTATAAAAAGGGCCATAATTCTGACAAATTGCAGGTTAGAGTTATGGTTCTTGTCCTACACATTCCCCTAATGATGATAAACAAGTGTGCAAAGTTTCAAAGCTGTAGCCCTTATATTTTTTGAGAAAAGGTGACAAACAAAACAACTAACCAAGAAAATCAAATTTTTTAAGTCCAAAAAGGGCCATAATTCTGATAAAATGCAGGTGAGAGTTACGGTTCTTGGCCTACAAAGTCCCCTAATGATGACACAAGTGCGCAAAGTTTCAAAGCTGTAGCTCTTACAGTTTTTGAGAAAAGGTGACCTAAACAAAGATTTTAAACAAGAAACTCAAATTTTCTAAGTACAAAAAGGACCATAATTCTGGCAAAATGCAAAACAGAGTTATGGTTCTTGGCCTACATAGTCCCCTGATGATGATAAACAGTGTGCAAAGTTTCAAAGCTGTAGCTCTTAATGGTTTTTGAGAAAAGGTGGACATAAACAAAAATTTTAATGAACGCCAACGCCAGCACTGATTATCAAGTGATGACAATACCTTGTAGAATTTTTTAAAAAATCAGACGAGCTAAAAAGAGACAGTAACTCCATATATCATGTGTTTTAGGTAGAAGACCTGTAAAGGCAATTTACGTATTATTGTCTTTCGAGCACCACTTTCCACACCTGCCTAGGAATGCTTAAACAGCATACTGAGTATATCTGATTGAACAGTTATAATTGCAGATTCTCATTTCAGGTCCACTAACTTAAGACAGACTGAAAGACATTGTTATAGCAATAAACAAGAGCACCGCCTTGCGGGTGCTGACGCTCATCTGATTTTTTTTGTGTAATAGAAATATTGTCCTACCCATGATTTTCTAAGTCTAAAAAGGGCCATCATTCTTGCAAAAAGCAGTATAGAGTTATGTTTCTTGATGTACAGTGTTCACTTATGATGGTGAAAAACTGTTGCAAGTTTTTAAGCAATAGCTTTGATAGTTTATGAGAAAAGTTGACTTAAACATAATACTCAACCAAGAAAATGATTTTCTAAGTCCAAAAGGGGCAATAATTATTGCAAAAAGCAGGATGGAGTTATGTTGCGTGCTGTACAGGGTCAGCTTATGATGGTGAACAAGTGTTGCAAGTTTCAAAGCAATAGCTTTGATAGTTTAAGAGAAAAAGTTGACCTAAACATAAAACTTAACCAAGAAATCTGATATTTTCTAAGTCCAAAAGGGGCCATAAATCTTGCAAAAAGCAGGACGGAGTTTTGATTCTTGCTGTACAGGGTCAACTTATGATGGTGAACAAGTGTTGCAAGTTTTAAAGCAATAGCTTTGATCGTTTAGGATAAAAGCTGACCTAAACATAAAACTTAACCAAGAAAACTGATTTTCTAAGTCCAAAAGGGGCAATAAATCTTGCAAAAAGCAAGATGGAGTTATGTTTCTTGATGTACAGGGTCTGCTTAAGATGGTGAACAAGTATTCCAAGTTTCAAAGCAATAGCTTTGATAGTTTAGGAGAAAAGTTGACCTAAACATAAAACTTAACCAAGAAATCTGATATTTTCTAAGTACAAAAAGGGGCCATAAATCTTGCAAAAAGCAAGATGGAGTTATGTTTCTTGCTATACAGGGTCAGTTTATGATGGTGAACAAGTATTCCAAGTTTCAAAGCAATAGCTTTGATAGTTTAGGAGAAAAGCTGACCTAAACATAAAACTTAACCAGGCAACACCGACGCAGACGCCGACAACCGCTCAAGTGATGACAATAACTCATCATTTTTTTTCAAAAAATCAGATGAGCTAACAAGAGCACCGCCTTGCGGGTGCTGACGCTCATCTGATTTTTTTTGTATAATAGAAATATTGTCCTACCCATGATTTTCTAAGTCTAAAAAGGGCCATCATTTTTGCAAAAAGCAGGATAGAGTTATGTTTCTTGATGTACAGTGTCCACTTATGATTGTGAAAAACTGTTGCAAGTTTTAAAGCAATAGCTTTGATAGTTTATGAGAAAAGTTGCCTTAAACATAATACTCAACCAAGAAAATGATTTTCTAAGTCCAAAAGGGGCAATAATTATTGCAAAAAGCAGGATGAAGTTATGTTGCTTGCTGTACAGGGTCAGCTTATGATGGTGAACAAGTGTTGCAAGTTTCAAAGCAGTAGCTTTGATAGTTTAAGAGAAAAAGTTGACCTAAACATAAAACTTAACCAAGAAATCTGATATTTTCTAAGTCCAAAAGGGGCCATAAATCTTGCAAAAAGCAGGATGGAGTTATGTTTCTTGCTGTACAGGGTCAGCTTATGATGGTGAACAAGTGTTGCAAGTTTCAAAGCAGTAGCTTTGATAGTTTAAGAGAAAAAGTTGACCTAAACATAAAACTTAACCAAGAAATCTGATATTTTCTAAGTCCAAAAGGGGCCATAAATCTTGCAAAAAGCAGGATGGAGTTATGTTTCTTGCTGTACAGGGTCAGCTTATGATGGTGAACAAGTGTTGCAAGTTTTAAAGCAATAGCTTTGATAGTTTAGGATAAAAGCTGACCTAAACATAAAACTTAACCAAGAAAACTGATTTTCTAAGTCCAAAAGGGGCAATAATTCTTGCAAAAAGCAAGATGGAGTTATGTTTCTTGATGTACAGGGTCTGCTAATGATTGTGAACAAGTATTCCAAGTTTCAAACTAATAGCTTTGATAGTTTAGGAGAAAAGTTGACCTAAACATAAAACTTAACCAAGAAATCTGATATTTTCTAAGTACAAAAGAGGCCATAAATCTTGCAAAAAGCAAGATGGAGTTATGTTTCTTGCTATATAGGGTCAGCTTATGATGGTGAACAAGTCTTCCAAGTTTCAAAGCAATAGCTTTGATAGTTTAGGAGAAAAGCTGACCTAAACATAAAACTTAACCAGGCAACGCCGACGCCGATGCCGACAACCGCTCAAGTGATGACAATAACTCATCATTTTTTTTCAAAAAATCAGATGAGCTAAAAATGGACGTAACTCTGTCTGGAGCTATGATATGAGTGTACCTGTGTTTCAGTAAGGATTTTCTCATGGTATGCTGCATTGCACATGTTAATAAATGTATAGTATGTCTGGTGAATTTCTAAAATACAGAACTATATGTTTAATTCGAGATAGTAGATTAGAATTAAATATTTTGAAGAACGGTTATCGGAATTAAATACAATTTTAATAATCTTGTGAAAATATTATGAAATCATGAGTACGTGTGGGGGAACTAATATTCCTGGATTTCACAGTTGCATCAATTAACAAAATTAAACCCAAACAAACACATAAAATTTTCTCACTCTATCTTCAAAACTTGAAATAAAACAAGTTTTCATGCCAAGGAAATCCAGTAAACTCCACAGCAAACATTGTTTCCGAAAAGAAATCACAGCAAAGGCATGTTGTGAGCTGCGCCATGAGAAAACCAACATAGTGGCTTTGCGACCAACATGGATCCGGACCAGCGCATCCGCGCAGTCTAGTCAGGAGCCATACTGTTCGCTTTCAAAGACTATTGCAATTAGAGAAACTGTTAGCGAACAGTATGGATCCTGACCAGACTATGCGGATGCGCAGGCTGGTCTGGATCCATGCTGATCGCAAAGCCACTATGTTGGCTTTCTCATGGCGCGGCTCTTGTATGCTTAAGAAGATTGATACAAAATGCTCAAATTTACTAAATTCAACCATTTTTCAAGATCCAATAAGATGTCTTGAAGAGGTTCTTTAAAGACATACAAATGAGTTACTGATGTTCTTTCATGACATTAAAGGGTAAGGAAAGCCTGAAAATAAGTTAATTTTATATGAAGGCCATCATCAAGCCTTTCATAACGCTGGAAGAATTTTTAAAATCGGACAACTATTGAAAAAGATATGGCAGTTTGAAATTTAAGAAAATGGCTGATAATGGAGGCAGCCATTTTAGTGTGTTTATGATGTCATTTACACACTACTGAATACTTTATTTAGCAAATAACCGTTTAAAAGACTAATTTTCATGTTTCTCGAGTGTAAGGTGTAAAACATAATAATTTCTTTCATTATAGCTGGAAAAAGTAGAGAAATTATTTTACAGTAATAAGTAAACGCAGTTCAAATGTGTATCCAAAAATTTAATAAATCTGCCATTTTGTTTTTGTTGCCATGGAAACAAAATGACCACCAAATTGACAAATTTTTAAAAACTCAGAACTTTCTCACTTTTACTCCAATTTTGCAAATTCTTTCACTTCATTAAATGGTTTATGAAATCCCAGCTGACAAAATTAACTTTAGAACAACGTTGCCTTTCCCTTTAAAGTGAGTTATGCACAGAACTGAAAAAACAGCAACAATGAAAAGGGATGAGGGGATCTATGAATACATTTATGGCAAGCAAAAAATTAGAACTCAAACCATTGAGTAGGACTTCCATGCTCTGTAGTGTGACTAGTTTCTGTTTGATTTTACGATATTCTTGTCGCTCCAGATCCACAGCCTTCTGCTGACTCTCGTAATATTTTAATGTCTTCAGGTGTGCGCTAACCTTCGTTTGTTCCTCCTTCAACATCTGTGACACTCTATCTTTAGCATGTTGTAGTTCTGTTATCCTATCGTCCTGTTTCTCTTTATCCTTGATTACATCTTTCTTCTCTTTTTCCTTCTTCCGAATCTGAAAAATAAAAATAACAACATCGTACCACATCTATTCTAATTGTCATGGCCTGCTTGAAGCAGTACAGTTAAGTTTTTCACTTTGCACCATTACAGGTGGCACCAAGACTACTTATATATCTTTTTAGTTCATATCTCTTTTTTAATGTATCTATTTACTTCAAAATCAATATAATACAAAAGCTGTCACTATTAATGACAAATGACCCCGAGTATTTATACCAAATAATCTTAAAATCCCTCCATCGATGGCAGAGTAATGGATGGGACAAGAAAAAGACCACGTTAACCTTTAACCTCTAAGTGTGACCTTGACCTTAGAGCTAGGGGTCTGGATCTTGCGCACAACATGTCGTCTCATTATTGGGAACATTTATGCCAAGTAATTTTAAAATTCCCTGATGAATGGCAGAGTTATGAACCAGACACAAAACAGACCCTGTTAACCTTCAACTTCTAAGTGTGACCTTGACCTTGGAGCTAGGGGTCTGTGTCTTGTGCATGACATGTCGTCTCATTATAGTGAACATTTATGCCAAATTATTTCAAAATCCCTTCATGGATGGTAGAGTTATGAACTGGACATGAAACAGACCATGTTAACCTTTAACCTCTAAGTGTGACCTTGACCTTGAAGCTCCGGGTTTGGGTCTTGCCCATGACAAGTTATCTCATTATGGTGAACATTTATGCCAAGTTACAGTTGAACTTCAATGGCTCGAACTCGGATCTTTCGAACACCCGGGATCGCTCGAACTCTTCGCCCGGTCCCGAATTTATTCCTTCTTTATTCTATACAGTTCTACCTCAGATCGCTCGAACTTCGATAATTTGAACTCTCGAACTCATTTGGTGGTCCTCTCGGCTTAATTACAGTGATAATTACACCGATTCAGTCGAACAGATATTTTTTGCTGGGATAGCTTGTGTTTACAAGGTTTTTCACACTTCTGCCTGACATTTGCCAAGCTTCCCCTTTAACCAGCGCATGCGTAGTTTTCACACGCTTAAGTAATTAGCGTCGGTATATGACAAACAAATTAAACAAAGTGACTTTCATTCACTGCAATGCTTGAATGGGCTTTCATTTATACGAATGAAATTATTTAAAATGATTGAGCAATGTACATACTAAGTCTGTCTTTATTTTTTCTGCATAAAAACGGGAGATCCGACGACAACTTTCATACTGCTTTAGCATGGCTGAACAACTTAGTAGAGGACCCGGATATGGGGGGATAGCTAAGTCGGCTACTGGAAAGCATATATTTGATACTATTTGTACTGGACTATGATTCAAAAAGGTTTGTTATTCATGTCTTTCTATTTGATGCTGTCTTCAACAAATTCTTATAATTATATTAGTGTTTTATCTGTGTTTTTCCCATATCTATGTCATGTTTGAAAATAAATAATAAAGCATATTTCAGCATTCATTTTTTATTTATCATCGTATCATAGACATATTTAGGTACAATATGATAATATATTATGATGTAAGGTTTGTAACACATCATGCCCCGAATTCCCAAATTCAAAATGGCTGCCATTTGGATGGCTCGAACAACGGAAAACTCAAACTAATTTCCACGGGACCCTCGAGTTCGAGCCATCGAAGTTCAACTGTATTTTAAAACCCCTTCATGGATGGCACAGTTATGGACCGGAAACGAAACAGACCCTGTTTTAACCTTTGACGTCTTAGTATCACCTTGACCTAGGAGCAGCTAGGGGTCTCATTATGGTGAACATTTATGCCAAATTATTTCAAAATCCCTTTATGGATGGCAGAGTTACAGCCCGTAAGAGAATTTACACGCACGCATGGGGAAGGCAAAACCATATCTATGAAAAATAAGCTGTATTAGCGTTCTATTAATGCCCAATCAATGTGAACACGCAAAGTGCCTCTCAAGCATTTTTTTCTTGCAAGGCACTTGGGTAGACCTACCAACCTTCTGTAAACTAGTTGAATGGCCTCCTCCACCGACAAAGCAAGGTTTCAAACCTGTAACAGTGAGGGGCAAATGACTTGAAGTCAGCAGATTAATTTCATTAACCACTCAGCCATGGAGGAATGTCTTCGGAAGCAAACTGCTGACAACACTCGACAACCAATACACTGCAACCACAAATGGTTCCAAGGCTGATATAAAGGAACATCGGGAACCCTGCGGAATTATTCTGTGACACACTAAACAATCAAATTTTTATATTTACTAGTTATTTTCTATAAGTCCAATTGTTCTATTGTAAGTCAGACATAAAAACAGACAATATACAACAACACTAACTTTTTTTATATTTATATCCATTTTTCAACAGCATTTCAGCTATGTAACAGCTGGCAGTTAGCCTAACCAGTGTTTTCCGAGATTCTGTACCAGTACTGACCTGATATCCAAAAGTAACTGATAGCTTTCCCACAATTCAGAGGTGGAAAATGAATGATTTTAGACACAATGTACTTTATCAATCTTCATGGAGAATATACCACTTAGCTGGGTACAGATCACAAATCTGCTATCAGTGGTTCTGCACTCTCCCTATTGAGCTGAGCAGGCACACTATTTATAACAGTTTCGAAAGAATTAACCTTTTTTTCACAAAATTTTGCACAGAAAAGTCTATGGTAAGTCTTTATTTCTAAAGCAAGAAGAAGCGAATTACTGAAATAAAGTAGTTCCTAAAAGGTCTTTTGAAATAGAGTGAGACCTATGTTAAGCAGCTAGTCAAGAGACCTACATAATCAGGCTGAAATTTGAAAAGAATGCTGATTTTGGAAGTGGCGACAGCAGGCTCAAATGTATATTTCATTTATTACTGCTTACCTCGAGCTTAAATCTAGGCTCGAATGTATATTTTTACTTATTACTGCTCACCTTGTACTTTAACCTAGGCAAGAATGTATGTTTTATTTATTACTGCTCACCTCGAGCTTTAACCTAGACTCAAATATATGTTTTATTTATTACTGCTCACCTCGAGCTTTAACCTAAGTTCGAATGTATGTTTTATTTATTACTGCTCACCTCGAGCTTTAACCTAGGCTCGAATGTATGTCTTATATATTACTGCTACCTCGAGCTTTAACCTAGACTCGAATGTATATCTTATTTATTACTGCTCACCTCGAGCTTTAACCTCTGTTCGAATGTATGTCTTATTTATTACCGCTCACCTCCAGCTTTAACCTAGCCTCGGATGTATGTTTTATTTATTACGGCTCATCTTGCGCTTTAACCTAGGCAATAATGTATGTTTTATTTATTACTGCTCACCTCAAGCTTTAACCTTGCCTCGGATGTATGTTATATTTATTAATGCTCACCTCAAGCTTTAACCTAGCCTCGGAAGTATGTTTTATTTATTACTGCACATCTGAGCTTTAATCTAGGCTCAAATGTATGTTTTATTTATTACTGCTCATCTGAGCTTTAATCTAGGCTCAAATGTATGTTTTATTTATTACTGCTCACCTCGAGCATTAACCTAGGCTCAAATGTATATCATATTTATTACTGCTCACCTCGAGCATTAACCTAGGCTCGAATGTATATTTCATTTAGTACTGCTCACCTCGAGCATTAACCTCAGCTCGAATGTATATTATATTTATTATTGCTCATCTGCGCTTTAACCTAGCCTCGGAAGTATGTTTTATTTATTACTGCACATCTGAGCTTTAATCTAGGCTCAAATGTATGTTTTATTTATTACTGCTCATCTGAGCTTTAATCTAGGCTCAAATGTATGTTTTATCTATTTATAACAGTTTCGAAAGAATTAACCTTTTTTTCACAAAATTTTGCACAAAAAAGTCTATGGTAAGTCTTTATTTCTAAAGCAAGAAGAAGCGAATTACTGAAATAAAGTAGTTCCTAAAAGGTCTTTTGAAATAGAGTGAGACCTATGTTAAGCAGCTAGTCAAGAGACCTACATAATCAGGCTGAAATTTGAAAAGAATGCTGATTTTGGAAGTGGCGACAGCAGGCTCAAATGTATATTTCATTTATTACTGCTTACCTCAAGCTTAAATCTAGGCTCGAATGTATATTTTTACTTATTACTGCTCACCTTGTACTTTAACCTAGGCAAGAATGTATGTTTTATTTATTACTGCTCATCTCGAGCTTTAACCTAGACTCAAATATATGTTTTATTTATTACTGCTCACCTCGAGCTTTAACCTAAGTTCGAATGTATGTTTTATTTATTACTGCTCACCTCGAGCTTTAACCTAGGCTCGAATGTATGTCTTATATATTACTGCTACCTCGAGCTTTAACCTAGACTCGAATGTATATCTTATTTATTACTGCTCACCTCGAGCTTTAACCTCTGTTCGAATGTATGTCTTATTTATTACCGCTCACCTCCAGCTTTAACCTAGCCTCGGATGTATGTTTTATTTATTACGGCTCATCTTGCGCTTTAACCTAGGCAAGAATGTATGTTTTATTTATTACTGCTCACCTCAAGCTTTAACCTGGCCTCGGATGTATGTTATATTTATTACTGCACATCTGAGCTTTAATCTAGGCTCAAATGTATGTTTTATTTATTACTGCTCATCTGAGCTTTAATCTAGGCTCAAATGTATGTTTTATTTATTACTGCTCACCTCGAGCATTAACCTAGGCTCAAATGTATATCATATTTATTACTGCTCACCTCGAGCATTAACCTAGGCTCGAATGTATATTTCATTTAGTACTGCTCACCTCGAGCATTAACCTCAGCTCGAATGTATATTATATTTATTATTGCTCATCTGCGCTTTAACCTAGCCTCAGAAGTATGTTTTATTTATTACTGCACATCTGAGCTTTAATCTAGGCTCAAATGTATGTTTTATTTATTACTGCTCATCTGAGCTTTAATCTAGGCTCAAATGTATGTTTTATCTATTACTGCTCACCTCGAGCATTAACCTAGGCTCAAATGTATATCATATTTATTACTGCTCACCTCGAGCATTAACCTAGGCTCAAATGTATATTTCATTTATTACTGCTCACCTCGAGCATTAACCTCAGCTTGAATGTATATTATATTTATTATTGCTCATCTGCGCTTTAACCTAGCCTCGGAAGTATGTTTTATTTATTACTGCTCACCTCGAGCTTTAACCTTGCCTCAAATGTATGTTTTATTTATGACTGCTCACCTCGAGCTTTAACCTAGGCTCGAATTTATGTTTTATTTATTACTGCTCACCTCAAGCTTTAACCTAGGCTTGAATTTATGTTTTATTTATTACTGCTCACCTCAAGCTTTAACCTGGCCTCGGATGTATGTTATATTTATTACTGCTCACCTCAAGCTTTAACCTAGCCTCGGAAGTATGTTTTATTTATTACTGCTCACCTCAAGCTTTAACCTAGCCTCGGATGTATGTTTTATTTATTACTGCTCACCTCGAGCTTTAACCTCTGTTCGAATGTATGTCTTATTTATTACCGCTCACCTCCAGCTTTAACCTAGCCTCGGATGTATGTTTTATTTATTACGGCTCATCTTGCGCTTTAACCTAGGCAAGAATGTATGTTTTATTTATTACTGCTCACCTCAAGCTTTAACCTAGCCTCGGATGTATGTTATATTTATTACTGCACATCTGAGCTTTAATCTAGGCTCAAATGTATGTTTTATTTATTACTGCTCATCTGAGCTTTAATCTAGGCTCAAATGTATGTTTTATTTATTACTGCTCACCTCGAGCATTAACCTAGGCTCAAATGTATATCATATTTATTACTGCTCACCTCGAGCATTAACCTAGGCTTGAATGTATATTTCATTTAGTACTGCTCACCTCGAGCATTAACCTCAGCTCGAATGTATATTATATTTATTATTGCTCATCTGCGCTTTAACCTAGCCTCGGAAGTATGTTTTATTTATTACTGCACATCTGAGCTTTAATCTAGGCTCAAATGTATGTTTTATTTATTACTGCTCATCTGAGCTTTAATCTAGGCTCAAATGTATGTTTTATCTATTACTGCTCACCTCGAGCTTTAACCTAGGCTTGAATTTATGTTTCATTTATTACTGCTCACCTCAAGCTTTAACCTGGCCTCGGATGTATGTTATATTTATTACTGCTCACCTCAAGCTTTAACCTAGCTCACCTCAAGCTTTAACCTAGCCTCGGATGTATGTTATATTTATTACTGCTCACCTCGAGCTTTAACCTAGCCTTGGAAGTATGTTTTATTTATTACTGCTCACCTCGAGCTTTTACCTAGGCTTGAATTTATGTTTTATTTATTACTGCTCACCTCAAGCTTTAACCTAGACTCGAATGTATGTTTTATTTATATCTGCTCATCTCAGCTTTAACCTAGGCTCTTATGTATGTTTTATTTATTACCGCTCATCTGAGTTTTAACCGAAAAGCGAATGTATATTTTATTTATTACTGCTCACCGCAAGCTTTAATCTAGGCTTGAGAGTACATTTTATTTATTACTGCTCACCTCGAGCTTTAATCTAGGCTCAAATGTATATTTTATTTATTACTGCTCACCTCGAGCTTTAACCTAGGCTCGAATGTATATTTTATTTATTACTGCTCACCTCAAGCTTTAAACTCGGTTCGAATGTTTATTTTATTTATTACTGCTCACCTCGAGCTTTTACCTAGGCTCGAATGTATGTTTTATTTATTACTGCTTACCTCAAGCTTTAATCTATCAATCTCATTCTGTAGTCTGCCATCATCAACAACTTCATTATTATCTTCTGGAGCATCAAAATACAACCTGAGTTATAAAAAGCAGCTGTTTGTAAAACATAAATGTCCCAAGACCATAACCTTTGGCCTACCGACCCCAAAAACAAAAGAGACCATTAACTGACCACTGGAAAGTATCCTATGAAACTTGACATCCTAAGCTAAAGCGATCTAAAATCATCTTAAACCTCTGACCTTGACCTGTGACCGACAGGATACATTGTACAGAGAGATAATATCAAGGAACACAATAAACTAAAACTACTATTCATTCTTTTTTTAATGTGCATAAGGTTAGAAATACTCGAAGACATTATTATTTACTAATTTTCTGTAGCGGAGGGGGCAAAGATGATGCAATATGATGACAAATGACACTGTATCGAGTAACACAAGAAACAAGAAGTAAACTAGATGTGGAGTTGTACACAAAATAATAGAAACTGGAAAAGTCTTTTTTTCATTGGGTGTGCAAGAGCAGATATAAACCCCAAACAGAAACTTCATTTTAAACATAATTCCTATAGTTTTATAACTTCAACAGTGTGCGACATTAACTTTTTAACACCGTAGCCAATGGGGCTACGGACTTCCAATTTTTCGTAGCCCGACAGAATTTTTCGTAGCCCCACTAATTTTTCGCTCAAGAATGAACAAGACTTTCATTCTAGTAATATTTAATTTCTTTCAATATACTGCTGTAGGTTGATGAATATTGATATATTTCAGAAATTTGTATGAGTTTTTCAGAATTGATTTCAAAATCTGAAACAGTGTTTACAAAATTGTGCAGAAACAGGGGTCACACTGGGAATTTTTTTCTCTGAGCCACTGCTTTTTCTGAAGATAAAATTATGAGGCCAACAATGGCGAAGCGCATAGCATTGACGTTCTTGTAGGACTACATTATATGTACCAAAGTACTCAAACCACTCAAGAAATTAATGTAGTTATTACATATTTCTTAATAACCCTTTAAAAAGCTATTTAGAATATCAATTTTTGTTAACTTCTAAAATAATCATTTTTATAAACATCTGCCATTTAATAAAAAATTCTGAAAATCACATTTAAAATAAAGATGTCAAAAAAGAAAAAACAAGAGCTGTCTCCATAGGATGACATATGCCCCTGATGGCACTTTGAATGAGTAGTTATGGCCGATGTTAGAGTTTAGGACCTTTGACCTACGGAGCTGGGTCTTGTGCGCGACACGTCGTCTTACTGTGCCACACATTCATGCATAGTTATTTTAAAATCCATGCATGAATGACAAAGATATGGACCGGACACGCCCATCAATGCACTATCATGAAAAATGACCTTTAACGTCTAAGTGTGACCTTGACCTTTGAGCTACAGACCTAGGTCTTGCGCGCGACATGTCATCTTACTGTGGTACACATTCATGCCAAGTTATTTGAAAATCCATCCATGGTTGACAAAGATATGGACCGGACACGCCCATCAATGCACTATCCTTTAATGTCTAAGTGTGACCTTGACCTTTGAGCTACGGACCTGGGTCTTGCGCGCGACACGTCGTCTTACTGTGGTACACATTCATGCCAAGTTATTTGAAAATCCATCCATCGATGACAAAGATATGGACCGGACACGCCCATCAATGCACTATCCTTTAATGTCTAAGTGTGACCTTGACCTTTGAGCTACGGACCTGGGTCTTGCGCGCGACACGTCGTCTTACTGTGGTACACATTCATGCCAAGTTATTTGAAAATCCATCCATCGATGACAAAGATATGGACCTGACACACCCATCAATTCACTATCCTTTAATATCTAAGTGTGACCTTGACCTTTGAGCTACGGACCTGGGTCTTGCGCGCGACACGTCGTCTTACTGTGGTACACATTCATGCCAAGTTATTTGAAAATCCATCCATTGATGACAAAGATATGGACCGGACACGCCCATCAATGCACTATCCTTTAATGTCTAAGTGTGACCTTGACCTTTGAGCTACGGACCTGGGTCTTGCACGCGACACGTCGTCTTACTGTGGAACACATTCATGCCCAGTTATTTGAAAATCCATCCATCGATGACAAAGATATGGACCGGACATGAAAATTGCGGACAGACTGACAGACCGACAGACGGTTCAAAAACTATATGCCTCCCTTCGGGGGCATAAAAATTGTTTAAGCAGTGTCTTATTTTGCACATTGCCTATAAGTGGGTGGGGTTCGATGCCTTTGCATTTTTTATTCTCGAAAAATACTTCAAAATAAGAGCTCCTTTGCAACAGTTGTCACATTTTTCTTAAATGTAGACTTTTTATTAAGATTGCACTAAAAAATCTCGTCAGAAATGACAGAAATATCCAAAATCACGGTCGCGGAAACTGGTGACAAATACGGAAAACGTAAGTTAGAATTAAATATTTGATAAAATACTTATGTTTCATTGCTTTTCTATCATCATAGCTATTCAATACTTACAATTTCTGCTTATCTAAAGCATTTTTTATTTGTTTTTGCCCAAAACTAACCCTCGGCAATCATAGAAAATTTGCTATAGATCGTCTAACAGCCGATTGCTAATAAAATCGTATCAAGCTCACAAAATGATGATTATAATTTAAAATTATCCAGTTTGTTATTCAACAATCTAATTATCGTGAATTAACTGCCTGATCAAATAAAAAATTTGCAAATTGTCTCCCTTCCTTTCAATAACGGATCTTGTTTGTCAACACAGATTATCGATTTTTCACACCTTTTGGTTCGTAAAACTGGCAATATTCGTAGTTTTGCAGACAGACATAGCTTAGGGCCATTTTCGCCAGTTAGAAAACTTCGGAGCCACCTTTAATTTTTTGTCACAAATGGCTCAAGTGGTGATCGACAGCGTGACCCCTGCAGAAAGTCAAAGACACAGAGTCATGAAAAGAGACCTAAACAGCTTTGTAGACAAGAAATAGCTTGGCAGTAGACTGACCAGGGGTCTCGCTAGGCCCATTATTTTTTGGGAGAAGTCAATTATCCCTCAAACTGATTTAGGAGAAGTGGGAGACTTTAGGGAGAAGTTGGAAGACTCCCATTAATTTTTATATTTCTACCTCGATGCTGTGAATTGATTCAATGACCATTCCTTTTTTCGTAGTTACATCATTTTACCATACACATTTATACAGAGTCACCACTTGTGTGAACAGTTTCTCATTCGAATAAAACTGAAAGTAAACTGTGTCAAACCTAGAAATACATACCGGTATTCAAATCAATTCATCCATCAAAGTTATTTTTACGAAGTTAATACTTTACATATCGTTCTTTTACCATGGATACCAAATAATTGTGTCTATAATTCCAATTAATCACATATGTAATTGACAATTTCTGTAGAAAGCGACTCGTACGTGCTGACAATTAAATGCTAAGTGTCAACGACTTAACCGCGGCGCTGATTGGCCTATTACAATTGCCTCTGGTGAAACCGATAATTTGATTTGCTTTCACACTTCTCATGAAAATCTCACAAGTACCTGAAGTAGGCAGATTTAAATTATGCTATCGGCAAGTGTGTATGTGTATTCAATGCACATTATGACATGGTGAAAATTGTCAAAAGATTAGCGGGTGCGCATCCAAAAAAAAAATTCGGGCGACTTGAATTCGCTTTGAGATTGGATTGGATTTGAGTGAAGTTTGAAGCTTCAAAGCAACTGTTTTGCTCCCACGTTTGCAATGATCTTTTTGGTAAATTTATCCCTCAGAAATTTTCATAGCCCGACGGGCTACGGTCTGCCGATTTGCTGTTGCCGAGCCGATTTTTCATAGCCACTGGCGATCGGGCCACCGTTAATGTCGCACACTGCTTCAAGTCAAATATTTTATGAGATATGTGTGATACAAGCTTTGTTTTGTTTGTTTTGGGTTTAACGCCGTTTTTCAACAACAAGCTTTGTAAGTCTGCAAATTTTTGACTTACATGTACATAAATGGGCAAATTATACACCTGCTGGAAACTTAACTACCATGAATAGACTCAATAATGAAACCATGTCGGCTATCGCTTTGCATCGTTGGGTTTTATGACTCTAAAAGTATAGTTTTATTGAGTTTCTTGCTTCCTTGAAATGAATAACAACAATTCTAATATGCTTGTCTCTGTTAAAACATTCTTACGTTAGAATGACGTTACGTTAACGTGCGGCAACGTAACAGTTCTGGTTGCGACAAAGAATGAGTGCTTCTATATTTTATCTTCTGTTTTAGATTAAGGGCATATTAGAATCGAAATAATTTATAGCAAAACCAAACCGTGTTTTAACACTATTTATACACTTGGGTGGTAAAACGTTGTACTAATAATTTCACTCGGACTGCGCCCTCGTAATATTATTACACCCGACGTATTACTATAACCACCCATCATGCATAAAAAGTGTTAAAACACTCTTTGCTATAAATTATTTTTTAAATCTACATTATATTTAAGGTGGTTACTTCATCAGTGAAGGCAAATGAAACTCTTGGGCTTACCTCTCTATAATTTTTCTTTTATCCACCTGCACACGACAACTGGGACATGTTCTACCATTTTCTAACCATTGGTTCAAACAGTGATTGTGAAATGTGTGACCACAACTTATGGCTGATATAACCTGAAAGAAAAGAATGTACTGTGAAATCATTAATATTCGTGGGGGACTTATTTTCGTGGATTTAATCCTAACGAACAAATACAATTCCCATTCATTTTATGTTCAAAAGTTGAAATCTACTAATTTTGACCAAAGCTACAAAATTTCATGCCCACAAAATTAAATGATTTTACATTAACAAAACAATGAATATAAGACTGAACATACACATTCACAGATCATTTGAGGGCTCAAACAGTGAGAACTAACAAAAAATTACTGAAGACAAAATAAGAACAAGAGCTCATCGAACACGAAATGCCCCCCTTGATGCATTCAATAATCGCACAAAGAACAGAAATCATATTTTAACTATAAACAAAAGTTCTACCATTCTGGTTTAATCTTACCTTGACCTTTAACCTATTAACCTAACAAGAGATTACAGAGTGACCTTGGCGCCATCCACTGAGCCATTTTTGAATGTTCCAAATTTCAAGACTAGCTCAAGGTCAAAATCAAGGTCAAATTTAATTTTGGTACAAAACAATATGTGGTCCAAATTTGAAAGCTGTGGCTTGAGAAAAGTGAAAGCAGGTCACTAGATCAATTTCAATTTCAAAGTTCATTTCGGTAGAAAGAACTATGCATGTGCTTCAAATTTGGAGGCTGTAGCTTGAGAAATGTGAAAGTAGGTTATAGGTAAAAATCAATGTCAAATTTCAATTCAGAACACAAAAATATGCATGTGGTCCAAATTTGAAGCCTGTAGCTTGAGAACTGTGAAAGTAGGTCACTGGGTCAATCTCAAGATCAAAGTTCATTTCAGTACACAAAACCATGCATGTGGTTCAAATTTGAAGGCTGTAGCTTGAGAAATGTGAAAGTAGGTCACTAGGTCAAAATCAAGGTCAACTTTTATTTCGGAACACAAAACTATGCAAGTGGTCCAAATTTGAAGCCTGTACCTTCAGAAATGTGAAAGTAGGTCACTAGGTCAATCTCAAGATCAAAGTTCATTTCAGTACACAAAACTATGCTTGTGGTTCAAATTTGAAGGCTGTAGCTTGAGAAATGTGAAAGTAGGTCACTAGGTCAAAATCAAGGTCAAAATTTTTTTTGAACAAAAAACTGTGCATGTGGTCCAAATTTGAAGCCTGTACCTTCAAAAATGTGAAAGTAGATCACTAGGTCAATAACAAGGTCAAAGTTTTTTTCGGTACACAAACCTATGCATGTGGTCCAAATTTGAAGGCTGTAGCTACAGAAATGTGAAAGTAGGTCACTAGGTCAAGATCAAGGTCAACTCAAGACAAGGTTCATCTTGCCATTCAAAACTATACATGTGGTCCAAATTCGAATGATGTAAGTTATGGACATGAAGATTTTAAGTTTTTCCCTATATAAGTCTATATGAACCATATGACCCCTGGGGCGGGGCCATATTTGACCCTAGAGGGATAATTTGAACAAACTTGGTAGAGAACCATTAAATGATGCTACATTATAAAATATCAAAGCCATAGTCTTTGTGGTTTGGACAAGAAGATTTTCAAAGTTTTTCCCTATATAAGTCTATGTAAACCATGTGACCCCCAGGGCGGAGCCATATTTGACCCTTGGGGAATAATTTGAACAATCTTAGTAGAGGACCACTAAATGATGTCATATACAAAATATCAAAGCCCTAGGCCCTGTGGTTTTGGACAAGAGGTTTTTCAAAGTTTTTTCCTATATAAGTCTATATAAACCATGTGACCCCCGGGGTGGGGCCATATTTGACCCCAGGGAAATAATTTGAACAATCTTAGTAGAGGACCACTAGATTTTGCTACATACCAAATATCAAAGCCCTAGGCCCTATGGTTTTGGACAAGAAGATCAGAAACCATTTAACTGTTCCTGGCCAATGTGACCTTGACCTAATGACCTCAAAATCAATAGGGGTCATCTACTGGTCATGGCCAACCTAACTATAAATTTTCCTGATACTAGACCCAAGCGTTCTTGAGTTATTGCCTTGAAACCATTTTACTGTTCCTGGTCACTGTGACCTTGACCTTTGACATACTGACCTCAAAATCAATACGGGTCATCTGCTGGTCATAACCAACCTCCCTATCAACTTTCGTGACCTTAGGCCTAAGCATTCTTCAGTTATCATCCGGAAACCGTTTTACTGTTCAGGGTCACTGTGACCTTGACCTTTGACATACTGACCTCAAAATCAATAGGGGTCATCTGCTGGTCATTACCAACCTCCCTATCAACTTTCATGATCCTAGGCCCAAGTGTTCTCGAGTTATCATCTGGAAACCGTTTTACTATTCAGGGTCACTGTGACCTTGACCTTTGACATACAGACCTCAAAACAATAGGGGTCATCTGCTGGTGATGACCAACCTCATTATCAACTTTCATGATCCTAGGCCCAAGCGTTCTTGAGTTATCATCCGGAAACGGATTGGTGTACATTCCGACTGACCGACAGACCGACATCTGCAAAACAATATACAATGTACCCCTCCTTCTTCGAAGGGGGCATAAAAACCAGAGCTGTCACAGGAGACAGCACGCTCTAATGTTTTGATGCTGGATAGTTAAACTGGGCACATCTGAGGATGCTGGAGCTATCACTAGGATGTTTAATGACTCAAATGTGGATGTTGATACTGGACACTAGTTTATGTCTGTGTCAAATGCTTCTAGTAATATCAGAGATAATGTGTATTGAAACTTTAAGTATAAAGGGACATAATTCATGGAAAATTTCCACAATGACAACATACCATATGTCTAATCATTAGGCTTATAAAGTGGGACATCTGCTTCAAATCTGCATCAAATATATAGACCAAAAGCGCATTATAACTTAACCCGAAATTCTACAACAAGAGGGCCATAATGGCCCTATATCGCTCACCTGTTATCATTGCACTTAAGGACAAAAGGTCAAAAAGTCATAATCAAGATCAACAACAAAGGGAAGAAATTTAACCAACATGAGCACCGCCTTGCGGGTGCAGACGCTCATCTGATTTTTTTGTCTCTGTACAACAGAAATATTGTCCTACCCATGATTTTCTAAGTCCAAAAAGGGCCATAATTCTTGCAAAAAGCAGGATGGAGTTATGTTTCTTGCTGTACAGAGTCAGCTTATGATGGTACACAGCTGTTGCAAGTTTCAAAGCAATAACTTGGATAGTTTAGGAGAAAAGTTACCTAAACATAAAACTTAACCAATAAAATTAATCTGATATTTTCTAAGTCCAAAAGGGGCCATAATTCTTGCAAAAAGCAGGACAGAGTTATGTTTCTTGCTGACAGGGTCAGCTTATGATGGTGAACAAGTGTTGCAAGTTTTAAAGCAATAACTTTGATAGTTTAGGAGAAAAGCTGACCTAAACACAAAACTTAACCAAGAAATCTTATTTCCTAATACAAAAGGGGCCATAATTCTTGCAAAAAACAAGATGGAGTTATGTTTCGATGAAGTGAACATTTGTGTCAGGTTTCTTTGAAATCCTTCAAAGGGTTAAAGAGTTACAGAGCAGAAGGGAAATTGTTAACCAACAGACAGACAGACGGACACCGAGGCGATAACATAATACGTCCCTTCGGGTGTATAAAAAGGAATCGAGATCTTATGGTGATACAAGCTGTGTGCAAGTTTGGTTAAAATCAAATCATAAATGAAGCTGCTATTGTGCAGACAAGGTCAAAATAGCTAATTTTGGCCCTTTCATGGGCCATAACTCTGGAACCCATTAAGAGATCTGGCCAGTTCAAGAAAGGAATCAAGATCTTATGGTGACACAAGTTTTGTGCAAGTTTGATTCAATTCAAATCATAAATGAAGCTGCTATTGTGCAGACAAGGTCAAAATAGCCAATTCTGGTCCTATCAGGGGCCATAACTCTGGAACCCATAAAGGAACATGGCCAGTTCAACAAAGGAACCAAGGTCTTGTGGTGATACAAGTTGTGTGCAAGTTTGGTTAAAATCAAATCATAAATGAAGCTGCTATTGTGCAGACAAGGTCAAAATAGCTAATTTTGGCCCTATCAGGGGCCATAACTCTGGAACCCATTATGGGATCTGGCCGGTTCAAGAAAGGAACCACAGATCTTATGGTGACACAAGTTTTGTGCAAGTTCAATTAAATTCAAATCATAAATGAAGCTGCTATTGTGCAGACGAGGTCAAAATAGCTAATTCTGACCCTTTCAGGGGCCATAACTCTGGAACCTATTATGGAATGTGGCCAGTTCAAGAAAGGAACCAAGATCTTATGATGATACAAGTTGTGTGCAAGTTTTGTTAAAATAAAATCATAAATGAAACCACTATCGTGCAGACAAGAAATTGTTGACGCACAGACTGATGACGGATGACGGACGAAGGGTGATCACAAAAGCTCACCTTGTCATTATGTGACAGGTGAGCTAAACAAGAGCTGTCAGTGGACAGTGCGCTCGACTATTCTCAGTGCTTGATAGTATAATATAAGCTATGAGTAAAACTTTAACATTACAATAAGCATATTCTAAGTCGAAAAGGGGTCATAAGACAGTTAAAATGCTTGATAGAGTTGTCTCCTCCTTTTTACAGACTGGGGTCATGATGGTAAACAAGTATGCAAAATATCAAAGCAATATCTCAATGGACTTTGAAAATATTTGGGGTGGTACGCAAACTTTAACATTACAATAAGCATATTCTAAGTCGAAAATGGGGCCATAATTCAGTCAAAATGCTTGATAGAGTTGCCTCCTCTTTTTTACAGACTAGGGTGATGGTAAACAAGTATGCAAAATATCAAAGCAATATCTCAATGGACTTTGAAAATATTTGGAGTGATACGCAAACTTTAACATTTGTGTGTGACGCTCACGCCAACGCCGGGGCGAGTAGGATAGCTCCCCTATTTTTCAAATAGTCAAGCTAAAAAGGAAGAACAATTCATAACATATCAGCGATGATATCGGTGCCAGATACTTTACCTGATCATCATTCTCAAACAGTTCCTGGCAGATTATACACTGAGCCCGCATCTTTTTGCCGTATTCTGCTAAAAAAGAAATTGACAGATTTGTGGCAAGGAAATTGTGAATTCATGTAAGAATATTGTCTTTTAAATGGCAAAATTTCCATGGTAATTGTAAATTCTGGTAAGAAAGCTGATATGGCTGCGCACTGCAGCGTAAACAATGAAAACAAGAGGGCCATGAAGGCCCTGTATCGCTCACCTGACCTATTGACCTAAAGATCATCAAGATCAACATTCTGACCAAGTTTCATTAAGATATGGTCCTAAATGTAGCCTCTAAAGTGTTAACTAGCTTTTCCTTTGATTTGACCCTGTGACCTAGTTTTTGCCCCCACATGACCCAGATTTAAACTTGATCTAAAGATCATCAAGATTAACATTCTGATTAAGTTTCATGAAGATACAGTCTTAAATGTGGCCTCTAGAGTGTTAACAAGCTTTTTCTTTGATTTGACCTAGTGACCTAGTTTTCAAACCCACCTGACCAAGATTTAAACTTGACCTATAGATCATCAAGATTAACATTCTGACCAAATTTCGTTAAGATATGGTCATAAATGTGGCCACTACAGTGTGAACAAGCTTTTCCTTTGATTTGACCTGGTGACCTAGTTTTTGACCCCAGATGACCCAATATCAAATTCGTCAAAGATTTTATTGAGGGTAACATTCTGACCAAGTTCCATTAAGATTGGGCCAAAATTGTAACCTCTAGAGTGTTAACAAGCTTTTCCTTTGATTTGACCTAGTGACCTAGTTTTTGACCCCACCTGACCCAGATTTGAACTTGACCTATGGATCATCAAGATTAATATTCTGATCAAGTTTCATTAAGATATGGTTATAAATGTGACCTCTAGAGTGTTAACTAGCTTTTCCTTTGATTTGACCTAGTGACCTAGTTTTTTACCCTACATGACCCAGATTCAAACCGGACCTTGAGATCAGCTTCCAAGATTTTATTGAGGATAACATTCTGACCAAGTTTCATTAAGATTGGGCCAAAATTGTGACCTCTAGAGTGTTAACAAGCTTTTCCTTTGATCTGACCTGGTGACCTAGTTTTTAACCCTAGATGACATAATATCGGACTCGTCCAAGATTTTATTTAGGGTAACATTCTGACCAAGTTTCATTAAGACTGGGCCAAAATTGTGACCTCTAGTGTTCACAAGCTTTCCCTTTGATTTGACCTGGTGACCTAGTTTTTGACCCCAGATGACCCAATATCAAACTCATCCACGATTTTATTGAGGCTAACATTCTGACCAAGTTTCATTCAGATCGGGCCAAAATTGTGACCTCTAGAGCGTTAACAGTCAAACTGTTGACGACGGATGACGGACACAGGGCGATCACAAAAGCTCACCTTTGAGCACTTCGTGCTCAGGTGAGCTAAAAACATCAGTGCAAATTGTCTGAATTAGGTACTGGAAATCTGAAAACATGATTACAGCATAATTTATTTATATCATTAAGTTTAACCAATTATTTAATGTTTCTGGTTCGTTCCATCGTGTTTTTTGCACTTCAATTCAGTCGGAGAAGGCTGTTAAAGAGCCTAGAACGGCCGGTTGCAGCGACAAAAGGAAATATTACCAGGATTATTAAATGTTGAATGCTGATCGGCTATCAGGTGTGACATTGTATAAAAGCATTTCATTCTTAATGGCATTTGTGTTGCTTGAGATTGATAGAGAAAAAAATCGTGCAATATATGAATTGTGGAGTTTAATTCAGGAAATTAGTGGTTATGCGTCACAGTGGCCACATAGTATTAGACGTTGTCTGTTTTGAACACAATACATCAAGCATTTTGACAGAATAATTGTGACAAAATTTGTCTACGGAAAAGGATTAAATCCTGACACATTTTTAGAATGGGCACGTTTGATAGGATTAGGCCGTGATGAATCTGCATACAGACATTTTGCAGCACTGTTTCATTTCCATCACGAAATTATACTTTGTATGCCTTTGACGTTTCAAACAATCGATACGAGTATCTATATGGTAGAGTTACATATTATACATCATAATCTGCACGGTAAAATTCGGTAAGTATAGAATACTTTTTTTAAGATAGGACTGTACTGTACCAGTACAAAAGACCAGACTATATATAAGGAGAGAGAATTCTTACAAACTTAAGCACCAAACTTTAAGAGATTTCAAGCTTGTCTGTAGCTCTGAACTTATTTATACCGGTACAAATAGCCGGAGTATATATATAGAGAGAGCTACTTAGAAAGAAACTGTAATCATAATGCCTTCCAAGGGGAAGATTTTCCCCGGAAAAGGGTTTTCTTTGGGGGCTAAATAATAGAAAACGGGGCTCGGAATACTTTTGGGCATGCTTCCCAACCCTCCCGATTCAATCGGGATTCTCCCGATTAGGAGGCCAGAACACGATTACCCCGATCAGCATTCAAACAAGAGGGTCATGATGACCCTGGATCGCTCACCAGAGTAATATGTTTCAAATGTCAAACTGATGATTTTTAGAAAATTTTCCAATGTACAATCAAGTAACCCCTAGGGCGGGGCCAATTTTACCCCGGGGGTCATGATTTGAAAAAAGTTTGTAGAAGTCGACTAGGCAATGTTACAAATCGAATATCTAAGATCTAGGCCTTCTGGTTTATTTTAAGCAAATTTATGAAGATTTCCCTATGTACAATAAAGTAACCCTGTGGGCTGGGTCAATTTGACCCTGGGGGTCAAGATTTGAACAAATTTTATAGAGGTCCACTAGGCAATGCTACATGTCAAATATCTAAGCTCTAGGCCTTCTGGTTTATTTTTAGAAAATATTGGAAGATTTTTCTATGTACAATCAAGTAACCCCATGGGGCGGGGCCAATTTGACCCCGGGGGTCATAATTTGAAGAAATTTTGTAGAGGTCTACTAGGCAATGCTACATGTCAAATATCTAAGATCTAGGCCTTCTGGTTTATTTTTAGAAATTTTTTGAAGATTTTCCTATGTAAAATCAAGTGACCCCTGGGGCGGGGTCAATTTTGACCGTGGGGGTCATGATTTGAATAAATGTTGTAGAGGTCCACTAGGCAATCCTACATGTGAAATATCTCAGCTCTAGGCCTTCTGGTTTATTTTAAGAAAATTTTTGAAGATTTTCATATGTAAAATAAAGCGACCCCTAGTGCGGGGTCATGATTTGAACAACTTAAGTAGAGGTCCACTAGGCAATGCTACATGTCAAATATCTAAGCTCTAGGTCTTCTGCTTTTTGAGAAGAAGATTTTTTAAAGTTTTCCTATGTAAAATCAAGTGACCCCTGGGGCGGGGTCAATTTTGACCCCAGGGGTCTGATTTGAACAAATTTTGTAGAGGTCCACTAGGCAATGCTACATGTGAAATACCTACATTGTAAGACCTAGGCCTTCTGCTTTATTTTTAGAAAATTTTTAAAGATTTTCCTATGTAAAATCAAGTGACCCCTGGGGCGGGGTCAATTTTGATCCCGGGGTCATGATTTGAACAACATTAGTAGAGGTCCATTAGGCAATGCTACATGTCAAATATCTAAGGTCTAGCGCTTCTGGTTTTCGAGAAGAAGATTTTTTAAGATTTTTCTATGTAAAATCAAGTGACCCCTGGGGCGGGGTCAATTTTGACCCCGGGGGTCATGATTTGAACAAACTTGGTAGAGGTCCACTAGGCAATGCTTCACACCAAATATCTAAGCTCTAGGGCTTCTGGTTTTTGAGAAGAAGATTTTTTAAGTTTTTCCTTTTGGTTGCCATGGCAACCAGAGTTCTGCATGGAATTCAATTCTTTGAACAATATTTAGAGAAGACCATCCAAGGAACATCCCTGTGAAGTTTCATCAAAATTGGCCTGTTGGTTTAGGAGGAGATGTTTAAAGAAAAGTGTGGACGGACGGACGGACGGACGCCGGACGGTGAGCGATCACAATAGCTCACCCTGAGCACTTTGTGCTCTGGTGAGCTAAAAACCCGATTTGAATATTTTTCAATGTTATGTGTAATGAAAATAGCTTTGGGGCATTGTTATGATGTTATGCTTGTGATACATTGCCCTTTCAAAACAAGCCAGATTAGCCAATGTCCACGGGGCATATTCCGTGTATTGTACCATCGATTATAGCGGCTTTGATCAACAGGCCGACACATGGGTGCATCAACCATGAATGACCCTGATTAAGAACTGACAGGATTTTGCAATCAATAATTGTTTTATGATACTTTAATTGGGAATAACATTTGAAAAATTTTCATTTTTAGCACGTCGGCGGTGAAGCTACATGTTGCCTTTTATGGAAGAAATGATTGAAAACGGTCAGTTAAACGATAATTAATTTAAAAGGTTGTAATCATTTAAAATGTAGATTGATTATCGCACATTTTCGATTCATTAGGCCTAGATCTTTTGAGAAATACAATAAAGATAAAACTGTTGTATTTGGTTATAAATGCTATTTATCTAGTAAACTAAGGTCAAGAACCATCAAAGTAAGGTAAACAAGGAGCTGCGTTCAATAAACGCTTGATGCCCCCGGTAGCATCCTTGTCAATACATAGCAACCTATGTCCAAAACGAGGTCAAGGTCAAACTGAGGTCAGGTGATGTTTGAAGATGAGGAATGGTCACAGGTTACTTCTGTATTAGTATCAATTCATTCTTGTAAGCGGTATTAATGCTAGACGAAACAGTCCCATTTGGTTAACCAAGAGATGGCCCATATAAACCAACCAAAGTCCAAAATGAGGTCAAGGTCAAACTGAGGTCAGGTGATGTTTGAAGATGAGGAATGGTCACAGGTTACATCTGTATTAGTATCAATTCATTCTTGTAAGCGGTATTGATGCTAGACGAAACGGTCCCATTTGGTTAACCAAGAGATGGCCCATATAAAGCAATCTAAGTCCAAATAAGATCAAGGTCAAGGTCAAACTGAGGTCAGGTAATGTCTGATGATAAGGAATGGTCACAGGTTACATCTGCATTAGTATCAAGTCATTCTAGTAAGGGGTATTGATGCTAGACGAAACGGTCCCATTTGGTTAACCTTGTACAGACGGACAGACGAACGTACAGACGGACGGACAGGACAATCACTATATGCCTCCCGCATCAGTAGATGCCGGGGGCATAAAAAACCATCAATTTCAAAGTATGCGCCGCAAAAAATTGTGCCACGAAAAACCTCACACTTGAGACTCCAAATATCCCACTTAGAAATCATGAAAACCCCTCTTGAGGGTCAAAAAAGGTTGGGAAGCATGTTTGGGGGTAGGTATGATTCTGACAATGACAAAATTTGAAAGAAATAAAACGAATTTAACCAAATTTTACGAAGCGGTACAAAAGACTGGAGTATAATAGGCGATGAATTAGGTCAGACAGATGCTTCAACTGTCCAGGCCATTAACTCAGCAATCACTCGATTATGTAAACATATCAAGCAGGGACCTAATGTAACACGTCTGACATTAACAGTACTTGCACTAACGGAATAAAGCTAAACAATTGTTACTGATGACACAATTATGCTCAAGTCTGTAAACACATTAAGCTAGCAACGCACAGTAATGGCTTGTCACAAAAATTAAATATGCAACTCTGAAGCCAAATTGTTATCATTGTATTTGCTTTCTATCAATGTCTGTGATTTGGCATTGTTGTTACGCCCATGTGGTATATTGAAATGGATACTGGATTGTATTACGATGGTATGTAAAGGGATACTGGATATTTGACCGTATCAGGTGAGTAACGTGTATAATTTGGTATCAAGTCAACTCGTCCCCTAGTCAACTCATCCCCCAGTCAACTCGTACCTGATTTGGTCATTTCGTCCCCCAAAATTGGTCATTTCGTCCCCCTCATGATAAAATTTGGTCAACTCGTCCCCCTTTTGGTCAACTCGTCCCCCTTTTGGTCAATTCGTTCCCCCTTTGGCAATTTTGTCCCCATAATATTTTAGGCATTTTTGTTTTATTTATGACATTTTTTACTTCGAAAACTTGTATTTAAAATTATCTTGAGTTTTGAAGGTTTATATTGGAAATAGTTCACTTTAAATAATTAGGTTTGATACACTGATAAAAGAAATATACTGAAAATATAAGACAATTAACTGAAATAATATAAAATAAAAATAACTAAAATGCCCTTAATATGAAAAATACGATATAATAGAAAATCTAACTGTTTAAAAATCATAGTAAGAAAAGAGAGATCAATAAATCCTTACCCCTGATCATAATAGAAGAAAGTTTTAATTAGAAATACAATAAAGAATAAATAAACAACGAATATCTGTCACTTATGTTTTACTTAAAATAACCAACATGCTTTATATCTATTTTTATCATTAAAATATATTAAAAAGATACTTCAAAAGTAGGGAGACAGTGGTTTCTAAAATAAAGTAGAATGAGCATATCCCTGCATACGCAAGGTGTTAAAGATTATTAATCACATTAAAAGGCGTTGATTGGGCTGACTGGAAGGTGTTAATGGTATTTATCGCATAGTGCGGCAATTTTCCTTTGATCTTTGCAGCATGTTATACATAGTAACACACATTATTACTACAAAACTGTGCTGATATCTTACAAAACTGTTCCGATATATATCGGAACACTTTTTCTCTATGAGTTTCATAAGAAAAAAAGTGTTCCGATATATATCAGCACAGTAAAACTGTTCTGATATATATCGGAACACTTTTTCTCTATTGAGGTCCTATCAAGGGAGTATAATTTTTTCCTTTCAAAGAAAAGATGATTTTAGCTCCAATTTACAGTTCACAGAGAAAGAATATATTTATCGCAACACTTTTTTTCTTACAATGGCAAGGTCCTATGGAAGGAGTATTATTTTTTCCTGCCAATGAAAACATGATTTTATTTCAAATTTATTGTTCACGGAGATAGAGTGATCACAAATACCTGCATCTATAAAGTAAAAGAATAAATAAACTAGATTATCGCATAGTGCGGCAATTTTCCTTTGATCTTTGCAGCATGTTATACATAGTAACACACATTATTACTACAAAACTGTGCTGATATCTTACAAAACTGTTGCGATATATATCAACACGGAAATCTCTATGGAGTTTCATAAGAAAAAAAGTGTTCCGATATATATCAGCACAGTAAAACTGTTCCGATATATATCGGAACACTTTTTCTCTATTGAGGTCCTATCAAGGGAGTATAATTTTTTCCTTTCAAAGAAAAGATGATTTTAGCTCCAGTTTACAGTTCACAGAGAAAGAATTGTCACAAACACCTACATTTATAAAGTAAAAGAATAAATAAACTAGAATATTTAAAAAACTTGATAGTTATTGCCAAATTCAGAAATATATGAAATTCTGAGATTTCTCAAATGTTTCTTTTTCTTTGATTTTTTTTACAAACAAAACAACAAATTTTACAATATGTCTGGCCAATGAAATGCAAAGATTTAAAACCAATGCAGAAATTTGTTGGGTACTTTTATCTGGGGAACACATTTTCTAAAACAGAAGTTTTAGTGTTTCAGTCAGCGAGGCGCAGAAAGGGAATCAAAATAGTAAAAATGATAATAAACAAATTTAAATGAAAATAATATATAAATTTTAATGATAAACTATGCGATAAAACAGTTATAATATGTAGTGCTCGTGTGTTACCAGGATATATCAGAGCTAGGGGTACATCTCGGTATTTTTCTCTTCACGTATCTGTCTCGGCCTACCGGCCTCGACGATATGTGCAGAGAAAAATACCCTCGATGTACCCCTAGCTCTGATATATCCTGGTAACACACTCTCACACATACTATAACTATTACATATTTCGAAGATTCGATATTTATCATTATCTCTAAATGAACATCAGAAATACATGATTGTCATGAAATATGAAATTCAAAGTTTTCTTAAATGTTTCTTAAAACTGAAAAGCGCTAAAAAAGTATCCGTTATGTGCTATTTTGCTAAAATGTATCTGCTATGGCACTATAATGTATGTGCTACGGGTAGGTCAATTATATAATCATTATGAACAACAATTCCAACACACTGTTACAACAGTTCTCGTACGATATTAAAACTGAAAAGTGCATCCAGAGAATGAGTGATTTCCAGAAAATAAACCCTTAAAACTTGGATCACTGCGTTTATTACCCACTGACTCGTCGTTATCCTTTAGAACACTTTCAGCATTTTTCTCATTGACCGTTTCACACTGTGCCTTGATTGTCGTCTGCGGTGGATTTAGTGTGTTTGAAATTTCTTTCAACATTGCGGGAGACGGTTTTTGGTATTTCCTAACCCCGGTAGTGGATCTGTGGCCAGTTCGTTTCATAATCTCTTCCTCGGGAATTCCTCCTTGGTAGAGTGTTGTGGCACACGTTTTCTTACCACTATGGTTTGTGTATCTACCTTCTAAACCTGCAGACGAACAAATGTCTTTCATGAAAGTTTTTAACTTATTAATTCCAACAACTTGTTCCCCGTAACGCAAGTGTCCCTCGGATTTGTTTAAAGGCCGCCGATAAAATGGACCCGAAAGCCCCAATGCATTCAGATACTGCTCATAAAAGTCAACAATTCCACTATTTTCATCATAATGTCTTATAATTTTTGGTTCAATACGCCTGTGTTTTAATCCTCCATTGTACGTTTTACTGTTTGTACCTTTAAATTCTATGTAACGACCATTTTCGTCACTCCCGATTGCAAATTGGTTACAGTTTAATGTTCGGTGTTCATCCAAAGCCCTTAATCCGAAAAATTTACAGTTATAGAAATACATGGTATGCTGAAGAGCAACAGATGAACTGTTCCCAAATACACCTTTAGACCACAAAATCTTTTCATCTTCTTCATTGACTGGTTTTGCCTCCCTCTGACCAATACCTAACCCATCCTTTGTCAGCTTTTTCATCTGAGCATCTAGTACCTCGCGGAACCTCGCGTATCGTGCATTCGTCTCATCCAAGAAGTTTTTATCATAGATGCCAGAAGATCGGAGATTTCTCAAGAGTCCACAGGCAATATTATATAGCGATCCAGGTGGGTAGGGGGAACCATCCTGCTTTCTTGCTTCTACCACAAAACTGCAAGTATAAAAACATACTAGTTAATGTTGTACTCTCCATGAATTCAAAAATCTAAAAAGAATTGCACAATATATCAATGTGGCATTGTGCTCACTGCTACAAGTAGACACCATTGTTTATAAATTATATGACTGAAAACTTGTTGAAAAAGACGTTAAATCCGAACACACACACTAAGATTTTACCAGTTACAAATCTAAATCGACATGGCCGTCGATTTATTTTGACTAACAACGTACATTTCCATGCAAAAATGTTGAAAACTTTCTGAAAAGTACCAGTTTTCGAAATCGTAATTTTGCCTATTTTCATAATTGGAAAGCTACATTTTTACGCCATTAAACATGAAAAGTGATTCTTAAAAGCTATTTTAATCACCATCGGATACCTTTATTCAGGAATGTCTAGTTTAAAACTATCTTGCCAAGCAAAGCTCTATTAAGGATGAGTTAGATAAAACTGTATTTAGAAATATATATCCTAAGAATGCCATTTTTAGTGACCATAAATATATTTTTCAACAACATTTGGAGTTCATTCAGCAAAAACTAGAAACAGTTGGGCTAGTTCGAAATATCCAGTCTACAGTGAATAGGCTCCAATTTATATAGAATGCAGTCGCAGCCAAATCTCAAAGCGTTTGCAACTGATCTCGTCACTTCAACAAACCTGTATAATTCACAATGCTACATCTTGATTGCATTATAATTGAAACAAAGGTACATGTGCTTTTTGACTTACCGTGAAAGGTGTGTGTTGATATCGCATTCCTCGAGTGGTGGAATTTCCTCTCCGTCCAGTTTCCGAACGGATCTCCAAGCCTCAAATACAGAGGTGGCCCACTTTGTACTCCTCTCGGTGTTACCCGATTTCTGGTCCTTGATCAGTGCGTCAAAATCTTCAGTTTTGGTTTTTTCCAAAGCGATTTTCACAATGTGTATCCACACCTAACAGTTCACAATTTTCTCCAGTCGTAGTTTCAACGTAAAACTACCGAAAAAGTCTGCACTGGTACAATCCTCTACAAGATTTTTAAACTGAGAATCTGACAAGTCAAACGATTCCTTGTTTTCAAATAAATCCAGAGCTTGCGACAACACTATATCGTCTTCTTGCATACTTTCAATCTCGTCAAGAACCTGAGATAAAAATATGTCCTGTCCATCATCTAATTTTAAATCGGAATCCGACATATTTTGATTTTTTATACTCCGTTTTTGTTGTTTTTTTACGTTGTTTTATTTCTGATAGCTTGTTCGCGTTTACGTAGCTATACAGCATGAGATAGCGCACTGAAATGAAAAATATTACTTGGGCGCTGAAGCAAATTAGACTCCGAGATAAGCGTTTGGCCAATGAAATGCAAAGAGTAAATACAAATGTAGAAATCTGTTGGATACTTTTACCTGGGGAACACATTTTCTAAAACAGAACGTTTCTGGGTTTCAGTCAGTGAGGTGCAGAAAGGGAATCATAAGTGTAAAAATAATTATAAAAATTAATTTAAATGATAGATCTATAAACGAAAAATAATAAATAAATTGAAATGATAGAACTATGCGATAAAACAGTTATAATATGTGATGCTCGTGTGTTACGAGGATATATCAGAGCTAGGGGTACATCTCGGTATATTTCTCTTCACATATCTGTCTCGGCCTAACGGCCTCGACGATATGTGCAGAGAAAAATACCCTCGATGTACCCCTAGCTCTGATATATCCTGGTAACACACTCTCAGACATACTATAACTATTACTTAATTGCATGAGAAGGTGTTGATTGACCGAATGAAATGTGTCAAAATTGTCCCCTAGTAGAATTACATGTGTTAATAGTTGACTGAAGTGAGGAAATTATTTTTATAAAAAAAGTTTAATAGAAAGTTCAATCTTATTCAAGAGTTTGAAAATAAGCTGCATCAAATACGGACATTTAAACAGTAATCATGTTGTCCAACATAGCAGACTTACGAAAAAAAACCACAAAAAAAACCCAAAAAATCCTCCTTGTTAAAGGTCCAATACTAAGGAAAGTGAACATTTTAATTTCTTTTAAAAAGCACAGAAACTATTTCATTTTATTGGAAAATGAAAGTTGGTATGTAGAAATTCGAAATAAATCGCAGTATATGTACAATTATTTTTCTATGAAGTATGAAGAAAGTTAAAAAGACCTGGGGGGTCATTCTGTCGATTCATTGAAATTTCAAAATAATACACATACATTTCTTTGAGTTCCAAAGACCTTCTGTAAATTTTGACCTGCCAATCTTCATTATTTAGTGTCTTGCAGAAGTCTATGCACTGGCTATGAAAAAAATTGCCAACTCACTTTCCCTTAGTAATGGACCTTTAAATAGATCATTTTTAAAGCAAAAATTTCTTAAAACGAACGAAAACTTTTGTATATTTTAGCATATACTTATTTGGCATGTTTCAAAGAAAAAAAAAAACTAATTAATCATACTATGATTTTTTTTTCAAAAATACGTTTTAAAAAAGGGGGCCGAAAAAGGGGGGACAAAATGACCAATTTGAAATCACCTAGGGGGACAAAATGACCAAATCGGGGACGAGTTGACTGGGGGATGAGTTGACTAGGGGACGAATTGACTGTAAATCTATAATTTTATAGTAACATGCATCTCACTGATACTGATTCTCGTGTTCGTTACACAGTCTAGGTTTTAACGGAATAAACAACAACTTCTAAATGGGTGAAATTTAACAAAAATATATTTGTCCCGCGGTACAAATAACCGGAGAATGCCTTCTTTATTTAAGAAATTGATGTATTTTGGCAGGAATCAAATAATAATGTTACACCGACATAGCAGGCGTCCGGCCCCGGCGGCACGAAATACCCAAATCTACCCAAATCTTACCCAAATCTACCCAAATCTTGATAGGAATGATCAAATCTTCGTAGATTATGGATATTTGTAATATATTTCAACATAAATATATCATTTTGATGTATTAAAACGATAATTAACTAGAAAAATCGGCGTTGAATTGAAATCGCTCAATATTTGTAAATATCACAGTCAAGTATTATTACATAGGTGCTGTACGTAAGAATAATTGACTGTGATATTTACAAATTTCCCCATTTGGAAATCTGTTTTCTTAATTTCATTTACTTCAAAACTCTAGGGAAAAAATAAAAAGAAAATCTTTATCATTATTGATGAATTATATTAACGGTTTTTTTACAATCATTGTTTTGGATGATAAGCCCGACGAGAGGCAACATTCATTTTCAGGAGTTCAGGATTTAAATTTCCTGTAATTCAAGTCGTGAAACGTGATATTCTAAGCTATTTTATTACAAAACATACCATATATTGATGAACTTTGTGCGGTTACGTCGAATAAAAATGGCGGCATCCATCACGTTTTCGGTTGCAGCGCCTACGAATTTAATTGGGCGAGATGTTTTTGAATGAATAACAATATTATTCTCAGGATCAGAAAGGGACAGGAAATATTAGTTCCCGCTTTTGATTTATTTTTGGACCCCAAAAGAGACTGGAGTAGCCCTTCCGCAGACACAATATCCATCATGGAATGCACGTGATTCTTTCCCGCCAAAATGCTAATAACGTGTCCACAACGTAATTGTTTTCACAAGCGTGCACAATCAATCTCATTTCAAATTTATCACGAGTATCCTCAGATGTTAAACAAGAGGTTCCTACAGTTTGGGATTTTTTTTTTTTTTTTTTTTTTTTGTGCTTCAGTAGCTTTTTTTTCATTAGAACGGACAGCAATAAACAGCAGACAACTATGTGCAAATGAATAGTTTCTTGTTGTGTACGACGCTTTCTATAAGATAAGAAAACGGAAGGTAGGATTGGGTAGGGGGTCTGTAGGCATGCCCCACAGAAAAATAATGAAAATACACGTATACTCGTGCAATCTTATGCATTCCGGATGTATTACCATGTGTTTTTTCTTTTTGGAGGAGAGAGGGGGGAGGGGGTTGAGTGAAGGCACGGGCCAACAAAGCCTATATAGGGTACCACGCGAAAGTAATATTATCAAATATGTATCGGTTATATTCTTGGTATCTAAAATTTGGTCGGAAAAAAACCTCAGCGACAAAGGATTTGTCAAGAAATATTGTTTAGTGTTTTGAAGCATTGCACAAATTTTAGTTAAATCTAGCACTTCTTTCGTGAAATTCAACCTTCAACCGTATGTGATTCATTCAAAACAAACAATCTGAGAATGTGTTTATTTCTGTTACATGGTTTGCTGTAACGAGTAACTTTATCTTGCATTTTAATTCCTTTTGCTGTGTGGTCTAGTATATATAGTACTATATATAGTACTATGGAACTACACTCTTGCCCGACAGACACGTACAACAAGAATTTCCATAAAATAAGTATTAGACTGATAGCAAAATGCCAAAATCTTACTACAGTAGAACATCTTTAACAGGGGTGTGTTGTCTCGGATAAAGAATGGAAAAAAAAAAGCTAGTCGGAAAACCAAATCAAACTTCCCGTGCTCCAAAAATTATACTGACTTTCAAATAAAATATTTGCTCAGTATAGTGTTTATATATATTGAAAAAAAAAAGAAACACTGCTTTTTCAGTAATAATGTTTCGCGTAATTACACGAAATACAGCTAAATCATTTTCTCGTGCATAGTCGCATATATTATGATCAAAATTATATGTCAGACATCCAATGAAATATGTGTATCTTTAGTAAGTTGGTATAGTGTTAATATCTTCTGAGGAAAAATTATCAACTTTTATCAATTTAGTGAAAAATATGTTACCAAGTTTAGTCTTTTCAGTAATATGTGTATCATTTGCAAGACGGTATATTCTTATTAAAATGTGTTTTCTCTGTAGATGTTGATGTGCAATTTTAAAACAGGCACGTGCAATTTCAGTTCCCTAATTTTTAAACATGTCAGTTTCATATATGTCTTAACATTCAATTATTTTTTAGGGTTTGCACTGACGGGTATAAAAGAGTCAATAAAATTTAAAATGCACCAAATTTTACCAATTTATACTATAATTATTTAATATTTAAAACCAAATAAAAGTGATTTTAGAATAAAAACATAAATGCTCCGAACTTTTCAAAGAATCTGCCTTGAATCGGTCTTGTAGCTAATATCAATACATGACAAAGTTTATTATTTAACTGAAAACCATGTGACATACATTTTTTTTCTTCAAAGTAAACCCGAATGGAGAAGATATCTACTCTTATTTTGGTCATTCACGTAAGCGAAGAATATTTCCGTCAGAAATCGTATTACAGAAATAATTTTAATAAACTTCTCTCAGTTTTGTTCATTTTATGTTCAATCTGATTGAATGGGTTGTGCATCTTACAAAAATAATAAAAAAAAGTAGTTTCTAATAGAGAGGTTTCGGAAATTCATTTACGAATGCGCAAATTTTCGCGTGCTCTCATGGAAATTCAAACTCGTATAAAAACGTTTTACGCGGATGTATAGTACTTTTCTATTGAAAGATTAATTATTCATATTATATATACGAATGAATGCTGCCATAAGTCCTGCAAAAACACCATTTATTAAAATAAAAAAAAGCTACGGCTGCATTTCGGTAATGGAAATTTCCCGCAGGTTCACAATTCCAATTTCGTATAAAACATTCTGCGCGAATGTGTTTTATTTATTCTATAAACGTTATCGAAAACTTTGAATGAAACATATTTAGAAGTATCTTGGATAAAAGGACAAAGTATTTCTCACCAGCGTTTCCCGAAAATGAATACTAGATCTACAAGAGAAAACAATCAGCTCTCGTGAAATATATTACGTAAATATTGTAAGAGTAAAAGTAGCATCGGTAACAACAATACAATACAAATTTATTCAAAGTCGGTACATATATATAAACAGGAAAACATTAGCTATATATAGCTATTTACTGACAACATTACATTGAATTGAAAAAAAATGTTGTGTAAGTCAGTTACTTACCTCTTAGATCGGTGTTCATGAATTGAAAATACCCGCGCTCGTGCGGTAACACCTCGAGCGCTTTGCGCTCTCGGTGTCACGATTCGCACGAGCGCGGGTATTTTCAATTCATGAACCCTGCACGAGCGCGGGTATTTCAATTCATGAACACCTCCTACTCGGTTAGTAACCTACACTTACATATGATCGAATTCTTTTAAAAACAATCAGGTTATGGAAAGTGTATTCCGATCATGTCCATCATGTATAGCTTATTTGTCTGTCCTTTTAATTTAAAAGGTATACCGGCTCATAATTATAAAGTCGGCAGTGTCCTTAAAATTAACTTTATATGAATTACTTTGTATTTAAAAAAGCTGAAAATTTAATTAATTTTACGTCACAAAAATATACAGGTCATGTATTCCAGTAGCTCGATTCTGTTTATTTAATGCTGGCCGTAGTGCACAGTGGCTGTGTATTGCGCCTGGCAGGTGGTCATAAAGATAGGCGGAACCGTTGGCTATTTAACTGACATCGTTACTGACCAATCAGCTATCACCAATAAAAAATTACGTTCTGAAGGCGTTTCCCTGAGTGGTGCATTAAAGGCAAAGAAAATCTCCTATATAAGTGCCCCCCCCCCCCCCCCCAAATACCAGACTTTTTAATCCCCAATATACAAGATCCTGTCTGGTCCAGTCTGATAAGGGTCCATAAAACCCCTGTAGACTTGACATGTAGCCTAGTTATTGTCAGAGAATCATAAATTTTATTGCCTACAGGTAAATTGGTTATTTCCTGTGTTTTGCATTTTATTAATTGAAATGCTGTTGTTTTTTTTAAGTCTTTTTTTTTAGCATGTACACAAAATTATTTTAATTGATAAGATACTAATTTTGATTGCTCAGTCATGTTGAGTAATGTCCTGGCCAATTAAATTATAACTCTTATAACAAAGCATTTCTCACTATAAAATAATTATTCAAAACTTAATAAGAGAAATTACAAGTTTGTTTATTCAATGATTATGATCTTTTTATCAAAGGTAACAAAATAAAAAGGAAAAAAAAAGGATAATTGCTGGATTTTATTAGAAATTAAAGAAGCGTTCAGTTGCATTTTTAATAGATAAAGAAGGTATATAGACAGAAGGATGTTATATATTAAAAATGCTTAATTCCTCTTGTGTTGTCTAAATAATGTTAACTTTCTTTTATGTATAATAAAATCCAGCAATAAAGATATATCAATGTTCAAAATACACAATAATTTATTACTTCTAAAAGCTATGTGCCTGAATGCATTTTTTATATTTTTGATAATAAAAAACAGCAATAATGAGTTGTAATTGTTAAAAAAACTTACTTTATTAAAAATATGATAAAACACTGTTGTATCTGATCACTTTGTTTATTTAGCCCTAATTCAATCAAACTTTCTAAACTCGTTATAAAGGTGAGAACTGATTTGCTATAAAGGTAAGAAATATCACCTGCAATTTATTTACTGCACAGTAGCTATACAGTAGCTTATTATGATAAACAGAAGCAAGTCTACCAATGGTCCTGACTTGTGTATTGGCCCTTATCGCCAATACGCAGAGCTTATCATCTCCATAGACCACATACCAGGCATACCAGAATCAGTGTCTTTAAAAAAAATATATATGTAACTTAATCACATCTAAATTTGGAATGCATATTTTGGATTGATTTGAATTTATGTAAATTACTATCAAACTGCAATCTAAATTTCTTTACTTTCAATTTACTTTGCATTTAATTTTTGATGAAATTCTTATATTTCCTTTGTATTTCAGTTGCTGTAAAATGTTATAAAATTTCTGATATGATTGTAACTTTAGGACAATAATTCGGATGATTTATACGAAGTTAGTGCTTCTCCTTGCAAGTAAACTTTGAAAGCCACTAATTAGATTTCACACAATGACCAAGGGTTTTCTATAAATGTATAGGTTATGTTTAAGTCCCGACCCTAAGGGTCGTCGGGGTCGAACATTGGTGCTATGTTCAAAGGCGAGAAAAGCGCCAAAATACATCTTATTTGTCTAAAAAAAAAATCTGTTGTACATCAACTTAGAATCAGAAGTAGCAGGCTTTTGTGCATAACTAATATTTCTATGGAAATGAATACTTTTGTGTAAGTTGTGTCCCTCTGTATGATCTGTAGACTTGTTTAATAGTAATGTAAGTAAACATTTCTTTCGTATGCAAATAATACATAGATCAATCTTTTATTCCTTCATAAGAAGAGAAGCATATATTAATACAAATATTATCACAATCACATGCAAGATATAATTCGTTAACTATTTGAAATATACACATTGATGGTGAAATTTCGTTTCGGATGTTATCAACAAACGATCGTGATATACATATTTAATATTTAATTTTTTCATACCTTTCCTCCACAGACGCAAGATACTTTAGTGAAATAGCTTTAAAATTAAATCAAGTTATTGTCTAAACAGATACATAATTCATATATAATAATTCATACGGTTCCGTCGTAGGAACCTCTCATGATGTACTATTTTCCTTTAAAATATGTCAATGAGGGGTGGAATATGTCTTTATTACCTTATGTCCGATTTTATTAAAATAATACGTTGTTGGATCATGAGAACAAGCCAGTACATGATACCTTGTTTGAAAGAACAAATCAGTACCTAAGTAAAAGAAATAGGCCAGGTGAGTTCGAAAAAGAATCAAATCGCAACCTTCTTTAAAAAGTCGTGATTGCGTTGTATCACTATTACGAGTATAAATGAAAGAATTGACATTATCAGCCAACCGCTGTTTAAACATTAACATCCTTTCTTTTTGGAAGCTGATCACATCATTTATATACTTAGAACTTGAATGAAATATATTATAACCTCAACCATTTTAGAGACGGTCACTGGTCTACAGATATGAAATAATTTCAAGCTCTTAAGCATGTATTTTCATTTGGTTTAAAACATTTTGCTTACAATTCCATGAAAATTTAACATAGCTACTGACACGAAAATAAAATGCATGTAAAGACGCGGTCAGTAGCAAAGAAGCATCATTGAAGGCACGTGCAATTTTCCCGCCAAAATAATTGAAGAAACGTAGAAGATGGCCTGATATTACGAAATATAACACAAAAAACAACGTACTGAATTTGCTGTTAACAGTCATGGATTACACGATATTTTAGTACATTTTAATCGCGTTTTCGTTAAGGCTGGCTCTTTACAACTTACTCCCACGTGCAACCAAATATTCGGACAATTTTGTCGGTCAGTGTAGGAAAATGTATAGAAGATCTATGTCGAGCTAGCATATTTTCTACGGAAATACGGTTTTGGAAAAAAAATCATATTGAGCCAAGGGCATTTTTATTCTAAAACTTGCACGTATCATGTCCCGACGCCGACAAGGCTTTCAATTGCTATCTAACTTTACTGTTGGTGATTTAAATGAATGGAGTGATCCTGCTCCGTTGCATTTTTCATTGTATTGTACATTCACAGATGTTTGATATAAATGGGACAGTACACAAAGAGATGAATTTTGTTCACGGATTATTTCAAAACTTCCTATTTTTGATAACATCGTTGAAAATATTGACTGGATAAAATTCGAGGGATCAGAGCGAAACTAGTCTAAGTGTATATAGAAATAGAAGCAAACAGACTAGTTTCGCTCTAAGCCCTCGAAACAGAATGTCAGCAAACTTTGGCCAATATTTATAGCCGTTACTCAAACTCACACTTGACTCAAACTTGGGTAAGTACCATACACGTAGACCTCAAGCAGAATGGAGTTCGAAAGTCATATTCATAAATTCCACTCAATTTAAACTTTCGGAAGGTCAGCTCGGGAATTTGCTGTTTTTACTACTTTTTATGATGAAAATCGAAAAGCGTTTGTCACGCTTTTACTCAAGGTAAACTGTCTCGATTATAAATATCTATATTTTGAAGTCATTATTCACTACTTCAGCTATAGCACTATTGGTTACGACGATGGGAAAATGTCTTTATTGTCGCGGAAGTTCCGAGTTTGATTCCCGACGCGGTCGTCTTTTTTCTTGATTTGGAATTTTTTAAATATTTTAGAAACAAAGATTCTTATGCTAATGTTCATGATATGACCAAAACTTCTATTTGAAAGAAAGATTTTTTTAGCCAAATCTGGAGGCATGCTGCTTAAATGCATTGTAAACGCCACGTGCATGGCGGGAAAATGAAAAAAATCAGTTTTATAGACATCTACTCAAGTGCGAAATACAGAAAATAATCGGTGGCATGATGACATCTAGATTGACATCATTCTTTCGGTGACCATCAACGCTCTCAATGAAATTTAAAGCATGATCAAGACAGCAATTCCCTTGTTTTACCTCTGAGGATACTTACGATAAATTTGAAATGAGATTGCTTGTGCCGTTTGTGAAAACAATTACGTTGTGGACACGTTATTAGCATTTTGGCGGGAAAGAATCACGTGCATTCCATGACGGATATTGTGTCTGCGGAAGGGCTATTCCAGTCTCTTTTGGGGTCCAAAAAAAATCAAAAGCGGGAACTAACATTTCCTGTTCCTTTCTGATACTGAGAATAATATTGTTATTCATTCAAAAACATCTCTCCCAATTAAATTCGCAGGCGCTGCCACCGAAAACGTGATGGATGCCGCCATTATTCGATGTCACCGCACAAAATTCATCAATATATGTATGTTGATATAAAAATAGCCCAGAATCTCATGTTTCACAACATGAATTACAGAAAATTAAAATCCTTAAAATGAATGTTATCTCTCGTTGTGCTTATCATCCCAAACAGTGCTATACTGGGTATACCAATTACCGGGATATACATATTACCGTGAATGTCCCGTTTTGACACTTAACATGAAAATTGCTTTACAATTTTTTTTTCATTATTCATGCTCAATGTGCTTAGATTTTTAGCAAAACTATTTTTGAAAATTGGAGTGTCTTTCTTTTTATTTCTCACTGATCCCAGAAATTAAGGAATTTAGCTAAGTGACTGGTCATTATGGTTAATCTTTGCAAGTTTTCTCTGCAAATTTTCAATGACATTGCTTATTTCTGCCATATCTGTTTCATATTTAGTTTGGCCCATTGTAAAATAGAAATGCTTTCTTTGTCTTAGATCAATTTAACAACTTCTTTAGATTAAAAGTTGAAATTCACGGTAATAGGTATATGCAAGAAAATGCTAAAATTCCCCACCTCTGTTCTTTGAATGACAATAGTGGAACTTTTACCTGAGGTTTTGACTATTTTTTGGCCAAAAGTCTAAAGCTAAAATATAAATTAATTAAACAGAATAAAATTTATCTTTTCATACAATCATTTTGTTATAAATAGAGTCCACTGAATATAAGACTCACGGTAATTGGTATACCCAGTATAACAGTAAAGCGTTAATATAATTTATCAATAATGATAAAGATTTTCTTTTCATTTTTTCCCTAGAGTTTTGAAGTAAATGAAATTAAGAAAATAGATTTCCAAATGGGGAAATTTGTAAATATCACAGTCGATTCTTCTTACGTACAGCACCTATGTAAGAATACTTGACCGTGATATTTACAAATATTGAGCGATTTCAATTCAACGCCGATTTTTCTAGTTAATTATCGTTATAATACATCAAAATGATATATTTATGTTGAAATATATTATAAATATTCATAATCTACGAAGATTTGATCATTCCTATCAAGATTTGGGTAAGATTTGGGTAAGATTTGGGTAGATTTGGGTTTTTCGTGCTTTTTCGAACAGGCAGCGGCAACTTTCATAATTATAAATCAAAGGAATAAAATAAATAGCATCTTAAGACATTATTGGAGATTTTTCCCTTACCTTTTAGTACCTCATCCTGTCAATTTGTTGCTGTCAATTTTGTCATTTTATTTTTTTTTTTGTACTTGGCGCTAATTCTCTAAAACCTAATCGAACGAATTATTTGTTTTTCCTTTGAGAAAACGAGCCGGTAATATAAGCAAATTAAACAACCTAAATTTACATGAAAATAAATCATATTTTAGTTGCTACTTGTCTTTCATTTTTACTATGCAATGATGTATTTCTTATATTTTTATCATTAAATTATTTCGCCAAATTTGCAGATGATAAACCCCGTGCCCCAGCATCACGTACGGTTATAGGCTGAACACCACTAAATCCAGCTGTTCTTTATTTCATATAAAATCCACTCACTTCATAACGGTTTTTCGACATTTTCTAGCATATCAGATTTTCAGAGACTTATATTCCCATAAAGAACTAGATCGCTACTTTAGAAAAACAAAAAGAAAAGGGGGTGTTAACTTTTATATAAGAAAACTACAGTTCGTTAAATACAATCCGCTGAATTTACTACTTTTCGCTTCTTTCAGTTTCTCTTTTCGTGACATTAAATTCTTACGCCGCCATTTTTATCTAGCATGCGATAGGAACATGCCGATTTCAATAGAATGCAAAGTGATACATACTGAAACGCGGTAGGGTAAAAGTAAGCACGTTGCTGCCGAGAAAATACACTAGGAAAGGAAAAAAGATTAGTACTATTTATATTTGGACTACTTGTGACTAGACCTGCGGAGGCTTACATTCTATTTGGTAGTGATCAGCCTATAAGAGAAACTTTTTGTTTGATTTTTCCATGAACTTGCATTCATTCTCAAGGTACACCTATTTTACAATGATTCTGCTTAGTTTTGGTGCAAAATATTGAGAAAATATAGAGAAATGACATTTCATTACAGGTCACCCCCATCCCCAAAAATATGCAAAATTTAGCCCTGTGCAAGCAATATTTCAATTTATTTTACCTTATTCGTGGAATTCACATTTAACATCCATTTAATCGTTACGATGTTTGTCATTTTCATTCAGAAACATGCTAATTTCAATATTATTTAGACAACTGAAGTGCTAAAATGTGAGAAAAGACATTTACTAGGTCCTAAAACGAACCAAAATAGTGCCACCTGGTCGAAAATTCGATCTAAATTCCAAAAACACAAGAAATTTAAGCGTTTTCAGTCATTTGTTACCGTTTTACATCATAAAGAATAGATTAATGGCATTTCCATTCATTTTCGAGGGGTTTCAGAAAATACCATGTATTGCCCCTTATAGGCTGAACACCACTAAATCCAGCTGTTCTTTATTTCATATAAAATCCACTCACTTCATAACGGTTTTTCGACATTTCTAGCATATCAGATTTTCAGAGACTTATATTCCCATAAAGAACTAGATCGCTACTTTAGAAAAACAAAAAGAAAAGGGGGTGTTAACTTTTATATAAGAAAACTACAGTTCGTTAAATACAATCCGCTGAATTTACTACTTTTCGCTTCTTTCAGTTTCTCTTTTCGTGACATTAAATTCTTACGCCGCCATTTTTATCTAGCATGCGATAGGAACATGCCGATTTCAATAGAATGCAAAGTGATACATACTGAAACGCGGTAGGGTAAAAGTAAGCACGTTGCTGCCGAGAAAATACACTAGGAAAGGAAAAAAGATTAGTACTATTTATATTTGGACTACTTGTGACTAGACCTGCGGAGGCTTACATTCTATTTGGTAGTGATCAGCCTATAATAACGACCATTGTTGTTGTTATTGTTCTTGAATCTTGACCGCCTTCGTGGGCGAACCTCCTCTTGGAGTTGAACGTATGTGCACTGTACACAGAGTGAGTCTATTTACGTCGACAATACTAGTAGAATCACTGAAATCAGTATTTTATATACAACATTTTACTGTCTGTAAGTCTCTGTATCTCGATGTTAAGGTTTGTTAGCTGAACATTTGTCCCACTAATGCCGTTTTCACGATTTTACACACTTGATCATTCTGTATCTAGCACTATGAAGGGCATAAAATAGCCTTCTATTATGGAATTCAATTCTGTCGATGTTTCTAGCATTAATGTTGGAAATATTTGAGCAGTCAATCAGCACACTAAGTTTTTTTGTGTATTCATGCGATTAAATCTAATACCAGTTTCATTGTACATTTTTTCCAGAGCAATGGATCCGTACGTCCTAATATTTTAGTTTGTTTCTCGATAATTGTTAATATAACTGTATTGCTCTGTTGCAAAGCGCTTTTGTGATCTCCCATGACAAATGAGAAGAAAGTCTTAGATAAATCAAGAACTGGTTATGGCAGTAATTAGGCAAAAATGACAAATATCAAACCGGGAATGTCACCTTACAAAAATGCAGCCTCGCCAAAAACGAAACCCACAGCACGCAGATGTACAAACTCACATACAAAGCAAATACACGAGGGCAAAACAAACAAATAAAGGAACACAGTGGGGCACCGCCTTGGAACAGTTAGTGGCAAAAACACACCTGGAGAGCTTAAACCGGTTAATGGTGCGCACCCAACCTCACTCTTATCCCTACCATGTTCCAAAGTCACGGGACATTGTAAATACAAATAATCCCCGCCAGGTGAATCTCTAAAAGATGCAATGGAAACAAAAGGCATGGCATGCAAAACACAACAAGAATGCGTCTGTAGGACACAGGGTGTGCCCCCACTGGTACATTTGTCACAAATCAGGGGCAATAATTCGAATGTTTGCAGTGTTAAGGGGGTATAGCCTCAACAAACATTTTATGAAAAGGATTCATTCTTCTAGGCCATATACTTCTTGAGCAATGAGCATCACAAACAAAAAAAAATCCACTATTTTGGCTATTTCAAGGGCTATTACTCTGTAATAAGCGCTGAGATTCCAAAGAAAAATGCCAAGTGTGCAAGGTTACATCGTGATAAAGACTCGAGCAAGGTTTCATGAATTTACATTAGATACTTTTTGAGCTAGGCACATTATTAGGTGAAAATGTGCATTTTTGACTATTTCAGGGGCCATAACTTTAAAAATAGGGGATGGAGCCAGCCAAAAAAATAAGAGGTGCGCAAGTTCATATCACGATAAAGACTCGTACAAGTTTTCATCCATTTATATCATATACTATTTGAGCTAGGTGCGTCACAATGTGAAAATGTGCATTTTTTACTATTTCAGGGGCAATAACTTTAAAAATAGGGGGCGGAGGCAGTCAAGAAATAGGAGGTGCGCAAGTTCATATCATGATAAAGACTCATGCAAGGTTTAATCAATTTATATGAAATACTTTTTGAGTTAGGCGCATCACAAGGTGAAAATGTGCATTTTTGACTATTTCAGGGGCCATAACTCTGGAAATAGGGGGCGGACCCACATGAAAAATAGGAGATGTGCAAGTTCATATCATGATTAAGACTTATGCAAGGTTTAATTAATATATATTAAATACTTTTTGAGCTAGGCACGTCACAAGGTGAAAATGTGTATTTTTGACTATTTCAGGGACCATAACTCTAGAAATAAGGGGCGGAGCCAGATGAAAAATAGAAGATGCACAAGTTTATATTATGATTAAGACTCATGCAAGGTTTCATGAATCTATATCAGATACTTTTCAGCTAGGCGTGTCGCAAGGTGAAAATGTGCATTTTTACCATTTCAGGGGCCATAACTCTGGAAATAGGGGGTGGAGCCAGACGAAAAATAGGAGATGCGCAAGTTCATATCATAATAAAGACTCATGCAAGGTTTCATCAATTTATACCAAATACTTTTTGATCTAGGCGTGACACGAACTTCGGATGGACGGACGGACGGACGGACGCACGCACGCACGCACGCACGGACGGACGGACGCACGGATGGACAAGACCAAATCTATATGCCCCCACCACTCATGGGGGGCACAAAAATGCTCCTATATAATTACATATGTATATAAAAAGCAAACATTAAGAACCAAAAACGTATGTACTAAAAAAATAAACAAGGAAGAATATCCAACATGGAAAGCCACGTTCTAAAAACGCAGTCTCCCCAAACGCAAACCCAATGCCTTTGTAGAAGAAAGAGTATCAAGAGAAACACCATTAAGAGACCGACGAAACAGGCCAGACTTGTAACATGTGTTCCAGTTTTGCTAAATCGCGGACTAGAGATTGTGTACGGTAGCATGCATTGCCCGGTCACTACCGTCCATGAAAAAACTCTGTTACATTTTCATTTTTTTTGTCATGTTGGGCAACATGGGGTTTCTACTCTTCTGTTTTAGGAAACGAAGAGCTCTCTTCATGAAAAAAGTTTGTGATAAGATCAAAATTCGAACAACAAATTATGTTGCTGAACTGATTCGCCTTTTGCAAAACTGAACATGCCTAACAATAGCCCATTCTTTCCCTCGATTTTTTACTTCTAAGTAGGTTCACAATGTTTTAATGGGCCCTTAAAAGTTAGGCTCTTGGTGCTCTGACTTCAGACAAGTTGTTGAGTACATTAGTGTAATTATACCTTAGATTTACCTTAATTTTATGTTTTACTTAATTAATCTGGTATTTTTGCGCTAATGTTAGAGCCTTTCTCAGCGGGGGTATTATTTACATTGTGTTGTCTAACTTGTTGAAAATAAGGTAAGTGCGAGGTTGGCATGCCCCTATTTTCAACTGGTTTTCTGTCTGTCTTATATTGTCTGTTGCGTATGTTTTCTTGTTTGTTGTAAGCGTTTTTCCTCCTCCTCCTCACCTTCCCCCCTCTTCCCCCCTCCTTTCCCCTTGCATTTGCGCTCCTTTTTGCATCCCCACCCACTTCACCTCGAGTTAGTTTTCGTGGCTCCCCTTATTTTGGCTGCCGGAATCCTAAGGCTGTACACGATTGTTTTTTCCTGCTTATAGGGGTGCGTTTGTGTGCCTGTGAGTCTAAAGCGGTGCCCCACTGTGTTCTTGTATCTTACTTGTCTGTGTCCCACTGTGTTCCTTTGTTTGTTTGTTTTGTTCAATGTGCGAGTGTGCGTGTGTGTGTTTGTTTGTTTGTGGTGTGCACGTCTGCGTGCTGTGGGTTTCGTTTTGGGGAGGCTGCGTTTTTGGTACGTTGCATTCCCTATTTGGTATTTGTCTTTGTTTTTTTCTATGTTAGCAAGTTGGATGTGGTTGTGTGTTTATTTTTGGTACATGAATGTCTGCGCTATTGTGGTTCACGTTGTAGTGTAACTGATTAAGGAACGTAGCATTCCCTTTGTATATTCATCCTTGTTCTACTTTCCCTTTCAATCCCCCCCCCCTCCTCCACCTTTTTACCCCTTACCACTTCCACCCCCTCTATCGATATTTGGCATAAATTTATATGTACTTGTTGGATTTTTGAAGCAACCCGTCTGTAATATTTTTCCATTACAGCTTCTTTTTGTTATGGGCCTACTTTGCAAATGCGTGGCTCTGAGGCTGTGTTTGGTGCTCTATTCTTCCGAGAAATCTACCCTTACCTATTATCTTTAGTTTCTTCTACTAATATGTTTTGTCGTTTGAGATTAAAAATATCTAGGTCCTTAGAAGCAGTGCTAGATTACCGACAATTTGTTACATAAATGCAATGGTGTGGTGTAGAAGGGGGGATATAACTTTAATAGTCTTAAAGTTACTTGTATCCTCAGTTTTATCGCCTAAATTTGACTTCAATGTGTCGTTTGTTTGTTTAACCTCTTGTAACATCGCCTTTCCTCCCTGTTTTTGGTGTATGTTCAACTTCTATGACAGTTTTCCTGCTTCTTCTGTATTTTCAACTTCATATGTTGTGTAGCTCATGTAATTAACTACTTCCAATCACTTCTTGGTCTTTTCTTATAGCACCTTAATAATTAAATAGAAAAAGTGGAAACAACACAGGTCGCTCAACACGACAAAAATGAAAATGTTGCAGGCTCGGTTTGACTCAGTCAAACAAAGTCTGCTATTATTCTTCTTGGTTGCATTCTGTGCTTCCAAAGGATCTTTTTACAGATTTTATTGATTGAGCCAGTGTACCTCACTATTACCTCTGCCATTTCGTTTTTCTTCCATAAACCCTAACGCCAGATATTGTTCTTTCAATTTCAAAGCCATGGAAAATACAAGACTAGCTGGTAGAATAAAAAAGTGGAAAACCATAGGTCGCCCAACACGACATAAACGCAAATGTTGCAGGTTCGGTTCATGGACGGTAATAGAAATATGTACAAGCTACCGTCCAAGCCCTCCAGCCCCGGGTTGAGCAGACCTCAACATTTACACATGTTATAAGAGAAAGAATACAATTTAGAGACATCCACATGTAAGTTCAGGGAATTTGATTGGGTATGTACTGTCATAAAAAAGAACATAGAATATCCAGCAGGAAAATTCACATTCAAAGAACGCAGCCGCCCATACATCAGTATATTAAATTGTTATATTTTGATCTCTTCAGATCGTTCGACACGACATATTATATTATATAATGTATTATATTTCGGCTTGGGAGGTTCCAATACTCTCACTTAGATTGTTTTGAGTATTGTTTAATCACCCCTTGGAAGTGGTGCCTCTTTTTAAAAATTTTGTCTTTTGACAGTTTATGTGATAAGCAGGGGCTCTATAACCTCAGATCCCCTCTCTAAATTCCACTATGTGTAGACCTGCCCATTATTTTCTCCTTTTAGGACAAACCCATTATTTTAACTGGGGACCTTACGCCGGTTTTCGTGAAACTGCACACTGTATATCATTAAAGGTTCCGTGTACACCGCCGTATGAATACATCTGTGGCTGTCGCTAAGTTATATTTTGGTATATGTGTAAATGTTGATTTCTGCTCAGCCCGGGGCTAGAGACGTGGACAGTTGCATTTCCAGTACCGTCAATGAATAGACTCAATCTAACCAACATTTTCATTTATGTCATGTTAGGCGACCTGTGGGTTTCCACTTTGTCTGTCTTGATACCTTTCTTTTAACTAAAAACGTTGTCAAAATATATACAAATGTAAAAGATTTAAAGGTATTGATATATGATATAACACGATTCTTCAAGGACGTCTAAAATGGAGGGAGTGTATGTGGTATTGTTAAGTTTAAGGGTGCACTTATACTGCTTTGCTATACGAGTTAGCATTGATAACGACGTGGTAGTTTCCGCATTATGTATGAGTACCGGATTCGATTCCCGGTCAGAGCTGAAATATGTTCAGTCTGTTACAATTAAGTTTGTTAATAAGCTACTATTAAAACCACTTATTTATACAAATATGTGGTTGACTAACTTTCTAATAAACAATGCCGCCTGATTATTGGCACCATCCTCTGAAAATCTTTAGCCCAAACTGTGCTAATGAAGACAGAAATCTCCTGGCTCACTGCCTAGACATAGATTTTTAATTATGTGTTTATAGTCGGAAAATCATCTAATCATAAAAACTGCATGTACTCCATAATCCCAAAGAACCAGTTATAAAATCTGGAAAGTAGATTCATCGGAAGCTCCGAGAACAAGGCAAACAGTGAAAATTGCAGACTCGGTTTGATTGAGTCTGTTCGTGAGCAGTAAAGGAAAATGCAACATTGCCCATGCCCTATGTTTAGAAAAAATGATGTTGTTTTCATGGCTAATAAGTTTATCATTTGATATCGTCTATCGTGAGTGTGTGTGTGTGTGTGTGTGTGTGTGCGTGTGCGTGTGCGTGTGCGTGTGCGTGGGGGAGGGGGTGCATGTTCACCTGCTGTGAGTGCTGTGAGTTGCGCTCTTGGGAGGCAAAGTTTCTGGAACGTGGTGATTTCATTCTTGTTCTTCAAAAGAAGAGAAAAAGTGGAAACTCCACAGGTCGCTCAACACGACAAAAAGTAAAAATGTTGCAGGCTTGGTTTGACTGAGCCTGTTCATTGACGGTAGTGGAAAACATGCTACTGTCCACGCCCTCTAGCCCCGAGGTGAGCAATGTTACAAGTGCTAAAAATAATTTAGAGACATTCGCAGAAAAACAAGGAAGAATACCCAACAGGGAAAGCCGCGTTCTAAAAACGCAGCCTCCCCAAACGCGCACACGATCATTCACACGCACACCACACACACAAAGCAAACATTCAAGGACAAAACAAACAAACAAAGGAATTCAGTGGGGCACCGCCTTGGAACGGTCAGTGGCAAAACCACCACTGGGGAGTTTAAACCGGTTTATGGTGCACCTAACCTCACTCTTACCCCCACCATGTTCCAAAGTCACAGGACAGTGTTAATAAAAGTTATCCCAGTCAGGTGAAACCCTAACATACGCAAAGGCAACAGAAGGCATGTAATGTAAAACACAAAAGTTCTCTTGTATATATATATATATATAAATATAATCCTTAAGAACCTAAAACGCATATACTCAATGCCTTTGCAGAAGACAGAGCAACAAGGGAAACACCCTTAAGGGCCCGACGAAACAGGCCAGAAGACGGAAATCAAAATAGCTAGAATCCTCCACCTGTTCCATCAGACACAATCAAAGAGGAAAGCGTAGTGTCCAACTGTAAAAGGGCTGAACACCAAACATGCGGTGTGTCTCAAAACAGTTGGGTCATAACCTCTTTTAATAAAACGTTTAATGACTGTACTAAATACAATTGGAAAATTGCCATGACCCAAAATCTTACGAAGTTTGTAAACCACATCCCCATAAAAAAACACGTTCCCAGAATGCGGACCAAAAATTAAGACCCAACAGCGGCATGAATTTGCATATGTAACCGATAGACAAAGTTAAAGAAATAGACAACTTTAAATGCGTAGACATACGATTTGATATTATATAAAGAGGCATGTGACATTATGCAACAAACTGATTTACTGAATAATAATCCTGTATAAGTTTATCAAATTATATTTATATTTTGTTAATGTAGTCTTGACATATTTGAAATTAAAGTTTCTGTGACATTTTGAAGATATCACTTGACCAAATAATGTTCATTGATTGGTCCAGGTGTCTCTTGAACTCTTAAATAATCCAATGCTACGGACATATAGCAAAGCACAGGCAAAACTTTGATAAGAAACGTGGACATAGAGATGTATTAGGTAATCTGACAACTTTCAATAAAATATATTTCACCTTTTCAATCACACCAGTCACTTGTATTAATAAAGTTTCATTAGTACATTTATCTTTAAATTAAATTATTTTTTATAAATTCTAGTACCTCTGATTCGCATAATTCTCTAGCAAGCATAATTCTTTCTGTCTCGTTTACAAATTGCATGACTTTTTTTTTCAATTCCACACACGTTTATAGTCAATATAATTCTTTCAAAGTTTATTTTGTGACAATTTCTAACAAATATATATTTCCTCTCGATGTAGATAATATCAATTCCTTCAATTTCTAACAAATATATATTTCTCTCTCGATGTAGATAATATCAATTTCTTCAAATTATCATCAGTTCTAAAATCTTTTTACAGTTTATCTTTCCTTTTTTTAAAATTCTCTTCAGTCATATATCAAGTTCATCTATCTTTCTATCAAATGTTCACTTCAATTCAACATTCTCAAAGTCAGTAGTTTTAAAAATAAGAAATAGTCTACAGTCCAGTTCTACTGCATATATGGAACATTTAGAAATAAATTAGATTTAGTTCATTATTTTTAATTGGGGATCATACGCCGCTTATCATGGAATTACACGCTAGTGTATCATTGAAAAAAATCAAGGACAAATATCAAACATTGAAGGCTCCATGTGCACCGCCGTATGAACACATCTGCGTATGTCTCTAAATTGTTTTTTTTTGTACTTGTAACATGAGGATTTTAGAGCACGTCCGAAATGTTAATAAAAAAGAGTGAAAGTAAGTTATAGTATCAGGAAATAAATATTGTCATGTACAGTGAGACTTGATTGAAAGTATTCCAGTCAGTTATAAAAAATGTTTGGTAATAGATAAAAGCATTTAACACTTTACTTCAACTGAATCTTTACTATAGCCCCACTGTGTTCGTTTATTTGTTTGTTTTGTCCTTGTGTGTTTGCTTTGTATGTACGTGTGTGTGTTTGAAGTGTGCACATCTGCGTGCTGTGGGTTTCGTTTTGGGGAGGCTGCATTTTTGGAACGTGGCATTCTTTGTTTGATATTTATTCTTGTTCTGTTTTTAATAGGTCAGTGTTAGGTAGGATTGGTCATGAAATGTAATATTATGTGGGAAAAATAAATACTTGTGATAATAAAAGGTAACATGCGCAGCTGTCTAAGTAATAGTTGATGCATATGCTTCATTAGTCTGATTGGTGTTTGCATGTAAAATTGAGGCTGATTGCTACCAGTTAGAGGTAGATTTTGTAAAACAATATGAGTCTAAGTCTTATTGCCGGTGTTCTAAAGACCAGATCTTCATGCATGTCTTTACCACTCGAAAGAGAAAATAATTATACGCTTCACCGATGCGCGACTCTGAACCATTTCAACCTTGTTATTATTTGTCTTGCAATAAGGTCTCCCGATGGTAGAAGCGTATTCAAGGTGGAGTCGGGCCTATGCCTTGTATGCCAGTTCTTTTACTTTTTCATAGTCTGCGGTGATGTTTCATTTTATGAATACAATAGTTTTATAAGTATTTGTTGTTATTCTTGAACTGTATTATAGTTTATGTCCGAAGAGAGATCTAGCCCAAGATATTTTTCATGAGGGACAGCTTCTAAGACTTGGTCATAAAGGCAGTATTTATTTTTAATGACAGTTTTATCTCTAGTAATGTGTAAGAATTTGCATTTTGAAGAGTTAATTTCAAGTCCCATGTTTCTCCCAGATCTTGTCGAGGTCTTACTGCAAGAATTTTGAATATGAGATTTAGTTAATAATAATTAAGGTAATCCGCAGTACGTATCATCGACACAAAGTCGAACTTTGAAACTGGGGAAAGAGGAAAGAAGCTGATATGCATAATTAGAAAGCAGAAGAAGCCAAAAAAAAATGAACTTAAATCATACACTACAATTTGGGACCTCATTTTTAGCTGATTTTGCAGTTTGCACGTTTGACTGAAAATATTTTTCTTGCCCACTTTTCTTTTGAATTTTATTCAGCACTGACAATATTCTTCAAGAAAATGTAAGTTTATACAGACAATTAAAATGGGTCCTGATGTGTGATGCGGCCATTGGAAATATGTAAATTTTATATAGAATATCGAAGAACAGCTATTTAGTGTGTTGTAACCTTATTGAAATTACCAATACCTGTGTACGGTAAAGAGAACGGCATAAAAATCTGGTAGGATTATTGTTAGACGTGAGGTCAAGGTCATTCCTAAAACGTGCTTTTGAAACTGTCAAAAATGTCTCAAATTTTGCGTGTTGCTGGGCGATTTACTGTGTCGTCGATTAGAAGTATAGAGAGACACACCGTTTGTGAGTCTTGTCTTCTTCTAAGGAATGGTATGTCAAGTTAACCAGTAAATTTAGCCAGTGACTTGCCTTTCTGGCCCAATCTTGAGCATTGCTACAGAAATGTTTTGCTTTGCATTTTACATCTGTTGGTAGGGTCGCAAGACATAAGTCTTCTATCAGCCACTCGTGGATTTGAACCCAATTCTGTTCCTTATGGGTGGTATACTTGGCATTTCCCTTGTACGTATTGAGTTTGCTCTTGAAAATGTTGATCAATGGTGCACAAACAATTGACCATATCGACATTAAGGATAAATCCCGTTTTCCGGTATTTCCGTAAATAGGGGGCAAGATACAAGATACAAGATACAAGAATCTTTATTTTGAGTCGGATGTTTTAACAATATAACATTAGCATTAGTAATAAGCTATTTGCCGACTATTTAACAAAGACATAAGAAGCAAATAAATATAACAAACAGCCTGTAACTAAAAGATTAAGTTATGATTATAAAATACATATACATATTTAAAACATTACATATGGTTTTAAAAAACAAACAATGACAAGCAAAGTAAGGGTCCAAAGTAAGATAATATACTATTAAAATTAATCATTTTCGACACTATTTCCATATACATATCTACACGTACACCCATACACATACATACGCATGCACATATATACATTACATAACATACATATACATATTTACGAGCATACATACATGTATGCACTTGCCCACACATATAATAAGTATACACATATAATCTAAAAGCACATGAAATATAGCACATTTAAGCACATTTAAAGCACATTTAAAATTTTAAAAATCTGTGGGAGAGCTGCTGATCCTGACCAATGGCCTAAAAACTGCTATAAAACTACATGTAAATAAGAAACTGAAATTGCAAAACCAGCACAAAAGTGCGACAGGGAAGAAAAATAGTCTTAAGAAATCAAATATCCCCTCAAATTAGATTTGTGAAGAACTGATCAGCAACTATCTCACAGAGAGTCAAGATACAGTATAGTCCAGCGGCATGCAAACTAGCTGACAAAAGCTGGAGCTAAAGACTGAATCATTGTAAAACAAGGTTAAAAATACATAGTCTATTGGCATGCTGACTAGCTAACCAAAACTGGAACTGAAAATTGAAAAGATATAAAAATAAATAGCAACAAGAGGACTAAAAAGCAAGCAAAAAAGGAAGCATGCAATAGGGCATCAAGATGAAATGTAACTGAGGATGGGAAATACAGGGGTAAATAACTAGTGGCACATTGAACATTTGCAGCTTGGTCCGACCCATGTCCGGATCAGCCTAACAAACTCCTTGTAGTTATCTACTTGGCGTATGTTCTTTGGCAGACTGTTCCAGACCTGGGTCGCCTCAAACCGGAAAGATCTCTTACCGTAGGTAGTTGTTCTTACGTTTGGGATTTCAACTGTGTTGCTGTACCTACAAGAGTATTTAGAGTTTTTGAAAGTGACTAAATCATGTAGATATGGTGGTGAGAGGTTGTACAAACATTTAAAAGTTTCAATGGCTAAAGTTCTTAATCTGCCAAGGTGTAGTGTTGGCATATTCACTCTATTGAGGAGTTCACTGTATGATGAGTCAAAATCATTATAGACGATCCTCAAGGCTCTATGCTGTAATTTTTCTAATTTATCTGTATTTGTTTTGGCTGGCGAGATTTACCGATATAAAAACCGTGTACAATATTAGCGATTATTTTTGCCAGAAGATAAGGATTTAGGAAAGTTCTTACTTTCTCACAATGGAATACTCAACATCACTAATCTCGCGTCATCACTAATTTCGCGGTATTTGAGTTGCGCCACCTACGTGGTGTTTACCGGGGAAGTTCGTGGCCAATTTTACTCATGCTGGCGGAAAATGTTTCTACCTGCAGTTACATTGTTAAATATCTGTCAATATTTATTAAAATCGTATTTTTCACATATTTATTGCAAAAATCCATGAATTAAGCAAATATTTGCAATGTTTATAAGTTTGTCTACCAGCTGATCGGCATTTGTCCTCATTAATTATGCAAATTAAGTCCCACCTATAGGTTAGAGAACACAAAATTTTACGTAACATACCGCAGCTACACAAAATTAACGAAATATCGGTATCAGGCGAAACATCAAAACGTATTCACTCGACGGATTTTAAGGAGGAGGAAGGGATGGGGGCCCCTGACCATCTCCTTAAAATACACCCATGATACTGAGCAGTGCATTTCAACATGTTAGATAACTATCAAATAGAAAATATTAAGTAATAGTACGATTCTTAGGCTCCGCTACATTATGACCACGCCTGCGACCTTGTGATTTACTTGCAAAATATCTGGTGTGTCCGCTGCCCAGAGGATAATATTTTCGATAGTGCCAATGTAAACAGATAATATAAAACGTTTAAATTGGCATTTAATGACTTTTGAGTGTTCCTGTTAGTTTGACTTAGATAGCTTTTCAATGTTTGAATTATATTTAGTGTTTTTTAACCTATGATAGTTTGATTGACACAATTGTTGACCTATACCGCGACATTAGTGATGTGACGTCACATGATAACAATGGCCAACTATGGTTGTTGGAAGTACACATGGATGTTTCTTGAATGATATCTTATTCTTTTTCACACAGTTATTGATGCATATGACATGAAATATTGTGGTAAAGATAAGAAATACACTGTTGTGTTGTTTCTTGTTTAATGTCGTAACGTCGAATGTCAAGTACCGCGACATTACAGATGAACGGTAAAATATCCTGTTGTGTCCCCATTTCGTGACCTTTAGCTTCCATTTTTGCGCATGCGCAGTACACCTGACAAGTACTTGTTACTTTAATTACACCAAACAACAGATAAACTATTAACAGAAGTCAACAAACCCTAAAAACCCTGTAAACTGCAGCATTTGCAAAAAATCCACATACCTGATTTGTATACATGCAGTGATCTGCTTCTCCTAGAAGCTGTGTCCTCAATTCGTGACTTTTGATTGGCTGCTCATTTGGGTCAAAGTTGTTATGGTGAATACTAATTTACAGTTCAATTCCATTAATGTAATTCCTTTTCTATCAAAGTATGTGATTTCATCTCCTATTATTGCCAATTACTCAACAATTTTAGTGACTTAATGAAGATTAGTGTATAAATTTAGAGCATAAAAATAACCAAAAAATCAGGAAACGTAACCCCAACTGTTAGTGGTAAAAGTATGTTCAAATTCTAACTGTTTATAAACATTTACAGTGTTAAAATTTAGAGTTCATATTTTTTAAGTTATCTGTTTCACATTTTATTGCAATTTGGGAAAGTAACTATAAATATTTTTTTTCAAACCAACCAGTTACAATGCAGTCATAAAATGATGTTAATTGGACGTTAATTGAGCCTGGAATTTAAAAAATTGACATGTTGCCCAGTGATGGAATAGAGGTAGTGAACGTAACTGTAAATTCAGTTCTGTGTACCGGTACAAAATTTTCAAGCGCGCCTCCATGATACTGATGGCGTCTGCTAGATGGTAAAAAATAGCTGGATTTATGCAAATTTAAGGTTTATAATGGAAATTTTGGAGATATTTAGGAAAAGTTTTTAAAGGTAATCATTCTTTTAAACATTTTTAAGTGCTTTTCCCACATTTTTCTTGGTATTTAAAGTCAGCAATGCATGAGCAAAAACATGGTATAAAATTCGTTTGTCATACAGTTCAGCACGTGTTTTAAATCGGAAAAATAGTGACGTCACAAATTGAGGAGAGGGCACGAATTGGGGAAACACAAGGATACTATTCTACGACCTCGGCAACATCTCTTTTGCAAAAATAATCTGTTTACCTTAAAAAATGCGAATAATTTCACACCTTTGGTATCGAGCCACAGAAGCGGCAGTGTAGAATAAAATATAAAATTTCAAAAATAAAGTAAACTTTGAGGATATTTTTTGCTACATCTTAATTACAACAGTGTTTAATGATAATCTGCAATACTTTTTTATTCATTTTCTTTGTTTAAAACTTGAAAAAAAGGTTATTCTAAAAACTACCGCCATGTAGTGTAATGGCCGATACCCCCCTCACCGTAAAACCAGGAAAGGGCGTTTATTGGTGGTTAATACCGGAAAACGGGATTTTATCCATAATGTCGATATCAAGAATAATTTTTGAGATATAATAATTTTTGAGAGTCCATCCCATTCTGAAATAATCTGCAGAAGTGTTTGCTAATTTCCTTTTTACAGGATTTGGATTTCAGTTTAAATTCATGACTCTGGTACTAGAGTTTTCATTTAATTCAAAGAATACTAAAGTGATCTATCAGGGGTCTAGCTAGGTCCAGTTTTTTGGGAGAAGTCACTTCTCCCTCCAACTGATTTAGGGAGAAGTGAGGAGACTTTATAGAGATAGTACCTAAGTTTTTCAAATCATAGGTTTGAAGTTAAAAAGCTTTGAAATGAAGACAAATGTCCATATATTTCTCAAAAACAGAAATATAGACTCTATTTTAACTAGAAGTGTGGAGTTATGAGCATTTAATATTTTATTGTTAAAGAAATTTTTGTGATCAAGGAAATGTAACTCTTCTCGAACATGGAGAGCATAAACATCAAAGGGACATAATATAGTGAATATTTACTAAATGGGTGCATTTGGTTTAACATTCAACTTTGATCTCGATTGCTCAATACTGATCCATGATACTGTGTGCTAAAAAATTAGAACATCTGGAACAGTCTATTAACAGCAAAACTATGCTTTAGCAGAATGCAAAAAGTGAAGCCCTAACTGGGACTCGAACCCAGGACCTCTCACACTTAAGGCAGACACTCTACCACTTCACTATCACAACAGCAACTAATAACTAAGCAGTTTAATTGCCTGGATCACATTGCCTGAACTGAACAATAATCGGTGACTCCGGATTATCGGCGTATTCGCTTTGTTACCTAACGGCAATTTCCGTGTAAAGAAAAAATATAATCTAATGCTGCAAACGACATAATCGGTCAAATCTCCCCGAATTTCTCTGATGTGTTGTTCAGAGTATGAACTTACTGACTGGTAGTACCAGTGAAATATAACTTACACTGAATCTTTTATATTTGCCCTTTTAGCAGCTGTCACGGAAAAGACCGTGAGCTTTGTCCAAATATAAGTAATTATTTTACCAGTTTTGAGAAAATTTCAATTAATGGGAAATTACAGTTACAAACTAAATACCTTTCTGCAACACATGGAGTCTTTAGCATTCACTGTCAATCAGTATTATAACTAAGATCGAGTGTCATTCATACATTTCAAAGATTATGGACGGAGTCTTTTGTTTACATTTTTTATCGTAACCGGTGCATTTGTAAAAATCACTTTAGTTTGAAAAATCGAAGTATGCGAAGAGCTATGGTACGGTCTCTAGACTTTAGAGAGAAGTGGGAAGACTTTTCCTACCGCAATGCTGTTGAGTGATACGAAAGGTGGCTGTAATTTTCTTGTTTCTAAATAAAAAACATTGAAGTGACCATTCATTTTCTTAGTTAGGTCATTTCCCATACAGTGGTTATTGTTTCATTACAAAATTCTGAAAAAAGTCGTTTTCAAAATTCAAGCCGATGCTGTTAATCTAACCCGCCGATTTTTGATATCTTTATTATTAACACCGAGTCACCACCTCCTGTGTAAACTAGAAATACGTATTCAAATCAATTCATTGATGGAAAAATCAATTTAACTTAGGTAATACAACATACATGTCATTCTTTTACCATAGATAACAAATAGCTGTGTACAATATTCCATTTAATCGCATGGTTAATCAGCAGTTTCTTTATAAAAACATTTTTTGCACTCGAACATGTTGACAATTAAACCCAAAATGTCAAAGACGTAACCGCGGCGCTAATTGGCTAAACACAATCGACTCTGGTGTATCTGATAATTTGATTCGCTTTCACACTTCTCGGGAAAATCTCGCAAGTACCTGAAGTAGGCGGAGCTTAAATTATGCTTTCGGCGTGTGTCTCTGTGTATTCAACACTCATTTGACACCGTGCAAATTGTCAACAGTCCGGGTGGCGGTAATTAGCGAATGCGGATATCAAAGAAAATCAGGCGACTTGCATTTCGCTTTGAGGTTAGTTTTGAGCGAAGTTTGAAGTTCCAAAGCGCCTATTTCGCTCAAGTCGCCCACTCGCGAGAGCCCTGTCTATATCCTCCTTATTATGAAGTAATTTGTATACCTCTATCATATCACCACGAAACCTCCGATAAGCAAAGGTTGGAATTTTCAGTATTTTTAGACGTTGTTCATATGATAAATGTCTCACTTCTTTAACTAGCTTAGTAGCACGTTTCTGAACTGATTCAATAACATTTATGTCCTTTGTATCCATATTCAAGGTGCAGTCTTATTAAACTTTTGTATAATTTGCGGAAGGTTTTAACTGTAACATGAAGAAATGTTCTTCTAACCAATGCAGCAATTTTATTACCCTTGTTTATACAATCACTTAATATGTGTTGCCTAAATTTCAGATCTGTATCAAAAGTAATACCGAGGTCTTGTTCTTTTGTTTCATTTTTAATACCAATCCCGACATTATTATCAGTAAGTTGATAAGTAGTGTTAGGATAGGTCCCATAGTGGAGAGTTGTACATTTATCTACATTAAATTTCAGCAGCCAAGTATCACACCATGTACATAATTTGTCAGTGTCCAACTAAATAGTGTCAGTATCAGTTCTAGTGTAAGCAATGTTAAATAGTTTAGTATCAACTGCAAACAAATGTATAGTGCCTTCTATAGCTTCTTCAATGTCATTGATATAATATATAAGGTAGGTCCAAGAACGCTACCCTAAGGAATACCACTTGTAACTTCAGTCCTGATAATAATAATTAATGCTAAAAACGGTTTGGAATTACACAAACACTTGGGGGTCAGCACCCCTCCCAATCTGCCCCTGCCAACCTTCAGCCAATATATTTTCACCTTTTAAAACAAACTGAGCACATGTCTTGATCATGCAATAACTTTTGTTACAATTTCAACATGTTTAAAAACACTCCCATATTCTATCAATACTCAGAAAAACAAGACAACTTACTCCAAGCATTTCAGCACAACTTGCTTGTCCAATGAATACGAGAATAGATCCGAGCTTGATGTTGCGTACAGAAATTTACTAACAGAGATGGGACACAGACGATATCAGTGGTTATAATAGAAATACTCGCTATTAAAAGTCAACTGCCACAGTGGCCGAGAGGGTAAAGGTGCTGTTTTTTTGTCAGGGCGCAGGTTCACTCCCAGCTATGGACAGTCTTATTTTTTTTTAATGCTTTTTTATCTTCAGATTGTATCGTTAAAAAGAATATGAAAATATTACATTAAAAAAAAAAGAAAAGAAAAAAATTATCACCTGTAGTGGGGAGCGAACACGCGCCCTGAAAAAATGGAGTATTCTGAACCAGCACTTTTGCCCTCTCGGCCACTACAGCAGTTATGAGGGGAAGTTATTTTAGAAATAGGGGAAAACAACATACTTTTTGGACAGGGGAATAGCGCCGGATTTCGGCCCCCAAAACAGCCTAAAATTCACTGCATGTATGCAGTTTTCTTGGAAACTATTAGACTCATCGCTTTTAAATGACCTCACAGGGCAAGTAGCATAACTCAACTGTAGCTTTTATTTTGTCAAAATAATGCCCCTTTTTAACTTAGAAAAAGTTGGTTCAAAGTTCTGCATAATATAAGCAGGTTTCTCTAAAATTACTAGGCAAAATGCTTAAAAACTTCACATATGTCTTTGGCTTCATGAGATGATATCACAGGGCAAGTTACATTAACATATCTATGTACAGCTTTTTTTTTGGTTAAAATTATGCACTTTTTCAACATAGAATTTTAACATTAAAAAATGTTTTTTAGGACCTACTTGACAAAATTCTTTAGATTCTCCATCTTTCACATCATGGGATGACCTCACATGGCAAGTTTTGTAACTCTACCAGGCTCTAGCTTATTAATGTTTTTGCAAAATTATGCCACTTTTTCAACTGATTTGCTGAAGCTTTTAAGTATTTAAGCTAGTATTAGGTGGAAGGGCTTCAAATCGTCGAGCATGCTGTCATTTTACTGCTCTTTTTATGATCCCACATTTATGTTGGGGGCATACAGTGTTGCTGCTGTCAGTATATCTGTCTGTATATTTTGAAACTCCTTAAAAAACTATTGAAAGGATATATTTGCAGGGTTTGTTTTGGCCTTTTTTATAGCCATTATTGGGCTATATTCCCAATGCCAAAAAGTATGTTTTTTTCTCCAAAAATGAGTGCAAAAATTCCCAATCTACATTCTAAAAAAGAAAATCATCAAAATTGCACAAACATTGACCAAATTATGGACAATTTTGTAATGGCAGTATGTTAAAGAGGTTGTACAATGTGAAACAAGTGTATGAGAAAGTGCTTAAACACATCCTTACGTTACCCTATGGGATTAATATTTCCCAATCTGGAACATTTACTCATCAGAATTCCCAATTTTGGGGGTATAGGCTATGTTCCCAAAACAGCAAGAAAAAACCCTGATTTGAAAGTTTCACAGATGAAGGACCATGATGTGAAGAAGACCATAAATAATGCTTATCTTTTCCAGAAAGAATGCCCTGTCTTAATTTCACAAAATAGGCCATAGTGAAGAAATAAGGTGTGTTCAACTCCTCATACACCTTCAGAAGGAATGGATTCAAAGTTTCTCAGATGAACAACCTTACGAGAATACAATTGCTTCAAACTTTTAGTCAAACATCCTTCTTGTGAAGATGGTCTCTACTGAAAACTTTGATGTTTAGAGGATGGCGCAGTATGTTGGGGCATCAATGTCCTATGGACACAGTAGTTCTAGTTTATACTTTACTTATGTTTTTCTTTATACAGGTTTCAGAGAATATTCAACACAAACAAAGTTTGAGCATCATTTGAAATTCTTTAAGAAACGCCGCTGGAAGAAAAAGAAGAAACAGCTTCCAGATCTAGAGGAGTTACACCAGCAGTTAGTTAGAAGTAAGTGTTGGTCAGAAATTATACCCTAGTTCCTGTTGTTAGTTGTAATCAGAAGTACAGAGAAACCATTAAACTTTAGCTTGCTGGTGGCAAGTAATTCTGCTTTTGTGACCAGTGCAGATGGTCTGCACTGTTCGCTATTCAGTCGGTAAATTTTCAGTGAACACCCCTTTGTTGAAGAAGTGGTACTGTCAAAATTGAATAATGGACCAATCCATTTTAGAAATTTAGCAGGGTAAAGGTTAATAAGCATTCTGGGTATTTCTTTATTTGCATTTTGTACAAAAACAGATAAACTTTTTTTTCCCGCTAAACAGAAATGAAACTTACATATTGTATTCACAGTTGATAACTTGCCGAGTCAAGGGAAATCAAAAATCCATTTAAAAATTCCAGCAACTTGTATTTCAAATAATTTGTGCAATCATAATTAGTTTCTAATTATAGATTTCCAAATTAGGCAGTACATGCAGTGAATATTAATATTGCTGGCAGTACTTATCAAGTTCAACATACATGTGCAAAAATAACCCCAAGCTTTCCCAAAAAGACAATAGCTTTTACTGCCTGGTTTATCAAAAGTAGAACAGTTACCAATATGGTCAATTAAAAATGCTTATTATTCGTCTCAGTCAACTTGTACTTTGAACTTTTCATTTTAATTTCGCAAGTACCAGATTAGTACACTTCTATATTCCCTGCATATATCAACACATTTTTAAGCAACTTTGATCTTGGATACTGTGAACTAATTATTTTTAGCATCTAGCTTTACGGGATATCGAGGCTGCAGTATTCCTTGGAATTGTATCCAAACAAAGAAATAAAATTCAGTTTTTATAAAAATAATAAAATGAGAACTGACATTTAAATTGGTGACCCTAAGCAATTGAGAAATAGCTATTTTAGCCGAAAGTAAAGAATTTCATGGCCATGAAGTCAAATTATTTCACAATAATTAAGAATTTTGCAATTATCTTGATAGTCTTGCTTTCAACAAGTTCAAATAATTTTTTTTAGTGGTAGATGCCAGGTTTCATCAATTGTCAAGCTCAAGTGGAAAAAGAACACAACAACTAGATTTTGAGGTTTCTCCGTGTGTGAGAACAGAATACCACAGACTGAATAAAGATAATCTTAGACTGGCTCAACAAACAACAGACAAAAATACATGTCATCAGACTGGTACACAGGATTTACGAGGACTGGGTAATATACAGAATGCAGTTGGTGATGTAGGAGCGCAGTCTGAAACCCAGACAAGGTTCCAAGGTCTGAATAAACGTGATCAGAGAAATATAATTAAGGAACAAAACCAGTCTATTAATTATAAAAATTCGGACAATCCAGTATTCCGTGAAAGTAATGATTTAAATTACTTTGAAACTCTAGATGAATTTTATGGGAAAAAGAGAACAGATGTTTATGAAAAAAGTGCTAAACCACTTTATACAGAAATAGCATCAAATGCACAACACACGTCTGTGATAAAAAATGAAAAAAAATTAAGACAACAGGAATTTGACACAGTCAGTAAATTGACGAAAGATAAAACAGGACTAGGAGAAAGACATGTAAGTGACATGAGTGATAAAATGACTGTGATATTAAAAGACTTCCAAAAAGCAAATCATGAAAAGGGGGAAACTGAACTAACTGATAGTCAGAAAGAGGTTATAAAAATTATTAAACAAAAACAAAAAGTTGATAAAGGAGATGCTAAATTAAAGAAAGGGACTAAAAAGAGGAGACAGAAGGCAATGTTTCATGAAGTGTATGGAAGAAAAAGTAAGAAAATTCATGAAAAGAAGGAAAAGTTGAAAAATCATGGCAATAAAATGATTGAAACACCAAGGACTTTAAGACTACTTAATGAGTTATATGACGGCTCAAAGCCTTTATCTAACTTAAATGTAACAACGTTTGATGAAGGTCTCAAAGAGGCCAAGTGTATGTTTTCTTATAAACCAGAAGAAAGTTCGGAATTATTGAGCTCAGAGACTTTGTTTGAGGGATATTTGGATAAAGATCTTGTAGAGACAGAAGAATCTGTTTGTCAAGAAGGTGATATTGATGAAAATGTAAGTGACATAGAGGAAGATCATTTGGCTGATACAGAGAAAAGTGAAAACTGCAAAGCAGACAGGTTGCCTGACGCTGAATGGGCTGTGATAAAAGCTATCAGGTAACTATTGGTCTATGCACAGGTTTATATTTTACTTGATTTTTAAGAAAGCTTCAAGTTTATTTGAGTCTGCAGCTTCTTTTTGAAGTCCACTTTTTGGCTCATCAGTTTTTTTTGAGAGAAAAAATTAGGAGTTATTGCCATCACTGGCATTGGCGTTGGCGTTGCCTGGTTAAGTTTTGTGTGAAATACTGCCTATACGCTATGACTTGACAATATCTCATGTCAAATTATAACATCAGTATGTGCATGCGTACCTGATTTTTTTCCCTAGAGGGAAAAGATCAGGTGATTTACCTTGGTACTGCTTTGTCCCCCTGACACATCTATCATGTAACTTATATTGAATGTTTTTCAGAAAGAAGAAGAAAGACGTTCATGTGTTAAGTGTGGAGGAGATGGGCAAACTTGAGATGCTGCAGGACGTGTTTCACGAGGACATGACAATCGAAGGAGATCTTCAGCAAGATTATGTTGTCCCTGACTGGGCACAGGATGTTAGACCTATAGAGGGAACCTTAACAAAAAAGGTAAGAAATTTTTATGAACATTTTGCCCTCTCAATTTATAATAATACATGTTTGTGAGGGATTCATTTTTGTTAATTTTTGCCAATTTGATCTAAATATTTCGCTTCAGAATTCCTGCAATGTATTAGTGCTTAAAAGACATCCCTTACCCTGCTAAATTTCTATAATGAACTTGTCCATCTTACAGTTTGGACAGTACCATTAACTGTTAAAAGGAGTGCTTACCAAAGAGATACTGACTGAATGGCGTACAGTGCAGATCATGATCAGACTGCACAGATTATGTACAGGCTGATCATGATCTACACTTGTCCCAAAGGGAGACTCAGTCATGTCCAGCATGGTAAGGGGTAAATATTTTGGATTTTAAAGGATTCCTCTTAAACTAGCCATATGACCTGAATTGTGTGGGTGTGACTCTACTTCCAATAAAACAAAACAAATTCAAGGAAACCTCTGTGAAGGAGGGATGGGGAAGGGGTTTTCAGGGTTTCTTTGTAAATTTTATGTAAATGTTGTACTATCAATAAAACCTAGGGTGATATTTTAAAGGCGCAGAAGAAACGTGAAAAACAGAGAAAGGATAATTTGCAACACATGAAGGTTGACGATGATTTGATACTTCATACAAAACAAGAAATGTTCAATCAAGATCTTCTGTCGTACGTACAGGCCTGTGTCTTTTGTGGAATTGTAAGTATATACTTGTTTTCTTCATATCATCTGTTAAGCTATGCATTTCTGTTATAATATACCTCCCAAATACAAGGTATATGGAAACTATACATGAATTTCTGTTACTAAAGCCATGAAGTATTTCACTTTTATTTAATGTTTTTATACACTTTATCTCTGTCTTTGTTATTGCTAAATACATTTGACACACAGTTAAGTTATTGTCCAATATCTTCATCCACATTGGAGTCATTAAACACTCCATTGACATCTCCAGCTTCCTCAGATGTGCCCAGTTTCACCATCCAGCGTCGAAATAGTCGAGCACACTGTCCCCTGTGACAGCTCTTGTTATGGGTAGGAAGGTTATGACCTGGGTCATTATGTACAAGGTCAAGGGAAGATATAGATGTCAAAGATTAAATAACCTAAATTTGTCTGCTCAGTATCCACCATATCCACAACCACTGGAATGAATTTCTAAAACACAGCATTATGGGAAATATCACAGGTCACTGGATCCAAGGTTAAAGCAACATGTAGAGGTCAAAGGTCAGATAATCTGCTCCATATCATTATAACCATTGGGAAAATTTCAAGAAACCTAGCAGCGTTATCCTCATCAAGATGACGTGCAGGTGCACTGCAAAACCCAGGTCGCTAGGTCAAAGGTCAAGGTCATGCTTGTTTCAGGAAGGCCAAAGGTTATGATCTAAATCTTTCTAGCCTCATGGCAGCATCTGAATGTATAAATTACCTTTATTGGTAGCTCTAGAAGAAATAATTTATTACGTCACCATTTTTAGCTAGCTATTCTCACCCAGGCATCGGCGCCAGTGTTGGCGTCGGCATCACATCTTGTTTAAAGATTTGCATGCAAAAACATATGGCTATCATTTAAAGGAATATAGCTTTAAAACTATTTTTTCTTTTTCTGGGTCCAGCCTCGCTAGATCAAGTCCCGTAACTCTAACATACATGTATTTTGGCCAAATTATGCCCACTTTGGACTTAGAAAATCTTGGTTAAAGTTTTACATGCAAGTTACTATCTCAAAAACTAATGCAATATTGAATTGAAACTTCACATGTGTCTTTTGGGTTATAAATCTAGGTGATAGCATCAAGTCCCATAACTCTGACATGTTTTTTGGTTAAAGTATGCCCCTTTTTGGACTTAAATCCTGGTTTAATAAAGTTTTGTGTGCAAGTAACTATCTCCAAAACTAATGCAGATACGGGATTGAAACTATAGATATTTTAATATTTATGGAATAGTCTAGCATAAGCTGTCTTATGGACAGCTCTTGTTAAATGAATTTATGATGTTCAAATGGGATTTGAGATTTCAACATCCTGGCTTCAAGATTATAAATTGGCCGGTCTCAAAATGAAATCTTGCGGTTGGTCTTTTTCAAGACTGAGCTTTAAACCAATCAGTCAAATGCTAGAAATTTGATACTGGTCTCCAATCTTACTATAATGGCCTTTGATCTTGACAATATATTTATTTAGAAATATAATTAATCATTGAGTTTTCTTTGAAGACAAACAGAGCTCTAGAAGATATAAAAATGTACCGAGCAAAAGACAACCCCGAGTACAAAGTGAATGATGTGAGAATCTACAATATAATTCTGAGAGGACTAGGAAAAGAGGTTAGTAACCATTGTAACCATGGAATGGTTCTGAAAAATTCAGTCTTGAAAAATATTATATACATGTATTAACAGCCAGAATGCACTTCAATATTTTTGTATAGTCAAAATTTCCATTTTAACTAACAGCCAGAATGCACTTCAGTATTTTTGTATAGTCAAAATTTCCATTTTAACTAACAGCCAGAATGCACTTCAAAATTTTTGTATAGTCAAAATTTCCATTTTAACTACATATTTGTGTCAGGCATTTTTGAAGGTAGGAAATCACTGTTGATACACTTGTTTCGCTGTAATCATGCATAACAGTAAATATCATTGGTAGAAAACTAAACAGACCAGGTGACAATAGCAGTGATAATAGGTATTAAATTCCTGAATAAAGAAGAAACAAGGAACCATCTGCTACAGCGTGTCTCGCTTATCGTGAAAAAAAAACACACACTGACATCAGTTATGTTTTGTCAGCTACTGTAAAAAGACGCTATATATTTTTTCTTCAAGGACAAAGACCTTTACAAAGTTCGAGAAGTGTTTTCGTACATTCGTGAGGATGGTTTAGACCCAGACTTGGAGACGTACATGTTATGTTTATCATGTATAGGGAAGGCATCGGATTATGATCTGATGTTAGCCTCCTTTATTGTGAAAGATATGATCAATGAGGTAAGTAAATTTAGTTCCGACACTCTGTGACTCTGCTGTTCCATTCTTTGGAAAACCCTTGATGTAGTTCGGCAAGTGGTATAACATCTTTATATCTCCTATATGGCATAGAGGAGACATATTGATTAGGTGCTGTCTGTCTGTAAAAAAGTTTGTCTAGGTAACTCATTGCCAAGCCTGATTGTGCGAAACATTGCTATTGTACCATAGTAATATACCCTTTATATAGCAGAGTTTTATACCCCTTACATTACCCTTAAATACCATAGTAATATACCCTTTATATAGCAGAGTATTATACCCCTTACATTACCTTTAAATACCATAGTAATATACCCTTTATATAGCAGAGTATTATACCCCTTACATTACCCTTAAATACCACAGTAATATACCCTTTATATAGCAGAGTATTATACCCCTTACATTACCCTTAAATACCACAGTAATATACCCTTTATATAGCAGAGTGATATACCCCTTACATTACCCTTAAATACCACAGTAATATACCCTTTATATAGCAGAGTGATATACCCCTTACATTACCCTTAAATACCACAGTAATATACCCTTTATATAGCAGAGTGATATACCCCTTACATTACCCTTAAATACCACAGTAATATACCCTTTATATAGCAGAGTGATATACCCCTTACATTACCCTTAAATACCACAGTAATATACCCTTTATATAGCAGAGTGATATACCCCTTACATTACCCTTAAATACCACAGTAATATACCCTTTATATAGCAGAGTATTATACCCCTTACATTACCCTTAAATACCACAGTAATATACCCTTTATATAGCAGAGTATTATACCCCTTACATTACCCTTAAATACCACAGTAATATACCCTTTATATAGCAGAGTGATATACCCCTTACATTACCCTTAAATACCACAGTAATATACCCTTTATATAGCAGAGTGATATACCCCTTACATTACCCTTAAATACCACAGTAATATACCCTTTATATAGCAGAGTGATATACCCCTTACATTACCCTTAAATACCACAGTAATATACCCTTTATATAGCAGAGTATTATACCCCTTACATTACCCTTAAATACCACAGTAATATACCCTTTATATAGCAGAGTATTATACCCCTTACATTACCCTTAAATACCACAGTAATATACCCTTTATATAGCAGAGTGATATACCCCTTACATTGCCCTTAAATACCACAGTAATATACCCTTTATATAGCAGAGTATTATACCCCTTACATTGCCCTTAAATACCACAGTAATATACCCTTTATATAGCAGAGTATTATACCCCTTACATTGCCCTTAAATACCACAGTAATATACCCTTTATATAGCAGAGTATTATACCCCTTACATTGCCCTTAAATACCACAGTAATATACCCTTTATATAGCAGAGTATTATACCCCGTACATTGCCCTTAAATACCACAGTAATATACCCTTTATATAGCAGAGTATTATACCCCGTACATTGCCCTTAAATACCACAGTAATATACCCTTTATATAGCAGAGTATTATACCCCGTACATTGCCCTTAAATACCACAGTAATATACCCTTTATATAGCAGAGTATTATACCCCGTACATTGCCCTTAAATACCACAGTAATATACCCTTTATATAGCAGAGTATTATACCCCGTACATTGCCCTTAAATACCACAGTAATATACCCTTTATATAGCAGAGTATTATACCCCGTACATTGCCCTTAAATACCACAGTAATATACCCTTTATATAGCAGAGTATTATACCCCGTACATTGCCCTTAAATACCACAGTAATATACCCTTTATATAGCAGAGTATTATACCCCGTACATTGCCCTTAAATACCACAGTAATATACCCTTTATATAGCAGAGTATTATACCCCGTACATTGCCCTTAAATACCACAGTAATATACCCTTTATATAGCAGAGTATTATACCCCGTACATTGCCCTTAAATACCACAGTAATATACCCTTTATATAGCAGAGTATTATACCCCGTACATTGCCCTTAAATACCACAGTAATATACCCTTTATATAGCAGAGTATTATACCCCGTACATTGCCCTTAAATACCACAGTAATATACCCTTTATATAGCAGAGTATTATACCCCGTACATTGCCCTTAAATACCACAGTAATATACCCTTTATATAGCAGAGTATTATACCCCGTACATTGCCCTTAAATACCACAGTAATATACCCTTTATATAGCAGAGTATTATACCCCGTACATTGCCCTTAAATACCACAGTAATATACCCTTTATATAGCAGAGTATTATACCCCGTACATTGCCCTTAAATACCACAGTAATATACCCTTTATATAGCAGAGTATTATACCCCGTACATTGCCCTTAAATACCACAGTAATATACCCTTTATATAGCAGAGTATTATACCCCGTACATTGCCCTTAAATACCACAGTAATATACCCTTTATATAGCAGAGTATTATACCCCTTACATTACCCTTAAATACCACAGTAATATACCCTTTATATAGCAGAGTATTATACCCCTTACATTACCCTTAAATACCACAGTAATATACCCTTTATATAGCAGAGTATTATACCCCTTACATTACCTTTAAATACCACAGTAATATACCCTTTATATAGCAGAGTATTATACCCCTTACATTACCTTTAAATACCACAGTAATATACCCTTTATATAGCAGAGTATTATACCCCTTACATTACCTTTAAATACCACAGTAATATACCCTTTATATAGCAGAGTATTATACCCCTTACATTACCTTTAAATACCACAGTAATATACCCTTTATATAGCAGAGTATTATACCCCTTACATTACCTTTAAATACCACAGTAATATACCCTTTATAAAGCAGAGTATTATACCCCGTACATTACCCTTAAATACCATAGTAATATACCCTTTATATACCCTTTATAAAGCAGAGTATTATACCCCTTACATTACCTTTAAATACCACAGTAATATACCCTTTATATAGCAGAGTTTTATACCCCGTACATAGTAATATACCCTTTATATAGCAGAGTATTATACCCCTTACATTACCTTTAAATACCATAGTAATATACCCTTTATATAGCAGAGTATTATACCCCTTACATTACCTTTAAATACCACAGTAATATACCCTTTATATAGCAGAGTATTATACCCCTTACATTACCTTTAAATACCACAGTAATATACCCTTTATATAGCAGAGTATTATACCCCTTACATTACCCTTAAATACCATAGTAATATACCCTTTATATAGCAGAGTATTATACCCCTTACATTACCTTTAAATACCACAGTAATATACCCTTTATATAGCAGAGTGATATACCCTTATATATGTATGGGTATATACCCAGGGATATTAGGGATTTATTACTCTTAGTATATAAGGGTAATGTAAGTGTTGGTACATCAGGGTAATGTTAGTGGTAAATTACTCTGGTATTTAAAGGGGTATATTACTGTGGTACTTAAGGGGTATATTACTGTGGTATTTAAACACCAGGGTAAAAGTATAAAAGGCAGACAAGCTCAGAAAATGTCTACTTTTCAGCTGAACACAGTGCTGTGAACAACAGAAAACTGTTACATTTTTTCTAAATATCTCTATTTTTATTGAACTTTATTTTTTGAAATTTGGAACATATGTTCTCTAGTATGACAGAATTCAGTGTATAAAATTTTGTAAATTTTTATCAAGTAATTACTGCCTTTCTGAAAAAAAGTTTTTTGTTGTCTGCTAGAAATTCAAATTTACCTCTACTTGCTATAGCCAGCCCACATAAAGGTTATGACCTCCCTTTCAGCCAATAACAGAATAGGGAAGTTTACATGAGTAACATCTTTATCTGACAGATGGCGGGAGATGAAAAAATAACTCCATTCAGCATTTAGATAAAGAAAAGAAATAAAATCTTCTGCTTTTTCTATAAACAAGCTAGATTTATTCCATAAATGATAATTCACTTTCTGATTTAACCTTCAAAATGTTGAGCACATATTATATCACATTGTTCACATATTCTACATTTGTTCCACTCAATTATCAAGAGTTATAATCCCCAGCATCCCTGTATTGCACACATTACAGTAATTAGCTACGCCACCTGAAAGCTGTAGATAAAAGTGATTTATATCTAGTTCCCAAAACATTGGTTGACCCATTAGGTTAGAAGGTAATTTGACTTCCTTCAGTGTTGACCTACTTCAAACAAATGAACAGTAACTGTATAATTTGAAACTGTTACAGTTAAAATATATAGCTCTTACAACCAGATGAGTATTTTTGGTATACTGAAATAAGTACTAGTAAAATTAGCAGGTCTGATTTCTCTGAGTACCCTACTTTATAAAATGGGGGTATTCTGGTCACTGTGATAAGCTGAACTAAAACATTCCTAGGATATTTAGTCACCAGGTGTATGTTTTTAGTGCAGTTTGTTAGTATTTACATGCATATTAAATATGGATATCAGAGCCAGTAGTTTCAAAATTCAATTTCTGGGAGATGTAAAAACAAATATTCAAACATTCATTATGCAATACACATACTGACATATATTGTTATAACTCTGAGAGATTCAAAAATTCTATGGAATATGTTTCAAAGAATTGTGTAAGTAAGCAAAAATATTTCCACATTTTAATATTTATTACATGAAATGCTAATTCCTGTGTATCATTGCTCTGATACTGATACAAAAGCAAAGTTAAGTTTAAACTTCTTAACTTCATCCAGTCATGTAAATTATTAGTATTTCAACAATGGAAAATATTTGTAGATACCCTTGTAGATACATAGGCTTTTTAATTTGTAGATGAGTATTTACTACAATTTATTCAGATCTGAAAAATATACAAAAGCACATGTGGCTCTGTTTACTAGAGATAAAGTTTCAGTGTTATCACCCATCATCTGTCAGATAAGCCCAGCCTACTCTCTAAATATGCTTAATTGCTTTACCACCGCAATATCAGCCAGGTAGGACCCGGCGTTTAAGGGGTTTATTACTGTGGTACTTAAGGGGGTTTATTACTGTGGTACTGACAACTTTCCTACATATATCAATTAACTGACAACTTTCCTACATATATCAAATAACTGACAACTTTCCTACATATATCAATTAACTGACAACTTTCCTACATATATCAAATAACTGACAACTTTCCTACATATATCAAATAACTGACAACTTTCCTACATATATCAAGTAACTGACAGCTTTCCTACATATATGAATTAACTGACAACTTTCCTACAAATATCAGTTAACTGACAACTTTCCTACAAATATCAGTTAACTGACAACTTTCCTACATATATCAAATAGCTGACAACTTTCCTAAGTAAATCAAAATGGATGACCAGTGGCTTTTGACACCTTGCCCTGTATAATCCCAGAGAGTATTTGCCTTACCTAGCGACAAGAATCAGACCATTCCAACTGCAAGGCTTCTAACTCCTAGCCTTGGTATTCTGCCAGGTCTGACTTGTGTATGTTGTATTTATTTATTTATTTTGTTGGGTTTAACGTTTCACTGACACAATTATAGGTGATATGGTGGCTTTCCAGCATTGATGGTGGAGGAAGATCCCAGGTGCCCCTCCCTGCATTATTTCATCATGAGCGGGCACCTGGGTAGAACCGCCCACCTTCCGTAAGCCAGCTGGATGGCTTCCTCACATGAAGAATTCAACACCCCGAGTGAGGCTCGAACCAACATCAATGAGGGGCAAGTGAATTGAAGTCAGCGACAGTAACCACTCAGCCACAGAGGCCCCCAGTGTATGTTGTAGTTGTTTTTATATCAGGTTTATGTTTGCAGGGTCTTGACGTGAAGGATATTTTCAACCAGTGTACCTTCCAGTACAATGAGAGGTCCAGAGTTTATCAGGTATGGCTTTACCTTACACGTACGTCCTTGGCATTCAGATACTTGTTTCCCCCCAACCCTCCAAAAAGAAAAAAGAGGGAGTAAAGCACTTAGAGTTGCCCTTGTCTGTCCATCTGTCTGTCAGTCTGAATTTGTGTCATTTATATCTCAAAAATCATTTGACCCAGAGTCATCAAACCTCGCAGGATTGTTATTCAGCACAGGAGTCAGTGCACCAGGGGTTTTCATTTGGATCTCACAGTCAGACCAGAGTTATGGCCCTCGACTTCAAAAATAGGCATTAAAATGGCCTAAGTTTGTGTCACATGTATCTCAAAAAGTATTTGACCGTGTATTATGAAACATTACTGGTAGATTATTCAGCATGTGAAGTTGTGCATGTTGGGTTTTGTTAGAGATATCACTCAGTCAGACTAGAGTTATAGCCCTTGACAAAAAAATTGCATAAATAGAGTGTAAATATTGTGTTGCACATATCTCAAAAATGATATAGGGTCATGAAACATCATAGTAATATTATTCAGCCTGTGAAGTTGTGCACCTGGGATTTTGCTCTGGAATTTTATCAGACCAGAGTTATGGTCCTTGATTGTCAAAAATATGCATAAATGGGATACAAGTTTGTGTCAACATGTATCTCAAAAAGTATTTATTTAGAGGCATTGTTATATAAAACATGTGACGTTGCGCACCTGGTGTTCTGTTTAGAGTTTTGGTCCTTGACTTAGTGAAAAATGCACATATAAAGTGCTTGTGTTGCATATATCTTAAAAACAAATTCACCTAGAGTCATGAAACCATGTAGGAATACTATCCAGCATGTGAATTTTTGCACCTGAGTTTTTTTTTTAGGGATTTTAACTTTGAAAGAGTTCTGGCCCTTGACTTAGTCAAAAAATAAAAGGTTGTCAAAATGTGCTTGACTTAGTGTTGTATCACTTATTTTGTATGTTTCAGCCTTTCATTTATGGTTTGTGTATATAACTGTATGCCGAGGTTTTGAGAAAACAATTTTGTTTACCGGTATTACTTTTTCTTTTCTGATTCAGATACTGACAGAAGTTGTTCCAGACTTTGAACCTAACCCACCCGTCGTGAATGTGAAGTATGATGGACCCCTTGTGGAGCCTCTAAATGAAATGTTACCAGCGGAAGAGGTAAATTAGTTCTTCCACAATTCTTCTAAGACAAATTTGTCTATTTTTAGCTCGACTTTTTGAAGAAAAAGTAGAGCTGTTGCATTCACCCCAGCGTCTCCGTTGCTGTTGGTTTAAGTTTTTGATAAAGTCAAATATCTCTGTTACTATCAAAGCTTTTGACTTGAAACTTAAAATGGTTGTTAAAATTTTACTGTCAAAGAGTCTTGTTACTATCAAAGCTTTTGATTTGAAACTTAAAATAGTTATTTACTATCAAAGAGTCTTCACCAGGAGAAACAATCCCCATAACTGTGTTTGAATTTTGACAGAGTTATGCCCCTTTTTAATTTAGAAATTTTTGGTTAAAGTTTTTGATGAAGTCAGATATCTCCCTAACTATCAAACCTTTTGATTTGAAACTTAAAATATTGATTTACTATCAAAGTCTACACCAGGAGAAACAATCCCCATTGCTCTGATTTGAATTTTGACAGAGTTATGCCCCTTTTAACTTAGCATTTTTTGGTTAAAGTTTTATAAAGTTTTTACTGGCAAAGCTCTAATTCAGAGTCAAGCACTAAGAAAAGTCGAGCATGCTGTCTTATGGACAGCTGTTGTTAGTTTCAAATGTCAGCTAGTGTATAGTGACGATGAATTAGTGATATCATATTTGATCTTCTATCTTTATAGTGAATGTGTTTATTTCAGAAAGTAGAAGTAAATCCATTTACATGTGGCATGTCGAAAGAGGAAATTATGAAGGCTGCTGAAGAACAATTTGGGAGAGAATTAGATGGACTTGTGACCCTTAATTCTATCTTCAAAACAAACACAAATTTGGATAAAAGGAAGGTATTAGTTGTGTATGAATTCTTCATAGCAATAATAAGTCGGTCTGTTTCGAGTGCCTCATTTATGTACAAATGTTACGTACTAGATATCTGTCATATTTGTTTTTGGAATAGAAGCTTGTTGTACAACTAGAGATAATAATGAAGTTGCAATTTCATATTTGCATGTGTACCAATAGTGTAGTAAATTTGTGTGTAGGTGTACCCAAAGTGTGGTAAATCTGTGTGTAGGTGTACCCAAAGTGTGGTAAATCTGTGTGTAGGTGTACCCAAAGTGTAGTAAATCTGTGTGTAGGTGTACCCAAAGTGTGGTAAATCTGTGTGTAGGTGTACCCAAAGTGTGGTAAATCTGTGTGTATGTTTACCCAAAGTGTAGTAAATCTGCGTGTAGGTGTACCAATAGTGTAGTAAATCTGTGTGTAGATGTACCAATAGTGTAGTAAATCTGTGTGTAGGTGTACCCAAAGTGTGGTAAATCTGTGTTTAGGTGTACCCAAAGTGTGGTCAATCTGTGTGTAGGTGTACCCAAAGTGTGGTAAATCTGTGTGTAGGTTTACCCAAAGTGTGGTAAATCTGTGTAGGTGTACCAATAGTGTAGTAAATCTGTGTGTAGATGTACCCAAAGTGTGGTGAATCTGTGTGTAGGTGTACCCAAAGTGTGGTAAATCTGTGTGTAGGTGTACCCGAAGTTAGGTAAGTCTGTGTGTAGGTGTACCAATAGTGTAGTAAATCTGTGTGTAGGTGTACTCAAAGTGAAGTAAATCTGTGTGTAGTTGTACCCAAAGTGTGGTAAATCTGTGTGTGGGTGTTCCAATAGTGGGTGTACCAGTTGTGTAGTAAATCTGTGTGTAAGTGTACCCAAAGTGTGGTTAATCTGTATGTAGGTGTACCAATATTGTAGTAAATCTTTGTGTAGGTGTACCAATAGTGTAGTAAATCTGTGTGTAGGTGTACCCAAAGTGTGGTGAATCTGTGTGTAGGTGTACCCAAAGTGTGGTAAATCTGTGTGTAGGTGTACCCGAAGTTAGGTAAGTCTGTGTGTAGGTGTACCAATAGTGTAGAAAATCTGTGCGTAGGTGTACCCAAAGTGAAGTAAATCTGTGTGTAGGTGTACCCAAAGTGTGGTAAATCTGTGTGTAGGTGTACCAATAGTGTAGTAAATCTGTGTGTAGGTGTACCAATAGTGTTGTAAATCTGTGTGTGGTGTTACAATAGTGTAGTAAATCTGTGTGTAGGTGTACCAATAGTGTAGTAAACATGTGTGTAGGTGTACTTAAAGTGTGGTAAATCTGTGTGTAGGTGTACCAATAGTGTAGTAAATTTGTGTGTAGGTGTACCCAAAGTGTGGTAAATCTGTGTGTAGTTGTATCCAGTGTGGTAAATCTTTGTGTAGGTGTACGATGTGTGGTAAATCTGTGTGTAGGTATACCCAAAGTGTGGTAAATCTGTGTGTAGGTGTACCCAGTGTGGTAAATCTGTGTGCAGGTATATCCAAAGTGTGGTAAATCTTTATGCTCTTAGTGTAGTAAATCTGTGTGTCCTTGCACTCTTAGTGTAGTAGATCTTTGTGTACATACTGTTTGTGCATACACATATAGTGTAGTTTAACTGCATTTATGTATACCCTTTTCCAACTGTATTTCAGTTACGTAACTGGGTGCAGTTAACCTAGTCAGTGTTCCTGGATTCTGTACTGGTACTAACATGTTCTCTGCAAGTAACTGCCAACTTCCCCACATGAATCAGAGGTAGAGGAGGAATGATTACAGACATAATGTCTTCCATCAAATCGTTGCCAAGAGCATACGCCCTGTCCAGGGATCAAACTCAAGAACCCGCAATCTGTAGATCTGCGCTGTCCCTATTGGGCTAAGCGGGTGGACAGGCTTGCCTCTCCTTGTATCACTGTATTATTATAAATGTTAAATTATGTATTTTCAGAGAGAAACAATGGAAAAATTACAAGAACAGTGGCGTATTCAAATCAAGAAAGCTTTCTTACAACGTAAAAATAGTCTTCGTTTAAAGACTTACCGTAAGTAATCTTTTCTAATGTATAATGAAACAGTTTAGCTGCTATATGCTTCTTTTAATAGTTTTAATGAAGTTATCAGGCTGGCAACCAACCAGTCACCATAGATACAGTCAAACCCTATCAAGTAGCCAGCCGGTGGAGCGAGACAATTTGGCTGTCAAGTTGAAAATGAAGTGTCAGTTGGGAAGTTAACATAATGGCTGCTTAAGACAAGTTGTCACTTAATACAGGTGGCCGCTTGAAATAGGTACCTATTTAATTCAGTTCGCAGCTTAATAGAGTTGATCACCTTAGTACAGGTGGATGGTTGATACAGACAGCTGCTTTATACAGTTGGCTGTTTATTACAGATGGCTGCCTAATTGATGTGGCTGTTTATTATCCCCCGCCGATGAAATCGGGAGGGGGGTATTGAAATGGTGTTGTCCGTCCGTCAGTCCGTCCGTCAGTCCGTCAGTCCGTCCGTCCGTCCGTCCGCAGCCATTTCTCAGTAACTACTTGGTAGAATTTCATGAAACTTGAAATAAACATGAACCAACATACTGCGATGATGCCCGTCAAGTTTTTTTTTTGATTGGTCAATTTCCCTCAGAGTTATTGCCCTTGATTTAATAAAAAATGTCTGTCTGCAGCTATTTCTCAGTAACTAACAGGTAGAATTTCATCAAATTTGAAATAGACATGAACCAAGATACTGCGCTGATGCCCGTCAAGTTTCTTTTTTGATAGGTCAATTTCCCTCAGAGTTATTGCCCTTGATTTAATGAAAAATGTCCGTCTGCAGCCATTTCTCAGTAACTAGCAGGTAGAATTTCATCAAACTTGAAATAGACATGAACCAAGATACTGCGACGATGCCCTTCAAGTTTTTTTTTTCGATTGGTCAATTTTCCATTTAGTTATTGCCCTTTAATTGTTTAAAAATCCACAGATCTGTACATAACAAACCAACCAATTGGAAGAATTTCATTAAACTTCTTCCATTCTTTTCCATGCACATTTATTATAAACATGTGATGTTGTGTACCTACACCTGGTCACCCCCTTCCCCCTCACTCACCCCCCCCCCCATTTTTTTTTTTTTTTTTTTTTTTTTTTTTTTTTTTCATTTTTCGTTTTCTACCAATATTTATAATCAACATGTAAACTGTTGTATCCTCACCCCCCCCACCCAAACAAACCATTCATTTTCTTTTAATTTGATTTGACTAATGAAATTATTTGCTTCTTGGTAACATTCTTAACCTTTTGCAGGATATATTTTTTTGCCGTTCCTCAACTCTGACCCTTTCGGCGGGGGATTCCAATTCATCGAATTTGCTTGTTACAAGTAGCTTCTATGCCAGGTTCACCTGTACATAAAGAGATTTCTTATATCTCGGGAGACCTTGCCAGTTTTTCCTAGGCAAAATTCATAGACATTTAGTGTTTCCTTTAAATTTGATATTCAAAAATAATTAAATATAATTATGTTCTGAATGAGTTTTGTCTGTATTTGCGTCAAATTCCCTATGTGTTATTTTCAAATGGTATTTAAAAAAATTATATCCAGAACAGTTTGTCGTTGAATAAAATTGATGTTTGGGAATTATATCCAGAGGGCGCAGCCTAAGTGATAAATAATATGATATATTTACATGCGCCCTATACTTTTCCTTTGAAAATTATGACGTTTGTTCCGTATGAACAGCAAAAGGAAAGGTGCTGAAGTTACGTCAATGTTGCTTAGACTAGTGATAACAGGCCGCTGTTTTGACAACATCAGAGTATAGTCAGGGAGAACATTCCTTAGATGACGTCCTGGTTGTTTTGTCTATTGAACAGAATTGTTAGCATGCGAAATAAATGACAGAATAGGAGCGGCAAATTAAACATGAATCGCTAGTGCGACTAATATATATCCATTGTTCTATATCAGAAACAGAATGAATCAACATATCATGACCTTAATTGTACCCCCGACAACAAAGTTGTAAGGGGAGGTATACTGGTTTCAGGTTGTCTGTCTGTCTGTCTGTCCATCTGTCTGTCTGGCCGTCTGTCCGTAGACGCAATCTTGTGCGCACCATCTCTCCTTATCCCCTTGACAGAATTTAATGAAACTTCACACAAGTGATCAGTACCAACAGTAGTTGTGCATGGGGCATGTTAGGTTCTTTTAGAAAAAGAATTTGCAGAGTTATGGGACTTTGTTTTTTTGTTACTATACTATATCAGAGCTCCAGATAAGATTTTAGGTTAAAGGGTATTTTACCCCCTAGTTTTTTTTTCAAATGGTATTTTACTCCTAGATGTTTTTTCAAAAGTGTATTTTAGAATTCTAAATGGTTTTTCAGAATTCGAAATCATTTAAAAGGGTAATAATAATAACTGTTTGTATTTATAATTTTCTGATATTCATGTGCTCCGCTGAAGTGCCTTTGTTGACCAATGCTGTTTTCCTGAATATTTTTGAGCCTTCATTCAAATAGTTTTAACATTTAGTTTACTGCATACATTACACCTTAATTTCAGTTACTGACCACTGCGATATATCAACAGCCAGTAATACTTTGACTGTCAATGTTTTTTTCAGAAACACCAACATGTATGTGCTTCGGCTTTTTCAACAGTTACCCATTATATATCATAGATCACATGCTTGGCGATAGGCATTGTCCGAGTCATCTCCTGTCTCACACCAATATACTTGAAGAAGAAAATGGCATTATTTTACGATATCGTTTGCGTTTCCGCTTTTTTATGAGACACCATTTTGTTTGTTGTACTCGATTACAAAAAAGGATGTGCTTGATTTACGATAAAATTGGATTACGCACTTAAATCGAGTAAAATACGTATCCCGTTTTTTCAATGCGTATCAGTACGCGTAGGTTTGATTTTAAATGCGTTTTTTGTTAATTTCAAAACGTATTTACGCAAATACGCATCTTATCTGGAGCTCTGCTATATACATAGACACAATCTTGTGCGCACCATCTCTCCTCATCCCCTTGACACAATTTAATGAAACTTCACACAAGTGATCAGTACCAACAGTAGTTGTGCATGGGGCATGTTAGGTTCTTTTAGAAAAAAAATTTGCAGAGTTATGGGACTTTGTTTTTTTGTTACTATACTATATACATAGACACAATCTTGTGCGCACCATCTCTCCCCATCCCCTTGACACAATTTAATGAAACTTCACACAAGTGATCAGTAACAACAGTAGTTGTGCATGGGGCATGTTAGGTTCTTTCAGAAAAAAAATTTGCAGAGTAATGGGACTTTGTTTTTTTGTTACTATACTATATACATAGACACAATCTTGTGAGCACCATCTCTCCCCATCCGCTTGACACAATTTAATGAAACTTCGCGCAAGCGATCAGTAACAACAGTAGTTGTGCATGGGGCATGTTAGGTTCTTTCAGAAAAAAAATTTGCAGAGTTATGGGACTTTGTTTTTTTGTTACTATACTATATACATAGACACAATCTTGTGCGCACCATCTCTCCCCATCTCCTTGACACAATTTAATGAAACTTCACACAAGTGATCAGTAACAACAGTAGTTATGCATGGGGCATGTTAGGTTCTTTCAGCGACAAAAAGTGCTGAGTTATGGGACTTTGTTTCTTGTTTACATACTATGTACATACAGTCTGCATATGCAATCTTGTGCGTGACTAATCTACCAAACCCTTACACACAATTTAATGAAACTTCACACAAGTGATCAGTACCAACCCTAGTTGTGCATGCTGCATGTTACATTCTTTTAGATAAATATTCTGCATAGTTATGGGACTTTGTTTTTTGTTACTATACTGTATACATACAGTCCACATAATTATGCAATCTTGTCAAATTGCAATGTACTGTGTCAGTGCATGCGGGGGGTACATTCATCACCTTCAGTGATAGCTCTAGTTTCAGAAGCGTATCAATTCAATTTTGACAAAATGGATTGTTTGATGTTGTTGGATTCCTCTCTAAACGATCTACAATATGCACTAACTTATATATGCGTGTAGCTCTAACATGAAGAGTGTAAATCGCTGTGCCACAAACGTCTAACTCACCCATTTTATTTTCCAGTCAGATCTTTAAACGCGTTTTTTTGAAAATGAAAAAAAAATGAAGTTGTATGCTTCTTGAATTAAGGTGAAGATATACTCATTGTTCTATTTCTGAACCATAATAGATCAACATAATTATACCCATTGTTATTATCCCCCGCCGATAAAATCGGGAGGGGGGTATTGAAATGGCGTTGTTCGTCCGTCCGTCCGCAGCCATTTCTCAGTAACTAGCAGGTAGAATTTCATGAAACTTGAAATAAACATGAACCAACATACTGCGATGATGCCCGCCAAGTTTTTTTTGATTGGTCAATTTCCCTTCGAGCTATTGCCCTTGATTTAATGAAAAATGCCCAAAAATGTCCGTCCGCAGCCATTTCTCAGTAACTATCATGTAGAATTTCATAAAACTTGAAATAAACATGCACCAACATACTGCGATGATGCCCATCAAGTTCTTTTTTAATTGGTCAATTTCCCTTCGAGTTATTGCCCTTGATTTAATGAAAAATCCACGTCTGCAGCAATTTCTCAGTAACTAGCTGGTAGAATTTCATGAAACTTGAAATAAATATGAACCAACATACTTCGATGATGCCTGTCATTTTTATGCCCCCGAAGGGAGGCATATAGTTTTTGAACCGTCTGTCTTTCTGTCGGTCTGTCCGTATTTTTCGTGTCCGGTCCATATCTTTGTCATTGATGGATGGATTTTCAAATAACTTGGCTTGAATGTGTACCACAGTAAGACGACTTGTCGCGCGCAAGACACAGGTCCGTAGCTCAAAGGTCAAGGTCACACTTAGACATTAAAGGATAGTGCATTGATGGGCGTGTCCGGTCCATATCTTTGTCATCAATAGATGGATTTTCAAATAACTTGGCATGAATGTGTACCACAGTAAGACGACATGTCGCGCGCAAGACCCAGGTCCGTAGCTCAAAGATCAAGGTCACACTTAGACATTAAGGGATAGTGCATTGATGGGCGTGTCCGGTCCATATCTTTGTCATCGATGGATGGATTTTCAAATAACTTGGCATAAATGTGTACCACAGTAAGACGACTTGTTGCGCACAAGACCCAGGTCCGTAGCTCAAAGGTCAAGGTCACACTTAGACATTAAGTGATAGTGCATTGATGGGCGTGTCCGGTCCATATCTTTGTCATCGATGGATGGATTTTCAAATAACTTGGCATGAATGTGTACCACAGTAAGATGACGTGTTGCTTGCATTGATGGGCGTGTCCGGTCCATATCTTTGTCATTCATGCATGGATTTTAAAATAACTACGCATGAATGTGTGACACAGTAAGATGACGTGTCGCGCGCAAGACCCAGCTCCGTAGGCCAAAGGTCCTAAACTCTTAACTTCGGCCATAACTATTCATTTAAAGTGCCATCGGGGGCATGTGTCATCCTATGGAGACAGCTCTTGTTTTTTTAATTGGTCAATTTTCTTTAGAGTTATTGCCCTTAAATTGTTTAAAAATCTACCAACCAATTGGTAGAATTTCATTAAACTTCTTTCATTCTTTTCCATGAACATTTATTATAAACATGTGAAGTTGTGTACCCACACCTGGTCACCACCTTGCCTTGGTCACACCTCCTCCCACCTCCCTCCCTCGCCCCCCCCCCCACCCCCACAAAAAAAAAATTCATTCCTTTTTAATTTTTTTTTCAAACCTTCCATGAATATTTATCAACATGCAAAGTTGTACCATTCCCCCTACTTGCTCCTCCACCCAGTCATGCCAATCACCCAAAGCATGCATCACCCCGTCCCCTCCCCCCTTTTTTTTTCATTTTTAGCTTGACTATACAAAGTATAAGGAGAGCTATCCTACCCGCCCCAGTGTCGGCGTTGGCGTCTTTCCGCGTCCCCACCTTGGTTAAAGTTTTGGTGCACTTTCTCTTTTTTGAACTTATCTCTGTAATTACTTGATGGATTTGATTCAAACTTGAAATACTTATTCCTCATCATCATCCACATCATCTGACTTAAGGGCCATAACTCTGGCACCAATATTTCATGAATTATCCCCCCTTTTCACTTAGATTTTCAGGTTAAAGTTTTGGTGCACCTTCACTCTACCTCTGTTATTACTGAATGGATTTGATTCAAACTTAAAACAGTTGTTCAGCATCATCACCTACATCATATGACATAAGGTGCATAACTCTGGCACCATTTTTTCATGAATTATTCCCCTTTTTACTTAGAATTTCAGGTTAAAGTTTTATGCACTTTCACCCTATCTCTGTTATTACTGAATGGATCTAAATTCAAACATAAACAATTGTTCAACATCATTACCCTTATCATATGACACAAGGTGCATAACTCTGGGACCAATTGTTTATGAATTATTTCCCCTTTTTACTTAGAATTTTAGGTTAAAGTTTTGATGCAGTTTCACTCTGTCTGTGTTATTACTGAATGGATTTGATTCAAACTTAAAATGGTTGTTCAACATCATCACCCACACCATATGATGCAAGGTGCATAACTCTGGCACCAATTTTTCATTAATTATTCCCCCTTTTTACTTAGAATTTTAGGTTAAAGTTTTGATGCACTTTCACTTTGTCTCTGTTATTACTGAATGGATTTGATTCAAACTTAAAATAGTTGTTCAGCATCATCACCCACACTATATGACACAAGCTGCATAACTCTGGCACCAATATTTAATGAATTATGCCCCTTTTTTGCTTAGGATATACTTATATAGTGTTTTGATACATTTTATCTTTACCTCTCTTATTACTTTAAGTTGATATTTTTGTCATAGACTCAGGCTATTGTGCAATATGTTCATCCGCAATTGGAGTCATAAAACACTCCAGTGACAGCTCTAGTTTCCTCAGATGTGCCCAGTTTCACTATCCAGCATCGAAATAGTCGAGCGCGCTGTCTCCTGTGACAGCTCTTGTTAATTTTCCATCAATATTTATAATCGACATATGATGTTTTGTACCCTCACCCAGTCACCCCCCACCCCCCCTCAACCCACTCAAAAAAATAGCATTCATTTTCTGTTAAATTGATTTTGACTTAGTCTAATGAAATTATTTGCCTCTTAGTAACATCCTTAACGTTTTGCTGGATATACTGTTTTGACGTTCCTCACCACAAACCCTTTCGGCGGGGGATACCAATTCATCGAATTTGCTTGTTCTATTTTAGAAATACAAGGGATCAATAGTTATCCATTTTTTAAAAATTTTTATTTCAGTCACACAAGGGATCAACATTTACCCATTCTTCTGTCTGTTTCCTGATGATGATTATGTTAAAATTTTATGTCAGGTAAGACTAAGTCTTCATGTTTCTGGCTATGCTATCTTAAGTTTTATCTCGTATGTGAATCTGTCAACCCTATCATGCTGGACACAATTGATTCTGCCTTTGTGACCAGTGTAGGTCATATCAGCCTGCACATCCATGCAGTCTGATCATGATCAACACTGTTCGCCATTCAGTTGGTATCTTTTTGGTAAGCACCCCCTTTTAACAGCTAATGGTACTGTCCAAAGTGAAAGATGGACAAGTTCATTATAGAAATTTAGCAGGGTAAGGGTTAATTCTATTCTGTAAAGTTCTCTTCTATAAAGTAAAACCTGTGTGGAAACAGTCACTACTATAAAATCTATGACATATAAAGGCCACTATTTTCTGCTCTCATCATATAGAGTAAATTTCCTTGTTTTGAGAGAGCACCTGTCAGCAAAGACTAAATTTTGTATATCAATAAGGACCTGTCTGTTGGTGATTTTGTTTCCTTTCAATAACTTTTGAATGCTTTGACATGTGTTCCTGAAACTTGATTTGCATATTACTCATGGACAGTGCATGACTCCTATAGATTTTGATATCAGTAGGTCAAAGGTCAGTATCGCAGTCACTGTAGGTAGAAAAGTTGTTTCCTTATTATATTAAGAGTGAAAACTTGGCAGGCACATTGCTCATTGGTAGTGCATAACCCTATTGATTTTAAGGTCAATGGCCAAGACCACAGTGACTGTTATTATAAAAACTGTTCCTGCAGAATGCATTGACCTACTCTCCATAAACCTGATAGGCACATTGCTCATGGTTAGTGGATGACCCTTATTGATTTTGAGGGTATAGGGTCAAATGTTAAGCTCACACCTTTAGAAGAAAAACAATTTGATATCTATTAACTTTGAGGTCAGTGGGTGAAAGGAGAAGTTCCTAGTGACTATTTTCAGAATAAGTTGACTGTTGAACCCCAAACTTACCAGCGTATAAAGCATCATTTTTAATCAGTACCAAATAATCTCATATGGATAAATAATATCTTAATGTTTATATTTGTGTGGCAGCCCTTTATACAAGGCATAAATATATTGAGAAACAGTTGTAACGTTGAAACCTTACAGTATTTTCTTACAGGAGTTGCAGTTTTGGTTGCTGTTCTCTCAGATGTACAGTCCCTCATGCGCTCTACTTCGTAAATTTATAATTAATCGTATACGCCAGAGGTTCAGCATTCAACAGATGATAGAGCTGGATGTATTTCCTAAGGTATTCAAAATCTATTTGTTATCCCCAGCCGAAGGTGGAGGAATATAGTTTTGGCATTGTCTGTCCATCCGTCTGAAACCATATCTATGACATGGCATGGTTTGGAGTATTTGAATAAAACATGGTAGAACATGTTAACTGCTGTATGACAATGCCACCCTGCAAGTCTCAGTCAGATTGCATGATTAAGACAAGGGTTATGATCATTTGTACATACATTACATATAGTGATATTTGAATTTGCTGGCATGAAATTTTCTGCAAACAGCAAAAAGACAGTTAAACACGAACTTAAATTCACACATTTTTAGCTCGACTATTTGAAGAATAAGTAGAGCTATCCTACACACCGCGGCGTCGGTGTCACACCCTGGTTAAGTTTTTCGTACCAGTCCACATTTTGTCAAAACCATTTGAGATAAAGTTTTGACACTTTGAACACTTGTGTACCATCACCATGTACAGTTTTAGGCAAGAGTACATAACTCCATCACGGATTTCGACTGAATTATGGCCCCTTTTAACTTACAAATCTTGGTTAAGTTTTTTGCGTACGAGCTCATATTTTGTGTAAACTGTTTGACATATGGCTTTGAAACTTTTTGAGTCGGCTAAACGATGTAATCGTTTTGACGAGTCCTTGCTATCCAGCGATTCTCTAAGTCTAAATGGACCAAATAACACAGTGAAGCGATGTAGTTCCATTAGATTTCTCAAACTTCAAACAGTTCACTGCAAGAATGAAATTAAGTTGCGTGAATTCCCTTTGCTATGACCAATATACGATGTAATCTGTCATATTTATGACTTGTAATTGTGCAATACTCGAATGTAACTCATTAAGCATAAATGTGCATTTTATGAATTGCGCAGGCTTACAAAGCTTGCGTCCTCGGGCGAGGCGTATGTTCTCCGTGACTATTTGATAAACGACATTATGTCTGAAATCATTAGTCCTCCACCTCTGATAATTCATGTGGGGAAGTTGGCAGTTACTTGCGGAGAACAGGTTTGTACTGGTACAGAATCCAGGAACACTGATTAGGTTAACTGCCCGCCGTTACATGACTGAAATACTGTTGAAAAACGGCGTTAAACCCAAAACAAACAAACAAACAAACAAAGCTTGCGTAACATCCAGCGAAAGACAAAAAATAGTTCCACAGGGCTCCAGATAAGATGCGTATTAGCGTAAATTACGTATAGAAATAATGCAAATACGCATGTCTAATAATTTCTAAACGTATATAAAATTACAGAAATGCACACAATGCTTTTTTAAAAACAAAATCTGAATCATCTGGATGCGTTAGGTAACATAGCCGATCCCGATCAGCCTTAATTCTCCCACATTGAACGTATACACGCATCGTATGATTTCTATAAACTTTGCGTGGGTTTCTACACACACACATGAATTTTGCAGTCAGTAAACGGATAAATTATCGGAAGAAGAAGCTCTTACTGGTTTGTTTAGTTACTACAGATATTAAAAATGATTTTAATTCTTATTTTTCGAGAAATAAACAAATCGGCGAAACATTAAATTGTATTTTCTTGTAGTTTTTGAAATCGAAAGTAGATCGTCTATGTTTGGCGAAATGAAACAACTTTTTTATGAAAAGATTTAAATAAGAGGTAATTTAACCGTAAACTTCAATGTCAGATACTGCCAATTGCTGCTAAATGTCTTCGTATCATCACAATTTGTAAAATATATTGTTCAAACTGGAGAAAAGTGTAATCGTATCCGGATATAATATTTTGGGTAAATATCGAGCTGTGTTATGAAATTTTAAGAAAAAAACTAAAAACAAACTGAAACTGACTATACTGTCAGTACATCAATCATTAGCCGACTCAGGCCATTCAGGCCTTTGATATCACTTTTTTATTATAACAGTGTCTATCTGTAGACAAGAGTGCATAACTCTGTCAACTATTTTGGGTGAGTTATTATTAATTATTTTGGACTTGGAAATTGGTACAATTTTCGTACAAGTCCACGTTTTGTCAAAACTATTTTGACATGGGGCTTTGAAACATTGAACACTTGTTTATCATCATGATTTCCATCTTTAGGCAAGAGTACGTAACTCTGTCAGCTATTGAATTATGGCCCTTTTACTTTAACTGCTGAAGGGATTTGTTAGATCATTTCTCTATGACAGAGGACATTTAGACGAAAAGAAGTAACTCTGCTTTTCTTATTTCTTGACTTCTTTTCATTTGATCAATTTCCTTGCAACTTTTGAAAAATATTTGGTTTAGTCTTTACAAATAAGATGAAGAACAGTCTGTTAAGTACAGAGTGTATAAACCATACTGACAGCTATTGCGTACATATTTAACACAGTAGTGTTGTTGACACTCTTCTCTAACAAATATGCAGACAGTTGATCATTCCAAAATACTTTTTTTGGCCACCTTATATAGAATCAACTTGGGGTTCTACCCACTTGCCCAGTTGGAGGGGAAGTTGGGGTTCTACCCATTTGCCTGCTTGGAGGGGCACTTGAGGTTTTACCCACTTGCCGGCTTCAAGGGGCACATAGGGTACTACCTACTTGCTTGCTTAGAGGGGAAATTAGTGTCGCACACTTGCTCCTGTGAAGAGACACTTGAGGTTCTTACCGCTTGCCCACTTTGAGGGGCACTTATGGGTTCTTCCCATTTGCCTGCTTGAAGGGGCAGTTGAGGTAGTTATGCACTATTTTAAGCTGGAGAGTTGCCGGTCAGATTGAATTTTAAAAAAAGAAACAGATCTTTAGTATGGTAAGGGTATAATTCCACATCTTGCTGTTTATTTCAGTTACACAAGGCATATTCTAGATATATTACACACCTGACAGATCCATCCACCCATGTACCACCACAGAGACAGCTATGGAAGCAAATTATTCAGGATGTCACAGATGGAAACAGTATGGTGTGTGTTGTTGTATACTGAAATATCTCCATTAGGACAAAATTGTGCTCGGTTGACCAATTGTGGAAGTTGGATTATGGAGAAACTTTTAAGTCTTTATCTTGAAGGAGAAGAATTTTTAAAGAAAAACCTAATATGTAAAAGTAGGCTAGAGTACAATGATGGAATTTTTTTCCACAAATAAATCCAAATTACAAATGATTTAACTTCTTTACTGATAAAAAAAAGTCCATGGCAGTTTTCCATAACAGAAGTTCATACAGTTTTTCTTTTGTAAAAAGGTTTTAGCTAAATGGTAGTTCAGTAGAAATGTGAACAGTTGAATGACAATAAATTTGATTTTACCTTTTAGGAGAGACCTTTTGTTGAATGGTCAGATTCTGTGAGATTTACAGTAAGTTCAGTTATATTCATAGTTTTGTGTCTCTTTCAAAGAGTAGGGGGTACATCATGAATATTTACAGGGGGCTAATTTTCATATTTTCATTGATCCATGATGTTAAATCCCGTCAGACCAAATTTCCATTAATTTGATATTTGAAATCTTGAAAACCACAAATTGATGTTCCCTAGAAATAGCCATTTTGATAAAAATCACAAAAATTAATACCCAGGAAATAAATGGATTTCACAGTATATTGATATGCTGATGTCTGTTATATTATTAGTATTCTATTTTGTTTGTGGACCAATACCTGTCCGACTTTTAAATGGTGAAATTGAAAATTTACATTCACACTGTTCTTTTCCATTGAAAAATGTGGAATGTTCCTTAGGTGATGTCGCAGTTGTTCCATCTGGTGAACAGAATGGCCCAGCAGCAGATTTTAATGTTAAATGCAACAAAATTTGTGCAATTTATAATATAACCTTGTTTACAAATAGAAAGGATATATAAGAAATAAAATGTATTTCTTGGATGTTCATGCAAAATGAACGACAGAATAGGATCCGCAAATTAAACATAAATCGCTAGTGCGATTCATGGATTTGCAGGTCCTATTCTGCCATTCATTTCGCACGAACACTGAAAAAATACAGTACATTTGTTAATTACATGTGATCAGTAAATGACCCTATAAGTTTAAGGCCAGAAGGCCTTGAGGAGTCGAGTATATGAAGTGCAGCCTTTGAGTGTGGGCTTTAAAAATGATTTAATCCACAATGATGCCAGATGGTTGACTCCCAGTTATCCAAGTTTGTGTGTAAATTTATCATATTAATTATGATGAACCTTGTCAAATTATTTACTAAAGTCCATAACATCACTTTGTTTACCACTTTCAAGGTTGTCAAACACCTCTTGTTTACCCCTTTCAAGGTTGTCAAACATCTCTTGTTTACCCCTTTCAAGGTTGTCAAACATCTCTTGTTTACCACTTTCAAGGTTGTCAAACACCTCATGTGTGAAGCTTATAAGTTTAGTTTCCCAGCTATGTTTAGATTGAAAGTCGTGCTGGTACAGACTAGGCAGGTCATTACATTGTATTATCATAATGTATCATAATGTTTGAAACCAAAATGTGTGCCATGAGTTTGGAAGCGAGATTGGCCTTTAGGTACTTGCCTTGGACTTTGACCTTTCTTATAAACAGGAGCAATGACTGCACTTTTTCCAGATGGAGGGAACAATAAAGATTTTAGTAAGGATTGAAGATACTGCCTGGTGTAGAAGTTCAAGTATTTTTGGTGATATTTCATCAGAACCACAAAATTTTAAAATGTTTCTTCTTTTGCAGATTGGTGATATTTTGTTTGATATTTTGGTAGTCAATGCAAAGTTTGATTTGAACATACACAACAATAAACCAGAGTAAGTGGCTGTTCCAGTTACATTGTGATATAAAATGTGATTTTTAAAACCAAACTGTCCTAAAGACTTCCACATGAATTTAAAGAAAAGGTGGGAAATGTAAGTCCTTAAAAAAGAAAGCCATGATGTTTTTGGTTGTCATCTGTTCCAAGAACCAGTACTGGATGGGCTTAAATCAGTACTTGATGGGCGTGAATCAGTACTGCATGGGCTTGAATCAGTACTTGATGGGCTTGAATCAGTACTGCATGGGCTTGAATCGGTACTTGATGGGCTTGAATCGGTACTGGATGGGCTTGAATCAGTACTGGATGGGCTTGAATCGGTACTTGATGGGCTTGAATCGGTACTGGATGGGCTTGAATCAGTACTGGATGGGCTTGAATCAGTACTGGATGGACTAGAATCAGTACTGGATGGGCTTGAATCAGTACTGGATGGACTTGAATCAGTACTGGATTGGCTTGATTCAGTGCTGGTTGAACTTGCTTTATCTATTTCTTTTGGCATTTCCGTACTAATGTACTTGCTTTATCTGTTTCTTTTACCATTTCTGTACTTGACGTACATGCTTTATCTATTTTTTTTGCCAGTTATGTACTTGACGTACTTGCTTTATCTATTTCTTTTGGCAGTTCTGTACTTGACGTACTTGCTTTATCTATTTCTTTTGCCAGTTCTGTACTTGACGTACTTGCTTTATCTATTTCTTTTGCCATTTCTGTACTTGACGTACTTGCTTTAACTATTTTTGTACTTGACGTACTTGCTTTATCTATTTCTTTTGCCATTTCTGTACTTGACGTACTTGCTTTATCTATTTCTTTTGCCATTTCTGTACTTAGGTACTTGCTTTATCTATTGCATGTGGCATTATGTACTTTATTTACCTGCTTTATCTATTTTTATTGGTAGTTCCTCATGAGATGGACTTGCTTTATCTATCCTTTTTTCAGAAAAATGACTGGAGCATTTTTTGTGGTAGAGAGATCTCGTGACGGTAAACGGAACATGGAAGTGAGGGTAAGTGTTAAGTGGAATTTATAGTTTGGGTTGGTTCATGAACAAGGGACAGCTTACTAGACCAAACCATTAAGTTCCTAAATCGAACTTAGAAGTGTCATAAGTTTTAATGGAACTTACAAATTGAGGGTTAGTGTTAAATGGAACTAAGAAAATGAGAATGGGTAGTGCATTGAACATTGGACAATATGGCAACTTGTAGAAGAGATACCACATCAGAAAGTGAAACCTATTAGTGTAGGAAGATGTTCCAATTTTTCCAGATTTAGAATTTTTACTGAAATATTCTTCACCTGTGAAACTTCTGGTCAAAATTATACCAAAGTTGGTTTGTAGTATCCTGACATGGACATCTCTATTGTTTGTTAAAATGGTTTCCCTTTATTATAGTTTGGCTGAAACAGGGAAATTAACAAGAAGTAGTTGAATGACAATCAAACTTAAGATTGAACTGTGGGTGTTTGATTAATAACAGATAACTTTACTTGATCATGAATAATTGGAATACATTTAGTAGTTGATTAAGTTTACCTGAGAAAAAAAAACAACAAGCAGTGCAGTGTATTTGATTGTTTGTTTTTCAGCTTAAAAAGAAAGTGTAGAAATGTTTAGATTAAAATTTGTACCATTTTCCCAATTGAATCCAGCAGAAGAATGAGTGAAGACTAATTTTTTTTTACAGATTAGAGTTGCCTTGTGGATTATGGAATAGTATTCCTTTTATGATAAATTTTATTGGGGGTGGGGGACTTTTTTTTTTGCTAAAGATAATATTGTGTTTGTATTGCAGCCACATCCAATGCTGGCCACACTGGTAAATGCTGAGGCAGATTTGATCATGCCAACAGAAAAGATTCCAAGTCTGTGTCCCCCTGTACCGTTCACTGCCCCGGGGCAGGGTGGGAACTTTATAAGTACAGGTAATATTATAGCATGCAATTTACATACCATCTTGTTGCTTTATTTACATTTTCCTGTCCAGCCCCTGTTCCCTCATATGCACACTTGCATGTTCATTGGCACACTACTCATTTTTACCTCTTATTAACTGTGTACACCTGTTTTCCACTCCAGTCTGACACATTCAACAAGATATTCTGTGATATTAATAAAATTTTCAGTCATCGCTTCAGCTTCATGATTACAGCTAAACCCTTTGCCTGCTAAATTTCTGAAATGGACCGGTCCAGTGTTCAATTTGGGCAATACCATTTATTATTTGAAGGATTGAAAATTTACTGGCTGAATAGCCAACAGTGCAGACCATGATCACCCTGCACGGATGTGCAGGTTGATTCGCATAGGCAGAACCACTTGCCCCCAGCAGTTTAAAGGTTAACTAGACCTGAATAAGTGGCTTTCACATTTTAAAGATGAAAATTGAACAGAATTTTATGTTCTTTTTGGTATTTCAGTATAAATGTTACAGTACAGTCTTGAAGGTCATAAAAACTAGTCCCGAAAAGTTAAGTAATAAAATCTAGTCCCAGAGAAGAAAAACTGATCTAACAGTATCAATAGAAATAGCATGGCTCCGTGTACCTATTTTACATTTTATGGCCTCACTTAAAGTAGTGGGGGTATATTGATTTTGAGGTTGTAAGGTTTTGGGTTTATGTAACTGTGACATGAAGACAAAAATTTGTTCCCGCTCTGTAACTAATGCATGCTTTGGTCTACTTGTATCCAGTGGAAAAATCTTCTTGTTTGATATTGTCATATCACATCGTTTCTCCCAACTTCTTACATCACCTCCCCCCAACACACACAAACACATTACCTGCCTATATTTATTTAGTAGAAACTTTTAAGATATTCTTGTCAGAAAATACTGGCACTATTTCAATATAATTTCACAGACATTTTCTTTGCAAAACCATCAACCAAAACTGTTCTTGTAAGCAGTGTAACTCAGGTGAGCAATCTAGGGCCATCATAGCCCTCTTGTTTTTATTATCTGTGTGAAGAAATGATAAAAAATACATGTAGTAAATTGGTGACAGTTGATACATAGCAGCCAAAATATGTTGTTCATGTCTATGGAAGTAGCAATGGGACAAAAATGGTTGTCTGTATCTTTGCTACAGCTTGTTTTATTAACAAAATATGGATACTGTTAGGTTACTGTAATTACTGTAATTACTGTAAAATCATTTAATTTCGTTGGCATGAAATTTCGTGGTTTTGGTCAAAACGACAATTTTGTGGGATATAAATTTGTGGATTTCAACATTTGAACATAAAATGGATGGGAATTTTTCTTGTTTGTTGTCATTAAATTTCGTGGATTGACTCAACCACGAAATCCGCAAAAATTAGTCCCCCACGAATATTAATGATTTCACAGTATTTGAAGTGTAAACATAGTTTAGATTTACTACTCTAGACCGACCTATGACAATATGTAACTAATCTCGGAACTTCTGATTTGAAAGATAATGAGATTTCATAGATGTGACACGCTGCAGATAATAGTATTCAGAGAAATATGGTAAAAGTAGTCCAGGAAAGTAAGAAAATATCCTGATATTTTTGTCGGGTTAGTCTGTATGAACCCTGTGAAGGTCGCAGTGTACAAAATTACACACCCACTTGCCACTAACTGTCCATCATGGGTTGTGGGGGGGCATACATGTTTTAGATTCAGTGCTTTTTATCTGTCAGTTTTGCAACTAAACATCACTTACATGTAACCAGTTAACCTTTAACCTGCTGGTAGCAAGTGGATTTGCCTTTGCAACCAGTGCAGATCAAGATCAGTCTGTACTTCCAATAGACCAGTCCATTTTAGAAATTTACCAGTGTAAAAGTTAATGAAACAAAACCCCGTAGTATATTTATATTCTGTCATTGGTGCTTATACAAGTTTCTAAGTTGCATGGTTTTGTAAACATTTCATGTTATTAGCTTGACTATTCGAAGAATAGGGGAGCTATCCTACTCGCCCCAGCTGTAAAAAGGAGGAGACAACTCTATCAAGCATTTTGACTTAATTATGGCCCCTTTTCGACTTAGAATAAATGTTAAAAGTTTGCGTACCACCCCAAATATTTTCCAAGTCCATTGAGATATTGCTTTCATATTTTGCATACTTGTTAACCATCATGACCCGAGTCTGTAAAAAGGAGGAGGCAATTCTGTCAAGCATTTTGACTAAATTATGGCCCCTTTTCGACTTAGAATAAATGTTAAAGTTTGTGTACCACTCCAAATATTTTCAAAGTCCATTGAGATATTGCTTTCATATTTTGCAAACTTGTTTACCATCATGACCCCAGTCTGTAAAAAGGAGGAGGCAACTCTATCAAGCATTTTGACTGAATTATGGCCCCTTTTCGACTTAGAATAAATGTTAAAGTTTGCGTACCACTCCAAATATTTTCAAAGTCCATTGAGATATTGTTTTCATATTTTGCAAACTTGTTTACCATCATGAACGCAGTCTGTAAAAAGGAAGAGGCAACTCTATCAAGCATTTTGACTGAATTATGGCCCCTTTTCGACTTAGAATAGGCTTATTGTAATGTTAAAGTTTTACTCATTGCTTATATTATACTATCAAGCACTGAGAATAGTCGAGCGCGCTGTCCACTGACAGCTCTTGTGTTGATATACTTTTGTTGAATAAAACAGACTTTGATTTGTGTTTCATCCTGTTTGGTAGTTTGAATGAAAGAATCCATGTTATATTTGACAGTGGATTTGTTACGCTGGTGCATGGACCAACAGGTCCAGATACTGAAGGAGAGGACAGAAGAGGCAGGACCTGTTCTAGACAGTCTTAATGTCCTGTCTACATACGCATGGAAAATCAATAAACCTGTAAGTACACATATACTGTAAAATCCGTTAATTTCGTGGGCATGAAATTTCGTGGTTTTGGTCAAAACCGCAATTTCGTGGGGATATGAATTCGTGGATCTCAACTTTTTAATTTAAAATGAATGGGAATTTTACTTGTTGATTGGGATTAAATTTCGTGGATTGACTCAACCATGAAATCCACGAAAATTAGTCCCCCACGAATATTAATGATTTCACAGTAAATTCTAAATTGATGCCCCGCCCCCATGGCTTCCATAAAAGAGGAGTGTATTGTTTTGCTCGCACATGCCTTGTTGGTCAGCCAGTCCAGTAGTTTACCAGTAAAGGATTTATTTTTTTGTGAATAACTAGAATTCTTTGGTTTTTGGCTGGCAAAGTACCTTGGTCAATAAGTTAACCGTAGTTTTGGGTTATTAAGCCAGAAGTCAAGGTCACTGGGACTTGTCGGCTGAGAATGGTTTAAGATCAATTGTATTACACTGAGCTTCAGTCACCAAACTTTGTTTGACAGTTGTATGTGGAGAGTAAATGACCCATATAGTATTGAAGGACAGGCTGAAAACGGCTATTGTTCTAGTGGGCTAATATTGAGAAGGGACTTTGCACACGAGATGTTTGAACAACTGATTTGCAGATATGCTTTTCAAAGCCAATTTTTGCATTTAGGAAATTGTATATTGAAAATGCCAGTTTGCTACCTTTTGATACACATCTTAAATAAATGTTTATATATTTGAGCCGCACCATGAGAAAACCAACATAGTGCTTTTTCGACCAGAATGGATCCAGACCAGCCTGTGCAGTCAGGTCAGGATCCGTGCTGTTCACTTATGGTTTCTCTAAAGTGAACAGCATGGATCTGTGCAGACTCGCAGGCTGGTCTGAATCCATGCTGGTCGCAAAGCACTATGTTGGTTTTCTTGTGTTGTGGCTCATTTTAAATATTTTTTCATGCCTGTATAATCTTTCTTCTAGAAATTTTCTGACTTGTTGTATTCCAGGTGTTGGATGTTGCTCTGAAGGTGTTTAAAGAGGGAGGGAATGAAGACTTAGAAATTCCTGTTTTACCACAGAGTATACTGAAACCACATAAACCAGATCCCAAGTAATATATTACTGAATATTGTAACTGGGATTTCACTTTTTATAAAGCACATTGTAAGTAGGACTGGGACGATTACTCGGTTTATCGGATCCGATTCGATTACTAGGTGAAACTGGTTTCAATTTTGCAAAACTGGTAATCGCTCTCAAACAATAAACATCGAGAGTCGTACTTTATCTATATACATTTCTTTGACCAGCACATAGACCCGCAGTATATTTCCGCTAAAACACATCAGCTGAATATGATAAATAGTTTCATATTTGCATCTGATATATTTAAAATAAAATATACCAAAATATGACTTATTAATTGTCACACTGCTTGCAAACGATTAAGGAAGTCAGCTACCAGAAGTACCTTGATACAGTCGTCGGGAAAGAAAACAGCATTTTCAATATGCCCGCCAATTAACCAGTTTAATTCGATTTCAAACAAATGATTAACCGGTTTCAAAATTTTGAAATCGTCCCAGCCCTAGTTGTAACTGAATTTCGCTGTTTTTGCTGCACATGTAGACACTAGTGGAATTTAAATATAAGACATTGCATATTTGTACCCCCCGACAACAAAGTTGTAAGTGGGGGTATACTGGTTTCAGGTTGTCTGTCTGTCTGTCTGTCCGTATGTCCGTCTGCCCTGTCTGTCCGTCTGTCCGTAACGCAATCTTGTGCGCACCATCTCACCTTATCCCCTTGACAGAATTTAATGAAACTTCGCACAATGATCATTACCAACAGTAGTTGTCATGGGCATTTTTAGGTTCTTTTAGAAAAAAAATTTGCAGAGTTATGGACTTTGTTTTTTGTTACTATACTATAACATAGACACCATCTTGTGCCACCATCTCTCCTCATCCCCTTGCACAATTTAATGAAACTTCACACAAGTGATCAGTACCAACAGTATTTTGTGCATGGGGAAAGAAAGGGTTCTTTAGAAAAAAATGATGCAGAGTTATGGGACTTTGTTTTTTTGTTACAAATACTATATACATAGACACCACTTGTGCGCACCATCTCTCCTCATCCTCTTGACACAATTTAATGAAACTTCACACAAGTGATCAGTAACAACAGTAGTTGTGCATGGGGCATGTTAAGGTTACTTTCAGCGACAAAAAGTTATGGGACTTTTTTCTGTTAACATACTATGTACATACAGTCTGCATATGCAGATTTGTGCGTGCCTATCTACCAAACCCTTACAACACAATTTAATGAAAACTGCCCCACAAGTGTTCAGTACCAACCCTAGTTGTCATGTGCATGTTACATTCTTTAATAAAAATATTCTGCATAATTTATGGGACTTGGTTTTTGGGTTACTATACTGTATACATAAGTCTATATAAAATACAGTCCACATAATTATGCAATCATGTGTGCGTCAAATTGCAATGTACTGTGTCAGTGCATGCGGGGGGTACATTCATCACCTTTAGTGATAGCTCTAGTTTCTTACAGTTTGTTTGTTTATGTAGTATAAAGTAACTGGGATTTCCAAGTTTATGTTGCACATTGTAACTGGGATTTTCCAGTTCATGTTGCATGCTGTAACTGGGATTTATCTGTTTATGTTGCACATTGTAACTGGGATATCACTATTTCTGTAGCACACAACTGGAATTTTCCAGTTTATGTAGCTTAGTGATTTTGAAGATTATGTAGCGCATTGTAACTGGTATTTCTAAGTTTATGTAGCACATTGTAACTCAGATTTTCAAGTTGATGTCGCACATTGTAACTGGGATTTCGAAGTTAATGTAGCACATTGTAACTCGGACTTCCAAGTCTATGTAGCACATTGTAACTGGGATTTCCAAGTTGATGTCGCACATTGTAACTGGAATTTTGAAGTTAATGTAGCACATTGTAACTAGGACCTCCAAGTTTATGTAGCTCATTGTAACTGGGATTTCCAAGTTGATGTAGCACATTGTAACTCAGATTTTCCAGTTTATGTAGCACATAATGTGACATTGTAACTGGGATTTCCAAGTTTATGTAGCACATTGTTACTCAGATTTTCCAGTTTATGTAGCACATAATGTAGCACATAATGTGACATTGTAACTGGGATTTCCAAGTTTATGTAGCACATTGTAACTGGGATTTCCAAGTTGATGTTGCGCATTGTAGCTGAGATTTCCAAGTTGATGTTGCTTATTGTAACTGGGATTTCCAAGTTGATGTTGCACATTGTAACTGGGATTTTCCAGTTTATGTTGCATGCTGTAACTGGGATTTTGCTGTTTATGTTGCATATTGTAACTGGGATTTTGCTGTTTATGTTGCATATTGTAACTGGGATTTTGCTGTTTATGTTGCATATTGTAACTGGGATTTCACTGTTTATGTAGCATGTTGTAACTGGGATTTCCCTGTGTATGTTCCATATTGTAACTGGGATTTCCCTGTTTGTTGCTTATTGTAACTGGGATTTCCCTGTGTATGTTCCATATTGTAACTGGGATTTCCCTGTTTCTGTTGCATATTGTTACTGGGATTTCCCTTTTTTGGTTGCACATTGTAACTGAGATTTGCACATTGTAACTGGGATTTCACCGTTTAGGTTGCACATTGTAACTGGGATTTCACTGTTTAGGTTGCATATTGTAACTGGGATTTCACTGTTTATGAAGCGCATTGTAAATGTAAAAAGGAATTTAAAAGTTGAAGTTACAGAGTTTTGTCTGTTAAAAGGTGAAAAGGCTGTAATTATAGCTCACAATTTAAGGCTTTCTGTTAAAGGTGGAATGTTACATTTTGTTTATGATTGAAAAAACTTTCTTATGTCAGCTAGTTTCCAAGCTTTAATCAACCTTTAGCCTGCTGGTGGAAAGTCATTTTGCCTTTGTGACCAGTGCAGACCAAGATAAGCCTGCACATCCATGCAAGCTGATCATGGTCTGCACTGTTTGCTATTCAGTCAGTAAATTTTCAGTGAACACACCTTCAGATAATAAATGGTATTGCCTAAATTGAAAGACAGACTAGTCCATATTAGAAATTTAGTAAGGTAAAGGTTAATCTCTGTTAAGATATTCTTATTCCATATTTTAGTGCAGAAAGAGAAGAGGTGAAACAATTCAACAAGAAAATGTTTGTGTATAAGAAAAGTTTGTCGGAGGCTGTCAGTTTATGGTGGAGCGGTCTTTATAAACTATCCATAGCAAATGAGGTAGGTAATTGTTTATGGTGGAGTGGTCTTAATGAACTATCCATAGCAAACGAGGTAGGTAATTGTTTATGATGGAGTCTTAATGAACTATCCATAGCAAACGAGGTAGGTGATGTTGATGGTGCAGCAGCCTTTATAAATTATCCATAGCAAACGAGATAGGTAATTGTTTATGGTGGAGCAGTCTTTATAAACTATCCATAACAAACAAGGTAGGTATTTAGATATTTATTAAGTTTGAAATAAAGTGAAGATACGAGTAATGAGTCCTTAATATTTAAAAGGTATTGGTATTCCTTTTAAATGTTAGAAACCGAGACATACACCTGAAGGTTGTTACCACGTTGTAAAAAATAGATAAGATCATGTACATGTGAAGGTTGCCGTCTCATTATAAATGTTAGATGTTGTGATGTACATGTGAAGGTTGCCGTCTCATTATAAATGTTAGATGTTGTGATGTACATGTGAAGATTGCCATCTCACTGTAAATGTTAGATGTTTTGATGTACATGTGAAGATTGCCATCTCACTGTAAATGTTAGATGTTGTGATGTACATGTGAAGATTGCTGTCTCATTATAAATGTTAGATGTTGTGATGTACATGTGAAGATTGCCATCTCACTGTAAATGTTAGATGTTGTGATGTACATGTGAAGATTGCCGTCTCATTATAAATGTTAGATGTTGTGATGTACAAGTGAAGGTTGCCGTCTCACTGTAAATGTTAGATGTTGTGATGTACATGTGAAGGTTGCCGTCTCCCTGTAAATGTTAGATGTTGTGATGTACAAGTGAAGGTTGCCGTCTCACTGTAAATGTTGGATGTTGTGATGTACATGTGAAGGTTGCCGTCTCCCTGTAAATGTTAGATGTTGTGATGTACAAGTGAAGGTTGCCGTCTCACTGTAAAAGTTAGATGTTGTGATGTACAAGTGAAGGTTACTGTCTCACTGTAAATGTTAGTTGTTGTGATGTACAAGTGAAGGTTACTGTCTCACTGTAAATGTTAGATGTTGTGATGTACAAGTGAAGGTTGCCATCTCACTGTAAATGTTAGATGTTGTGATGTACATGTGAAGGTTGCCGTCTTGATGTACAAGTGAAGGTTGCCGTCTCACTGTAAATGTTAGATGTTGTGATGTACAAGTGAAGGTTGCCATCTCACTGTAAATGTTAGATGTTGTGATGTACATGTGAAGGTTGCCGTCTTGATGTACAAGTGAAGGTTACTGTCTCCCTGTAAATGTTAGATGTTGTGATGTACAAGTGAAGGTTACTGTCTCACTGTAAATGTAAGATGTTGTGATGTACAAGTGAAGGTTGCTGTCTCACTGTAAATGTTAGATGTTGTGATTTACATGTGAAGGTTGCCATCTTGATGTACAAGGGAAGGTTACTGTCTCACTGTAAATGTTAGATGTTGTGATGTACAAGTGAAGGTTGCCGTCTCACTGTAAATGTTAGATGTTGTGATGTACATGTGAAGGTTGCCGTCTCACTGTAAATGTTAGATGTTGTGATGTACATGTGAAGGTTGCCATCTCACTGTAAATGTTAGATGTTGTGATGTACATGTGAAGGTTGCCATCTCACTGTAAATGTTAGATGTTGTGATGTACATGTGAAGGTTGCCGTCACACTGTAAATGCTAGATGTTGTGATGTACAAGTGAAGGTTGCCGTCTCCCTGTAAATGTTAGATGTTGTGATGTACATGTGAAGGTTGTTTAAGAAATGAAGTATTTTTTGCTGGAGTTCATATGAAATGAAATACAAAATAGGACAGGCAAATCCATGAATCACACTTGCAATCTATGTTTAATTTGCAGATCCTATTCTGTCATTTATTTCGATGAAGTCCGAAAAAAATTATTCATTTCTTGTATTTTTTTTCTATCTGTAAACAAGGTTATATTATAAATTGCAAACATTTTGTTGCATTTAACATTAAAATCAGCTTTCGGGGCATTCTATTCTCCAGACGGAAAAACTGCAACGTGACTGTACATGGACGCTGTCAAAACAGCGGCCCATTTTTATTAAACTCACCGTCACAAAGTGACAAGGTGAGCATTTTGATCGCGCAGCGCCGTCGCCGTGCTGGCGTGCTCGTAAACTTTTGCTTGTGACCACTCTAGAGGTCACATTTTTCATGGGATCTTTATGGAAGTTGGTCAGAATGTTCACCTTGATGATATCTAGGTCAATCGAACTGGGTCACGGCATCAAAAACTAGGTCAGAGGTCCTAAAAATAGAAAAACCTTGTGACCTCTCTAGAGGCCATATATTTCACAAATCTTCATGAAAATTAGTCAAATGTTCACCGATGATACTAGGTCAAGTTCGAAACGGTCACGTGGGTCAAAAACTAGGTCAGTAGTCTAAAAATAGAAAAACCTGAGACCTCCTTTTTAGAGGCCATATTTTTCACGAGATCTTCATGATATTGGTCAGAATGTTCACCATGATGATATCTAGTCAAGTTTTAAACTGGGCAACGTGGGTCAAAAACTAGGTCATTAGTCTAAAAATAGAACAACCTTTTGACCTCTCTAGAGGCCATATTCACATGGATCTTCATGAAAATTGGTGAGAAATGTTCACCTTGATGATATCTAGGTCAGGTTCGAAACTGGTCACTGCGGGCAAAAACTAGGTCAAGATCTAAAAATAGAAAAAACCTTGTGACCTTCTAGAGGCCATATTTTCATGAGACTCATGAATATTGGTCAGAATGTTCACCATTGATGAAATCTAGGACGGTTTGATACTGGTCATTTGGATCAAAAACTAGTATAGGTCTAAAAATAGAAAAACCTTGTGACCTCTCTAGAGGCCATATTTCACAATGATCTTCATGAAAATTGTCAGAATTTCACTTTGATGATATCTAGGTCAAGTTCGAAACTGACACATGCGGTCAAAAACTAGGTCAGTAGATCTAAAAATAGAAAAACCTTGTGACCTCTCTAGAGGCCATATTTTTCAATGGATTTTCAGGAAAATTGGTCAGAATGTTTACCTTGATGAATCTAGATCAGGTTCGAAACTGGGTCACGTGTTAAAATGTCAGTAGAATTTTAAAAATAGAAAAAAACCTTGTGACCTCTCTAAGGCCATATTTTCAATGAATCTTCATGAAAATTGGTCAGAAGTACACTTGATGATATCTAGGTCAGGTTCGAACTGGTCACGGGGGTCAAAAACTAGGTCAGTAGGTCTAAAAATAGAAAAACCTTGTGACCTCCTAGAGGCCCATATTCTCAATGGATCCCTTTATGAAAACTGGGGGAGAATGTTTAGCTTGATCATATCTAGGTCAGGTTCGTAACTGGTCATGTGCGGTCAAAAACTAGGTCATAGATTGAAAAAAAGAAAAACCTTGTGACCTCTCTAAGGCCATATTTTTTCACGAGATCTTCATGAAAATTGGTGAGAATGTTCACCTTGATGATATCTAGGTCAAGTTTAAAAGTGGGTCAGGTGCCTTCAAAAACTAGGTCATTAGGTCAAATAATAGAAAAAGCTTGTGACCTCTCTAGAGGCCATATTTTTCAATGGATCTCATGAAAATTGGTCAGAATTTTTTTATCTTGATGAATATCTAGGTCACATGTGCTCAAAAACTAGGTCACTATGTCAAATAATAGAAAAACGACGTCATACTCAGTTCAACACTTGGTCATGTGGGGATAGGTGAGCGATTCAGGACCATCATGGTCCTCTTGTTAAGCAATGTTGTCTTAATTTTGGCCCTTTTGTTTTGCTGTTTCTACAGAATGAACATTATAATTTTCAACTGAAAAGAATATGGTGCTTGTAAATATTAGATACTGTCCTTTTTTCAGTTGAGAGATAGAACATTCTGGTTGGCAACAAACATTGATTTCCGCGGGAGAGCCTATCCTATAGCTCCACATTTACATCATCAGAGTAAGTAAAAGCAAACTTTATGGTGCCAAAATGTACCAGGATGAGACTAAGTAGCATGACCACTGTGGCAAGACTATGAGGGCTGTTAATAAAAAACATAGACTCTATCTATTAGATACATTAATGAAGCAAAACAAGAAATACATCATCACGATTGCAATTTTCTACTGAATTCTCTGCAACTTTGATGTGATCATGATCATACAGTCAGTTGATTCCTTGAAAACAGTGAAACAAAATCGGCGCATAGTGATAATTTTCATCAGTGTCTCGACTTTGGCGAGGTGATTTCATCGAGTTTGCCTTGATTTATATCTGTAAATTTGATGAAAAATACCTTTAAGTTAGATATCATCAATTGTTTGGTTAGAATACTGGAAAATGTATGAACATTTAGGTCAGGTGTGCACTGTGATTAGTTGTTTCTTATCCAAGGCGTCATAGATAGACATTAAGGTTGAATCACAATATTTTTTTTTCACACTAACTTTGTTGACTTTTAGCAAGTCTTGGCCATTTGCAAATCGGTGTATGTTTTAGATCAGCACACAGATAATGAAACATTGCTGTGGCATCTCCTTCATTCATTTATAGATATCTGTCGGTGTTTGCCAAAATCTCTACGTAAATCAACCAGTGTGGCAAGAAGGTTTTGGTAGCATGACGTCTTTGGTAAAAGTATTTAAGTATTGAAATTAAACATCAAGGCTATTGCTCAATTTACAGTTGATTTTGAATGAACTGGATTTCTGTGGCATTAGTTTTACAGAAGGGTGGCTTTTATCTTAACCCTTACCCTGCAAAATTTCTATAATGAATTTGTCCATCTTTCAATTTGGACAGTACCATTGATTTTTAAAAGGGGTGGTTAACATAAAGATACTGACTGAATGGCAAACAGTGCAGTCAATGATTAGACTGCACTGGTGGCAAGGGCAGAATCACTTTCTGTCAGCAGGCTAAGGGTTAAACTCAAACACCAGTTTATTTTCAATACTCACTTCCAATCCTGAGGTTGGGGGTTCGATCCCCGGCAGCTACTCGGGAATTTTCAGAAACGCTTTTCTGTGTTTCCCACCCAACTAGAGGTGTACTGGTCAGGAACCCAGGCAATCCTTGCATGTATCAGTGCTATTCACTGGGCACGTTAAAGAACCAGGCTGTCTATATGCAACAAGCTAGGCTAAGTTAGCCGGACAAGCCTGTTTCTGATTTCTAATCTCTCTGTCGTGGGGACTTTGTCTCACTCTGTCCCTCTGGTCAGTTCACTCTGTGTCTGTACTAGTAGAGGATGAATTATGCGCCCTGTGTGGCTGCATTTGAACTGTGTAAAGCACCTTTGAACGTGAAATTGATCATGAAAAGGGCGCTATATAAATCTGGTATAATAACATAATAATAATATAATAATTTTGTCTGTTTCAAGAAAAAAGATTCTGCATTTCTATTTGTAAGGAACAAGTTTTATTTAATTTCTTTTTCAGACCAGGATCATGTTAAAGCTTTTATGCTGTTTGCTAAAGGAAAGCCACTTGGAGAGAAAGGTTTAGACTGGCTAAAACTGCATTTAGTAAACCTAACAGAGCATAAGAAAAGGTTTTGTGTAAATTTCTGCTTTTTCTTAGGGCAGTAACTTGAATATATGTGTTTTACATGTCAGAGTCTTAGGGGGCCGCAGCTGTCGAGTGGTTAAGGTTACTGACTTCTAGTCACTTGCCACTCATCGATGTGGGTTTGAACTTCTCTTGGGGCAGTGAATTCTTTAGGTGAGGAAGCCATCCATCTGGCTTACAGAAGGTTTGTGGTTTTACCCCGAGGTCTTCCTCCACCATCAAAGCTGGGAAGTCCCGATATGACCTATGATTGTGTTGGTGCGTATTAAACCCAACACTCTATGTCTGCTATAATATCTAAATAGTTTACAAGATTCCTGTGAAATTTTACACAAATAAGCCGCGCCATGAGAAAACTAACATAGTGCATTTGCGACCAGCATGGATCCAGACCAGCCTGCACATCTGCTCAGTCTGGTCAGGATCCATGCCGTTTGCTAATGGTTTCTTTAATGACAATAGGCTTTGAAAGCGAACAGTATGGATCCTATCCAGACTGCGCGGTTGCAAATGTTGGTTTTCTCATGGCGCGGCTCAAATGTTGAATGATGCGAAGTGAATTGCTGGTAAGATTCAGGTATTTACCTTCAAGGTCAACTTTACAAAGATTTTAACCCAGAAAAGCTTGCCCCACAAGCAGGGTAACTCCAGTTAAGCAACTTTCATCACTTTCTAGTATTTTCTCTTGTTTACCAGTGTCATGTGTTTGTAGGGCACTTAGTTTTGTCTGTCCATACGCCCTTCTGTTATCCCGAATTTGTGTTGTGCATATATAAAAAAGTATTTGACCAAGAGTCATCAAACCTAACAGGATTGTTATTTAGCATGCGGAAGTATGCACCTGATGTTTTAATTGGGATTTCACACAGCCATACCAGAGTTATGACCTCTGATATAGTCAAAACTATACATATAGTGATAAGAGTGGGGGCACCAGTTACCTGTGGACATACGTGTAGTTATTACTTAGATCATCGTGTAAGTACACATTACAACTTGTTCTTTAATTTACCTTTGTTGTTGTTGTTTTTGTTATCTAGATCATCGTTAGAAGACAGGCTGAAGTATGCTGATGAGATGATGGCAGAAATTCTCGATTCAGCTGACAATCCTCTTACTGTAAGTATAAGCCTTCCTGGTATTTACACTTATCGTGCTGGACATGATTGATTCTGCCTTTGCGACCACTGTAGATCATTATCAGCCTGCACATCCACGCAGTCTGATCATGATCTGCACCATTCGCCTTTCAGTCAGTATATTTTTGATAAGCTCCCCTTTTAACAGTTAATGGTTCTGTCCAAATTGAAAGGTGGACAAGTTCATTTAGAAATTTGGCAAGGTAAGGTTAAGATAAAAATATAAAAAGTTCAATAACCAGGGAAATCGCCCCATTCACATTGGATTATGGCCCTGAATTACTCGAAAAACTGCAAATTTAGCCTTGTTGACTCTTAGTCAAGCACTTTTCATCGGATCTTCACCAAACTTGTTTGTGGGCATAATATTTTGGTCAAGTTCCATAACCAGCCAAATCGCCCCAGGCACTCTTGGATTATGGCCCTTGATTTTCTCCAGATCTGTAAAATTAGCCTTGTCCATTCGAACTGTTTTGATCTGATTTTCATCCCACATGGAATCTCACAAATATCTTGATTCCTTCTTACTCATTAACAAGGCATGCAACATCAACATTATTACCTTTATGATACATAACTGAATATTAAGACAGGCGTATTTTGTGACAGTCAGGCACTCCTGTAAAATATTTTGTTGCATTAACTTTTTTAACTTTCAAGTTACTGTTTCAATCTTATTTCCTAGGGTAGAAAATGGTGGATGACGTCTGATAGTCCTTGGCAGACACTGGCAGCGTGTATAGAAATTGCTGCGGCAACAAGAAGTGGTGATCCTTGCAAGTTTGTGTCACACTTTCCAGTTCATCAGGATGGCTCATGCAATGGTCTGCAACATTACGCGGCACTTGGTCGTGACGTCACTGGAGCAAAGTCTGTAAATCTCAAGTCAGAAGATGAAACACCGGCCGATGTGTATTCTGATGTTGTTGATCTGGTAAGTTTGTGGCAGCCGTCAAATGTCTGCCTGGGCTCATTGTCAGATTCTGTTTTATAAGCCATTGTAACAGAGTGAGAGTATATTTATTGGGGTTATTTTGTTAGTCATTGATAGAGTGGTCAGATTAGTCAATGCCATATCATAACATACATTTGACATAAACCACAGATATATGATAGTGAACGCTATGTTTCGATATTACTGCAGTTGTGTTTGGGTTTGATGCAACCCTGAAATTTGCATATGAATATAAAAAGGATAAACAATGGGTTCATCAGTTTGAGAATGTCTTGGTTCAACGAATCAAAAAAAATCATTAATTTGAAGGCTTCTTTTCTTGCACAGATGCTGGATCTCCATCGAACTTTATCTGTAACATCAGTCTCACTATAAAATCCTCTCTTAAGTCCTTCAAATATGGACTCTTTGCCCTTTCTAGGGGCTACTAGAGCTAGAAATGGAAAAAATATTTAAAGGACCTCTTCTCATGAACTTGTTGATGAATCTTCATTACCTTTGTCTGTAGAGACATTATAAGGTCCACTCTAAATTTTATTCAAATTAGGGCACTAAGCCAAATTAGGAGCCCCTATGGCTAAATATGAAACAGCTTCTGTTTATAAACTTGGACTGGGGCATCTGACATTTGTAAGGTATTCACTTAGTTTGTTCTAATGGGGACAGTCCTTTAAGGGGCCACTAGAGCTAAAATAGCAAATACCGTGAATAACATCTCATGAAGTTGTTGTTGGATCTGTATCAAACTTAAGTAATTCCAGTGTAACTTGGTACCAGTACACATGGAGGGAACTTCATGTGTCAGATATTTTATCCAGTTTTCTCTTTTTTACATGCCTATGAAATGGGACTTTAGGTGGTGACTTGCGTTGGGTGGTTAGGGGGCAGTTTTGATGAAAGTAGTCCTTTGCCAAACTTGCGTAGTTTGTATCCATTGTTCACCAAAATTGGTCATAATATTTATGAGAATATTATGTGGCAGGATTTGATAACAGGGTAGATTGTCCTAGAGGCCCCTTTAGTTATAGCCCTTGAATACAAAAATCTGTTAAAATCAACGTTGTCCGCTGCAAAAATGTATTAGTTCTTATTCAGTGTTTTCTTTAAACTTGGTTATAATATTTTTGGATGTAATATCTCAGCTAGGTTCTTTAATCAGCTGGATCCTCCAAGACTCTTGTTCTTGGAATTTCTCAAAATTCCAAAAAATGGAAGTGTCAGCTCTCTAACTTGTCACAATGTTTTTTGGCGTGATACATAAACATTTTACTTTTACAGGTGAAGAAAGAGATAGAATTTGATATTGAAAATGAAACAAATGATTTTAAAATAGCCACAATCTGTCAACCATATCTGGAAAGAAAGGTAAGAAATATAATTATATTATCAGACATTATTATATACAATATTTGATATCAATCTCTATGCATTTGAATTTTAGTTGTTGGGTACGGAATGAAAAAATTGCGTAAAGTAAATTTGCATAAAGTCAGAGATTAACTCCGCCCCGCCAGGTTGAATAAAACGCACAATACCTTTTTGAGAAAGCACTGTTTTGTAACCTAAAAATATTGTTTTCAAAGTTTCTCTTCTTGACCAAAATTATATTTCTCAATTTCGATTTTTTTCCAAAATAAAACCAGAACAATCAATTATAAAACTGTTTATTTTCATGGACAGGTAATTAAGCAGTCGATTATGACTACTGTTTACGGAGTTACAATGTATGGGGCCAAGCTGCAGATACAGCGTCAGCTTGGATATAAAGAATTTCCCGACGAATATATCCTCGTGGCAAGTCGCTATCTTGCAGAGAAAACATTCAAGTGCCTAAATAATTTGTTTACCTCAGCACGACAGATACAGGTACGGTTTTGTTTATTGCGACACACTCATTATACACTAGAAGGGAGGTGTTATATGATGGTGCTGGTTGTCCCATGGTGATATCTTTTAGTAGCAGAATATCTTGACATAGAATACTCAAACTTGTCAGGCACATTGCCCATGAGCAACTGATGTCTCCTATTGACTTTTAGCTACGTAGTATGGTGAGCTGTCCTACTCAACCTGGCGTCGGCTTCCTTCCATGTCTGCAATTTTGGTTAAAGTTTTGATGCACTTCCCTCTTTATCTCTATAATTACATGATGTTTTTTTTAGTGATTGCGTGATTGCACGGTGTCCGTTGTCCGTGTGTGCGTGAGTGCGTTCGTGTGTCTGTACACTTTTCCTTGTGACATCTCTAGAGGTCACATTTTTCATGGGATCTATATGAAAATGGGTCAGAATGTTCATCTTGGTAAATTCTAGGTCAAGTTCGAAACTGGGTCACGTGCCCTCAAAAACTAGGTCAGTAGGTCTAAAAATAGAAAAACCTTGTGACCTCTCTAGAGGCCATAATTTTCAATGGATCTTCATGAAAATTGGTGAGAATGTTCACCTTGATGATATCTAGGTCAAGTTCGAAACTGGGTCACGTGCGGTCAAAAACTAGGTCAGTAGGTCTAAAAATAGAAAAACCTTGTGACCTCTCTAAAGGCCATATATTTCACAAAATCTTCATGAAAATTGGTGAGAATGTTCACCTTGATGATATCTAGCGTTCAGGTTTCGAAAACCGGGGATGTGGCCGTTCAAAATAGCGTCAGGTCAGGAGGTCAAATATAATAAATAGAAAACCTTGTGCTCTCTCTAGAGGCCATATATTTCACAAGATCTTCATGAAAATTGTCCAGAATGTTCACCTTGATGATATCTAGGTCAAGTTCGAAACTGGGTCACGTGCGGTCAAAAACTAGGTCAGTAGGTCTAAAAATAGAAAAACCTTGTGACCTTTCTAGAGGCCATATATTTCACAAGATCTTCATGAAAATTGGTCAGAACGTTCACCTTGATGATATCTAGGTCAAGTTCGAAACTGGGTCACGTGCCATCAAAAACTAGGTCAGTAGGTCAAATAATAGAAAAACCTTGTGACCTCTCTAAAGGCCATATTTTTCATGGGATCTGTATGAAAGTTGGTCTGAATGTTCATCTTGATGATATCTAGGCCAGATTCGAAACTGGGTCATGTGTGGTCAAAAACTAGGTCAGTAGGTCTAAAAATAGAAAAACCTTGTGACCTCTCTAGAGGCCATATATTTCATGAAATCTTCATGAAAATTGGTCAGAATATTCACCTTGATGATATCTAGGTCAAGTTCGAAAGTGGGTCACATGCCATCAAAAACTAGGTCAGTTGGTCAAATAATAGAAAAACCTTGTGACCTCTCTAAAGGCCATATTTTTCAATGGAACTTCATGAAAGTTGGTCTGAATGTTCATCTTGATGATATCTAGGTCAAGTTCGAAACAGGGTCATGTGCGGTCAAAAACTAGGTCAGTAGGTCTAAAAATAGAAAAACCTTGTGACCTCTCTAGAGGCCATACTTGTGAATGGATCTCCATAAAAATTGGTCAGAATGTTCATCTTGATGATATCTAGGTCAAATTCGAAAGTGGGTCACGTGCCATCAAAAAGTAGGTCATTAGGTCAAATAATGAAAAAACATTTTGACCTCTCTAGAGGCCATATTTTTCATGGGATCTGTATGAAAGTTGGTCTGAATGTTTATCTTGATGATATCTAGGTCAGGTTTGAAACTGGGTCAACTGCGATCAAAAACTAGGTCAGTAGGTCTTGAAATAGAAAAACCTTGTGACCTCTCTAGAGGCCATACCCTTGAATGGATCTTCATGAAAATTGGTCAGAATGTTCACCTTGATGATAGCTAGGTCAAATTTGAAACTGGGTCACGTGCCTTAAAAAACTAGGTCAATAGGTCAAATAATAGAAAAACCTTGTGACCTCTCTAGAGACCATATTTTTCAATGGATCTTCATGAAAATTGGTCAGAATTTTTATCTTGATAATATCTAGGTCAGTTTTAAAACTGGGTCACATGAGCTCAAAAACTAGGTCACTATATCAAATAATAGAAAAAACGATGTCATACTCAAAACTGGATCATGTGGGAAGAGGTGAGCGATTCAGGACCATCATGGTCCTCTTGTTTCAAACTTAAAATAGTTATTCCTCATCATCACCCACACCAAATGGCATAAGGATCATAACTCTGGCACCAATATTTCATGAATTATCCCCCTTTTTAGTTCACCAGAGCACAAAGTGCTCAAGGTGACTTTCTGTGATTGCCATGTGTCAGTTGTCATCTGTTGTTGTCAGTCGTCCGTCATCGTCAACAATTTGACTGTTAACACTCTAGAGTCTAAATTTTGGCCCAGTCATAGTGAAACTCAGGCTGTCAACTGATTCCTATATTCCTATATTTTCCTATATTTTGGATCAAAATCCTATATTCTGAATATACATATCTTCTTCCTCATCTGTATGGTCACTTTGCAAGGCAGTTAAACAGGACATGGGTCTTTCAGGTAAATCAAAGTCTCGTTCAGATGTTTTCTTTCAGATACTCCCCAATGATGAAATACAAGACAATTCTCTGAGATCTCTGACATCAAAAAAGTATAGTAAAGATGACAAACTGGTGCAGAAGTACCATGTCTGTTTTAAATATACAGTTCATGCAGTTTTACCAAAGTTCAAAGTCTTCATTTACTGAATTGTCAACAGGAAGATTTTCTCAGAGACTTACCTACATACTGAGGGGACCATGCCTGCTCTTCCAAACTGGAATCGAAGCACATAGGCAGACTGTTTGTGCTATTAAAACAATTTTTATTTTTAACAGCACATGTAGTCATGGTAAGATAAATATTTTCAACATTTAAGTTTTACAGTTGTGCCATAAGACAACCATGTTGAAAAAAACCATTCAGCCTGTGAGTGTCACTACCTTGTAATAGTAAGACAATGCCTGGAGGAAAGACACATTGGAATGACAAGTGGCTTGATTTAGAGGACGACATTGGTGTTAAATTG